>NC_089252.1:47488076-48126826 GCF_963930625.1 Muntiacus reevesi
ATTTGGTTTTATGTAGGGCATTATGATTAAAATGTGATTTTCGAAGTCAAATAAAGTTACCACTAAAATCAGGGTGAGTGGGGAAGAAATAGATGAAAAATGCAATAATGTGTTTATTACACAATAATTATGACAGTCTTAGAACAAATGATTGATTTTAGTGAGGGAATGTCTCTTCCCCACTCAAAAGATTTACTGCTATGTGGAGAGAGCCCTTGGCCTCTCTGCATCCTCCACCCCTACTTGCCTCCAAGAAGTGACACTTACTGGTAAAATGGAACAGGCTGCTCTGCCTGTTTCTTTTCTGCTTTCTATCAAAAGGGGGCATATTCTCTTTGCAGGGGGACTCCCAGTGGTCTGGTACTGCTGGTGACTGGATAGGTAAGTTCGCCTCATTCTGTTTAGTATTAAGCAGATGACTTCCTCTATATGGAGGCTTCATTTAAAATGTTATAGTGATTTTTTTCCCTTGTGGTAAAACACATGTAATTTACCACCTTAACCATTTGTACCTGAACATCTCAGTAGTGTTAAGTATATTCACACTATTGTGAAACAGATCTCCAGGACTTTTTCATCTTGTAGATCTGAAACTTTATACCTATTAAAGAACTCTTTCTTTGACCGTTCCCCCTGGCCCTCGGTAACCACCATTCTACTTGTTATGTTTATGAATTTGACTACTCTAGGTACCAAAAGTAAGTGAAATCACACAGCATTTGTCTTTTTGTGACCAGCTGATTTCACTTAGCCTGTCCTCAAGGCTCATCCATGCTGTAGCATCTGAGAGGATTTCCTCCTTTTTAAGGCTGAATCCTATTCCACTGAATATACCTACCACACTTTGTTTACCCGTTCTTCTCTTAAAGGACATCTGGATTATTTCCACCTCTTGGCTATTACGAATAGTGGTGCTATGAACATGAGTATGCAAACAACTCTTTAAGGTTCTGCTTTCATTTATTTTGGATAGATATCTGGAAGTGAGATTGCTAGATCATATGGTAGTTCTAGTTTTAATTTTTTGAGGAAATTTCATATTGCTTTCCACAGCAGTTTTATCATTTTATAATCTATAAACCATATTTTTATTTTTTTAAACCATATTATTAATACCAAATTTTGTCAGAAATAAAGATTATCGCACACTTATGCCTCTGCGGCAGATTCTCTTTTCCAAAGATGGCCGCAGTGCTGTCCCGCCTACCATACACTCCTCTGCAATGTGAACCTGTGCCCCCCTGCCAAGAAGAGGAGCATTTCTCCATTCCACTGAAGGCCGATGGGCCCTGTACGCCAGAAGCGGTGTTAAACCTAAGCGTAGTCCTTAACTGGCCGGGCAGCTTCCGCGTTCTGTCTCTTGGGATGCTTGCTGTTGGCACTCTTCCTCTCAGAACGAGACACCAGTCTGTGAGAAGCCCAAGACGCATGGAGACGGCACGTGTAGGTGTTCTGGCTAATACCAAATGAGATCTCCAAGCACAGTCAGCACACACTACCAGCTCTAAGGATAGGTATCTTAAGTGTCCGTTGTAGCTGAGCCTTCAGATGAATGTAGCCCCAACCAGAACTGGCTTGAACCACATGAGAGATGCCAAGCAAGAACCACCGAGCTGAGCCTTATCAATAACAGAAACGTGAGACATAATCAAAACTCGCTTTAAACCACAAATTTGGGGATGTTTTGTTATACACCAATAGGTAATTGTAGTAATTATAATACCTTCTGCTCACTCTTTTTTCAGTTGATTCAAAAGTTGGGTAGGGAAGAGAACTGCTATTAAATTCCCCTCACATCTCCAACAAAAGGCTTTTCAAAAGTGAGACGGAGTGATCTCCAGAGCAGAACAAGGAGCAGGAAGCCAGATGTTGTTGTTAGTGCTCCCACACTGACAATAGGCTCCCGTATATGAACCACACCCTTTCTAGAAAGAAGGGAGCTTACCTCTATACACCAAATATGGGCGAGCCGGGGAACAGGCGCCAGGGACAGGCAGGCTGACCCGTGATTGGAGGAGCCTGGTCCTCCTTCTCCACTACACTGGCCACCTGAATTGGGTGTCATGGCCATCAGTGGGAAGGGACTGATACGATCCGAGAAAGGCTGCCAAGGAGGTATTGACCAATTTCCCCCACCTGAGCCTGATCATGGTGATCAGAGGAACACCTGAGGGAAGTGCTGTATCCCAGAGTACCCAAAGCATTTTAGTTTCCCAGCCCAGTGAGGCTACAAAAATCTTCCTGGGACGTTTACATGGAATCATACCCCCATAAGCCATTTCTGTTCACCTAATTAGGTCACATTATATTTCAGGATTTATTTCATGGGGGAGAAAAATCTTATTTCATTATGATTTAGGGTTGGTGCCAATTTTATAAAAATTGTTTCTAACATATTTTCTTTTAAGATGTTTGTCCAGTTTAACACAATATCTATAATCAGAATCTATATAATGGCAATAGAGTTGAACTTTAACTGAAACGGTTGGTGCTTATTTTTGTTCTTTTGAACTGGGTCTTTATCTTTTATATGAAATTTTAAAAACTGAATTGAGCTTTTGGGACAAATGGTCAAAAGGCTGGGTTGGTCAAAAATTCGTTTGATTTTTTTCCTTAAGATGGCTCTAGTAGCACTTATTTATCTCTAACTTCATTGAAAATAATTTTGTTAGATTGCATTGTGATGGTTGTCATATCAGTGTGCATTAAAAAAAATTATCAAAATTGGTGAATTTTTGTGTAGCCATTTTAATATTGAAGATGGAAAAAAAAGCAATATTTTTGGCATATTATGTTTCATTACTTCAAGAAAGGTAAAAACACAACTGAAATGCAAAAAAGGATTTGTGCAGTGTAAGGAGAAGGTACTGTGATTGATCGAATGCATCAAAAGTAGTTTGTTAAGTGTGCTGGAGATTTCTCTCTAGATGATGCTCCACAGTCAGGCAGATCAGTTGAAGTTGACAGCAATCAAACCGAGACATTGAGAACAATCAGTGTCATACCAACATTATACCAATCAACATTATACCATGAGATAGCCGACATACTCCAAATATCCAAACCAAGTGCTGAAAATCATTTGCACCAGCTTGTCTATATTAATCACTTTGATGTTTCGGTTGCACATAAGTTAAGCAAACACAGAAACAAAAAAACCTCTTTGACTGTATTTCTGTATGTGATTCTTTAATGTACAAAAACACTCTGTTTTTAAAAACAAATTGTGACAGGTGATGAAAAGTGTTCCATACAATATTATGGAATGGAACAGATCATGGGGCAAGCAAAAATAAACCACCACCAACCACACCAAAGGCCGGTCTTCATCCAAAGAAAGATGATGTTGTGTATGTAGTGGGATTGGAAGGGAGTTCTGAGTTCCTCTGAGTTCCTCCTGGAAAGCCAAATGATTAATTCCCACAAGTACTGCTCCCAGTTAGTCTGACTGAAAGCAGCCCTTGACAAAAAGTACCTGGAATTACGTGCTTTCTGTTCAACAGGAAACACACAATCTTCCATCAGGATAATACAAGACTGCATGTTTCTTTGATGACCAGGCAACAATGGCTACACCCTGGCTAGGAAGTTCTGATTCATCCACCATATTCACCAGACATTGTACCTTCAGATTGCCATTTATTTCAGTCTCTGCAAAACTCTCTCAATGTCAAAGATTTCAATTCCCTGGAAGACTGTAAAAGTCACCTGGAACAGTTCTTTGCTCAAAAAGATAAAAAGTTTTGGGAAGATGGAATTATGAAGTTGCCTGAAAAGTGGCAGAAGGTAGTGGAAAAAAACAGTGAATATGTAGTTCAATAAAGTTCTTAGTGAAAATGAAAAATGTGTCTTTTATTTTTACTTTAAAACTGAAGGAACTTTTTGGCCGACCCAAAAATACTGAGATAAAATAATATAAATAATACACGAATTATGGCACATCATCCTTTATTTTAAAAATCTCCCTTTTTTACTTAGTAATTATGAAGAAAACAAAGCCATACCTTGTAAAATTCTCCCTCTCTTCACAGTTAAGCTCTTTAAGACCTTCATTTATGCGTTCCTGTTCCATAGTACGTTCTTCCTGTTCTTTTGCTTTCCGTTGCACTAAGAAAGACAAAAGTAACTTTTGCTAAATGACTTTTTTCAGAAAAGACTTAACAGCATCATCTGGGCATCAGTGCCATATTGTCTTTAGAAAGGCAGAGCTTAGAATCACTGGATGGGATCTTAGTTCAATAAGGTGGAAGTAGTCATCCCTTTTGGGGCTTCCCAGGTGACAGAGTGGTAGAGAACCTGCGTGCCAATGCAGGAGACACAAGAGACATGGGTTCAATCTCTGGGAAGATCCCCAGGAGTAGGAAATGGCCACCCACTCCAGTATTCTTGCCTGGAAAGTTCCATGGACAGAGAAGCCTAGCAGGACACAGTCCATGGGGTCTCAAAGAGTCAGACATGACTGAATGACTGAGCACACACACAGTCATCTCCATTAAGGAAAGAATAGGGCTTAGGTTCCTATGTGCTATAATCTACAGAGATTTTCTCATAATTATTTGATATTGAAATCTACGAACCACTTTTTTCATAGCGGATTACCACTGTAAGAATACTTCTCACCTTCCTCTTCTTGAGGGCAAACAGTTCTGTTGCCATTTATGTTAACAGTAGAGTTTCTATGTTACAAAAAAACTATTGGAAAAACAGTATATAAGGCTTTTATAAACTAAATAAGGAAAACCTAACCAATCCAGTAGAAAAAGATTGACAAAACAGAGTTCACAAAGGAGGAAATACAACCAGGCAATATGCATCTGAAATGCACTTATCTTTGGCCTCCAAATCCATTGACAGGAATTTATCTAATTATATGTGAGCCAAAAAACTATGTACAGAGATAGTGAGCCAAAAAAACTATGTGCAGAGACAGTAACCCACAATGCTACAACAGCAAGAAAAATTCCAAAACAAGTTGAAGGTGCATTGGTTGTATTTAGGTAAAATAAATTATGATCCATTTTTATAATGGCTTTCTAGCCAGCATTACAAATTTTAAACTTGAAGAAAAATGACCTGAAAAAATGTTCATGATAAGTGGGAAATGCAAGCTGTAAAACAATATATACCACAAGATACTAATTTGTGAGAGGAAATTACATACATAGTAAAAATACTGGAAGGAAATGCAGGAAGTTGTGAACAATAGCTATTGCTGGGTGGTGAAATTATGGTTGATTTTTACTTCCTTGTTTATAAGTGGTTCCAAATACTTAAATTTTCCATGTTTTCTCAATGTATGGCAAAACATTTATCATGGTGGAATACAGAAATCTTTTCAGTGTAGACGCTTTCTTCTCATTTCGTAAAACTCAATCTAACACTAGCTTAACAATTTTCAACTGACATTATAATTCTCTTATAACGGAGTGGAGAATTAATCAATGGAACCAAGATGAGCTTTCTCTTAAAAAGACGGCTAGTGTGAAGTCCAGTGTATCCTACTAGTAAATGTGTCCATCTGGACACAGAATGGTGGAAATCTTCTCAGTGATTATTTGCTTTTGTGACCAAGCAGTGTTTGAGGGAATTCAGTGGTGTCCTAAGACAGAGATGTGAGCAAGAAATGATGAGAACACCAGAAGGAAA
This sequence comes from Muntiacus reevesi, assembly GCF_963930625.1. NCBI lineage: Eukaryota > Metazoa > Chordata > Mammalia > Artiodactyla > Cervidae > Muntiacus > Muntiacus reevesi. The sequence goes on from NC_089252.1 coordinate 47,493,723, forward strand.
ATTCTTTTATGAATAGGGGAAAGAAGATTTATCATGAATAGGGGAACATAGTGGGCCTCTCAAGGAATGCAACATTTGAGCTGGGCTTGAAGTATCTCCAGGATTTCTCAAGATCAAAAGCATCATAGGGAGAGAAAACTACCCAAGCAAAAGGTATGCAGGTGTGGGCATATGGAGACACCTGCAGAAAGGTACTTAAGTATTCAATTAGGTAAGGTCCACAAAGCAGGGATCTTGCCTTAATCCCTTTTACATACCTCATGGTATTTCACACATACTATCTATTTAATAAATACTGAGGTTGGTACTTAAATTGAATTAGGCCCAAGTATAATATAATTGTAATTCTTTCCTTACACTTTTCTTGAACTTGAAGTTTTCTTGTACACATGACCTCATTCAGAAGTTGTTTTCTTGCCTCCTTTTCAAGTCTCAGCTCCTTGTCCTTCTCAGCAAACTTCTTTTCCTTCTCTTTCTCTAACATTCTATCCAACTCTTTCTCCTGAGCTTTTTCTTCCTCACGTCGTTGTGCCAAGTATTGATAATATATCTTCTGTTCTCTTCTCATATCCTCCTACATAAAATAAAAATTACCTCATGTTGTTAAAACTTTTAGGTGTGATAATACTAGGGAGCATAAGTTTTAAAATCTTTTAAAACCATAATTCCTTAGAATTGCATACCAAAACATTGACAGATGATGTATTATTTTTAGGGTTTACTTTTAGGTATTCAAATACTTTTTTTTTTTTTTCATAGTCTCTTCCTCCTCTTATCTCACAAAGCACCCTTTTTTTTTTTTTAATATTATTTTATTAGTTGGAGGCCAATCACTTCACAACATTTCAGTGGGTTTTGTCATACATTGACATGAATCAGCCATATAATTACACGTATTCCCCATCCCGATCCCCCCTCCCACCTCCCTCTCCACCCGACTCCTCAGGGTCCTCCCAGTGCACCAGGCCCGAGCACTTGACTCATGCATCCCACCTGGGCTGGTGGTCTGTTTCACCATAGATAATATACATGCTGTTCTTTCAAAACATCCCACCCTCACGTTCTCCCCCAGAGTTCAAAAGTCTGTTCTGTACTTCTGTGTCTCTTTTTCTGTTTTGCATATAGGGTTATCGCTACCATCTATCTAAATTCCATATATATGTGTTAGTATACTGTAATGTTCTTTATCTTTCTGGCTTACTTCACTCTGTATAATGGGCTCCAGTTTCATCCATCTCATTAGAACTGATTCAAATGAATTCTTTTTAACAGCTGAGTAATATTCCATGGTGTATATGTACCATAGCTTCCTTATCCATTCATCTGCTGATGGGCATCTAGGTTGCTTCCATGTCCTGGCTATTATAAACAGCGCTGCGATGAACATTGGGGTGCACGTGTCTCTTTCAGATCTACTTTTTAAGTATTTACTTAAAAGTAAACCCTAAAAATAATACATCATCTCGGGAAGATCTCCTGGAGAAGGGAATGGCTAGCCACTCCAGTATACCTGCCTGGAAAATCCTGTGGAAGGAGGAGCCTGGTAGGCTACAGTCCAAGGGGTCACAAAGAGTCAGACACAACTGAGCGACTTCACTTTCACTTTTTAAAAATATTCAAGGTGACTGTGGGGAATGGGTGGGATGGATAGATGAAACAGGAATGGCCATTGGCTACTGGTTGTTGAAGCTAGGTAATGGAACCATGGGGATTCATTGTACTATTTTTACATCTGTTTGAAATATTTTATAACACATTTTGAAGAGTTCAAATAGTAATAATGCAAACACTTTCTCAAAGTGTTCCTCAAAGAAGTTCCCAAATAATTTTCAATTATACAACTTTATTTTCATTTATTTAAATTTAGGTAGATAAAGTGTTAGCCTGACAAACAAAATATGTCACAATTATTATAGCACTGTCTCTGACTAGAAAATGATACTTTACATCAGCAAATCTCAATCTGAGCTATACTTTGGAATCACTTAGGGAGCTTTAAAAAGTGCTAAGGGCCAAGTCTCACACCTAGGGATTCCTTTCCAATGGATAGCTTTTAAGTTCCCTAGGTGATTTGAACGTGCAGCTCAGGCCCCAAACTGGCTTTATAACATAGTCATTTTCAGATGGCTTCTGTCTTTCATGGTAGTATATTTGTGTTACTCCATCCAATCTCTGATCTGATCTCTTCTGAGAATATCACAGATCTGAGGTAGAACTAGCAACATCTGAGAGTATAGCTGCACCCTCAGAACGGCTTGTATACATAGTTTCATACTTTGGGGAATAATTGAACAAAAAGTACAAACCTTATACTCTGAAAACTAAGAAGCATTATGAAAAAAATTAAAGAAGACCTAAATAAATGGAAAGACATCCTATGTTCATTGATCAGAAGACAATATTGTTAAAATGGCAACTGTCTCCAAACTGGTCTATAAATTCAAAATAATTTCTATTAAAATCCCAATTTACTTCTTTGCAGAAATCAACAAACTGATCCTAAATTCATATGGAAATATAAGGGAGCCAGAACAGCCAAAACAACTTGAAAAAGAACAAAGTTGGAAAATTCACATTTCCTGATTTCGAACTCACTACAAAGCTATAGTCATTGAGACATATAGACTAATGAAATAGAACTGAGAGTCCAAAATAAATTCTCATGTTTACTGTCAATTGATTTTTGACAAGAGTTCCAAGACAATTCAATAGAGGAAAAATTCTCTCTTCAACAAATGGTGCTGGGAAAAGTGGATATCTACATGCCAAAGAATGACGTTGGGTCTCTACCTCATACCACATACAAAAGTTAACTCAAAATGGATCAAAGGTCTAAATGTAAGAGCTAAAACTATAAGACTTTAAGAAGAAAACATAGGACATCTTCAAGACCTTGGGTGTAAGAAAAGTGTTTTAGATATGACACCGAAAGCACAAGCAACAACAGGAAACACAGATAAATTTTACTTCATCAAAATTTAAAACATTTGTACTTCAAGGGACACCCACAGAATGAGAAAAATATTTACAGATGACTTATGTGATAAGTCACTCCAGTATCCTTGCCTGGAAAATACCATAGACAGAAGAGCCTGGTGGGCTGCAGTCCATGGGGAGGCAAAGAGTTGGGCATGACTGAGCAACACTAACACTGTGTGATACGAGATTTGTATCTAGGACATATAAAGAACTCCTACAGCTCAATAATAAAAAGACAACCCAATTAAAAACTAGGCAAATAACTTGAATAGACTTCTTAAGACTTCAGCAACCTTTAGATAGATTAGTCCAAGGAAGATGTGCAAATGGCCAACATGCACAGAAAAAGAGGCTCAACATCATTAGTCATTAGAGAAATGCAAATGAAAACCACAGTGACACATCACTTCAGACAAACTAGGGTGGTTAAGTAAAAAAGACAGACAACAACAAATGTTAACAACCATGTGGAAAAATCAGAACTCTTGTAAGTGTATGAGAATATAAAACAGTGAAGCCACTTTGGAAAACAATTTGGAGATTATTTACAGGCTTAAACATTGAGTCAGTAATTCTACTCATTGGTATGTGCCCAAGAGAAACAAAAATATATGTCCAAACAAAAATTAACATATGAATGCTCATATTAGCATTATTCAAAATAGTGAAAATGTAGACACAAATCAAATGTCCATCAGGGACAAACATATAAACGAAATATGATATATCCATACAAGGAGATATTATTCAGTCATATAAAGTCATGAAGTACTCATACAGTCTACAACATGGATAAACCTTAAAAACATTATGGATGTCAGAGTTGGACTATAAAGAAAGCTGAACACTGAAGAATTGATGCTTTTGAATTGTGGTGTTAGAGAAGACTCTTGAGAGTCCCTTGGACAGCAAGGAGATCAAACCCATCAATCCTAAAGGAAATAAGTCCTGAATATTCACTGGAAGGACTGATGCGGAAGCTGAAATTCCAATACTTTGGCCACCTGATGCGAAGAACTGACTCATTTGAAAAAACCCTGATGATGGGAAAGATTGAAGGCAGGAGGAAAAGGGGACAACAGAGGATGAGATGGTTGGATGGTATCACCAACTCAATGAACATGAGTTTGAGCAAGCCGTGGGAGTTGGTGATGGACAGGGAAGCCCGGCATGCTGTAGTCCACAGGGCTGCAAAGAGTCAGACATGACTGAGCAACTGAACTGAACTGAATTGAAAGAACCCAGTCAAAAGATCCCATAATATATAATTTCATTCATATGAAAGTCCAGAATAGGAAATCAATAGGGATAGGAAGGCTATTAGTAGTTGCTCTGGACTAGGGGTAAAGAGAAAGAGAGAAAGTGGGATAACAAAAAAGTTCTGAAATCAACTGTGGTGATGGTGGCACTAAAATGCATTGAAATGTACATTTTAAATGGATGAATTTTATGTTTTATGAATGATACTTTAATGAAGCTGTTAAATAAGATGATCCAATTGAGAACAAAAAGCTCAACAACAAAAATAGTAAGAAAGAAAGGAACAGAGGAAGGGAGGAAGGAAAAGAAAGAGAGACATAAACAATTCAATTAGAAAACTGGGCAAAAGGTATCAGAAGATATTTCACTGAAGACGATACAAGCAAGCATATTAAAAGTTGGTCAACATCATTAGCTATTATTGAAATGCAAATTGAAAACAAAATGAGGTTGGGTGGAGGATCTAGTGTGGACAACTTTGAGTTAAAAACTCTAAGGGGACCCAGTGACCCAGGGGAACACCACAACTTTTGTGAATTTTACCTCCTGCAGTTCTACCAGTTTCTCACAGTAAATATCTGAGAAAAATCCTTTCATGTATATGGCAAGGGGAGGGGAAAATGTACTATTCTGAAATACACTAGAGCATTCTATTCTTCTTAATGAGGTTTGCCCTCAGGGGAAAGTATTTAACCAAAGCTTAACCTGCTGGGGTTTTATCAGAGCTTCACTGATCTGAGGGATCAAGCCTGGGCAACCTCTAGTCTTCCATGTAGGAAAACTGAAATACCATAATCAAGATTTCCAGTGACTAGTAGTAGTAGTAGTGAAAGTCACTCAGTCATGTCCGACTCTTGCGACCTCATGGACTGTAGCCCGCCAGGCTCCTCTGTCCATGGGATTCTCTAGGCAAGAATACTGGAACGGGTTGCCATTTCCTTCTCCAGTCCAGTGACTAGGAAGAGTCCAGACCCAAAGGTACCATCCTAAAGTTACAGAAAGAGAATCCCTTCCCCTGTTTACTGGGATTTTTAAGGCTTAGTGCTGAGCTTACCCTCTACTGCAGTTATTACCACAAAGACTCAAAGTTAGTGGAAAATACTAGATGCGGTCTGACTCCCTCTCTGTAAGACAGGTATTGTCCAATGAATCTATCGCTTCTTTGAATACAGCAAACCAGATGACCTAGATTTCATCTCAAATCCTGAAGAGGCCCCAATTGACCCCCAATCCAGATAATTCTTCCTACAGAGAATCCCCTCAAAATACAAGGCCATGCTCTTCCACGTTTTGGGGAATTCAACCCAGCAGAGGTTCAATACAGCCACTGAGGCCTTACTGTTAAAATAGAAATGGCACTTTCAGAAAAGGACTAAATCTGATGTCAAGGGTCTTTCCAAATTACAGGAAAATGTAACTTCCCCCATGCCCAGCCCTTTGTCCACTGACAGCAAGATGCAGCTAGTGGCACACTCACGCCAGTCCCTCTAGCAGCTTGGGGAACCGCTTACAACCAATTTCCTGCCACAGAAAGGGAGTTGGTGTTCTTCACCATTGGCAGAACCACCATTGTAAACATAGGCCATGGTGCATCCCTAGTATAGGACAGCTCTCATGGCTCAGCTCAGTTGGCAGAGTTAGGGGCAGTATACCTGGATCTACAACAGGCCATAAAAATGACACTCATCAGGGCACACATTTTCACTCACATCCGGGAGGTAGCCAAAGGATTTGCAGTCTAGTCTGGGCAATGATAAAAGGATAACTTCATGGTTTGGGGAAAGTTTATATGGGGCGCCTCCATTTGGAAAGAAATAGCCAACTCACGCACGTCAGTTATGATCACTCATGTCACTACACACACATACGTACAACAGCAAACGTCAGAAGCTTATAGTAACATGACAGACTCATCCAAATTACATCCCTGGACACAAAGTATCAAGAACAACCCTGGACATAACTGTTCCTCAGTGCCATACCCACTAACAGAGTGGACCCATTTATATAAGGCCACAGGGGAGTGACAGCTCTTACTGACTGGGCATACAGGTGTAGCATGCCCTTTATCCCAGCTCTAACCAAGGTGGTGGTAGATAATTGCTTCCTTTGTTCCCCAAAAATGTCTGGAACTATCCTTGGTGGAGACATATGCCCTGGATGACAGACTATTTCAGATGGCATCTCGAATTTATCAGGCTGCTGTTGCCCATCACAAGATCTAATAGGTATGCACCATCATCATCCATAACTTCACTGAAGGCCTGCTGGCTACTTCCCATTATGTAATCTCCTTCTTAATCAAGCATGTGCTCATCCCCTTTGACCCACCAATGTAGATTCAGATCCAAGTACCCATCTCACCTCCCAGATTGTTCTGTCATGGGCTCTAGAATATGGAATCCTGTGGAATTCTACTTAGGTTCAGCCTCAAGCGGTTAGACTCACAAAAAGGCACAATGGCCTCAGTTTAATTCAGTTCAGCCACTCAGTCGTGTCCGACTCTTTGCGACCCCATGAACCGCAGCACGCCAGGCCTCCCTGTCCATCACCGACTCCCGGAGTTTACCCAAACTCATGCCCATTGAGTCAGTGATGCCATCTAACCATCTCATCCTCTGTGGTCCCCTTCTCCTCCTGCCTTCAATCTTTCCCAACATCAGAGTCTTTTCCAATGAGTCAACTCTTCACATCAGGTGGCCAATGGCCTAATCAAAGACATATTCCTCAAGCTTTTATACAGTTCTATTGTGCCCCAAACAGAAATTTGGCCCCAGGCTTTAATACGTCCTAATTCCCAGCCTTCATGTCTCCAAAAGCCCCCATACTTACTTACCAGTCGTCTCCAAAGAGTTCCCTGTTAAAACTGAGAGCGAACCCCCACTACTTTGACATTAGAGAGGATGCCATTCACATCCACTCACCAGATGAGTACACCCTTTACCATTTTGATTATTCAATGTCTCTCTGTCTTCCACATGCTGGCAGTCCAATCAAGGGTGGGTTGTGCATGCAATATGATTGAAAGCCTGAGAGGACAAACTCCTGCCAAATTGCTTAGAATCATTTTACAGATTTTATTGACCCAGAAGATGACTAGGGCCACTGGCTATGCCTCACTATTCAGGTTATAAAAGACTAGTTAATTAAAAATTCATCACAAATTTTGCAAGAGCTCCAGGATCCTCTAGCTGAACTGTATGGATCTCAGAGAGTGGAAAAGTGGCCCTCAACCTAGTGGTTGTCAACCACATTAGGATATGAAATCCTAAAAGGACCCTGGGATCTAGCTGCCTCTATCAGCAGGTGTGGGCTGGGCCCCTACCTGACATTAGATGAAGAGGTAAATGACCTCTTTCTCCAAAGCAACTATCTCCTACCTTTGGCCAGTATCAAAATTGCTGGCCCAAAGAAGACCCCTTTGCATGGACATAAAAATATCTTAGTCTGTATGTGTCTCTAGGTCTGAAGAGGGTCTCTTGTAGGCAGCAATGAGTCTTGTTTTTATATACATTCAGCCAGTCTGTGTCTTTTGGTTGGAGCATTTAATCTATTTACATTTAGGGTCATTATCAATATATGTGTTTCTATTGCCATTTTCTTAATTGTTCTGGTTATGTTTTTGTAGGTCTTTTTTCTTCCTTTCATCTTTTGTTCTCTTATGTTTCCTGCATAGAGAATCCCTTCAGAATTTGAGGTAAAGCTGGTTTGGTGGTGCTGAATTCTCTTAGCTTTTGCAGCCTGTACGTTTTTTATTTCTCTGTCGAATCTGAATAAGAGCCTTGCTGGGTAGAGTAGTCTTCATGTAGGTTTATCCATTTCATTACTTTGAATATATCATGCCACTCCCTTCTGGTCTGCAGAGTTTCTGCTGAAAAAACAGCTGACAACCTTATGGGAATTCCCTTGCACGTTATTTGTTGCTTTCCTCTTTTTAATATTTTTTTCTTTGTGTTTGATTTTTGTTAGTTTAATATGCATCTTGGCATGTTCCTCCTTGGGTTTATTCTGATGGGACTCTCTGAACTTCCTGGACTTGGGTTACTATTTCATTTCCCATGTTAAGGAAGTTTTCGACTATAATCTCTTCAAATACTTTCTCAGGCCCTTTCTCTTTCATCTCTTTCCCTTCTTCTGAGATCCCTATAATGTGAATGCTGGTGCATTTAACGTTGTCCCAGAGCTCTCTGAGACTGTCCTCATTCCTTTTCATTCTTTTTTCTTTATTCTGTTCCATGGCAGTGCTTTCCACCATTCTGTCTTCCAGCTCACTTACCTGTTCTTTTGCTTCGGTTATTCTGCTATTGATTCCTTCCAGAGTGTTTTTCATTTTAGTTATTCTATTGTTCATCTCTGTTTGTTCTTTAGTTCTTTGTTAAACATCTCTTGTATCTTCTCAATCTGTGCCTCCATTCTTTTTCCAAAATCTTGGATCATCTTTACTATCACTATTCTGAATTCTTTTTTAAGTAGATTGCATATCTCCTCTTCATTTAATTGTTCTTACAGATTTTTATCTTACTCCTTCATCTGCAGCAGATTTCTCTGTCATCTAATTTTGTCTAACTTACTGTACTTGTGGTCTCCTTTCCTTTTTCCTTTTTTCTTAAAAAAAACAGAGGATTTTTAGGCTACTGAAATTTCTCTGTTTGATACTCTCATGGTGGATACACATCATCACACATTTGCCCAAACCTATAGATATACAACACCAAAGAGTGGACCCTACTATAAACTATGAACTTTAGGTGATAATGATGTGGAGGCTCATCGATTGCAACAAATGCACCCCTCTGGCTGAGAATGTTGTGAGTGGGGAAGGCTGCGCATGTGTTGGGGCAGGAGCATACGGGAAATGTCTGTACCTTTTCCTCACTTTTGCTGTGAACCTAAAATGTCCCTGAAAAGTAAAGTCAACTGAAACAAAACAAAACAAATCATAATACCTTCAGGAAAAATACAACACGCTAAAGAGTTCAATATAAATTTCAAAGGAACAGCTAAATAAATATTGGAATGATTTTCTCTACTCTCTTTGCTGTGAAAACTACACATCCTTCGAAGTCCAGCTTGAAAGCCCCTTCTTCCATGAAGTCTTCCCCAGTTCCTGGACATACTTAGTGACTCTGCTTCCTGCGACACCATCCTGCTATCACAGCACTAACACCATGCTATCGAGTAGGAGTTCTCAAGATTGACTGAGCATCAGAATCACCTGGGAGAGCTTATTAAAACATAGGCTTCTCGTCCCTGCTATAGACCTGAATTTGGAGATTCCGATTCTGGAGCCGATGAATTTCTAACATCCTTCTAGATGACACTGATGCTGTGGTTCGTGGACCACACTTATAGAAGCAGTGTTACGGTTTATTCTACACATGGCTGGCTCCCATAAGACTGACAGCTCAAAAAGGAACCTCATCCAGCACATAATAGGCATTGAGTAAGCATCTTACTTTTTTTTGCTTCTTTTTATCAGTCTCATCCTGTAAATTTTGAAGGGCATTTTGCATGAGCTTCATGTTCAAGTCCTGCTCTTCTCTGTATTCCTGCTGCATACGCTCCATCTTCTCTTGGAGGGCTTTTTGCAAAGCAGCCCTTGTTTCCTGTTTGGTCTTCTGTTTCTTTAGCTTATCTTGTTCATTCTCAAGTTTCACCTGTGCATTTTCATTTTCCTAAGGCGGAACAATAATGAAGATAATGCATCAGTACAGTTGGACAAAACAAAAAAGTTAATGCATTTCATTTAAGAGGTGAGAATAAAGGGTTTCTTGGAAAACACACACTCCTAGGTGTAAAGGGACTATGAGATGTAAAACTTGATTTTTCATTGCTGAATCAACAATAAGGCTTTGTGAAATTGCTGTGTGTGATTATAAAGTAATAAATAGTGTGGAGTTCAAAATGTAGAAAAGTATAAAGATAAGTCACTTTTATTCTTAGTACCCATTCACCTACCACCATTCTCAACATTTTGGTGTATTGACCTTCCAGACTTTAGCCTTCCACGTGTATCTGCATATCTAGATTTGGATACATTATTAACCAGCAATTAGAGTCTAAGAATGGAAATGTGCACATCAGTCAAATATACAAAAGTAAATTAAGCATTTTGCTCCTTAAAAGTACTCCCCATTCCTCTCATTTTCTTATCTATCTGACCCTCCTGGCTGGCTTACCTGCGTGACCAACCAAGCAGTTTTAACTGGGGCACCAACGCTGCTGGGTGTTGGGAGTTTGGTAGAAAATCTGGGTATGGTATAAAGTGAGGCATTAATCCTCCCACAAAAGGCATTTGAACTCTCCTGGAGGGATAAGTCCTTTCCCAGCTGGGACAGGAGATGACACAATTATATAGTGAGGAGAGATACAAGTCCCAGATGACTTGATCTGAGACTCACAACAGCCATGAATATGATTTTTGGCTGGTGAGAAGAGAGTTATATGCTAGACTTTTCCATTAATGCCATGAGCAGTAAATCCACACTGAATTGTGAGAGTCAAATGAAATAATATAAGTGAAAATACTCTGCAGTATTTAAGGCAAAACAGTGGACATCAAACATAAAAGCCAGTGGTATAGCAGGCCACACTTTTTAAAAAGTAAGATTGACTACAGGAAGCAGCAATCATCCAAATCAAACTATGAAACAGGCAGAGATGGAAATAGGAGAGAATTGTTCAAGATTAAGAAACCTACAAGTGGTTTACTATGTCTTGGTTTCCCGAGGTTAGTTAACTGCACCCCTTTCAATCTCAAATATGCCCAGATTTGAATGATATACAGTCACTCTTTCAAAAAGACTTATGACAGGACAGCAGTGTTTGGATCCCAATTTAAATGTCAAATAACTTAGACAATAATGGAAATTTGATACTGGTTTTAGGTGATAACAATGAATTATTATTAATTTTAGGTTTGAAATGTATAAGAAAAGTCCTTAATTATATTGTTGTTGAGATGCATACTCAACAACAAGAATGTATTTAAAGGGGAAATGACATGTGTGGGACAAATTGTAAGTCAAAAATGGAAGAGGGTAGAAAACAGGAAATCAATATTCAAAATATAACAGCTGTTGAAACTGGGAGATTGGTACACAAGGGCTCATGGGACTCTCCACTTCTGTGCATTTGAAAATGTTCATATTATTACTATTTAATACAACAGTATTGCTATAACACATGTTATTATTATAATATTAGAAGGGTGGAATTTATATAACATATGAATTACAAAATAATAGTGTTAAAGAACCTATCAGTGGTTGCTAGGGGTTAGGGTTGAGGGTAGTGATAAAAGAAAATTTATATTTTGAGGATAAACAAGAAAATTTAAACATAAAATTCTCTCCGCCAGTTTGGGCCTGCTCCCTCCCTCTTTACAGTGCAATATGCAACTTCATTACACATTAACCAGACCTCCTCAAAGATGGGAATGCCTTCTTCACAGTAAAGATCACTTTTTATTTTCTTCTTCTGACACTAGCAATGGAACTTCTTAGATTAGTATTCTTTCCGAATTCTGTAAGGGGCCATGGTGACTTACTGCTTGCTTTATATGTCCTTATCTGGACCGTTTATATTTGGTGAACTGTATGTAAAATACCACTGTGTCATTTTGATGTGTGACCCTTTGACTTGAAAAGGCATATGAATGTGCTTTCAACCACTAACAGGCAGAGCAATTCTCAGAGCTTCTGAGAGTTTGTCTCCCATATTATAATCCTTGGTTTGACTTGAATAAAATTCTCCTTTTCTTCTTAAGCAGGCCTGCAAACCGGGTATTGTACCCACTGAGTTCACCATCCTACCACAAGCATTTGAATAAACCCACCACAAGGCGCGCCTCTTCCTCCTTCAGCCGCTGCGCGGCCTGCCTTTGCGCCTGGATGCTGGTGACCTGGGCATTTAGCCCCAGGCGCGTGTTCTCCATGAGCTCCTTCTGCCTCCTCTCCTCCTTAGCCTCTCGCCTCTCTTTGGCCAGGCGGTCTTCCTCCCAGAGTTTTGAGAACATCTGCTCTTCCACCACCTTCTGCCTTTTCAGCTCCTCGTTAAACGCTATCTGAGCTTTCCGCTCCTCGCACACGGTCTTCTGATGGATACAAAACAGCTCAGAGCGAAGCTCCTGGCAGCGTTCCCTGAAAGCGCAATTTAAAAAAGAAATCGAGCCTTTCATAAGACATTGCTCTCTTTAGGCACAAATCTGCACCGTCAGACACTGAAGTGAGAAAGTTAAAGAACTGGATGTAGGCAATCTGAGCAGCGATACACATGGGGGAGCAGCAAGGAGGAAGATATCAGGATGCCACAGACAAAATCCAGGCCCTGGAGTCAAGCGGAGCAGCCTCTGAATCCTGGTTCTGACGTTTCCTGTGTGACCTTGGGTCACAAACTCGATCTATCTGAGCTTATTTTTATATCTGTAAAAGAACTGTCTTTTAAGGTTCTGCTAAGGATCAGGGATAAATGGATGTAAATACCTGGTAGATAATAGGAACTCAGTAAATGGTAATTACTGTGATTACTATAGAGAAAACAAAGGAGGAACAAGTCCCTGCAACATTACAGTTAGATTAAGGCTTTGGTTGAAAGAGACCCTATCTGTACACCCAAGAAGAGATCCAAGGATAGAGTCGGCATGATCACAGTGATGCTTCCCTAATGCCTCTGGATTCCAGGCAGGGCAGGACACACGCCCACTGCAGGGCTTACCGTCCGAGTTGAGAAAACAGTCCTTTTCTTGCCTTGTGGCAACCAGGTTTATGTCACCAAGAGGAAATGTTATTTCATAAGTGTCTAGACCTTATTCTTTCTTCAGCTTTCTTCAGATGTTCTTCATTGAACCCATTTTTAATAAAAGAGCTGTGAAATTCAGCACTGATTGTACTTTAGAATTATTCAGCTATATTTTCTAAACTCCACTCTTCCTTTCCTCCAGATCAGACTTGTTAAACCAGAATATCAGGGGATAAGACCCATCTGCATTTTCTTAGGAGTACCTCAGGTGGTTCTGACATTTAGCCAAGTTTGAGAGAACATTTGATGGGAAGGTTTTAAAAAAAAAAAATCAATTCTTCCTGTCTTCTAAATCAAATTCTACATGAAGAAGCTAAAGTCTGGAGAATGAGCTCAACAAAGAATTTTAAAGAAATTTGAACTGCTAAGACTAAAAGAAAGGATGAGGTCTAAACTCTTATTACCCAAGGATGGCCAGTATCACACAAAATGACATTTATCAGATGTGGTTGAGTATTGTTTACCATTTGATGAAGCTTAGTCTCACTTCTCTAAACGAATCTCTGTGAGAGCTGGGACTCAGGATATATTTCGGGAACATATGACCCATACTACTTACCCAATGACCAATAAATAATTGTTGGTTTAACTGATACATAATCATACTGATTATCAACATACCAGCCATCCACATTCTGTGGAAGGTGCAATAGGTAACAGAAGCTGAAGTTACTAGGTCACCAAAAAAAAACCACTTTTAACACTGAAAAAAACAAATTCATCTGTCTAGAATTCATCAGTGAAATTCTCAGATTTGGCCATGATGACTTACTAAAGTCCTTCTCAATCCCATGATTCATATTCTAACAAAGCTATTCAATTAATGGAAATCTAAAACATAAGAAGTATGGCTTATATTTTAAATTTTTGTTTAAAATAAACTCTTTCATCCTAAGTATAAAACTTATACATGTTCATGGCAGAAAAACTGAAAAAAAAACTGAAAATAAACAAAATTATGAAGATACTAGAAATAATGCTAGTCCTACTATTAAGAGATAAACACTATTAGTATGTTAATACATATTTCTTTCCTATGTATGTATCTTTTTACTAGAATTGGGGTCTTTCTGCATATCTGTATCTCCTGTATTTTAATTTTTCCACCTATCATTTTATTGGGAATGTTTTCTCATGAAATATTCTTTAAAATATTTTCTAACTTCAAAACTTTATTATAGTTTAATAAGCTGCATAGTAGAGACTAGAGTCTATAAATATATCACAGTTTACTTAAACATTCTCCTGTTTGATGAACATAAAGGTTACTTCTGACTTTTATCACAATGTTGCAATGAACATGGTTTTTGTCAATCTGTTTATTGCTAATGATTTTTTTAAGGTAATTCCTTCCTTAATATAAAACCAGAGTACAAAAACATTCTTAAGGCAACTTGATACATGCTGCCAAGAAGGCCAGAATTAATACGGTACAAAAGAGCTCATATCATATTCATTTTTTTAGATCAGTAGATCTTCAAACTTTTTTGATTATGCATGTCTTTCAGTAAAAAAATTCTAAGCACCCACAATATTATTTATAAAGTATATGAGGTTATTAATATGTAACTATATCAAATAAATTAGCTAGCCACAAAAATTAAAATGAGCTGAGCTAAAAAGCATTAAATAGAATACCTACCTATTTTAATGATAATAATTACTGATAAGAGGAAAACTTTTTGTCGGTGCTTTACATGGTACTTTCACATATAAAATCTTATTTCATCCTCATAAGGACCTTATAACTTAGATGGGGCAGCAAGTATTATCCCTATTTCAGAGTTAAAGAAATCAAAACTCAGGGAGCCAAAATATCTTTTCAAGTCACAAAGCCAGGAATAATAATATTATTAACAATAGTTATTAAGTACATATTATTTGCCAGGCACTGTTCTAAGCAGTTTACATGTCTGAACTCTTACAATCTTCATAGCAACCAATACAGCAACAAACATTATTGTAAGCTCATTATTACTATTATTTTATCCTCAGGTTGCAGATGAGGAAATGAAGGCACAGAGCAATACTGGGTAGCAAAGGTATCCACTGACAAAATGAAATGACAAGCTACCAAATGAGAGAAAACATTTGCAAATGACATGACTGATAAGGGGTTAATACCCAACATATAAAAACAACCCATACAACTCAATTTAAAAAAAACACCAATTTAAAATAGATAGAGGAGCTGAAGACATTTTTCCAAAGAGGACATGCAAATAGCCAACAGGCACATGAAAAGATGATTAACGTATCATCAGGGAAATGCAAATCAAAACCACAGTGAGAGAACTCCCTGGCAGTCCAGTGGTTAGGACGTCATGTTTTCACTGCCGAGGGCCTGGATTCAATCTCTGGACAGGGAATTAAGATCCCATAAATGAAACAGTGTGAACAAGAAAAAAAGGAACAAAACCACAATGAGATTCCAGTTGCACTTGCTTGTCCGAATGGCTATCGTGGAAAAGAATACAAATAACAAAGTTGGCAAGGATGTCATGCAGCCATGGTGGAAGACAGTATGAACGCTTCTCAAAAAACTAAAAATAAAACTACCATATGACCCAGCAATTACACACCTGGGTACATGTCAGAAAAAAAGCAAACAAACAAAAAAACCCAAAAGCTAAAAACACTAATCCAAAAAGACACGTGCACCACAATGATAGCAGCATTATTTATAATTGTCAAGATATGAAAGCAACGTAAGTGTCCATAAACATTTGAGTGGATAAAGAAGATGTGGTACATAGAAACAACAGACTACTCAGCCATAAAAAAGAATGAAATTTTGCAATCTGCAGCAAAATGGATGGACTTGGAGGGCATTATGCTAAGTGAAACTAAGTCAGACAGAGAAAGAGAAATACTGTACGTTATCACTTATATGTGGAATCTAGAAAATACAACAAGCTAGTGAATATAACAAAAAAGCAGCAGACTCATGGATATAGAAATCAAACTAGTAGTTACCACTGGAGAGAGGCAAGTGGGAAGGGCAATACAGGGGGAGGGGATAGAAAATTTTTTCACAATGTACTCAAAAGCATGATCCATAAAACAAAAATCAATAAATTGGATTTCATCAAAATTAAAAACCTTTTCTCTGTGAAAGACCCCACTAAGAGGATTCAAAAAAAAACAACAAGCTACAGACCAGGAAAAAATATTTCAAAACTAAATATCCTACAAAGGACTCATATCTGGAATATACAAAGAATTCTCAATACTCAACAGCTAATCCAATTAGAAAATGGGCAAAAGACATGAAGATACATTTCACCAAATTGAATATCCACATGGCAAACAAGCATATGAAAATTTGCTCAACATCACAACCCATTAAGGAAATGCCAATTAAAGCCACAATGAAATATCACTGCACACCTCTGTCCTAATAATGACAGTATCAAAAGCTGGCAAAGATATGAAAAAACTTGATCTTTTATACATTACTGGTAGAAATATAAAATCATACAGCCATGTTGGAAAAGAATTTATTAGTTTCTTACAAAATCAAATATACATATAACACTCAGCATACGGCAATTATCTGAGAGAAAGGAAAATTTACGTTCACACAAAAATGTGAACACAAACGTTCACATATTAGATTCATTCATAATAGATAAAAACTAGAAACAATCAACATGTATGTCAATAAGTGGATGGTTTACAGAAATTTAAATATATCCACAAAATGGGATACTACTCAGCAATAAAAAATGACAAACTATTAATACATGCAGCAATTTAGATGAACCTCAAAGACTGTTCATTGAAAAAGGCCAATTTTGACAGATCACATATTGTACAAGTTCATATATACAATATCAGGAAATTATGAAGATGAGGGTGAGAGTGGTAGTTGTGACTATAAAGGGAAGCACAAGGAAGACCCCTGTGGTGACAGAATAGTTCTTGATTGTGTGGGGTATTAGATGGATCCACATACATGATAAAATGGCACAGAATTATACATGTACATTATGCCAATGTCAATTTCCTTGTATGATATTGTGTTATAACCACTGAAGGAAAACTGGGGTAAGAATATATGATATTTCTGTACTATCTTTACAATTTCTGTGAATACATAATTATTTACAAGTAAAAAGTTTAAAAAGTCACTGGTTATCTTGTTGTTATTATTCATTTCCTTTCATTATTGTTACTGAAAGTAATTTTGCTGTTTAGATGACCTGGAACAATAAAAAATGACCCATTCTAATTATCAAATATTCTAGGTATGCCACTAAATATTCTAAAAGAAATAATGTACTTATCTGCCAGAAGACATGTACAAGAATGTCCACAGCAGCTTTATTCATAAGGATGCAAAACTAGAAATACATGAAATGCCTGTAACCCGGAGAATGAATAAACTGTGGCATATGTATACAATGGGATACTAAAAGGAAGAAGGAGGGGAAGCAGAGGAAGAGGAATAATTTCATCTTGCTTTATACAAACATTAAAGCTTCAATTATATTTGCAGTAATGGGGCATAATTTAGTATCCTTGATCAAAATTTAATCCTGGCCTTTCACTTTTATAATGAATTTAAACTATATTTATATTGCAGTTCTGTTAGAAGTACTGCATTAAAAAACACTGAAAATGGTTTGCTTTCAAGTAAATTATTGGTAGTCTCCCTTATCCACCATTTCACTTTCCACAGTTTCTATTACCCATGGTCAGCTGTATTCTGAAAACATTAAATGGAAAACTCCAGAAGTAAAAAGTTAAAAAGTTTTCAATTGCAAATTGTTCTTAAGTGTGATGAAATTTTGTACCAACCAGCTCCATTCGGCTTGGGATCTCCAACAAATGACATCATCTGTTCCTGACGTTCAGTCATCAACATCGTCACAGATCAATGATCCAGGATCACCCAAAGCAGATGATCTGCAGTCAGGTCAATAGCCTAATGCTACATCACAATACGGGGCTTCCCAGGTGGCGCCAGTGGTAAAGAACCTGCTTAAGAGGCTTAAGAGACCTGAGTTTGAGCCCTGGGTCAGGAAGATCCCCTGGAGAAGGGTATGGCAACTCACTCCAGGATTCTTGCCTGGACAATCCTATGGATAGAGGAGCCTCGCAGGCTACGGGCCACAGGGTCACAGAGCCAGACAACTGAAGCGACTTAGCACACACACACACATGTGCACATCACAATACATCATTCATCTTACTTACCATATAGACATTATATTAATTTCACATCATCACAAGAAGAAGGGTGAATACAGTACAATAAGATATTTTGAGACACACAGAGAGAGAGGGAGACCACATTCACAAATTTTATTAGAGTATATTGTTATACACTCCATTTTATTATCCACAATTGTTACTAATCTCTGAAATGTAACTAATTTATAAATTAAACTTTGTCATAGGGGTGTATAGGAGAAAAACATAGTGTATACAGAATTCAGTTTCAGACATTTACTGGGGATCTTGAAATGTAAGCCCCATGGATAACATGGGCTACTGTTGCAGGATATAACTATTTCTTCTAAAATTCTAATTAATTCATCTAACTAGCAAGGTATACAAGATGAAGTTGTATACTCAGTTATATGAGATATCTTTATGAAATCTTTATAATTGTTACCAAATTAATAAGCATTTTAAGAGTCCAAACCACTTATGAAACTTCATTTTCCTTACTGTGTAATAAAGGAAAAAAAAAAAAAACATTTACTAGAAAGTGGGAAATATACTAATGGTCCGTTGAAATTCACTTCCTAGTTTCCCCTTTGACCCTTAAAGCATTTTCTCCTCCAGTAACCAGTAGGGAGTATCTAGATCCTAACAAAGACAGGCGGTGAGGCTATGCTTTACATGGGTTACAGACAAGTGTAGATCAGGTGCATCCACAGAAAGGGTATGAGGAAGTCTTAGAATCCCTAGCTGGACTGATTGGTGAAGGTATTTCTTTCCTGAAGTCAGTCAGTAAAGGCTGGAAGGGGTAAATACTTCTTCACATGCAAACATAGCCATACAAGTCTTCAAAGAATACAAAAATGAAGGAAAATATACACCAACAAAGGAATACAATCCTTTTCTAGTAACCAATCCTAAAGAAATAGAGATATACAAACTACCTGCTAAAGAATTCAAAACAATTGTTTTTAGGAAGGTCAGTGAGTTAGAATACTGATAGATGACTCAATAAAATCAGGAAAACAACATAGGAACAAAATGAGAAGTTCAATAAAGATAGAAATCATCAAAAAGAACCAAACAGAAATTCTGGAGCTGAAAAATACAATGCATGAAATAAAAATCCAAAAGATAGCATCAACTTCAGACACGAACAAACAAGAGGAAGAAAAAATCTGAGAATTCAAAGATAGAGGGGCCGAATGGATAAAAAACAAGATCCAACAATCTGCTGCTTATAACAGACCTGCTTCAGGTTTAAGGCTACATGGCTTTAAAGTCAAGGGATGGAGAAAGATACTCTTTGAAAGTAGAAACCAAAAGAGAGCGGAAGCAGTTACACTTAGACAAAATAGACCTTAACTCAAAAGATGTAGCAAGAGACAGGGTCAGTTCATCAAGAGGACATGACAATTATAAAGTCATCCCTTCCTACCTGTAGCAGATTCATTTGAGGATCTGCCACAGATAACAAAATCCACAGATGCTCAAGTTCTGTAGTCAGCCTTCCATATCCATGGTTCCACATCTGCAGATTTAACTAATCCCAGATCATATAGTACTACATTTACTGGGAAGAAAACACATTTAAGTGGACCTTCAGAGTCTGTGTTGTTCGAGGAGTCAGCAGTATATGCACTCAATATCAGAGCACATAAATATGCTAAACAAAGATTAACAGATATAAAGGGAAAAATAAACAGCAGTGCAGTAATAGTAGGAGACTTCAATATTCCATTTTAGCAGTGCATAGATCATAGAGACAGAAAATCAATAAGGAAACAACAGATTGAAGTATACTTTAGATCAAATGAATCTAACACACATACACAGAACATTCCATCTACTAGAATACATAATCTTCTCAAGTAAACATGGAGCATTCTCCAAGATAGATCACATGCCACATCACAAAAAAGTCTTAAATTTAAAAATATTGAAATAATGTATCTTTTTTTTTTTTTTTTACCACAATGGCATAAAACTAGCAATCAATAACAGAAAGAAAGCTGGAAAAATTAACAGATGTGTGGAAATTAGAAAAAACACACTCCTGAATAACCAATGGGTCAAAAAAGAAATCAAAGGGGAAATAAAAAAAAATCTTAAATGAAAATAGAAATACAACATATCCAAAATTATGAGATGCAGCAAAAGTCCCTTTAAGAAGGAAATTTATTACAATAAACACCTATATTAAGAGAAAAGAAAGATCTCAAAAATCTGACTTTAAACCTCAAGGCATTATAAAGAATAAATTAAGCCCAAAGTAATCAGAAGAAAGGAAATAACAAAGATCAGAATGGAAGTAAATGAAACAGAGACTACAAAAATGATAAACATATCAGTGAAACTAATAGCTGTTTTTTCAAAGAGGTAAAATTGACAATCTTTAGCTCAACTACCTAAGAAAAGAAGATTCAAATAAATAAAATTAGAAATAAAAAAGGAAACTTTACAACTGATACTGTAAAAATACAAGGGATCATGAGAGACTATTATGAACAATTATATGCAAACAAGTTAGATAATCTAAAAAAAAATGGATTGATTCCTAGATACATATAATCTACCAAGACTGAATCATGACAAAACAGAAAATCTGAAAAGACCAATAAAGAGTAAGGACACTGAATCAGTACTCAAAACTCCCAAAAAAGAAGCCCAGGACCAGATGGTTTCACTGGTGAGTTCTACCAAACATTTAAAGAATTAATACCAACCTTTCTCAAATCCTCCCAAAAAAATGAAGGAGAGAGAATACTTCCAATATCCCTGATGAACACAAATGTGAAAATCCTCAGTACAATACTAGCATATTAGAAGAATCACATACCATAATCAAGCACAATTTATCCTTGGGATGCAAGAATAGTTGAGTATATGCAAATCAGTAAATGTGCCACATCACATTAACAGAATGAAGGATAAACATTATATGATCATCTTAATAGCTACGAAAGAAATTTGACAAATTCATGATAAAAAAAAAACTCTTTCTCAACAAATTAAGTGTAGAAGGCATGTAGCCCAACAGAATAAAGGCTATACATAACTAGCACACAGCTAACACCATGTTCAAAAGTAAAAACTTGAAGGCTTTTTCTTAAAATCAGGCATAAGACAAGGGTGCCCACTCTTGCCACTTTTATTCAACATAGTACTGGAAAACCTAGCCAGAACAGTTAGGCAAGAAAAAGAAATAAATATATCTAAAATGAAGAAGTGGAAGTAAAACTGTCTGTTTGCAGATGACATGATCTTACTTTATATATATAGAAAACTCTAAAGATTCCATCAAAAAGTGTTAGAACTAATCAGCGAATTCAGTAAAGCTACAGGAATTGAAATTAATGAACAGAAATCAGTTGCATTTTTACACACTAAAAATTAACCACCTGAAAGAGAAATTAAGAGAACAATCCTATTTGCAATAGCTTCAAAAACAATAAAAATAAGAATGAATTTAAGCAAGGAGGTTAAAGATCTGTACACTGAAAATTATAAGCTACTGATGAAAGAAACTGAAGATTCAAATAAATGGAAAGATATCCTTTGTCCTTGGGTTGGAATATTGTTATTAATAAAATATCCTTACTACCCAAAGTGACCTACATTCAATGCAATCCCTATCAAAATTCCAATGGCATTTTCACAGAAATAGGAAAAATCCTAAACTTTCAATTGAATTACAAAAGATCTCAAATAGCCAAAGCAATCTTGATAAAGAGGAACAAAGCTGGAAGCAACACACATTTGATTTCAAACTATATTACAAAGCTATGATAATCAAAACAGTAATGATAGTGGCATAAAAACAGATGAATAGAGCAATACTCAGTTGGTAAAGAATCCTCCTGCAAAGAGGAGACCCCGGTTTGATTCCTGGGTCAGGAAGCTCTGCTGGAGAATGTATATGCTACCCACTCCAGTATTCTTGGGCTTCCCTTGTGGCTCTGCTGGTAAAGAATCCACCTGCAATGTGGGAGACCTGGGTTCAATCCCTGGGTTGGGAAGATTCCCTGGAGAAGGGAAAGGCTACTCAATCCAGTATTTTGGCCCTAGAGAATTCCATGGACTGTATAGTCCATGGGGTCGCAAAGAGTTGGACATGACTAAGCAACTTTCACTTTCAGAGCAGTGGAACAGAACAGGGGGCCCAGAAAGAATTCCATGTATCATATATATGGTCAACCAGTCCTTTAAAAGAGGCCAAGAACATACAAGGGAAAAAGGACAGTCTCTTCAATAAACAACCTTGGTAAAACTCAACGACCATAGACAAAAGAATAAAACTGGATCACCATTCACAAAAATTAACTCAAAATGGATGAAAAACTTAAACATTAAGACCTGAAACTGTAAAATATTTAGAAGAAAACATAAGGGAAAAGCTCCTTGACATTGGTCTTGACAATGATTTTTTGGATAAGACACTAAAAGCAAAGGCAACAAAATAAAAGATAAACCAAGTGGGACTATATCCAATTATTAATAAAAAGTTTCTTCACACCAATGGAAACAACAAAGTAAAAAGGCAACCTACAGAATGGGAGAGAATATTTTCAAATCATGTATCTATTAAAAGATTAATATCTAATATATGTAAGAAACTCATATAACTCAATAGCAAAAAACAAATAATCTGACTACAAAAATGAACAAAAGCCCTGAATAGGCATTTTTCCAAGAAGACATACAAATGGCCAACAAGTATGTGAAAAGGTACTCAACATCACAAATCACCATAAAAATGCCAATCAAAGCCACAATGAGATTATCACCTCATACCTGTTAGGATGGCTATTACAAAAAAAAGATAAAAGAGATGACAAACGTTGGCAAGGATGTAGAAAAAAGGACACCTTTGTACACTGTGGTGGAAACACAAATTGGTAGAGCCATTATGAAAAACAGTATGGAGAACCCTCAAAAATTGAAACCAGAACTACCATATGGAAACAAACTGTTTACTGAGGTATGAATGGATAAAGAAATTGTGGAATGGAATACTGTGCACCCAGTCATGTCCGACTCTTGGTGGCCCCATGGACTGTAGCCAACCAGGCTCCTCTGCCCATGGAATTTTCCAGGCAAGAATACTGGAGTGGGTTGACATTTCCTACTCCAGGAATGGAATATTACTCAACATAAAAAAGAAAATTCTGCTCTTTGAGACAACACGGATGAACCTGCAGGATATAATACGAAGTGAAATAGGCCGGACAGAGAAAGACAAAAACTGTATGATCTCACTAAATGTGGAATCTAAGGGGGCAAAAGGTTTGACATATAGAAACAGAGAGTAGAATGTCAGTTCTCAGGGGCTAGGGGATCGGAGAAAAGGGAAGATTTGCTCAAAGGATATAAATTTTCAGTTATAAGATGAATTAATAAGTTTCGGGGATCTAGTATAGAGTATGCTTATTTGACTTATATGCAGAGTACATCATGAGAAACGCTGGGCTGGATGAATCACAGGCTGGAATCAGGACTGCTGGGATAAATATCAATAACCTCAGATATGCAAATGACACCACCCTTATGGCAAAAAGTGAAGAAGAGCCTCTTGATGAAAGTGAAAGAGGAGGGTGAAAAAGTTGGCTTAAAGCTCAACCTTCAGAAAACTAAGACCATGGCATCTAGCATTTGCAATCACCTCATGGCAAATAGATGGGGAAACAGTGGAAACAGTGGCTGACTATTTTGGGGGGCTCCCAAATCACTGCATATGGTGAGTGTAGCCATGAAATTGAAAGATGCTTACTCCTTGGAAGGAAAGTTATGACCAACATAGACAGCATATTAAAAAGCAGAGACATTACTTTGTCAACAAAGGTCCATCCAGTCAAGGCTATGGTTTTTCCAGGGGTCATGTATGGATGTGAGAGTTGGACTATAAAGAAAGCTGAGCACCAAAGAATTCATGCTTTTGAACTATGGTATTGGAGAAGGCTCTTGAGAGTCCCTTGGACTGCAAGGAGATCCAATCAGTCCATCCTAAAGGAGATCAGTCCTGAGTGTTTATTGGAAGGACTGATGTCGAAGCTGAAACTCCAACACTTTGGCCACCTGATGCGAAGAACTGACTCATTGGAAAGGACCCTGATGCTGGGAAAGATTGAGGGCAGGAGGAGAAGGGGATGACAGAGGATGAGATGGTTGGATGGCATCACCAACTCAATGAACATGAGTTTGGGTAGGCTCTAGGAGTTGATGATAGACAGGGAGGCCTGGCGTGCTGCAGTTCATGCGGTTGCAAAGAGTAGGACATGACTGAGCGACTGGACTGAACTGAACTGAATGTAGAGTATGGGGACTACAGGTAATAATACTGTATTGTATACTTGAAATACGCTGAGAATAAATCTTATGCATTATCACCAGAAAGCAAACAGACAAAACTTCTTAGTGCAATGATGTATGTATTAATTACCAAGACTTAAATGTACAACTGCTGTGCCCTGTTAGGGCTACACTTTACTGTGAATCAGTCTTCCTAAATAATTTTTAATATACCAACTTCAGATTCTATGTGTATGTTTTTCTGACATCATTACCTGAATTGCTGGTCTAGCTTTTCAGCCACAAAATCCTGTCTCTCTTTTTCTTTCTTCTCTCTTAATAATCTTATTTTATCTCTCATTCTATCTTTTTTCTCCTCAATTGTTTCTTCTTTCAATTGCATTTCAGTAAAATACTCAGTTTCTTCTGATGCTAAAAGTTCACGTAACCTAGGTTCACAAAACAAAATGACAACAAGCAAAAGAATTAAAACTGTCATGCTATATGCACAATTTCACTAATTGATTTTTATTTTGTTAAATTCAATTCCAGAAGTATATGTTCAGTCATAAATTTTGTAACAAGGAAAGGTCATTACAGTATTCCATAAAATGAGTTGTCACCTAAAGCAATAGAGACTAATCTACACCACATTTTATTTGATCACGTACAGATGAGATATGTGATCTATATGTCAACAAAAAAAGCAAAATGAGCAAGCTTTTCATTATAATGACAAAATATGATACAATATGTTCTTTTGATTTATATCAACAGGTTATCACAAGTGAAAATAAAAATAAGCTATTGGTTTGGTAGGAATAAGAATAGCTCAGCCATGATCCTTACTATAAAAATTCACTTGATTTTTGATTGGTCACTCTCAGACTCTAGTTTCAGGAATGTCTCAGAGTCTGGATTAGCCAGTTTTTAAGCCTTACTTATTTCGTCTTTCTTCAGTGTTGATGATAAACCCTTGCATGGCATCCTTGACTCTTGCTTTCACAAGACTGTCCACAAACTTGCAGTCATTGTGCTGGTCCCACTCAGTTTTTAAGCGATCTCGCTCAAATGACTTAATGGAGGCCAAAATAGCATGATGTTTCTGATGACTTTGTTGGATTCTTTCCAGATGATGCTCAGCTCCTTGGACTTTGGGAGGCTTGGCTCTCTGGAACAACAAGAAAAAGCAAGTATCACTTATGACAGACCCAAAATCAACTGCATATTTTCAGTTAATCCACCAATACTCATATTAAACAAAACTTGGTATATAAAACTAATATATCCTGCTATAACTGTAAACAACTTAAGTGTCTAAGATGTAACTTGTTTGATTCTTTGAAACCTGTACCTAAGATGTCATCAAATCAGTCTCAAATATTTCTCAAATGTCATTTGAATAAAAGTTCATGGAATTATAAAGTTAAAATTTTGAATGGGACTCCAGGGATTAGCTAATCAAATCAGAGACTTAAGTTATTTGCCCAAAGTGCTCTAAGTAGTTAGGGCAGAAATGAGTAGAACAAGAATTAAAGTTCTTCTAATTCCTGACCTTAATCTTGCCACCTACTATCCCACCTTGCTTTTCAGGGCTCTGACAACATAGTTACCACCATCAAAATTCTTTCAATTAAAATAAACTACTCACTAAGTATATAGGATATACATAACAAGTTGTGACAGTGAGATATCCTTTAAGAAGGAAGCAAGGAAGACAGAAAGGGAGGAAGGGAAAGAAAGAAAAGAAAAAAAAAGCTAATGGCAGAATTTGATTCCTATTTCTACTGTCCCCAGAAGTTTAATGCAAGAGCTGTGCTCCTGACATTCTGGGATAACTTGAATTTCTGTAAACATGTTCATTTTTTACAAACCTTCACCAAAAAGTTGGAAATGCATACACCATTGTGAATAAACATTGGCACATTTGCTAAAATCATACGGACTATATCTTTTTTATTTCTTCATTGCTAGCATGAAGCCTGCCTACCAGCATCAAGTTCTCAGTATGAATGAAGAGGAACGATGAATGAATGAAACTGTTCATGGGTGGGCTTGATGTGACTCCTGCCCCTCCTGGGGGCACCATGAAACCCGTGGTTTTGAGTTTTGTATTTTCAGCCAGGTTTATCAAGTCACCCTTAGGTGAGCAGTCAGACTCTGGTGTGCCGATGCTCCGTAACAAAGGCTTCAACTCGTGGCAGAGAGTCAGTCTGATCATTTACACTGAGAGCATCACTGTCTGGATTACCAAAAGGCTGGCATTGAAACTTGGTATAGGAGTCTCTAAGGAAAGGAAATCAACATTTGAAGACAGCCTCATGACAAGATTCAAGGTTCGGGCTATACATATGGGTGCCTAGAATAGTTGAACAAGATAATATAAAGCTGAGGTAGGTTGGAGACAGAAGGTGATGGCGAAGGTTACATCATGGGAAGTAGCTAGTTCATACTGAAATTACTTAGAGCCTAGATTTAGTTAACAAACTACTGTTCTCTAATATGTATGGCATTCTATGAACGCAGATTCAGTGATAACAAAGCAGAGCTGGGTCAAGGCTGCACCCTGAGCAGGACACACTCAGGGTCCGAGTAGACAGATGGGCTGAGAGCAGGAACCAAGTGCCAAGGCCATCAGGAATCAACTGTCTTCAGTCATCAGGGCAAGAGGCAGGCTCTGAGGCACATTTTGACTAAAGAGGAAATAGCAGTGGAGGGCAGTGAGAAACAGACTGAACAGTAGCAGGGAATTAGGAAGCCCTTTAAGGCTGTGGCATCCTGGGT
Source organism: Muntiacus reevesi (assembly GCF_963930625.1). Taxonomy (NCBI): domain Eukaryota; kingdom Metazoa; phylum Chordata; class Mammalia; order Artiodactyla; family Cervidae; genus Muntiacus; species Muntiacus reevesi. The sequence continues at coordinate 47,521,005 of NC_089252.1, forward strand.
AGGAAGGACTTTGTGGTCAGGGAGCACCCCATCTCTGGATGAATAAAGTATGATCTGGAGTTTCCTAACAAGATGGTGCCAATCCATGCAGTCTCAGCATTATGTGCTCAAAGCCTGTACTGTTTAACAGAAAAATAATATAAACCAGATCTGCAATTTAACATTGATGCAGCTGTATTCTAAAAAATAAAGAGAAACAGGGGGAATTAATTTTAATATATTTTTATTTAACCAATATATCCAAAATATTATTATCTTAATACGTGACTCTAGGCATATTACAAGTGCTCAAATTTGTGGCTAGTGGCCACCATACTGGACATTGCAATTCTTAAACCATGCTAAAATCAGAATAAAGGGTTTCATAACTACCCTGTACTTTCAAGGTCACTGAAAGCTTTTGTTACTGTAACATCTCAAGTTAGTTTCTACTATTACAGTTTAATGTCTTAAAGAAGAACATCTTACAAGCCTAGGTTTGAGTCTGGCCTCTACTGATAACTGTGTGATCTTGAGCAAGTTACTTAACCTCTTTAAGTCTCAGTTTTCTCACCTGTCAAAAAGAGCAAAACAAATAGCTTCCTTAAAAAAATTATTTCAAGAAGTAAATAACTAGGTCCCTAGGAGGCACTCACCAAACAGCTGCTCCTTTTGCTGCTTCATCACTTCAGACATTACATCTTTCACCACCTTCTCGTGAAGAAACTGTTTAGCATTCAAGTCTCACCTCTGGTGGTTTTAACTCTTCTCCCATCATAAGTCTACAACCTCTAATATCCACACTTCTTATCACACTCTGATATCTGAGATACACCAGCTCTGACCTTTTCCCTTTCCTCTTTCTTCTTCTATAAACATAAAATATTCAATAGGCCTGCTTCTCTGGTTTGGTGGTAATTTGGTGGAATGGGAATCCTTATTGGTTTCCAACACAAGGAATGTCACCTGACCAGTAGCCCAGCTGAGCTCAGGGTTCAGATACAGAACCCAAAGTACATCCATTACTGTCCCTCATAAAGAAAATAATAATCACCTCGAACCCTACAGACTGTAAAAGATTCCAGTCTACTCATTTCCAAACCCAGATCCTACAGTCCCTGGACCTAAAGAAGAGGGAGCAGGTCTATAAATTAACTGACAACTGCTATGTGCATTACAGGGCACAATAAAACTGTATCTTTCATGCTCTCTGCTCTTTCTTCCACAGCGTGCCAACACAGACAATACAGCACCGTTATCAGCTGTGCTGGCACACTGCGTTAATCTTTAATGGTTTTGTGCGTGAGCGAGTTGTTTCTGCAATTAGATAGCAACTTGAAGACAAGGATCAAACTTTCAGAGAAAGCGAAATCTCCCAGGGTCAATGTATTCACCCCTGTATCTTCCACAGATCTGTGCACACAGCAGGGACTCAAGTGATACCTCTATCGTTGCTTAACTACACACGGAGGTTTTCTAGCCTGTGGAAACTAGTGTGGAGAAGCAAAGGAATGCAGGTGTGTGGACCAGCTGTCCGAGGTTCTGAGCGGCGCTCATCAAATTCTGCAGCACACAGTGTTCCCCTGGCCTCCTACCAGCACCACTGCCTTAAAGGCAACCAACCTCCTATTCCCAGGCCTGCAGGTATGTTTCTGTTATAGTTGAGTCAGCAAAGGAAGGGCCCTAAAACCACTCAAAACCCCCAGCACTCTTCAACAGACGGTTTTCCTAAGCGTACAGAACTAGTCCCGCCCGTACAGCTGAATCACTGCCAGTCCAGACCCCAGATTTCCTGCCACCTGACCCAGCGCCCTTTCCTTGACACACACACTCCGCATTTCAAGGGCACGACCTCTTTTAAAACTCTTGCAAGATCTTCAACCTTCAAGATCTCCAGTGGTGATTCTCCAAATACATAAACTAAATACAACCGACGCGGGGAGGAAAAGGGTAGGGAGGGACGAAGTACGAGAGCTAGGCAAGAGACCTTTTTCTTCCCTCGTTCAAAATTCAAACTACTGCTTCAGGCATCTGCTTCCCTTGAGAGAACCCCTGCTGGGTGCCAAGGTTGGGTTGGGTCCTGAGATGGGGGAAGATACAGAAAACGGTAGGATCCCAAACACATATCCCGTGCTTACCACGATCACCACTTTGGGAGTGGGCCCCTTAACCTCTCTCTGTACGATGCCAAACCGCTGGCTGTACATTTTGGAGCTCCCTCGGGTCGGGGGCGGTGTCCGCCGCGGTTCCCCAACCTCAGGTACCAGCGGGACGAGCTCGTGAGATGCACAGGTCTGGTTGCCAGTGTTGCGCCTCGGGGGTCTAGGGACAGGTGAATGGGGCGGAAGTTGGTTCCGTTACCATGGTGACCACAGAAGCGGGCACTCGCAACTTCCTCTTGGAGTGGAAGAGTGAGTCTGCGCAGCCCTCACCCCGCCCTTGGCCATGTCTCCCGCCGACTTCACTCCCTTACTGCTAGCAGAAAAAAGCCTCCTTAACCCGAAGTGAAGTCGAAGATTTAATTACATTCCAATTGATTTTGCTATTTATATCCTGTAATGTCTAGAAGCATGAGAAAAGTTAGCGGACACTTTGTAGAATGGTCAAATTTTGAGACCATCTCTAAGTTAACCTTCAGGGCAAATCATCACATGACAACCTTATTCGCTTAGTTCTTTACAGGAATTTAAAGGTATTTTCACACATAAAGCCTTTCAGTCTCACAAATACTTGACTGATGGAACAGCGGGTATTATCCTCATCTTACTGCTAAAACAAGCTGAGAGTGCCTAATTGGTTTGTCAGCTAACCCAACCAGTAGTGACAAATTTGTTAATAAAACCAGGAAACCAGGGCTTACACTCGAGGAACACTAGGATGGGGGGGCAGCGGCACGATCTGACTGGGCACAATAAAGACCAGGGCCAGGACGTGGATCAGAATTTCGGTGATCAGGCTCTGGCATTCTGGATCCCAGGCAGAAAAAAAAACAACACAAGTGAGGAAACCTAAAAGGGGCCCTCAGCACAGGTGGAGACTACAGGTGAACTTCCGCTCAAGAGCAAACTGGTGAGTGAGTGAAAGTCGAAATCTTGCCCGACTCTTTGCGACCCCATGAACTATACAGTTCATGGAATTCTCCAGGCCAGAATACTAAAGTGGGTAGCCTTTCCCTTCTCCAGGGGATCTTCCCAACCCACGGATCGAACCCAGGTTTTCCGCACTGCAGGCGGAATCTTTACCACCTGAGCCACAAAAAGTGGAAGGTAATACCTAAAAGTCAAATAAGAATGGCACTTTGGTACTTTCTGCAATGGGGATGAACACGGAACTTTAACAGAAAAAAAAATTAGAACCTAGTAGGTCACTGACGTGTAATAACAAAAGCACAACTAGTACTGCGTATCCCAATTTAAGACCGCAATTTACTATAAACCAGCATTCCCTAATCATTTGTAATCCGCCCACTTCGGATTTTGCATGCGGCATGTTTCCAGGTTTGAACTCCATTTCCTGAATTGTTCGTTCAGCCTTTCAGCCACAAAATAACGTCTCCTCTTTTGAAATTTCTTTTTAATAATTCTCATTTTGTCTTTTATCTCCTATAATGCTTCTTCTTTCAACTGAAGTTCGGTAAAATACTCATTTTCATTTACTGCTAAGAGTTTACGTAGCCTGAAACAAAAGAAAGAAAAGAAATTAGACGATCGTCTCCGCTCCCTGGACGGGGTCCTGAGGGCTAGTTGCTGGATCCTCGATTCCCACGGGTGCCTGGCCCGCTGGCTGATCTGGTCTGGTGACACCACACCCTCAGAAGGGCGGTGACGCCCTCGGCCTAGGGGCGCGGCTTGGTAAAAGCCGAATTCTCGGGCGCCCGTTGGGAACCTCCGAGGTCCACAGCCTGGAGGGTGCCATCAACGTGAATTTTCGGCGACACGGGAAGCGGAATCTCGGCGACACTCGGCGGCCCTGGAACGTCCCGGCGTCGGTCCTGAGCTCCTTGCGCTGCGCCCTCACCCCGGGCGTGTCCCGTAATTTAATCCCGCTTCGGTTTCGCCCGCGGAGCCACTGTGAAGAGGGGAGTCGGCCTCCCTCTGCGCTGATTCTGGACCGCCTCGGCCCAGGGGAGGCCACGCCCCAGGGATACGGGGTTGAGGGGCAGGGTCTCTCCAGCCCTGGCCGGAGGACCAGGGTCCAGGCGCCAGCGCCCCCTGGTGGGCGTATTCGGAGGGTAGCGGGACCGGCCCTGGCACGACGACCGTCTCAAATCCCAGGGGGCTCTAGAAGTGATTCACCCAAGATCCTTGAATAGAACCTGACCTCGATCTTGCCACCCACTTTCTACACTAGTTTCTCAGAGGCAGTCTATCAGCACTTAAGCACCATTAAGATACTCCCACCCGAGACACTAAGTATATATAAATCAGTAAACGGGACAATAAAAATCATTTAAAAATAATTTTAAAATAGAACAGCATAAACTATTATTTCCAATGCCTATTGTGCCCCAACAAGGTCACGCAAGGGCTGTCCTCCCAACAGTTTCCTGAATTCTGTATTTTCACCATTAAATTCCACGATAAAGTTGGAAATTCATCATTTGTAAATACATATTGATGTATTTAATAAAACTGCATGGACTATATCTTTCTCATTCCTGAATCTCAGTATTCTAAGTACAGTGTCTACCCTGGGTCAGGCTCTCGATACCTGAATGAATGACACAAAAATAGCCGAGACCAGCAAGTTTTTTCTGGATGGGCTTGACAGAATTTCTGTACTTGCTGGGGTCACCATGAAATCCATGGTCTTCAGCTTGCATTTTCAGCAACGCAGCTTTACCAAGTTATCCTCAGGTGAGTTCTGAGACCCTTAGGAGCTGATTCATGGCAGGGTGGCTTTATAACGTGTCACCTTGACTAGGCTACGTTTCCCAGTATCCCCTTCCCTGCATGCTTCCAGTTAGGACGGGCCACGAGAGACTGTGCGTGGGAACTGGAGGGCAGACGCGAAGCAGCAGCGCACTCGGAAGGTTGCTGCAGGAGCACCAGGCACCGTTGCAGTTCACACATGTCATTTATCTGCTGGCTCACCTCGTTGGTATGGGGCAACAGTCAGGCCTGCAGCCAGGCCTGCAGCTGCTCCACCTTCCCCAGGATCTTCCTTCAGCTTTTCTAACTCCTGGACCAGATGCATATTTAACTCTGTGATGAAGGGCACCAGCTTCTTCTGCAGGACACCCACGTCATTGAAGTTGGAGGTGGTGAGAGGCTGACATGGCTTTCAGGCCATCCTTGCGGTTTCCAGCTCGTGCTCTTGGGCGCCAGTGTGTCCTCCGTCTCCCACATTTTACATCCATCTTCCCTTCCCGATTGCCTGCCCTGCAGACTTCAAGCTCCAGCATTAGATGCAAAGACAACAGCCTTATACAGACTGTTCAACCAGCTCCCACAATTGCATAAGATCAAATCACCTACAATAAATCCCTTAAGATAATATACATATTTATATATACATATACACACATACATAAAATCTTTATATTAGTAGTGCTGCTTTTCTGATTGTATCTTGACACACACAGTAACCAGACTTTATCTCATGAGTCAGAATGCTATTCTCAAATTTCATTTAGGGCATCACTGTCAAAATACCACCAGAATATGAGGATTGGGTGGTTGGATCCTGGGAGGGAGCAAATCAGTATGAGAAAATTATCCAGTCTTGACTCTGGCTGAAATAAGTAGGGTGAGGCAAAGAAAGGAGCAGAGAAGGGGGCAGAGGGCTGTAAATGAGTTAAAAGTAGAGAAATGCTTACTCTACCTCTGAATTCTCTAAAGCTGCAAGGCTGGGACTACAGTAAGCAAAGGAGGCACATAGGCTACAAATTTAGGAGGCCAGCACTCAGTCCCAGCCCAGTAAAGCTAAGTAATGAATCACACATGTAATCTTTTTGGCACTTTATGAAGAATTGGAAAGTGAGGCAGGGCTGAGCCAAGACTGGCCCTTAGGCGGGACTTGAAGCAGGAGCTCCGACTCCTAGAAGACAGGGGCTGAGAGTAGAAACCAAGTACAAAGGTCATCAAGGGACAGGGCAGGTGAGGTGTGAGGAAACATGAGCCAGGCCAGGAGCGTTCATTCTGAAGACTGCTTTGGCTGAGGGTAGGGAGTGACGGTAAGTATCAGCTGTGGGGAAAGATGCCCTTTTGGGTTTGAGGAATCCTATGTGGCACCCAAGGCCTGGGAATAACCCAGTCTCAGGAGGCATGCGTGCTCTGACAAGGTGGCACGATCCACACTGTCTTGGTGTTTCCTATGCCACCCCAGGGGCAGCAGTTTCTAAGGGGTTTGTTGTTATGCTTAGAATTCACTTTTGTCAGGTCGCTGGAAACTTGTTAATATGACACTATCACACACTACTGGATATAGGTTACAGTTAACAGTTTAGTGGCTTAACTTAAAAACAAGGCTTTTACAACCTGGGCTTGATCTTGATCCTAGGCTCTATTGATACTAGCTGTTCAACACTGGACAAGTTATTTAGTTTCTCTGAATCTCATTTTCCCTTCTGCAAAAATGGGCACAATCAATGCCATTCTAAAACGATGTTTTTGAGGATTAAACCAGGTCCATGGGAGGAACTCAACGAACAGCAGTTCCTTTCCTCATTTATTCACATTACATTCCCAATACATTCTGAACTGCTGTCTCCCTGAGGAAATGTTTAGAGACACTACCAGGCCTCATCCAAATCCATTTAGAATTATTTATGATGATGGCTTGTTTAGGCCGAAGGTGGCTTTAATCACGTCGGCTCTCCCATCCCAGCTCCCCCATCTTTAATATCCACACTTCTTATGACACTCAGGCTCCTGGGGTTTGCACTGGTTGGAGGAGATGCACCAACTTTCTACTCTTTGTCTTCCTTTTCTGCTTATTTCCTCTATAAGCTCAGAGTACTGAACAGGCCTGCTCCTCTGGTTTGGTGGTAGGTTTTCCCAGTTCCTACTGACTCCCACACAAGCCCTGGCAATCCATCTATCGTCCAGCCTCTGAGCAGATCAGTGTTGTCTCTGATAAAGTCGGTCTGTAAGTATCACCTTGAGTCCTACAGTCTGCAGAAGCCTCCAGTCTACTGCTTTCTACCTCCAGGTTTTTTAAGGTCCTTGGACCTAGAGAAGAGGGAGCAGGTCTGTATGTTGAATTAGGTTCCCTATGTGCAAAATGAAGCATCACAAAACCATTTCCTACTCTTCCATTTCCCTCTAATTATCCCTTCCCTCTCTTCTACAATCTTCCATTGCAGACAACATAGCACATCATTACTGTTCTGTTAATATGTAATGACTTCATGCATAGGGGAAATGGCTTCACTACTTGGATTATAAGCTCCCTGAAGGCAGGAATCCTGTGTCTCCTGAAAGTTAAGCCTCCCAGGGTCACTGATTCACCGCTGTGTGCCCAGCAGGGTCTCAATCAGTACTTCAGTACTTGCCCAAGTACAGGTGGAGCAGTTTCTGGCCTGCAGACATTAGTCCACAGGAACAAAGGAATACAGGGGTTCAGGTCAACAGTTTACGCTGCCTGTCTGGGCTCCGTCAGGGTTCTCATCAGTCCTGCAGGAGGCAGCATTCCCCTGATCTCCTCCCACCAGCCCAGTCCTACAGTCCTCCCACCTCCCTATCCTTCCTTCCACTGCCACACCTGTAGGGACAGTTCTGTGCAGCAGCTGAAACAGTTAATGACCTCAACAGGCTCCAGAAAATCTCAAGAAACACAGCCTGATTCCTTCCACTGAGGATACTCAAGTTGTGTGTGGGCCCCAATCACAAAGCCATCTCAGAACCAGATCTCCTGACCACCCCCCACTGACCAGCCCACCCATTCATCTCTTGGAAACTCCACAGGCCTTCAAGACCCCAAATGATGATTCTCTGAATAAGAAATTGTAAGTCTGACCCCTGTGGATTTTCTTAAGGATACGGGGGAAAAGCTTTCCTTATCTTCCCTTTCTTTCCAATCTCAACAAAGGGTACCAACTCTTCTCCTGCCATCAGCTCCTGTAACCCTCCTCAAGGAGAGCCCTGGTCCAGACCTCAGGAGAAATCTCTAAGGTCCTGCACACACTCCATCACTGACGGTGACAAGAGCAGTCCCATGGGGCCTTTACCTCCCACTACCCCATGTCAAAACGCTGACTGCGCTCATGACTCAGGGCCCACATCTGGCCAGAACCCCCCGTTCCATCCCGACCCCTCACAGTGTGGGGCACACCTTGGCAACCAGACTGCTGTGTCCCGGAGGCGGGATCCACCCAGGCTGAAAATCTCCGTGATCTGGGGAAGAATTAACATCAGGGTCACCATGACTGGTGGGCCTCAAACAGGGTCAGGACAGGGTGGGGTGTCCCCCAGCACTGACCACGGGCGTGCCAGCCCCTCCTGCCTCCTCCTCTGGGGCCAAGTCAGAGGTGGAGTCATCCTTGTTGTCCTCCTTGTCCTCCTCAGGGTCAGGTGGCTCTTGCTTCACTGATGGCAGGCCTGGGTCTACTGCCTGGGAGAGGCGGGAAATGGGCAGTTGTCAGAAGGGCAGGGCTGGCCTGAGGAAAGTGTCCCTACCAGCCAACCTGTCCCTGTGCTGACACTCCCATTCTGTCACACCTGAGCACAGAAAAACCATCTTGTCTACAGACCTTTCCCATTCCTCACAGACTTCCATTTTTCTGTTAACTGGGCAGCAAAGCAGGCCACACTAGTTGCCTGGGGAGGGTGAGGCATCTGTCAGACAGGCGGGATAATTCTGTGAGAGGCTGTAATCAGCACACCTATTACTGTGTTCAAAGAAGCACCATCATGGCTCCCCATCACTCTGCTCACAGACCACCCGTCACTGACCCCCACCTTGCTGGGGCAGCTGGGCAGCAATACAGGAGAAGTCAGGATGGCTGTGCCCGGTGTCCAGTCTTCCTGGGCATCCGCCTTCTCTTGCTTCACCTGGGGTAAGGCCACAACCCAACTCAGGCCAGGGCACTGGGCCTCCTGTGTGAAGGAGGATGGCAGCAGACTTGGTCCCAGCTTCCCTGCACGAGGCTGGGTGGGGTTGGAAAGGGCAGGAGAAGGCGGGACCCTCACCTGCAGCCGAGCTTCTGTGGCAGCCGAGGCTGGGCCAGGCACTGGCACGGGGCTGCTCGCACCCTCCCGTAAGAACACAAGGTCAGTGCCAGGTGGGGGCAGCACAAAGCCGCCGCCCGCTTCCTCCTTCACTGGAGTCTGGGCTCGGTCTGGTTGAGCTGCGGGTGTGGCCAAGGGAGGCTTCAGGGTCTGACCCAGATGGGGCCTTCGAGTAGAGCCAGGCCTCTTTCGACAAGGGTGAGCTGGGGGTGGTGATGCCCCATCTTCGGACTCTGCCCAGACACTTGGCAGGAGCCGCTTCTGTGAGGAGAGGTGGCATGTTATGGCCACCAGGTACAATACTACCCTGCCCTGATCGATGCACCCAACCCCGTTAGTCTCAGCAGGGAATTTCCTTATGGACAAGCCCCTCATCACAAAGGCTGTGAATCTCCTATTGGCAATGATAGTTCCTCCCAGTTTCCTCATTTATCCCAGCACAACATCTGCTAACTGGTGGCAAACCCACTGCCCCACCCACCACTCTGAAGCCACAGGACCCACCTGGCCTGTCCCCACTCACCCTCCAGGCCTGCCTGCCCCTCCCAGGCATCGGGTGGCAGGGGGCACGAGTGGGAGACTGGCACTATTCCTCCCACCCACCAGACCCTTCCTGCTACACCCACCATAGCAAACTGCAGGCACTGGCGCCAGCGACACTTCTGGCGCTTCTGGTTGCTGCCCCCGAATTTGGGCTTGTCACAGCAGAAGTCGCAGTGGCCACAGTCCATCCGCCGCAGGCAGGCTGCACAGGCCCCACACTTGCGGTTCTGCCGACGGTTTGTGTAAGGCTGCTGGGAACAGGGGGTGTGGGGGCTGTCACCAGGATAGTGACAGTGCTGTTCCTGTTCCTCGTCCACCAGCCCCGCTGGAGGGAACTGGTTCGACATTAGTCTTAGCCTGGCTCCCCACTAGTCACACCTCCGTGTCTGCGAGTCCAGCACCAGGCAATATTGTTGTATTGAAAGGCCCTTAATACCATGAGGACGGTGGCTGCTTCAACGCGGTATCCATCGTTCTATCTGCTGGTCCCCCACTAGCTACCAAGATAATGTCTCTGACCCCCACCTCCAGCAGAATTTTGCAGATGCTCCATTAGCTCCCATCACTGCGCCTGGGAGTCCTATGCAGACTTCAGGCACTGTGCCAGCTTTTCCTCTGCAAGCCCCATCAGAGCGTTGGTTTATCTGACACCAGGTCCTGTGACTGCACCTGGGGATCCCATATTAGTTCCTACCCCACTGTCTGCTCAGCCCATACTAGTGTCCATCACTGTGCCTTACTACTCCCCTATTAGGCCCATTGCAGCATCTGCTTCTGTGGGTTAACCAAGCGCCCTGGGAGAGTCTAGGCTTATTCAGGTAGGGTGAGGCCACTCACTAGCTCGTCCTCGTCTACACAGTAATAGATGAATTCAGCAGGTGGCGAGGGGGCCAGGGCTCTGGGGTGCTGCAGAGGCAAATGGGGTGGGGTCAGGGCAGGTAGTTGGTGAGGTTACGGTTGTGCCGTCCCCCTGCCCACCAGGGCCTCACCAGCTCTGGAGACTCTGGAGGCTGCGGTGGAGGAGGTGGAGGAGGTGGAGGCGGTGACTGGGCTCGGGGTGGACGCCGCCGGGGCACCACCTTGGAGTCGCAGCCTCCCCTGCGGCGGCCATGTTTACCCTGCGAGAAAGGCAGAGGCAAGTTTAGGCTTGGTGGCACAGGCAGACACGGAGCACCGCCCCCACCTCAGGTGTGCAGAAAGCATGCGAGGGGAACAGGCAGGCAGAATGTGGGCTGGGGCACTCACAGCAGGGGGAGCCACAGCGAGGGGAGGGCGTCGTTGACATCGCTGATGGTGGCGCCGGAGGCGGTGGGCAAGGTGCTGGCAGACAGGGGCAGGTAGGTGGAGCCAGAGAGGTGAGTGTGAGGTGGGGGAGAAAAAAAGACATGAGGTGCGCAAGGCCAGTTGGAAAGAAGGAAGCAGGAGCACCTCTAACAGCAGAGTAAGCTCTGCCCCAGCCACCATCTGCACCCCCACTCTGACTTACCCGGAGGCAGCGCCGCTGGACGCACTTCCACTGGCGCCGGAGCCCGGGGCGGGGAGGGCGAAGGCAGACTCGACAGCGGCCACAGTCCTCTCGGGTCTGACAGCCCCGGCACACGCCACACCCTCGGCTCTGTGGGGGCCAGAGGTGTGAAGCGTGGGGCCAGGGCTGAGGGCCAGGAGCATGGGTGAACCTTGGGCCCACCCCACCTGCCTGACTCACCCTTTCCACAATGCGGAGGCACCGTCTTCGCTCACACTTGCAGAACAGCCCCGAGGCCACATCGCGGGGCAGCTGCAGGAGGCAGGTGGAGCAGGCCCCGCAGTCTTCCTTCACCTGGCAGGCCGTGCACTCCCCACAGCCCACACGCTGCCAGGAACGGTGGGGCAAGGTCACGGGTCCAGGCAGAGCGGCTCCAGGAGCACCGCCCCTCACGTGTCTGCTGACCCCACATTAACCCCCATCACCACGTCTGCGTCTGCCTCATCACTGTGGCTAACTAGGGATGAGCCACCATCACTGCAGCCGTAAACGACATCTACTCTCCCCTGTGACCCTGATCAGTGTCTACTGACCAACTTCCATTACTGTTGACTGCCTGCAGCTAGCTCCCTACAAAATGACCCTGACACCAGTGGGTCCATACTGTTCCTTCAGACTCTGACCAGCCACCATCACATCCTGCTCCCACCACACACTTGTGAGGAGGAAGTAGGCTGTGCTTACCTTAAACATCCTCTGCTCCCGATTGAAAGCGATCCTCTGTGCTATAGGGAGGGAGAGAGAAATGTTAAAGGAGCATCAGGTATCTGACCTCATGACTCCCTCTGGTCTGTTGCCTACCATCAGCCCCTAGCCAAGTATCTGTGTGCCAGGCTGACACCGAGGCTGCTCCAGCTCTACCTCCCAGTGCCCCAGGGGCTGCTCACCTCGGCAGTCCTTGCACAAAGTCTTGAGCCGCTGCCTTCGGGTACCATCTCCTGAAAAGCTGATTCCACAGTTCTCACAGCACCTAGGATGGGAAACGTGGGTGTGGGGCCCTGAGTGTACGCCCAACCACAACCCTCACGGACTTGACTCTAGCCCAACACTCACCCAGGTGCAGGAAGTGAAGCTGGGACTGTGTCAGTGTCAGCCTTGGTGTCATCCCTTGGTGTCTCCTTCCTGACTTCACTCTTCTGAGGTCCAACCTGACACTTCCGAGCCTTGACTGGCTTCGAAGGCTTCTTCCGCTTCCTGCTGGTGATGGCCAAGGAATGGGCCTGGAAAATGAGAGCAAGGGCAGGAAGGATGGAGACCCATGGGTGGGTGTCAGGAGGCTCAGCACCTGTGCCCGAGTACTTCACACCATACAGTACCTTGGGGGATGGATAGCAGAGGACGCCTTGTTTGAAGTCAAAGAGGGTGAGATCACACGCAGGGCCCAGGTATCGGGTCAGCTCAACTTTGCTCCGGATCCTGTCTCCTGTGGGGCTGAGGATGGGCCAGGAAGGTTGGTACCTAGCTGGAGCCATTGCCACTCCACCCATACAACCCTCCCACAGGGCTGATGAACAGTCCTGTAGAGCTGGTGGGATACAGGAAGCAGCCTGGGATCAACCTATGAACCCCAACCAAGAAACTACCCCAAGTAACTCCAAACAGCAGGAATATAAAAGGTGTATAAATGCCAGCATGTAGACAAACATTAATAAATAATATAAATGTAAATAGATATGCACAGATTTATAATGTCTGCTACTACTGGTATTTCACATAAGTGAAAGGAAATACAAATAGCAACACAAATAAATAACATACATGTATTAGCATTATATACTACGTACACAAAATTTATACAAGAAAAAAACATGTTTTAAACATAGCTGGCTCTTGAACAACACATGTATAAACTGCACAGGTTCACTTACACATGAATTTTTTTTCAATAAATATATTGAAAAATTTTTTGGAGAATTGTGACTATTTAAAACAATTCGATGAATCATGTGGTCTAGAGATATTGAAAAAATTAAGAAAAAGGTGTGTCACAAATGCATAATATATATGTAGATACTAGTCTATTTTATCATTTACCACCGTAAGATATATATATATGAAGTCTATTATAAAAAGTTAAAATTTACCAAAACATGTACACAAATACTTAATAACATCATATGTGGCACCATTTGCAGTCAAGAAAAACATAAACAGAAGTAAAGATGCAGTATTACATCATAACTGCACAAAATTAACTGTAGCACATATCATACTACTATAATCATCTCACAGCCACCTCCTGTTGCTGCTGCAGTGAGCTCAGGTGTTGCAAGTATTTACTTCAAATGGCATGGAAGGCTAATCATCTGAGTGAGCAGTTTGCTTCTCCATAAAATTGAGCGTCACGGTAGAAAGTGCCCTTTTGCAGTGGTTTTTCTCATGTCATTTTCATCATATTTAGTGCAAAACTGTAAGCTTTTAATAACACCTTGGGACCCGTAACGAAGTGTCACTTGTGATACTGGAAGTGCTCCCAAGAAGCAGAGAAAAGTCATAACATTACAGGAAAAAGCTGAATAGCTTGACATGTACCGTAGATTGAGGTCTGCAGCTGTAGTTGCCCGCCAATTCAAGATTAATGAATCCAGTATAAAGTGAAAGTGAAAGTGTTAGTCACTCAGTCGTGTCCGACTCTTTGTGACCCCATGGACTACAGCACACAAGGCTCTCCTGTCCATGGGATTCTTCAGGCAAGAATACTGGAGTGGGTTGCCATTTCCTTCTCCAGGGGATCTTCCTGACCCAGGGATGGAACCTGGGTCTCCTGCATTGCAGGCTGATTCTTTACCATCTGAGCCACCAGGGGGGCCATCTACTGTAAGGACTATCATTTAAAAAAAAGAAAGGAAGAAAAACAAAGGGAACTCAGGCACTGTTGCTGCAACTATGCCAGCAGCTCGAAAACCTTGTACTTTTTGCAAAATTGTTTTTATCTTGTACTGAAAATGCAGCTTTTATGTGCATGCATGATTGCTATAAGAAAGTCATACCTATAAATTATAACAAGATTTGAGAAAAAGTCAAGTCATTATATGACAATTTAAAGCAAAAGGAAGGTGAAGGCTCTAAAACTGGGTAATTCAATGCCAGCAAAGGGTGGTTTAGCTTAACAAAAGTCAAGATAACAGAAAAAGCGGCTTCTGCTAACCAGGAGACAGCAGACAAGTTCCCAGACGCCACTAAGAAAATCACTGAGGACAAAGGCTATCTGCCTGAACAAAGTTTTAATGGAGATGAAAGTATCGTATTCTGAAAAGAGGGAAAAAAAAAAAAAAAAAAAAACGGTGCAAAGGACATTTGTTAGTAAGAAAGAGAAGTGAGCACCAGGATTTAAGGCAGGAAGGGATAAAATAACTCTACTGTTTTGTGCAAATGCAGTCAGGTTTACGATCAGGACTGCCCTTATTAATAAAGCTGCTAACCCTCAAGCCTTGAAGGGAAAAGATAAACACCAGCTGCCAGTCTTTTGGTTGTACAAGAAGGTCTTGACAGTGAGAACCATTTTTTTTTTAATGGTTCCATTGATGCTCTGTCAGGAGGTACCTCACCAGTTAAGGGACAGCTTTTAAAGTTTGTTTGACATTGGGCAATGCCCTGACCACTCAGAACCCCATGAAGTCAACAGCAAAGATGTTGAAGTGGTTTGTTTGCCCCCAAACACAATGTCTAATCCAGCCTCTAGATCAGAGGGTTATAAAGGACCTTTGTGGCTCCTTACACGCAGAACTCTATGGAAAGAACTGACAACACTATCGAGAATCTTCAAAGACAGAACATCCTAAAAGTCTGGAAAGATTACACCATTGAAGATGCCATCATCCTTACAGAAAAGAGTACGAAAGTCATCAAGTGCAAAACAATAACCTCCTGCTAGAGAAACTGTGTCCAGATGTTGGGTATGACTTCCCAGAATTCACAGCGAAGTTAATCAAGGAGATCATCAAAGAGACTGTAGATATGGCAAACGTCAGGGAGAGGATGAAGAGTTTCAAGACATCGATCTTGGACTCAAGAGCTAACAGACATCACACCAGAGGAATTAACACAAGACAACTTGATAGAGATGACTGCTGCTGAACCAGTACCGGATAATGAGGAAGATGAAGGAAGAGTGCCAGAAAAAAACTGACATTAGACAATCTAGCAGAAGGGTTCTGATATTCAAGACCACTTTTTATTTTACATGACATAGGCACTGAAATTAAAGCGAACAGAGGAAGAAAGATTGAGACAATGTAGAAACATTTCTGGAGAACTGAAAAAGCAAAAAAAAAAAAAAAAAGAGAAAAATTACAGTGCATTTCTATAAAGTTACACGAAGTGTCTCTGCCTCTCCTGCCTCCCCCCACCTCCTCCTCCTTTTGCCTCTGCCACCCCTCTTCAGCAAGACGAAATCCCCTTTCTCTTCCTCCTCAGCCTACTCAACATGAAGATGACAAAGATGAAAACCTTTGTGATGATCCACTTCCACTTAATAAATAGTAAATAATAACCAGGCTGTACAGTTAAAAATTATCTATCACGTTTGTGGCTGAGTGTCCTTGTGTGAAAATCTAACAATTGTAAGGCAAGAACTATATGAGAATTTCCCTGGTGGTCCAGTGGTTAAGTATCTGCCTGCCAATGCAGGGGACTTGGGTTTTGATTCCTTGTCCAGGAAAATTCCACATGCCATGGGGCAACTAAGCCCATGCGTTGCAACTACTAAAGTCCAGGCACCTATAGCCTGTGCTCTGCAACAAGAGAAGCCACCACAATGAGAAGTCCATGCCAGCAACAAAGAGTGGCCCTTACTTGCCACAACAAGAAAAAGCCCCCGAGCAGCAACCAAGACCCAGTGCAACCAAAACAAAAGAAGAAGTGTATGAGACATTTCTGTGTCACCATCATCATCACTGCCCAAGTATTCATCTATGCAAGACTCGAAATGGATAGCCTATCTTTATTCAGGCATTTATAGGTGAGTGGCATTTAATATAAAATTAATAATGTGTTAGCTTTCTTACTGTTTTATAACTATAGAATTACATTACCATACAGTATGCCTCGCTCCCTGGTTAATTAAAGAAACTGCCTATCAACACAGGTAAGTGGCTTGAAAAAACAAAAAAAAAATACAACAATGTAACAACACTGTATCATGAATATGATTATAATACTATGTGCCATAAAAACTTTATAACAATTTATTCATTAGTGTACAGGCTAGGCTACCAGAAGGCAACCATATTGCTCCTTCTCAGTTATCAATGCATGAATTGTCATACCTGTAAATAAACATAAATTTTTCATATTATGTTTTCATTTTTGATATCTGATATTAGTAATATGTATAAGATCTACAATGCCTTGTATCATATAAGATAATATTCCTGTAGGCACTTGACAGTCAGGCAACTTATCCTGTAAACAGATGATGTAAATTTAATGTATTGCTAAATACAGCACAGTGCTGTGAATGAACTTCGTCTTCCTTATGATTTTCTCCTTTTTGGGCTGCACCACTCAGTCTATGGGATCTCAGTTCCCCAAACAAGGACTGAACCTGGGCCACAGCAGTGAAAGTGTGGAATCCTAAACACTAGGCAACCAAGGAACTCCCACATGACTTTCTTTAATCTGTTCTCCAGCTTATTTTCCCAAAAGAATACAGTATATAATACATACAACATACAAAGTATGTGTTAGCCAACGATTTGTTATTGATAAGGCTTCCAGTCAACAGTAGGCTATTAGTAGTTAAGCTTTTAAGGAGTCAAAAGTTATATTTTTGACTGCATAGGGGATGGGCTCTCTAATCCCTACATGGTTCAAGGGTCAAGTGTATATGTACAAACAATATACATACTAGTGTAAACAAATAAATGCAACTACATACAAAACAAAGCATAAGTCACTGATGTTGGGAGATAATACTACACAGGTCACTCACATTTTTGCATGTCTTGCAAGAGAGGCACTGACTACCCTTTGCAACGAGCTATCTTTTCAAGGATGTGTGTACAGCATCAGCCTTGGAAGATAAGAGAGGGTGTTCTTCCAGAGCAAGGGAAGGCATCCTTACTGTCCTAACATTACTAAAGATTAGATTCCTTAAGCTCGGAGTCCCTTTCCTACAACAGTGTATGTGCAGATGCTAATTAAGTAGCCCTCCTCATGTCACCCTGTGGGAACTGGCATTTGGGGAACTGGCACAATAATGATGACATACTGGATACTGCTGATGCAGTGAGTAATAATACTGTCTTTCACCTCTGACCTCGGGGTCCCATATCTCCTACTGGCCTCCCCAAAACTGAAACACACTCAATTGTCACCCTGCCCTAATTTGGGTAAAACCTCTGGCCTCTTCTATTATTAATCACTGCACTTATTTTGAAAATTTTATAAAAACTGTAAATATGTGAATAACTACAATATAGACAAAAATATTATATTTATTTATAAGCATAATAATAAATGTAATTCTAATTACAATTTTACTGTATTCCTCTAAGCAAACAGCAACTTACACACAAAAAAGTTTAGAAAATTTAATAACTACATGACTAACATATTCTAAAAGACCTCAAATCCTTAAACGTAACTTTGTAAACACATATTTTCATGTATTTATAGTCAATTCTCATTATTCACAGTAATTCTGTTCTATAAAGTCACTTTAAACACTGAATTAGTGAGCACAGAATCACTGCTCCTAGAGGGACTACAGGTCAAGTTCCTGTAAACCTCTGGTCACATTTTTGTCAACCAATCAGTATATAACCTTGTTTTATGTGTGCTTCTGTTTAAAGACACCTTGCTTAATACAGTCCTCTTACAAATAATTAACTACATGGCCTTTGAATGATTTAAAACTCGGAGTTTTGGAAGTCATCTGTGTTACACAGGCTCCTTTGTCAATGTCCTTGTAAACCAAGCCAGCCTCATCAGCATTGAAAACCTACTCTTCCTCATAACTCTTTGCCGATACAGCACCTATAAGGTGTTTTTTAAAATTCTTCCACAGACTCTTTTATCTGCAAAACCTGCCTCGCTTGAAAATTTAACACTTTTCACAGAGTATCACCTCTGGAAATGTGTGAGCTAGCCAGCACCAGCTGAAACTGGCTTACCGTTTCTGTAACCCTGGGAACATCACAGCCGATGTCCTTTGCTTCTGGCTTCACCACACTGTCCACAAAACTCTGGTCACTATCTCAAGAAACCACAGATTTAGCCACTTTTCCATCTTTTCCTTAGCTTTATCATGGACCATAGACGTTACTTTAGCACTTCCTGGAGCAGCCTTACATACTAATTGGCTAATTTCCTCTTCTTTTTCTAGATATACTGCCTTTTTGATTCATTAACATTGAACTCACAGCCAATAGCACTGCAACTCATGCCTGAATGAAGCTTATTTAACACGCATTTTCTCCATATGGCACAGAACAGACTTCCTGCCCTTGCATCACTGTACAGCACTTCAACACTACACTCAGGGCAACTCTGCAGAGCAAAACCACCATTCAAAAGTTCAAAAACAGGACACAAAGGAGCCCTCAAAAAGGACACTTGTTTACAGCATAAGAGCTACAGTAAGAAATCTTCATTCAATCTTGGCTGGGAACACATGCATCAGGCGACCTATTTTTTGCCGCTCTGTGCATATCCACAAAAGATCATGAAAACACAGTGAGTATGACTTCGGGGGTACAAAGAACAAATCTTAGTGAGGAACCAAATCTTCAAATATGGAACCTGCAGATAACAAGGATCAACTGTACATGCATAATTTAATTACCCATAAATGTAATCACACTGCCCCGATTTCACCCTGCCTAACCAGGTTCAGTCCTAACCCCTTTGTCCACAACCCACCCAGTACCTCTGGTAGTAGGTGTCTGAGCGTCCGCAGGTGGCACCTGACTTGCGAAAAACCTCACGGCGCTTCCAGCCGGGGCCCAGGGCTGGGCAGTCCAGCCAGTCCTCAGCCATGGGGACCACGGGAAGAAGCAGCGGCCTGCAACATGGAAGAGGCAGTGGGAAAAACTAAGGCTTTGGAAAGGGACATGTTGTGCCACACAAACCTGTGTTTCTATTCATGCTTGTTTAAGACCTAGGACCTGCCACAAGCAACTGGCCAACATAAGGAAGGGTAAAGCCCCATTCCCACTTCGTTCTTCTCTATCCTGAGCCCAGGAGCTTGTCATCACCCCCGCCCCCTTCTTGATCTGGCAGCCTTATCCTCAACCCAAGGGTCCCCATCCTCAACGAATTCCTCATTCTCACCGTCCTAATCCCCAGTTCCTCCCTAGCCTCAGCCAGAGAGACCGCATTCCTCACATCTCTAGAGCGAGAGGCCCCCCATAGGACTCGGCTACCTCAGTACCCTAACCTCCCATTTACTCCCTTCCTTGATCCAAGAGTCACTAACTTTCTTTTTTAACCCTTTCATACCTTTCCTGTCTGCTGTCCTCTTATCCTTCTACCTCAGTATTACTGCCTCCATTTCCCGTGTCCTCTGCCAAAGAACCCCCAGCTCCGTTGCATCTTTGACCTGAACAGCCCCTCATTCCCTTCGTACCCTACTCCGAATGCCTCCCATTTCACTTTCGCTCTGTCAGTGTTTTGAATCACAATTGCTTCCCAAGTCTCCGAACCCTCCCTATTTCCCTCTTCTGCAGTTAACAGGTTTTCTTTGGCGTCCTCACCCTCCGTTCCTCTCATCAGCTTCAGACACCCTGATTTCTTCCTTCAGCATCTGACCCCCCACCCCATTCCTCTCTTGGTCCAACACCAAGCCATCCCTAACTGTTGGCGTTCTGATCCCCCTATGTCTCATCGTCCTCCATGTGAGACGCCCGTCCCTCCCTTTCAGCATTCCAACTCCTCATTCTCCCCGTCATCAGCCCAAGGGCCGCTCATTTTTTCCCTTTAGCATCCTGGACCCCCATTTCGCTCTCCTTAACCCGAGAGGCCCCGATATCTCCCCTCTGCGTTCGGGTCCTCCACATGCCTCTCCGTCCTTGTCCAAGAGCCCGACACTTCCACCTGTCAGCCTTCGGAGCCCCCAGCCCTCCCTGTCCTCCGCCTAAATCTTCCCAAGCCTCCCTTCAATATTCCGAGGCCGCCATTCCTCCCACTCATCGGCCCGAGGGCCCTTCATTGCTCTCCGTCAGCGTTCTGAGCCTCAATCCTTCTCAATTCTCCGCCTGAGCGGTGTCCATTTCTACCCCCCTTGACCGTCTCACCAGCTCGGCTCCCGGCTGGTACCTTCCACCGTTCTAGGTCCGCGGACCCATGGCGAGAATCCCGCCCGTGGCTCCCGCCTTCTCGGCTCCTCGCCTTCCTCCTCCGCAGCCGCTTCCTCTGAAGCTGTAGCTGTCGCCGCCGCGGCCGTTCGTTGCTCCAGGAACCGGAAATCCGCTGTCCCTCTCGCGGGCTCCGCCCCCTGGCGGGACGCCTGCGCGCTAATACCTCGGAGCGTGGGTCGTGAACAGAAAAGGTCCACGCCTGCGTGTTGACTCCGGCGGAGGCGCGCGCCCCTTTAGACGGGGCCTGCTGCGCTTGCGCACTGACGCCCAAAGAGGCTCGTGCCTCTTTACAAACCCGCAGAGCTTGTGCACCTCGCTTGTGCTCATCCTCCCAGCTTGTGGTCACGTGTGCTTTCCTATCCAAGCCTGAGGGGAGGTGGAGGAATGGGATTGGATTTAGTCTCTTATTGGAGGTCCCCGCAGGAGGTAACTGGGAGGGAGGGGCGGAAAAGGCTGGGTCTGTAAGTCGTCTTCGCCCACTCTGTAACCTTGTTTGCGCATGTGCTTTACCGTTCCTCCTGTCAAGGAAAAATGAATCAGTAGTCGGTCTGAAGAAGAAATAGGAGATTTTATTTGCGCCAATCTGAGGGCTCTAAACTTAAAGACAGTGTTTCAGAAAACTCTATGGATTGTTCCATTTGTTTTCATTGGAAGACAGTTATATACATTTTTGAATCGGAGGATATAGATACATATATCACAGTGACACATTTTACTTAAAGTTCAGAAGAGATATTGAATAGCTGGACCAGGCTGACTCCGTGTTTTTCAGCTCCATTGTAGGACTAAGACCCACAATTCTACCTCTTCTCTTTTCTGCATGATTGAGCTTTAGCCTACTCACAAGGAATGCGCCCTGCCAGAGAAGCTCAGTATCAACTTTTACCCTTGCCTTCATCTGTTAGGAAAATTGAAGAATGCCTTTTGCTGATACAGACGGTCAATGATTTTTGAGGAATAAAAGTTGTGAGACCCCTGGGGGAGGGGAAAACAAAAAACCTGGTTCCCGTTGGCATGGTTGTGCTTCTTCGTTAGTAATGAAATCAAGGGCTAACCTGAGAAGACCCGCCAAACCTAACCTGCCATGCTTACTTTCAGTTGCTTGCTTTTAGTTGATTTTAAACTAAACTTCCACTAGCTTCCTTATATGTAATACCTCTGACATGTGGATCACTGTAGTTAACAGTTGCTTAAGTTATTTTTCAGTAACATGGAGCTGGTTTTTGGCCAGTTCAGACCACTTGAGACTACCAACTATCCAACTGGGCCTGCATAAGTGTCAGATGGATGATGTTTTAGCATCACAGGGTGAAAAACTCCACCCTCAGAACATGCTAACACTGCCATTTTATGAACATGTCTCCTTTGAAGAGCCATAAAGCTTAACTAAACCACTCTAATTACCTCACTTTCCTTACTTCCAATCACCTTTGGCCATGATCAGACCTCCCTACCTCTTTATCTCATAAATGTTCCTAAAACCTATCTTCAAAAGAAGATGCTACACATGGACATCACTGAATGGTCCATACTGAAATCAGACTGAGTGTATTATTTGCAGCTAAAGTTGGAGAAGGTCTATACAGTCAGTAAAAAGAAGACTGGGAGCTGACTGTGGTTCAGATCATGAACTCCCTATTGCAAAACTCAGACATAAATTGAAAAAAACTACAGAAAACCACTAGACCATTCATGTATGACCTAAATCAAATCCCTGATGATTATACGCCAGGAGTGACAAATAGATTCAAGGGATTCGATCTGATAAGAGCACCTGAAGAGCTGTGGACATAGATTTGTAACTTTGTACAGGTGACTGTGATCAAAACCATCCCCAAGAAGAAGAAATGTAAGAAGACAAAATGGTTATCTGAGGAGGCCTTACAAATTGCTGAGAAAAGAAGAGAAGCAAAAGACAAAGGAGAAAAGGAGAGATATAGCCATCTGAATACAGAGTTCCAAAGAGTAGCAAGGAGAGATGAGCAAGACTTCCTAAGTGAACAATGCAAAGAAATAGAACAACAGAATGGGAAAGACTAGAGATCTCTTCAAGAAAATTAGAGATCTCCTCAAGGAAATCACCTGCCAGAGGCATTCCAAGAGCTCAAGAAAAACCTTGTGCCACAACAGGAAGCCCCACAGAGACTGAGGCAGACCGGTCTTTGAGTGTTTGGGTGTCTCCTCCAGAGGTACGGGTCAGCAGTGGCCTGCTGCAGGGGCTCTAGGTGCAGCAGACTTGAATATGACATAAGCCCTATTGGAGGAGGTTGCCGTTAACCCCACCATAGAGCCACCAGAATGTACATAAGATGGGGGAAACAGACTCTGGGAGGGCACAAACAAAAGTTTGTGTGCACCAGGACCCAGGAGAAAGCAGCAGTGGCCCCACAAGAGACTGACCCAGACTTGCCCAGGAGTGTCCGGTGGAGGTGTGGGTGGCCTGCTGCAGAGTCGGGCACTGAGTGTGGCAGTGCCTGCACCAGACCTTTTGAAGGAGGTCACATTATCTTCATTATCTCCACCATAGTTTGGCCTCAGGTCAAACAACAGGGAGGGAATGCAGCCCCGCTCATCAACAGAAAATTGGATTTAAGATTTACTGAGCATGGCCCCGCCCATCAGAGCAAGACCCAATTTCCCCCTCAGTCAGTCTCTCCCATCAAGAAGCCTCCGTAAGCCTCCTCCTTATCCCTCAGAGGGCAGACAGAATGTAACCCACAGCCACAGAAAACTAATCAAACTGATCACATGGACCACAGCCTTGTCTAACTCAATGAAACTATGAGCCATGCCATGTAGGGCCACCCACAACAGACAGGTCATGGTGGAGAATTCTGACAAACTGTGGTCCACTGGAGAAGGGAATGGCAAACCACTTCACTATTCTTGCCTTGAAAACCTCATGAACAGAATGAAAAGGCAAAATATAAGACCCTGAAATATGAACTCCCCAGGTTGGTAGGTGCCCAATATGCTACTGGAGAAGAGTGGAGAAATAACTCCAGAAAGAATGTTGCAATGTAGCCAAAGCAAAAACAACACCCAGTTGTGGATGTGACGGGTGATAAAAGTAAAATCTGATGCTATAAAGAACAATATTGGATAGGAACCTGAAATGTTAGGCTGATGAATCAAGGTAAATTGGAAGTGGTCAAACAGAAGATGGCAAGAGTCAACATCAACATTTTAGGAATCAGTGAACTAAAATGAACTGGAAGGGTGAATTTAACTCAGATGACCATTATGTCTTCTACTGTGGACAAGAAACCCTTAAAAGAAATGGAGTAGCCTTCATAGTCAACAGAAGAGTCAGAAATGCAGTACTTAGGTGCAATCTCAAAAATGACAGAATGATCTCTGTTCATTTCCAAGGCAAACCATTCAATATCACAGTAATCCAAGTCTATGTCCCAACCAGTAATGCTTAAGAAGCTGAAGTTGAAGAGTTCTATGAAGACCTACAAGACCTTCTAGAAGTATAACACACACACACACAGAGAGATGCCCTTTTCATCCTTGGGGACTAGAATGCAAAAGTAGGAAGTCAAGAGATACCTGGAATAACAGGCAAGTTTGACCTTGGAGTACAAAATGAAGCAGGGCAAATGCTCACAATTTTGCCAAGAGAATGCACTGGTAATAGCAAACACCCTCTTCCAACAACACAAGAGAAGATTCTACACATGGACATCACTAGGTGATCCATAGTGAAATCAGATTTATTATATTCTTTGCAGCCAAAGATGGAGAAACTCTATAAAGTCAACAAAAACAAGACCAGGAGCTGACTGGGGCTCAGATCATGAACTCCTTATTGCCAAATTCAGACTTAAATTTGGTCTAGGGAAATGGTCTAGGGAAAACCACTAGACCATTCAGGTATGACCTATCAAATCCCTTTTGGTTATACAGTGAAAGTGGCAAACAGATTCAAGGGATTTGATCTGAAAGACAGTGCCTGAAGAGCTATAGATGGAAGTTCATGACATTGTACAGGACGCAGGGATCACAACCATCCCCAAGAAAAAGAAATGCAAAAAGGTAAAATGGTTGTCTGAGGAGGCCTTACAAATAGCTGTGAAAAGAAGAGAAGTGAAAGGCAAAGAGAAAAGGAAAGCTATACCCATCTGAATGCAGAGTTCCAAAGAATAGCAAGTAGAGATAAGAAAGTTTTCTTAAGTGAACAATAGAAAGAAATAGAGAAAAACAATAGGATGGGAAAGACTAGAGATCTCTTCAAGAAAATTAGAGATACCAAGGGAACATTTCATGCAAAGATGGGCTCAATAAAGGACAGAAATGGTATGGACCTAACAGAAGCAGAAGATGTTAAGAAGAGGTGGCAAGAACACCCAGAAGAACTGTATAAAAAAGATCTTCATGACCTAGATAATCACGATGGTGTGATCACTCACCTAGAGCCAGACATCCTGGAAGGTGAAATCAAGTGGGCCTTAGGACATATCATTACGAACAAAGCTAGTGGAGGTGATGGAATTCCAGTTGAGCTATTTCAAATCCTAAAAGATGATGCTTTGAAAGTGCTGCACTCAATATGCCAGAAAATCTGGAAAACTCAGCAGTGGCCACAGGACTGGAAAAGGTCAGTTTTCATTCCAATCCCAAAGAGAGGCAATGCAAAGAATGCTCTAACTACCACACAATTGCACTCGTCTCACACGCTTGCAAAGTAATGCTCAAAATTCTCCAAGCCAGGCTTCAGCAATACGTGAACTATGAACTTCCAGATGTTCAAGCTGGTTTTAGAAAAGGCAGAGGAACCAGAGATCAAATTGCCAACATCTGCTGGATCATCGAAAAAGCAAGAGAGTTCCAGAAAAACAACTATTTCTGCTTTATTGATTATGCCAAAGGCTTTGACTGTGTGGATCACAATAAACTGTGGAAAATTCTGAAAGAGATGGGAATACCAGACCACCTGACCAGCCCCTTGAGAAATGTGTATGCAGGTCAGGAAGCAACAGTTAGAACTGGACATGGAACAACAGACTGGTTCCAAATAGGAAAAGGAGTATGTTGAGGTTGTTTATTGTCACTATGCTTATTGAAATTACATGAAGAGTACATCATGAGAAATGGTGGGCTGGATGAGACACAGACTGGAATCAAGGTTGCTGGGAGAAATATCAATGACTCAGGTATGCAGATGATACCACCCTTATGGCAGAAAGTGAAGAAGAACTAAAGAGCCTCTTGATGCAAGTGAAAGAGGATAGTGAAAAAGTTGGTTTAAAGCTCAACATTCAGAAAACTAAGATCTTGGCATCTGGTCCCATCACTTCATGGAAAATAGATGGGGAAACAGTAGAAACAGTGACACACTTTATTTTTGGGGGGACTCCAAAATCACTGCAGATGGTGACTGCAGCCATGAAATAAAAGATGCTTACTCCTTGAAGAAAAGTTATGACTGACATAGACAGCATATTAAAAAGCAGAGACATTACTTTGCCAACAAAGGTCCATCTCATCAAGGCTATGGTTTATCCAGTAGTCATGTATGGATGTGAGAGTCAGACTATAAAGAAAGCTAAGTGCCAAATAATTGATGCTTTTGAACTGTGGCATTGGAGAAGACTCTTGAGAGTCCCTTGGACTGCAAGGAGATTCAACCAGTCCATCCTAAAGGAAATCAGTCCTGAGGGTTCATTGGAAGGACTGATGTTAAAGCTGAAACTCCAATACTTTGGCCACCTGATGTGAAGGACTGACTCATTTGGAAAGACCCTGATGCTGAAAAGATTGAAGGCATGAAGAGAAGGGGATGACAGAGGATGAGATGTTTGGATGGCATATATGAGGCTGTCACGGCTAACGCCATGACAGGCAGCCTAGATTAGGAGTAGGCCTGGTTTCCCGGGGTAACATAATTATCAGGCCACCTGGAGCCAGCCAATCAACATGTGCCTAGCAAGAAAAAGGGAACCTATCAGGGGAAAACTGAAAGCCCACAAGGATTGGGCCAACAAAAATTGCCTTGCAACTGTGTAACCAATCCGCTTGCGCCAACTAATAATTGTACCCAATAAATACCCGAGAGAACTGGGGCTCAGGGCCTTTTCGTCCTCACACCCTTGGTGAGAGCAGGAGGCCCTGGCTCGAGTCAGTAATAAATTCCCCTGTTGCAAGTTGCATTGTCTCGAGGAGTCTTCTTTCCCAATCAGGGATTCAGACTACGGGCAGAACATTTTTGGGCTCGTCCGGGATCCCTTGACCGGGGAAGAATGCTCTTTGGAACAAAGGGGAAAAATGACAGGTAATAGCACCGGTGCTCAGGCAGGTCTGGAAAAGTCCAGTGTAAATCCGAGGCCCTGCTAAAAGGCAGGAAGGTGTCTGGCGTGAGGGAAAGCTTTCCGTGAGGGAACGGATTGGCCGTTCTGGCCGGCATGAGGCCGAGGCCAGCGAGCATGCTGGAAGGCAGCCGACTTTGCGGGAAGGAGACTTCCTCTCCTAAGCCCGAATCTGGGGAACAGTGGACGCCATTCGGTAAGGTGACCCTTGTTCCAGAGGATAGGGAGACTCAGGGAGTCCCGCCCCCCAGTTCTGTGTTGTCGGCCAATATGTGTCTGTCTATGTGTTTTTCTATGCCCTTTTGCATCTGTATAACTGCCGACATTGTCTCCTGTCTGGTTGTTCTCTGGTGTGTCGTTGTCTACTTCCTCCTATAAAGCCTTGGAGCCTAATTTCTGTTTCTGAGAGTTTCAGTGAACAGGCAGACAGTTGTCAGGGCAACTGACGAGTCCCGGCCAGGGCTACTCCCTGGCGGATTCTGAAGGCCTCCCAACAAGTCAGCCTCAGTAATGGGAGCCCGAGAGGGTAAAACTCTTTTCTTTTTTCTCGTATTCTAAACTGAGAATCTGGCCAAATAAAAACCCGTCTGTGTGGGCACTGGACAGGCACTTAAGAGCTGATAGGGCGCCTGCCACTGGAAGACTCCCATGAAAGGATAAGGGGGTCACGGAACGGGCTAGAAACCCTTAGGGTGCCCACCCCCAACAAGAAAACTTCCGTGCAACGACTAAGGCACTCAAATAGTTCCACGAAGCATACCACAAGCCCAACCTCCTGGCCGCCACCACTCCCGATAGGATTTTTTGGTGGTAATTCTCGGTGACCTTTTTCTGACTCCCGCTATGGGGCAAGGAGAATCTACCCCACTCTCTCTCATGACTGATCATTTCTCGGATGTCAGGGCTAGAGCGTATGATCTGTCCCTACTGGTTACAAAGAGTAAATTAATAACCTTTTGCTCTGCAGAGTGGCCCGCCTTCCAAGTTGGATGGCCTCCAGAGGGAACTTTTCAACCTTCTATTATTCGGGCAGTGAAAGAGAAAATTATGACTCCTGATCCCTGGGGCCACCCGGGCCAAGTCCCATATGTTATGGTCTGGCAAGATCTAGTAAAAGATCCGCCCAAATGGTTAAAACCTTTTGTTCACAAACTCCCTGATTCTCCTAACGTACAAGCCCTGGTTATGGAAACCCCCACTCCCCCAGAGGAAGCCGAAAAGAATAAGGGCCCAAAACCGGTCTTGCAGGAATCCTCGTATCGGAACCTGATTGACTTGGAGACAGAAATTAGGCCCCCGCCATATGCCCCTCCTCCATTGCAGGTTCCCCCGGGGGGAAGAGCCCCCCCCCCCAATGAATCAGAAGGGATAAGGGAACCCTGACCCCGGAGAAGGAATAGAGAAAATAGGGGTGAGCAGGATCATGGGGACCCAGAGTTACCTTCATCTACTGTACAGGCACTCCCCGTCCAAGTGGGACCAGCTAACCCGGATGGAGAGCGAACCTATCAGTACTGGCCCTTTTCCACGAGTGATCTGTATAATTGGAAAACCCAAAATCCTCCTTTTTTGGAGAAACCCCAAGGCCTCATTGACCTCTTAGATTCCATTTTGTTCACTCATAACCCCACCTGGGATGATTGTCAGCAGCTGTTGCAGGTGCTCTTCACCACGGAAGAACGGGAGCAAATCCTGGCAGAGGCGCGGAAATGGGTCCCAGGGGTCGACGGGAGACCAACCGCCCAGCCTCATCTCGTGGACGAGGGGTTTCCTCTGTTGCGGCCTATCTGGGATTTTGAGCGAATGGAAGGTAGGGAGCGTCTCCGAGTGTACCGCCAGACTCTAATGGCTGACCTGCAGGCCGCAGCTAGGAAGCCGACAAATTTGGCAAAGGTAAATTTAGTAAGGCAAGAGCCCACTGAGAGCCCGTCAGCCTTCCTAGAGAGGCTAATGAAAGCCTTTAGGCAATATACACCTATGGACCCCCAGGCTGAGGAATCACGTGCTGCAGTTCTACTAGTGTTTGTGAATCAGACAGCCCCAGATATTAGGAGAAAATTACAAAAGATAGAGGGGTTAAGAGAACAGACAATACAAGACTTACTGAAAGCAGCTGAAAAGGTATTTAATAATAGGGAGACCCCAGAAGAAAGGGAGGAACGACTTCGTCGAGAAGAAAGGGAACTAGCTGAGAAGATCAGGAAAGAAGATAGAAAACATAGGGTGAAAGAAAACCGGAAGAAACAGAGAGAGCTGGCCAAGATTCTTTTTACGAGAAGTCAACAAGCAGGTGAATGACATACACCCTACTGTCCCTAACCCGTATACCCTCCTGAGCAGTCTGCTGCCTGAGTACACTTGGTACACTGTGTTGGACTTGAAAGATGCTTTTTTCAGCCTACCCCTGGCAGCCCAGAGCCAGGAGATATTTGCCTTTGAGTGGACTGAGGGGGAAGGCCAACCGGTAGTACAACTAACTTGGACCCGCCTCCCACAAGGGTTCAAAACCTCCCCTACCTTGTTTAATGAGGCTATGAGTGAGGACCTCTACGAATATTGGACTCGCCACCCAGAGGTCATCCTGCTGCTATATGTGGATGACCTTATGTTGGCTGGAACCACAGAGGAGGCATGCAGCCATGCTACCGGTGACCTCTTACAGACTCTAGGCACCTTGGGGTATCGCGCTAGCGCAAAGAAGGCGCAAATAGCCCGGCAAGAGGTCACCTATTTGGGGTATAAGATCAGGCAGGGGCAAAGGTGGCTAACTCAGGCCATGAAGGAAACAATATTGCAGATACCAGAGCCCAAGACCCCCCGCCAGGTGAGAGAGTTTTTGGGGACTGTTGGATATTGTAGACTGTGGATCATGGGGTTTGCTGAGAAGGCCCGGCCCTTGTATGAGGGAAGTAAAGAGACCCCAAACTGGACTTTGACTGAGCCAATGAAACAGGCTTTCCAGACACTCAGACGGGCCCTACTAGAAGCCCCAGCCCTTGCCCTGCCTAACCCAAATAAGCCATTCCAGCTGTTTTTGGATGAAAAGCAAGGAATAGGAAAGGGAGTCTTGACGCAACAATGGAGACCGTGGAAGCGGCCGGTGGCATACCTTTCAAAGCGATTAGACCTGGTGGCCTCTGGGTGGCCCCCTTGCTTCCGCATCATTGCAGCCACTGCCCTCCTCGTCCGCGACGCCAACAAGTTGACATATGGACAGCAACTCTGGGTTTACGCCCCACCACGGCTTCCTGAATCCAGCCACGCTTCTACCTAACCCAGAGAAGGACCGCCCTGTCCATGATTGCAGTGAGATACTGGCTGAGGCCCTGGCGGCTCGAAAAGACTTAACTGATGTGCCGCTAAACAACAGTGAGCTAGTATGGTTCACTGATGGGAGCAGCTATGTAAAAGATGGACAAAGGAAGACGGGAGGCGCTATGGTTGATGATTCAGGACAGACAATATGGGCTGAGACACTTCCCCCAAACACGTCTGCGCAAAAAGCAGAATTGATTGCCCTAATACAGGCTCTGGAACAAGCAAAAGGAAAGAGAGTCACCATTTTTACGGACAGCCGATATGCTTTTAGCACTGTCCATATTCAAGGTCCGATATACCAGGAAAGGGGATTTAGAACAGCAGAGGGAAAGGGAGTCAAGAATTTGCCCGAGATCCACAGGCTCCTGAAAGCTGTCCAACTGCCCCGGGCAGTAGCGATTGTACATGTCCCCGGTCACCAGAAAGGAGAAGACCCTAGGGCACGGGGCAATCGGGCTGCTGATGCGGCCGCTCAAGAAGCAACCAGCCGGGACTATGCCGCCCCCATATTAGCCGTGGGACTTCCACCTCCTGGTATGGGGACTCTGCCGCCATTCCCCGACTATTCCCTCCCTGACCTCGTTTGGATCAACGAGGATACCACCCTCCAGAAGGATGACAAAGATAGATGGTACCGAGATCAAAACAACAACCTGATATTGCCTGCCATCCTGGGTCGTCACCTATGTGAACACCTGCACACAACTACACACTTGGGGGAGAAAAAGACCTTGACACTTCTCCAGACGGCCTGCCTGAGGTTCCCTCGACAAAATGCAACTGTACGAGAGATAATCAAGGCTTGCAAAGCGTGCCAGCTGATGAGGACAGAAAAAAAGGCGGCACACTGGAACGAGGTACCGAGGGGAAGAGCCAGGGCAACACTGGGAGATAGATTTCACTGAGGTAAGACCAGGCAAGTACGGGTATCGCTATCTGTTGGTTCTGGTAGATACCTTCTCGGGGTGGGTAAAAGCCTTCCCCACTAAGGGAGAGACAATAACAGTGGTTGCTAAAAAGATCTTAGAAGAGATAGTGCCTAGGTACGGGCTGCCAGTGACTATGGGCTCTGATAATGGACCTACCTTTGTGAGCCAGATTGTACAAGGGCTGGCCCAAGCTCTGGGGACAAAATGGAAGTTACATTGTGAATATAATCCCCAGAGCTCAGGACAGGTTGAGAAAATGAATCAGACCCTAAAAAAAAAACTTTGACAAAGTTGGCAATAGAGACTGGCGGGGACTGGGTGACCCTCCTTCCCTTCACGCTCTTTCGAGCGCGTAACACCCCTTATAAGCTGAATCTTACCCCTTTTGAGATTCTGTATAAAAGACCCCCTCCTGTGTGTCCTATATTCGTGGGAAAATGCCTACCACCCCCTACCTTGGGACAATTCCAGCAAACACTGATGACATTAAGTAAGGTGCATAACCATGTTTGGAAATTAATTCGAGAGATACACGAGGGTCCAAGCAAGGGGACCATCCCCTCACATAATGTTGGCCCGGATTATTGGGTTTGGGTAAAACGACACCAATCTAAAACATTAGAACCTAGATAGAAAGGCCCTTATGTTGTTCTCCTTACCACTCCTACTGCTGTTAAGGTCGACGGGATCGGGCCCTGGGTTCACTGCAATCACGTGCAGCAAGCCACCCCGGAAGAACAGGAAAAGGCACAAGCAGAATGGGAGGCAAGACCTCACCCGTCAAATCCTTTAAAACTAAAACTCGTACGACGGGAGCCCTCTTAACTCTCCTGCTGATAACAGTTTTCATCGGCCCAAGAGCAATCAGCCACAACCCCCATCAGCTAGCTAACCTGACTTGGGTGATCTACAATCCTGAGACTAGAGAAGTGCTTAATTCAAGCTCCAACGTGGCCCCCAAAGGGACATGGTGGCCAGTACTGACCTTTGATTTGTGCGTGCTGGTGGATGACGGTAATGGGTTTAGTCCCCACCAACTGACCAAGTTCTTTGCCCATGGCTCTTTCGGTCTGTTCACCTGTAACTGTGAGCGAAAAGGCCCACAGTACTATGAACAGGTGCCTGTCTATGTCTGCCCGGGGGGAGAAAGGGATCGGAACCAAATTGAAAAATGTGGGGGAGTTGACTCTTTTTATTGCGCCGCTTGGGGTTTCGAAACCACGGGCACACCTCCAAGAATCCTTGAGCTCCTTGGCTGAAGTAGTGTTACAGAATAGGAGAGGTTTAGATTTGTTGTTTCTGCAACAAGGAGGATTATGTGCAGCACTGGGAGAAGAATGCTGTTTCTATATCGACCATTCAGGAGTGGTACAAAAATCTCTCCAGAAAGTAAGAGAGGGACTAGCCCAGCAAAATAGAGAACGAGAAGCCCAACAAGGCTGGTTTGAATCTTGGTTTCAGCGCTCCCCCTGGTTGACCACTTTGATTTCCACCCTCCTGAGTCCACTCATAATATTAATATTGTTACTGACCTTTGGTCCATGCATTTTAAACCGTCTGATCTCATTTATTAGGGAGCGCCTAAATACCATCCAAATTATGGTATTGAGACAACAATATCAGCCAATTTCACAGGTTAAAGAGAAAGATTCCTCTACAAAAGTACAAGGACAGGGGGGAAATGTGAGTCTGTCACGGCTAACGCCATGACAGGCAGCCTAGATTAGGAGTAGGCCTGGTTTCCCGGGGTAACATAATTATCAGGCTGGAGCCAGCCAATCAACATGTGCCTAGCAAGAAAAAGGGAACCTATCAGGGGAAAACTGAAAGCCCACAAGGATTGGGCCAACAAAAATTGCCTTGCAACTGTGTAACCAATCCGCTTGCGCCAACTAATAATTGTACCCAATAAATACCCGAGAGAACTGGAGCTCGGGGCCTTTTCGTCCTCACACCCTTGGTGAGAGCAGGAGGCCCTGGCTCGAGTCAGTAATAAATTCCCCTATTGCAAGTTGCATTGTCTCGAGGAGTCTTCTTTCCCAATCGGGGATTCAGACTATGGGCAGAACACGTAACCGAATCAATGGACATGAGTTTGAGTAAATTCCGGCAGTTGGTGATGGACAGGGAGCCCTGGCGTGCGTCCATGGGGTCACAAGGAGTCAGACATGACTGAGCGACTGAACCGAACTGACTGAGACAGCATATTAAAAAGCAGAGACATCACTTTGCTGACAAAGGTCTGTATAGTCAAAGCTATGGTTTTTCCAGTAGTTATGTATAGATGTGTGAGTTGGACCATAAAGAAGGCTGAGTGCTGAAGAATTGATGGTTTTGAATTGTGGTGCTGGAGCAGACTCCTGAGAGTCCCTTGGACAACAAGGAGAACAGACCAGTCAGTCCTAAAGTGAATCAACTCTGAACATTCATTGAAAGGACTGATGCTGAAGCTGAAGCTCCAATACTTTGGCCACCTGATGAAGGAGTCGACTTATTGGAAAAGACTCTGATGCTGGGAAAGATCGACGGTAAAAGGAGAAGGGGGAAGCAGAGGACGAGATGGTTGGATAGCATCACCAACTCTATGGAGGTGAAGTTGAGCAAACTCTGGGAGATAGTGAAGGATGGGAAGCCTGGCATGCTGCACTCCATGGGGTTGCAAAGAGTCAGACATTAACTTAGTGACTGAATACTATCAACAGCAAGTCTTGCCCATTCCACATCTGGTCAAGGAATTACAATCTTGGATGGGGGGAGGTTACCAGGTTATTGGCATATTTTCATACCTCACTTGGCACTAATTATAGTCTCTATACTCTCTAATTTAAAAGGGACAAAAATGGAATTGAGACTGCCCCACTATAACCTGCAGCAATGATCCCTGAGATACACCCTTGGTCACATTGCATGAGCCACTGATCCACTGATCAGATGAAAGCTGGACTATATTGACCCACACTGCCCTTATCAGAGGGACACAAACACACATTAACCTGCACTGCTTCTGCCACCAGTCTGATGCAATCCTTGGCTAGTAAAAGAGCAAATCAAACAGTCACCATTAGGGGCTTGACCAAGTTGGAAAATGTGTACGAAGCCCTGCTCACAGAGATAGCAACCAAGGGACTGATTTCACTGGACATGATACACAAGAATAGGGAGAAGTCCATGAGATTTCATGAACCTCCCATCTGCAGTAATAACCCAATGGCAGCAAGATAGATAGAAAGAACCAATACAGTATATTAATGCATATATATGGAATTTAGAAAGATGGTAACGATGACCCTATATGTGAGACAACAAAAGAGACACAGATGTAAAGAACAGACTTTTGGACTCTGTGGGAGAAGCCGAGGGTGGGATGACTTGAGAGAATAGCATTGAAACATGTATATTATCATATGTGATATAGATCGCCAGTCCAGGTTCGATGCATGAGACAGGGTGCTCAGGGCTGGTGCACTGGGATGACCCTGAGGGATGGGATGGGGAGGGAGGTGAGAAGGGGTTTCAGGATGGGGAACACATGTACAACTGTGGCTGATTCATGTCGATGTATGGCAAAAACCACTACAATATTGTAAAGTAATTAGCCTCCAATTAAATAAATAGATTTTTAAAAAGAGAGAAACAAACAAACAAAAAAGAGTTAATGGGTTACTGAAAGAGGCAGTGAAGATGATTTCTCTGGACAGGTCTTTACAAGGATGGTCTTCACAATCTAACCTGGATGTTAGAAGCCATCCAGCAATGAAACAGCAACCCACAGCAAGCTATACACCAGTTTATGCAACACTGACTGTACCTGCTCTGTCAGCTCTGTCCTTAAAGTTATAAGACTTAGAAGGAGGACTGAGACCCATCTAGCATGATATGGATATTGTCCTAAGAATGCCACGGGACCTCCCACCTTGGAGACTATCTTAGATTGGAGACTTAGATGGTATCTCCCTCCCAGGTGGCTTGACATCCTTATACCTTTGTGGGAATGGCCAGCCTCTGGCATAGTATTTCCTCAAACTTTCTAATCAAAGCCCCACCCATAAACAAGGTGATCTCCTCCTTGAAATTAGGTACGGGACTCAAGGAGGGTTCCTCTCATGGGCGCTACCAAAATTCCCACATATAACAGCTCCCTGCCCACTTCTGACATAAAGAAAGGACATGTCTGGCATTGTCCTCTGAGAAAAGTGCCAAAGCCTGGGGTGATCCTTGTACATGGAGACCAGACTTCTATGATGTCTGAATGAAGAAACTCTTATCTATCGTTCTTAGTCTTTTCCTTCTGAGATTCAT
Organism: Muntiacus reevesi; assembly: GCF_963930625.1. NCBI lineage: Eukaryota > Metazoa > Chordata > Mammalia > Artiodactyla > Cervidae > Muntiacus > Muntiacus reevesi. The sequence continues at coordinate 47,556,378 of NC_089252.1, forward strand.
GCCACCTGCCTCCAACAATGCGTTTCTGTCCTGCGCTACCACTTACACTGAAGTTCATAACTGCTCTGACTACTAGGTGTGTGGATTGCTGCCAATGTCTAGCAGTCATGGGTCAGTCTGCCTGTCAATCTCACAGCTCGGGGACAATGGGTGGGTAGGCAGGTAAACTCCTGTTGGGGACACTAGATGTCATCATGGCTCATGTTTTCCCTTTTGACAGTAATGATAGTATTCATAAAAAGGATTTCCTCCTCGGCTTGTACTTGAACCCAATTCCTCTAGACTTAACACTGCCTGTCATTATCTAGGATGGTCTGGGGTGGTTATGTGCTAAATACAACCAACTTGGACTTACTGCTCTTTTTGTAAAGAAGTGTTGAGGCCAGTGTGAGGAAAGCAGGAGAGACTCCATCTTGAAGCCTGTCATCCATCTTAAAGACAGGATGTGAACTGAGCCTGAACCCTGCCCAAAAGTGAGGAACCATTGCTAATGAAAACCAGGTCTCCTGGAGACTTCCCTCCCTACAGATGGCAAACGGAGATCATAGTTGAGGCCAGGCTGCCCTTGTTAGATTAACCATGGAGACATCCCCCCTTGATGCATAATCATTGTTCCCCCCACCCTTTAACCTTAATTGTTTGTTCTCCTAGCACCTACTTGCTGTAAAATTCAATCATATACAACAAAGAGTTTGCTAACATGTAACCAGAAGGCAATGGCACCCCACTCCAGTTCTCTTGCCTGGAAAATCCCATGGACGGAGGAGCCTGGTAGGCTGCAGTCCATGGGGTCGCGGAGAGTCAGATGTGACTGAGCGACTTCACTTTCACTTTTCACTTTTATGCATTGGAGAAGGAAATGGCAACCCACTTCAGTGTTCTAGCCTGGAGAATCCCAGGGATAGGGTCGCACAGAATCGGACACGACTGAAGTGACTTAGCAGTAGCAACCAGTCATGTGGGGGAGAGGGGTATAAAACAGGGCCTCTCAGAAACATTGGGTCCTTTTTGGGAACTGATTCCCCTTGGACCCACTGGCATAATAAACTGTGCTTCACTGTCTTGAGTGTCCTCCGAGGTGAGGTGTGTTTTGCGACTCTGGATTCCGCAGAAGGAGAAAAAAAACACCTGGTTGGCCAAACGTAACCATATGGAGTGACTACCACTGCCCTCTCTTTCTTTTGTCCATCTGGTTTTTCAAATGAATGGACAAGTCAAGGAAAGAGACTCTTAAAGTAGGGGCTTTCTTTTCACCCAAAGGTGGTGCCTGAATATGTGGCACCAATCTTTGACTTTATCTCCCATGTGGGTGGACTTGCCCCTCTTTGTCTAGAAAGGTCTATTCTTCTTTGTCAGACACTTTCCAAAACCTGCTGACTCTCAAAACTGGGTGGAGTCATAATCTCTCCTTGTGGGGATGGCTGGTCTCCATCTCTCTCCCTCAGTATGGAGGCATTCATGGTGGTTGGCTTGCGTGCTCAGTCATGTCCAACTCTTTGCCACCCCATGGACTATATAGCCCGCCAGGTTCTTCTGTCCATGGAGTTTTCTAGGCAAGAATACTGGAGTGTGTTGCCATTTCCTCCTCCAGGGGAAATCTTCCTGACCCAGGGATCGAATCCGTGTCTCCTGCATTGTAGCCAGATTCTTTACTACTGAGCCACTGCAGTGCCTCTGGGCATTCATGTTAAATTAGAAATACAAGTTCTAGTCCAGTTCACAGCCTTTGTATTAAATAATTCTAGATAAAGCATTTTTCTACTAAATCAAGAAACTAAATGTTCCTCATTTAGTTCCACTTTCCTAGTGGTTTTCCAAAGCTATATGGCTCTGGACATTTTAACAGAGGTTCGTGGGGAAACATGTCCTAAATTCAACAACAGTATTGTACTTACAACCCCTCTTATCAATCTAGCATCACTGATTTATCATCTCATATAAAAAAGGCTATTAGCCATGAGAAGAACATTTTTTTTGCAGATGACTGATCTGTTGGTTGACCTCCTTACCAGGCAAATGTGCCATGGCCCTGCTAGGCGTTCTTCCTTGTCTAACAGGGGTTCTTTGTATGTTGCCGTTGTGGTACAGGCATGCAGGTTACCTCTCAATATCTGGCCCCAGAGTATTCAGGAAAGAATGGTGGATAAAATTTCATGGACCATATAGATGTCTGGGTGAAATGTGTGGCTGAACCACACTGACTCCATATTTTTTTCAGCTCCATCATAGGCCTATAGTCCTAACTCCTCCCCTTTCCATGTGACTGAGCTTTCATGTACTCAGAGGGAATGCTCCTGAGCCAGATAATCTCCTTATCAACTTTTACCCTTGCCTTCATCTTATATGAAAGCTGAAAGAATGGTGCCTAGTTTGTCTGTTTGCTAACATAGATGGTTAACGGTCCATGAGGAATGCTAGTCATAACACCCCCAGAAGGAAGGAAAAACCCCAGACCCCATTGTACAGATGTGCTTCTGTCTTAGTATTTATTTATTTTATTTTATTTTATTTTTTTTGAGGAGGAGAAATGCATGATGGTGAATGCTTTTATTGCTTTAAGAAATGCATTTTTGGTATCATTAATACAAAATTCATAATATTTACACTTATATAATTGTATACAAAAGGCATCTATAGAATACAACCTAAGAAGGATATAAATAGCTTTCATATATAAAAATTTTGCATTGTTAAAAAGATATTTAACAAAGTAGTCATTAATACATTTGTTGTATGTATAACCATAAAAGTAAAACAAAAAATTTAAAATTTTTTATTAATTCAAATTAAATGATAAAAAATGTTTATCTAACTATCTTAGTATTTAGATTCTACCTTTAGCTTGGACCCTGTTAAATGCCCCAGGAAAGCAGAGCGCAGCCGCTGATGCTCCCAGACTGCTGGGTCATCATGATCCTATAAAGGATTAGGGAAGAAAAAGATTAATGTCTAAAAGGAGGTATATTGCTAGCACCAAAAGAAGGAAAAAATTATGTTTATGTTTGAGCAGACACTCCTGCCTTTGAGGAGATCTGGTTAACGTATAATGCAGATACGCTTTGCCCATTAGGGAGGGACCAATATGGACGAGGAGTATGTTATATTTAAATTTTCTTGTTTTGCCTCAAGAAATAAATTTTATTATCTCATTTCCCTCTTTTGATCATTAGTCCTTCAACAGAAAACATTAGGTGATGAAATACTTGGTTCTTCAACACCAGAGTGGTTTCTTACCTGCCTTGGATCCATCCTGTCCTACAGCGCCAGATCCCAATAGGCCAGTTTCTTCTTTCAGGAGTTTATGTGTCAATAAAGTACCAAGCCAAGGACTCATGGCTAATAATGTTATGTTGAACATGTTCAGTATAACTCATGCCAATTATTGTCCAATCATCCTCCTATGGACATTATGCATGTCCAACATTTTGCATAGAACTATACATATGATCAATAGTTTCAAGTCACTTTGACATCATTATTTTACTAGCAAGTTTGGATATGCAGCAAAAATCACAATAGTCATCCGTAAGTGATACAGAACACAATCAGTATAACCAACAACAACATTAAAGTCAAGCTGAGATTTAAGCCATGAACCCCCAGAGCTGAACCATTTACCCAATATGTAACCTAGACTAGGAAGGGGATCCAGGATCCCTTAATGCAGAAATTTAATTTTCCATGTGATGAAAACTAAATGAAAATTTAATTTTGGTATGAAATTACAAAATTCAGTCTGGACTATAGTACAGGTTCCTTCTTGCCAAGTGGTTAAAATGCCAAGATGTATTTGGTATTGTAACTTTGTTTTCCTTACCATAAAACTTCAGAATTAAACGAACTAAGGGAAAAATTAGTTAATTGAATGCAGTGAACAATACAGAGATATATGCTAACAGAGAAACATTCTACAGGCTATACATGTTGTTGATCATCTTGACTGTTGCACAAACATTGTATGTGTACCTTTATCAGTGGAATTTAAGCAAGCAGTGGTACATGCCATCAGTAACTTGAATAGCTATGAAAATTATAATAACACATACAATGAAAATAATCATCATCTATAAAACAAAATGAGAAAAATTACCTAGTCCTGCAGGGAGCCAACTAAACAGATCATTAAAAGTGTCTGGGTTTTTGTTTTGTTTGTTTCTTACTCTTAAAACCATTTTGCTATTGGGAAATGTTACCTAGGAATATCTCTACTTCTACAGAGGTATTGATATAAATGCCACAAATCAGGTGAGCAACAGGAGAAACAACTCCTTGGTTACCTATTAGAAAATTGAAGGTAACTGTATTCTTTAGTACTACTTGGGTTAAGGAACTGAGGGATGTCCAATCCCTAATGCTGGGAAGGATAGGGGGCGGGAGGAGGAGGGGACAACAGAGGATGAGATGGCTGGATAGCATCACCGACTCGATGGACATGGGTTTGGGTAGACTTCGGGAGTTGGTGATGGACAGGGAGGTCCTGGCGTGCTGCGATTCATGGGGTTGCAAAGAATCGGACACGACTGAGTGACTGGACTGAACTGAACTGAATAGATTTGCAGTCTCTTCAGCTATTTGACAAATGGTGGCTGATAGATTTACAACCACATCTCTATTTATACTCCTGCACCAGGAATCAAGATTCTCAAAAGACTTTCCTACCAGGTATCCTACCAGGTATCCTAATAACATGGGTCTCTTGATTCCTTAACGGAGAGAGAAAGGTGGTTCAGCTGTCTCTTTTGTATAGACATAACATCCCAATAAGCATAAACCTTCTAACTGCCAGCAATTAGGATATTCATGTTCCCATTCATGGGAAGGTGGGTCAATTCCAATGCCACATGTGAAGACAAAACCTGAGGGAGCTAAAGTCATCCTTCCAAGAGAGCTGTCATTGATGCATTCATCACTAGGAAGTGCTGCTAACAGGATACTTAACCATGGGTCACTTCTCTTGCAGGCTTTCCAAGAGCCATCTGTATGGTATTGGACATAAGGGAGTTTCTGGCACAAATTACTTGTCTTTTTCTCTTCAAGACATTTGTTAATTAAGTAGAGATGGAGCAAAAAGGTCCTAGGCTAAGTCATGTTCAATCTCTAAGGGCCAAGGATAGTATCAGACAGGGAATTGGATACATTATTAGGCTGGAGAATTTGAACCTGAAAGGTTAGGCCAGGAGGAGGTGGATCCAAGTAAGTGATAACATTAGGAATATCTGAAAATTCCATGACAGGAATTATGAGGGGCCTATATCAGTCTTGTATCAACTGAGGAATTTGATGACAAATCCAACAGTTGGTTAAATGACCCACAGTAGCTATTCTCTGTGACAACTTTACTGAAGAATTTCCATTCTAAACACTGGGGCAAAAGTATAGCTAGAAGTAAAACAATAGCTCTCAATGTTGACAGACAGATAGTTGGTATACAGTACAGATGGTTGGTAAACAGTACAATTGAACTAGTAGGATGAGTCCAACAGGGCTGGTCTGGATGCTTGGGTTAGCAGTCTACTGCTGCTACTGACTTCTCATGCCAGCTTGGTGATGCTCGTCTGAGTCAAAACCAGGTGTGAGATACACAGTTCACAGTCCATGTAGGAGCAGAAGCCCCTTCTAAAAACTGAGAGAAACCCAGGGCTCACTCCTTTGAGCTTCACAACACAGGGATTAGTTAATAATACCTGATAGGGCCCTTTCCAACACAGCTGCAAAGAATCTTCTATATGATACCTTTTCCAATAGACAAAAGTCTCCAGGTTGCAACCCATGATCCATACGGTCTTCATCTCCCAGAATCTAGCTGTGAAAGGAATTAGTTACCAGCTTTTCATTTTCTTTAAGTGCCTTAAAAAATCAGACAACAGTGCAGCATATCATCACTCATATAATACTGGTTTGTGCACGCCTTCATCTGGTGCATAGATCATCCAGTGGTTATTTCAAAAGGAGACAGTTGATGCTTGCCAAAAGGAGTGGACCTAAGGTTGAAAAGCACCAACAGAAGAGCTTTTGGCAATGAAAGATGAAAAGCCCCTGAGAGTTCTGCCAGTTGAGTTTTGATAGTGCTTTCTATCAATTCTGAATACTGGGGATGATAAGCACAGTGGAAATGCTCTTATTGGCCAGAAATCACAAATTGATTCAGTTATTTATCTGACAAAGTAAATTTCTTTATCCCTATGCAACTCAGAAGAAATTCTCCAAATAAGGTTTATTCTTTTTAATAGTGATTTACCTACTATTCATGTTGCTCTCTTTCAAAGAACTACTTCTATCCAGTGTGGAAATATTACCAACATACATTTGCATCGTTGAGGTGGAGGCATGTGGACAAAATCCAACTGCCATACCTCCAAGGTTTCCTTAAGAATGGCTAAGTGATATTGAAATGCATGAAACAGTTTTCTGGGATTGTGTTTTGGGTAAACAGTGCATCAACATATGCTCTGTGAGCCAATGTAGGGAAGGGAGTCCAAAATGCTGTTTTCCCCACAAAATCATTTTTTCAAGAACCCTATGGGTCAGGGAGTGCACGACTGGATTAAAGGCAATTGAACTCCTATGGACACTATAAGTCTCTTATTTGGTCCAAAACATATTTGTGAAGTGGGGTTAAGAAATCCTCAATTTCTTCTCCTGCATTTGCTTCTCACCTTCTGAGGCTACTTCTTGAGCCTGTAAAAGAAGTTTCTTGACAGTTTTATCTGGGTTGGTTTGAGTAGTGGACATTCTCAGAAGTGGGTAGAAACAGAACTTACAGCAGGTTGTTTGGCTGCTGCCTCAGTGGATTGATTCCCTTTGGGCTCTAGTGAAGAAGATTTGGAATGTTCAGGTATTTTAATAATGGCCATTTTTTTTAGGCATTTGTATAGAGTCTAATAATTCTAAGTCTAGTTTCCCATTCTTTATGGGTTTTCCTGACGACATAAAACTCTCTCTTATTACAGAGCATTCCAAATCATGTCACTTTGAAAGCATTGCAGCTATCATCGTACATGTTTGCTGTTTGGTCCTGAGTTCGTTGACAATCTCTGATCAGAGCAATGAGTTCAACTTGCTATGCTGACTTTGCTTCTGATAAATAAGAACTCCCAGTTGCATCTACAGTTAATGTTGTTAATACAGACCCAGCTCAGTATTGGCCCTGCTCTTCCTTTAAGTAAGATCCATCTGTAAACCAAGCTAAATCAGCATAACTAATAGGGTTTCCCAGAAAAATCGTTCCTAGAAACAAGAAAATAATCAGTAAAATGTAATCGTGATTGTTGTCATCTTGGGGTTACGGGGGTAAAGTTGTGTGTGGGGTTAAGATTATTACACTGCAGCCAAAGTAATATGAGGTGAAGAAAGCAGCAATATCTTGTAAGAGGCCAGCTTACTCACAGAACAGCATTGACTATGATGGGCATCCAAGAGACTCAGGTGCAGAACATAGATGATCAAAGGAGAGATTCCATCACTATTTATTCAGTCCCTTGCAATGGCAAGCTGTCCCTGAAATATTAATAGTTCTCAGACAGGATGAGAGTCCTCTCGCTATGAATCTAATTGAGAACTATAGTATCCTCCTGGTAGATGTGGATCACCACGACTCTGTATTAACAACATCCCTAAGACACTACCTTTCTCTTCTTGTCAAGAGAGAAAAAATGGTAAATTGTAACTAGAATGACCTGACGCCACGGCTTGGTTAATGTGGACTTCAACCTTCTATGACTTTTTTCTCCTGTTGGGTCATGTCCACTGGACTGAAGCAGTGTGTATAAATGTTGGGCAATAAACTAAAAATTAAGTACCCAATTCTACAACATCAGTCAAACCCAGAAATCCCCTCAATTGTTTTTCTGGGTGGGGGTGGGGAGATTGGTGAGAAAATTAAAATTATTTTAATTTTTTTTGTTTCAATCAATAGTCCTTCCTGAGGTATTAAGTGGCCCATATGTTTTACAGTAGGTAAGCAAAGTTGGAGTTTATCTTTAGACAACTCGTGGCCCTGAGAAGGGGCTTCCCAGGTGGTTCAGTGGTAAAGAATCTGCCTGCCAATGCAGGAGACGCAAGTTCAATCCCTGGGTTGGGAAGATCCCCTGAAGGAGGAAATGACAACCAACTCAAGTATTCTTGCCTGGAGAATCCCATGGACAGCAGAGTCTAGAGGGCTACAGTCATAGGGTCACAAAGAGTTGGACATGAATGAAGTGAATGAGCATGCATGCATGCATGTCCCATAGAAGCTAACTTATGTAACCGATGGATAGTATTTTTTGAGAATTCAGTTCAGCTTTAGAGCATAATATCAAATTGTCTATGTATTGAATTAAAGTATAACCGCCAGGAAAGTCTACATCAGTTAAATCAGCTTTAGGCGTTTGAGAAAAGTAAGTGGGGTTCTAACTGGTAGCCTTGTGCGTAGCTGTCCAGGTGTATTAATGATTTTCCCATGTGAAGGCAAAAAGTCATGTGGTTGTCCTTCTCTACTGGGATGCTAAAGAAGGCACTGCTTTTAGTAGGAATGACTGAGAGTAAAGTGCATGGATTTGGGACCAAAAGATGTCAAGGCATCACAATATTATTTATTGCTCACAGATCTTGAACAAATCTCCAACCTTTTCCGTTCAGCTATCTTGCTTGCAAGGTAGGCATGTTTCAAGAACTAGTACAGGGAATGGCTTTTTAAAAGAAATTCCTGAATAACAGACAATGGCATAAAATCTACGTTTTGAAGCAGGACAAGAAAATTTAATATAACATAGTCTCTGTCCATTTTATGCCTTTCCTAATGGGCAATGTGAATCTGTATTCTACATTAACCAGACCTCCTCAAAGGCAGGAACGTCTGCTCAACCATAAAGATCATTTCTTTTCCTTCTTCTGACATAGCAAAGTACTTCCAGAGAAGATTCATTTTTCCTTTCCTAATCCTGTTAAGGATCATGATGACTGCTTGTTGTGTATGTAAAGATCTGCTTTATGTAACTTTCATGAGCCTTATATAAAATGTCAATGTGTCATTTTAATACATGATCCTATGTCTTAAACATGTATATAACGGTGCCTTTGACTTCTAACAGGTGGAACAATCCTCTGCGTTTTCCGAAAGACTGTCTCCTGGGTTATAATCCTCAGGTTGGCTCAAATAAAATTCTCTGTTTCTACTTAAGATCGATGTTGATTACTTTTTCATTGACATTTGCTGGGGATAGTTAGTAGGATATCAGAGACACCCACCAGAGGACACCTGGAATCTACTCTAAACCAGCGCTCAAACCAGCACTGGCTTGTTGAGCCCCTCTGGGTTTTTGGTCTTCCTCAGATGGTTTGGTGAGTTCTCCTGATATTCGGACCTCGTCGATTTGCATGATGATCCTGAATTTCATCCCATCTGTTAAAACTTTAGGATTTGTAGTCTTAACAGGGTACCAGTACATTTCCAGGTAAAAGGGACCCAACGGAAATTTCCTAGGCAATGGCCTAGATGGAAGTTCCTAGAAAGGCAAAGCCAAGAAGGAAATTTAGAGTGAACTGGGTTGGCTGGTCTTTTTTAATTTGGCTCAAGTTTGAAAGATCTTGTATAAATAGTTTGAAAACACTGTTGAGAGACTGAACCTCTTCAGCTCTGAAGAAAAGGGACATTTCTCTGGTGACTGAGAACGTAGTAGAAGTGTCTGAGGTTCTGTGCTCAGATGCTCAGTTGTGTCCAACTCATTGAGACCCCCTCAACTGTAGCCCACCAGGCTCCTCTGTCCATGGGATTCTCCCAGCAAGAATACTGGAGTGGAGTGCCATGCCCTTCTCCAGGGCTTCTTCTTGACCCAGGGATCGAACCCACTTCTCTTACATCTCCTGCATTGGCAGGTGGATTATTTACCACTAGTGCCAGAGACTGTGACTACACAATAAAAGCTAAACAAACAAACAAAAAAAGAAACAACAAATAAAGGGAAATTGTGCTGGGAAATTGTGCTTTTAAAACCGACCAACTCCCAGATGGGCAGTCACCCACTGGAATTTGGCGGTCTTCACGTTCAATATATATGGAGCCAGTACTTGTAAGAATTTGGTAAAATGGGAAGATCTAATGAAAAATAATTTAACTCTTAAATGGTCAAAATGGGAAACTTATCAAAATTAGTTTACTTGTGTGCCCAGTTGGAAAATATTGACTATAAAATTACATAGACAAGATGGTAAGCATCCTTCAGTTGGTACTTTGAAGCATGGTAATGATAAAATGGCATCTTTATGGGAAACTAACTGAGAACTATTAGAAATTGTTGTTAAGTTAGAGAAAAACTCAAGAGCTACCCTATCCCTTCTTTTTCCTCCTTTCCCTCCTTTCTGAACTTCATGTGTCATGCGTGTGTGTTCAGTTGTGTTCAACTCTTTGGGACCCCATGAACGGTAGCCCACTTGGCTCCTCTGTGTAAGAATCTGCAGTGGGATGCCATTTCCTCCTCCAGAGGATCCCTCTCCTTTCTGAACGTCCATATCTCGATTTGTCTGCTTCACCTCCTCTGTGAACTCCAAAGGAGAAATGAACTGGACCCCAGGGATTAAATGCTGAGAGCCCTCAAATCACTACAATTCCCTTTAAAGAGAAGCTTACTGAAGAGGTGAACCTGCACTAACTTCTACTACCTCGGCAAGCACTGAACTTAAATTTAACTAAGAGTTTCCCAGGCCCTTTACAAGATCCTTTAGAGTTTATTTATTTATTTAATTTTTATCTATTTTGGGGGTGGGGTGCCGCACTGTGTGGCATATGAGATCTTAGTTCTCAGACCAGGGATTGAACCCATATCCCCTGCATTGGAAACATGGAGTCTTAACCACTGAACCACCAGGAAAGTCCCCTTTTAGGATTTTTATGAGAATTCATTCTGTAAGGACACATGAGCCAAGATACTCAGATTTGTAATAACTTGAGCATTTGCTGGTATCCAATCGATCCCTGGGTCCGTTCGATCCCCTAGAGAAGGAAATGGCAACCCACTCCTGTGTTCCAGCATGGGAAACCCCACGGACAGAGGAGCCTGGCAGGCTACAGTCCAAAGCGTAGCAGAGGGTCAGACACAGCTGAGTAACTGAGCACACACGCACCAAAGAAAGAATGACTACAAAAGGCAGAGTGGAAGTCAGCTGTGAAAGATTTTCACAAGCACAAGCATGTGGATGTTCACAGGTGTCAAGAATGTGCTTGTAACTTGTAACAAGTAATCCCCAAAATTTTTCCTGAGGTAAGTGAGTGTGAAAGAATCTGAAAAACACCATGAAATTCCCTGGCCTGTGTAAATTTTCCACTTGCGCAGAATTTTCCGTTTGCAAAATAAGGATAGAGAAATGTAAACGGAACGTCTGTAGGTTTCCCAATAAATGCACAAACAAGCCTGCGGTTTTCCGGAACCAACTGACGTCAAGCACCTGTACTCACAGATAAGATAACCCCATATGATACACATTATGTTACTCATTCACTGTACTGGATGTGCTAACGGTATACATTATGTTATTCATTCACTGTACTGGATGTGCTAACAATGTGACTTCTGCCTATAAAAGTCAGCTTACACTGCTATACGGCGCAACTCTGCCTCCGAGGAGACTAGAGTCGCCCGGCTTGTGCAACCGACAATAAAGCCTCTTGCATATTGCATCTGCTGGACTGGTTTATTGAATCGCGGGAGCTCCTCTCCAGAACAGAGACCTGACGTTTGGGTCTTACATTTGGGGGCTCGTCCGGGATCAAGGAGACCCCAGATTCAATACCAGACCTCAGCAGGAGGTAAGTCCGGCCGGCAGTGAGTTTGTGTTGTCTGTTGTCCTTTGTGCTTTAGTACCTGTACGGCCTTAGTAGAAATTCGTGAAGCGGACCGACGGGTCCATAGGCCTTCCGAATTTCAACCCTGGAGGACGCTCCGGGGGCATTCTGGGTGGCTGGGGACGAGCAGGCCGTCCTCAACCCCGGGGGTCAACGACTTCAGCCTCCGCCCCCGTCTGATTCTTTGGTAGAACTTTGGCGCCGATACTGTGCCGCGCGGCTTCTGGTCTGCATTCTGTGTGTCTGTACTGTCAGTGTACTTCTGTGTCCCCCTTCCCTCCGGCATGGGACCCAGACTAACTACCCCCCTAAGTTTGACTCTAGAGCACTGGAAGGACGTCAAAGGACGAGCCAGTAACCTGTCAGTAGAAATCAGGAGGAAAAAGTGGCAAACCCTTTGCGGCTCCGAGTGGCCATCCTTCAATGTGGGATGGCCTCAGGAGGGCAGTTTTAACATTTATGGTATTTTGCAGATCAAAGAACGGGTGTTCGACACAGGACCTCATGGACACCCTGACCAAGTCCCCTACATAATTACCTGGGAGAGTCTGGCCCAGGACCCGCCATCCTGGGTGGCACCTTTCGTGGCAGAAAAGCCGAAGATTCCGGGTGCCGATATACCCACGGCCCCACCAGCCCAGTCCTCTCTTTACCCCATTTTAGAAAAAGAAAAATCGACGGCCAAAACGAAACCAGTCATCCCGCCGGAAGATCCAGTTCTAATTGATCTCCTGTCTGAAGTTCCCCCTCCCTATCAACCCCCTCCAGTACCAGGTTCTCTGGCCAGGCCGCCCCCGTCCGCCTCCCCTGAGGCCCGCTCCCCTGACAGCACCGGCCCAGCGGCGACCAGCGGGGAGATTAATACTTCATCCCCCGTCGCCTCCGGAGAGATCAGGGAGAGGGAGGATCGGGAGAATGAAGGTCCCAGTTATTTCCCTTGAGGACTGTGGGGGGACCAGGAAACCAAGTCCAATACTGGCCATTCTCGGCCTCTGATTTGTATAACTGGAAGACTCATAACCCACCCTTCTCTAAAGATCAAACAGCCCTCACGGGGCTAATTGAGTCCATCTTACTAACCCATCAGCCCACCTGGGATGATTGTCAACAGCTTTTGCAGGCTCTGCTGACCGTAGAAGAGAGACAGAGAGTTGTTCTGGAAGCAAGAAAAAACGTGCCCGGGCCCAACGGGGCCCCTACTCTCCTTCCAAATGAAATTGATGCAGCCTTCCCCCCGACGCGTCCGGACTGGGACTACAACACCCCTGCTGGTAGGGAGCAGCTCCGTCTCTATCGCCAGGTTCTCCTTGCGGGTCTCAAGGGTGCCGGGAGACGCCCCACCAATTTGGCCCAGGTAAGAGCAGTAACACAGGGACCGGAGGAGACCCCGGCGGCTTTCCTTGAAAGGCTCATGGAGGCATACCGTATGTATACCCCTTTCGATCCTAGTAGCCCCGAGCATAGGGGAAATGTCTCCATGGCCTTCATAGGGCAGTCGGCGCCGGACATTAGAAATAAATTACAAAGCTTAGAAGGACTTCAAGATTATAGCTTGCAGGATCTAATGAGAGAAGCAGAAAAGATTTACAACAAGAGAGAAACTCCAGAAGAAAGAGCAGAAAGGCTTAGGAAAGTGCAAGAAGAGAGAGAGGACAGATTGAGAAAAGAACAGGAAGAAAAAGAAGAGAAACGAGAAAAAAGGTGTAACAGAGAGTTGAGCAGAATTTTGGCCACCGTAGTTCAGCCTAGGTCAGAGCCAGGAAGGAGAGATAGGTTGGGAGGCAATAGGCGACCGAGAATAGACCGTGACCAATGTGCCTACTGTAAAGAGAGAGGCCACTGGATAAAAGACTGCCCAAAGGAACCACGGGATTTGCGAAGAGAATCCTCCAAGGTCTTGTCCCTGGACGAAGATTAGGACAGTCAGGGCCAGGAGCCCCCCCCTGAGCCCCGGGTAACCTTAAAAATAGGGGGGCAGCCAGTGACCTTTATGGTGGACACAGGAGCTCAGCACTCTGTATTAACCCAGACCAATGGACCCATGAGCACCAGGACCGCGTGGGTACAAGGAGCTACAGGAGGAAAGCTGTGCCGATGGACTACTGAACGGAAGGTGCACCTGGCCTCCGGTAAGGTGACTCATTCCTTCCTCCATGTTCCGGACTGTCTGTTCCCCTTGTTGGGGAGGGACCTTCTCTCTAAAGTCGGAGCCCAAATTCAGTTTCATGGAAAGGGGGCCTCCATTACAGGACCCAGAGGGGCCCCCCTTCAAATTTTGACCATAAAGTTAGAAGATCAATACAAATTATTAGAGTCCAAAACCTTGCCGATGGGTCCCATCCAAGACTGGATACGGAAGTACCCTCTAGCCTGGGCAGAGACTGCAGGAATGGGGCTAGCGATGGGACAGCCGCCCATTGTCGTTGAATTAAAATCCTCAGCTACCCCCATTTCGGTGAAACAGTACCCCATGTCTGAGGAGGCTTACAAGGGAATCAGACCCCATATACAACGGCTCCTCAAGCTGGGCGTCCTTGAGCCCTGCAGATCAGCCTGGAACACTCCCCTACTCCCTGTCAAGAAGCCAGGTACGGGAGATTACCGGCCAGTGCAGGACTTGAGAGAAATAAACAAGCGGGTAGAAGACATCCACCCAACAGTGCCGAACCCGTACAATCTGCTTAGCACCCTACCCCCTTCCCATACCTGGTATACGGTATTGGATTTAAAAGATGCCTTCTTTTGCCTGAGGCTAAGTCCACAAAGCTGACCCTTGTTCGCTTTTGAATGGAGAGATCCAGAAGCTGGCCTGTCGGGGCAGCTGACATGGACTAGACTACCGCAAGGATTCAAAAATAGCCCCACCCTGTTTGATGAAGCCCTACATCAAGACCTGGTCGCCTTTCGGACACAACACCCCACCCTGGTGCTTCTGCAGTATGTAGATGACCTGCTGCTGGCGGCCCCCACGGAACTGGATTGCAACAAAGGTATGGGGGCCCTGTTGGAGACTCTGGGAGAACTGGGGTACCGCGCCTCGGCAAAGAAAGCCCAAATTTGCCAAACTAAAGTGAATTATCTGGGGTACCAGCTAGAAAATGGACAGCGATGGCTGACAGAAGCCCGGAAACAAATGGTATCACAGATACCGCCCCCAACAACTCCCCGCCAGATGAGAGTTTCTAGGCACTGCGGGATTCTGTAGGCTTTGGATTCCCGGGTTCGCAGAGATGGCAGCACCCCTTTACCCCCTAACCAAGCAAAACACCCCCTTCCTTTGGGGAAAGGCCCAACAAGAAGCATTTGAGAACATCAAAAAGGCCCTCTTGAGTGCCCCAGCCCTAGGGCTCCCAGACATATCCAAGCCCTTTGAGCTCTTCGTAGACGAAAAACAAGGGGTTGCTAAGGGAGTACTAACTCAAAAGCTAGGACCCTGGAAGAGGCCCATCGCATATCTCTCCAAAAGACTGGACAATGTTGCGGCAGGCTGGCCACCATGCCTACGGATGGTGGCGGCCATTGCCATGCTTATCAAAGACTCTAACAAATTAACCATGGGCCAACCCCTTAAAATAAGTGCACCCCATGCTGTAGAGACTATAGTCCGCCAGCCTCCAGACCGCTGGCTCTCAAATGCCCGAATGACTCACTACTAGTCCTTGCTGCTGGATACGGAGCGAGTGCATTTCGGTCCAGCCGCCGCCCTCAACCCTGCTACGCTCCTCCCGGATCCCCAAGAAGGGACCCCACACGACTGCCAGCAGATCCTGGCAGAAGTACATGGAACCAGGAAAGACCTCACCGACCAACCACTGGCAGACGCAGAGATCACCTGGTTTACGGATGGGAGCAGCTACCTATTAGAGGGCGAGCGGAAAGCCGGGGCTGCAGTAGTTGACGGAGAAAACGTCGTTTGGGCCAGCGCTCTGCCTCCAGGAACCTCGGCCCAAAGGGCCGAACTCATCGCCCTCACGCAGGCACTCAGGGAGGCGGAAGGTAAGAAAGCCAACATATACACTCATAGCCAGTATGCCTTCGCCACGGCACATGTACATGGAGAAATATATAGAAGGAGGGGGTTGCTGACCTCAGAAGACAGAGAAATAAAAAATAAAAGAGAAATATTAGATTTACTACAAGCCTTGTTCTTACCAAGGAAACTAGGGATAATCCATTGCCCAGGCCACCAAAAGGGAGATACACCCATTGCACGGGGAAATCGGCTGGCAGATATAACTGCTAAACAAGTGGCACTAGGCCCCCAAATACTAACCGTCTCCCTCGAGTCAGCATCAAAAAATGATGATGATGCGGCACTTGTTTATAGTGAAGCAGACCTAGACTTCCTTCAAGGACTTGGGGCGGACTATGACAAGGTCCATAACAGATGGATATACCAAGGGAAAACAGTGATGCCTCAAAGCACTGCCAAGAGACTTTTGACTCAGCTGCATAGACTGACCCACTTGGGAAAAAGAAAAATGGCTGACCTCCTAAATGAAAATAAACTAGACTATTACATCCCTCAGAGAGACTTACTGATACAACAAATTGTAAACGGTTGTGAGGCCTGTGCAAAAGTAAACGCTGGCAGACTAAAACTCCCCTCCGGAGTTCGAGCCAGGGGGCATAGGCCTGGAGTCCACTGGGAAGTGGATTTCACCGAGATTAAACCAGGCCTATATAATAACAAGTATTTGCTAGTGTTCATAGATACCTTCTCAGGATGGGTAGAAGCATATCCCACAAAGAAAGAAACAGCTCAAGTTGTGGTCAAGAAGCTCCTCGAAGAAATTTTTCCCCGATTCGGCTTACCTAAGGTACTCGGGTCAGATAACGGTCCGGCCTTTGTCTCCCAGGTAAGTCAGTTGGTGGCCAAATCATTGGGGATTGATTGGAAGTTACATTGTGCCTACAGACCCCAGAGTTCAGGACAGGTAGAAAGGATGAATAGAACAATTAAAGAGACCTTAACCAAATTAACACTGGAGACTGGCACTAGAGACTGGGTTCAACTCCTACCACTGGCTTTATATCGAGCCAGAAATACCCCCGGCCCACACGGGCTCACCCCGTTTGAAATCATCTATGGAAGCCCCCCGCCAGCTACATCCTTCTTTGACCCTGATGTCCTTGCGACTTCCCCTACCCTGCAGGCCCACCTACAGGCTCTGCAGCTGGTGCAACAAGAAATTTGGAAGTCTGTATCAGCCGCATACCGTGTGGATAATCCTGTTTCCTGTCCCCACCCCTTTAAGATCGGTGACACAGTGTTGGTGCGGAGACATCAAACCAAGACTTTGGAACCTCGCTGGAAAGGACCCTACACTGTCCTCTTGACCACTCCTACCGCACTAAAGGTAGACGGGATTGCAGCATGGATACACGCTTCCCACGTAAAAGCTGCACCCGGCCGCTGCTGCGAGGAGACGCCAGAACACGGATGGAAACTCCACCGCACTCAAAATCCTCTAAAGCTAAGACTTTCTCGCTTATAATGATTCTGCTATTTGTCCGGGGCATCTCGCCCTCGGTTCAGGAGGGTGGGAGCCCCCACCAGGTGTACCATATCACCTGGAGAGTTTTCAACACAGAAACTGGAGAGACAGCAACTGAGACTACCGATGTAGCCCCAGTCTCCATGTATTTCCCCAGTTTGACTGTAGATCTGTGTGACATAGTGGGAGAAAGCTGGGATCCCAACCCCCAAGAGCCCTTCCCTGGATATGGATGCTTACACCCCGGGTGGCGGGTAAAAACCCAAGCACTTGACTTTTATGTATGTCCAGGTCACTCACGGACCCGTCCTGAAGTCCAGAGGTGCGGAGGGCCCCCAGAGGGATACTGCAAGGCCTGGGGATGTGAAACAACAGGAGAAGCTCACTGGGTACCCTCCTCTCCAGCCCAGGATTTAATCACAGTCAAGAGAAAGTCGCTTAGTGGCTATACAGGGCCGGGGCCATGGGTTTGTGGGAAGATTGGACAAAAAAAAGGACTGTGGACCTTGTTATGATATCAAAAAACAGAATATCACTGGGGCAACCCCCGGGGGCAAGTGTAATCCCCTACTCATTCAGTTTACCAGCAAGGGGAAAACAACAGATTGGAGTAACCTAAAAACCTGGGGGCTAAGACTACATCGGGCTGGCTATGATCCTTTCACCCTATTCTCCATATCCAGGACCATTGCCCCAGTAAGTGACCTTAGACCGATCGGGCCGAATCTAGTATTATCGGATCAGAAGGCCCCTACTCAGATCAGACCCGAAACCAGCAAAGCAGCCGCTGCCCCACCCTCTCCCTATATTACCCACGCCTCCAAGGGAGAAGAGACTGGAGATCCCGAGATGACTGCAGCCCCTATTCTTACTAAACCCCCAGGCTCAGGAGATCGGTTAATGCGTCTCGTAGAAGGAGCTTACAAGGCCCTGAACGCCACCAACCCAGCTGCCACTGAGGGATGCGGGCTCTGCCTAGCCACAAGCCCCCCCATTATGAGGGACTGGCCACATTGGGAAACTTCTCCAACACCACCCGGGCCCCAGACCAATGCAACAATCCCGGCCTACACAGGCTCACTCTGCCTCAGGTAGGGGGACAAGGACTCTGTATCGGAAAGGTCCCCACTGACCATGCCGGGCTATGCAATCAGACTGTTACGGTAGACCCGGGAGAATACTATCTGGTCCCCCCCAACAATACCTGGTGGGCATGTAACACCGGGCTCACGCCCTGTGTGTCAGCCGCTGTCATGGACTTAACCCAAGATTTCTGTGTACTCGCTCAAGTGATGCCTCGTATTCTTTACCATTCTGAAGAAGCCTTGTTAGATACTCTTGAACCCAGACGAAGGAAGAAAAGAGAACCGGTTATGACATTAGCTCTCTTGCTTGGACTTGGGGGAACTGCAGTGGGGATCGGAACCGGGACGGCCGCCTTAATACAAGGAGGCCAGCAGCTAGCCCAGTTACAGCTCGCCATAGATTCAGACCTTAGAGCAATTGAAAACTCTATTTCCCTGCTTGAAAAATCCCTTACCTCCCTGTCGGAGGTGGTACTCCAAAATAGAAGAGGGCTAGATTTGCTATTTTTAAAGGACAAAGGCCTTTGTGCCGCCTTAGGAGAAGAATGCTGCTTCTATGCAGACCATACTGGGGTAGTAAAAGATTCCATGGCAAAGCTAAGAGATAGACTAGACCAGCGGCAAAAAGATACAGGCGCACAACAAAACTGGTTTGAGGGGTGGTTCAACAGGTCCCCCTGGATAACTACCCTAGTCTCTACTCTTATAGGACCCCTTTTTATACTCTTGCTTTTGCTTACTTTCGGGCCTTGCATTTTAAATCGCTTATTACAGTTCATCAAAAATAGGCTATCCGTGGTCCAAGGACTAGTGCTCACCCAACAATATCAAATGTTAAAACAACAAGAACCCTGAGTTTTAAGATTAAAACCAATGACACAGAAAAGGGGGGAATGAAAGAATCTGAAAAACACCATGAAATTCCCTGGCCTGTGTAAATTTTCCACTTGCGCAGAATTTTCCGTTTGCAAAATAAGGATAGAGAAGTGTAAACGGAACGTCTGTAGGTTTCCCAATAAATGCACAAACAAGCCTGCGGTTTTCCGGAACCAACTGACGTCAAGCACCTGTACTCACAGATAAGATAACCCCATATGATACACATTATGTTACTCATTCACTGTACTGGATGTGCTAACAATGTGGCTTCTGCCCATAAAAGTCAGCTTACACTGCTATACGGCGCGACTCTGCCTCCGAGGAGACTAGAGTCGCCCGGCTTGTGCAACCGACAATAAAGCCTCTTGCATATTGCGTCTGTTGGACTGGTTTATTGAGTCGCGGGAGCTTCTCTCAGGAACAGAGACCTGACGTTTGGGTCTTACAAGTGGACAGTGCTTCACCAATGTAAACAAAAGCCCAAAGAAATTATTTTTCATTACTTTGAAAGGTTTGAGAAAAACCTTCCAACAGGACTCTGTAATGGCCCCTGAAACTTCAAAATCATCAAAATGATCCAATTCTAAATTCAATCTTTAAGAGGGATTAGATGAAAAAAATTGCAAAGCTAATTAAAAAATGTCAATTGGACTGGGCCACACTACATGCTAGTGTATTAGTGGCTCTATTAAAACTTGCTTTCTAACCCTGGCCCAAAGCAAAGTACTCACATTTGTTTTTATTGCAAAAGTCTGATATCTTCAAATGAGAATGCCATAAGTTTAAACAGAACTTGAAACAAAGCAAAACTAAAAAGGACTAGGGGTGCTTTGGTGATTATGAGAAGGAATTTCCCCCTATACAGTCCATGGAATTCTCCAGGCCAGAATACTGGAGTGGGTAGCCTTTCCCTTCTCCAGGGGATCTTCCCAACTCAGAGGTTGAACCCAGGTCTCCCACATTATATGCGGATTCTTTACCAGTTGAGTCACATGGTTCCTTACCAATACCTTAGAGGAAGTAGAAACACCAGTTGGGGAGAAACTTAAAGGCCCTTGTAGATACTGGGGCTACAGTCCCTGTTCTTCACCCTGCCCTATTCATTGCCCTCTCCCTCGGAATAGACAGTCAATTCAAATATTAATAATAGCGGTTTCTGATGTACCTATCCAAATATTAAAATCAGAATTGATAAGCATTCAATTAGGAATTATCAGAGTGAAACTTGTGTTTCTCCTAGTAAAATGTGCCCCAATTCATTGATAGTAAGAGAACTTTTTGAAGCCAACAATATTCATACTGCCTTTTCACAAAAAGGAGAAATGCTTCTAGATTTAGAAAATTTGTTGAACAAAATCTAGTTACTGAGAGATAGATGGTTATAAAATCAGTGACTCAAACAGACCAAGAAAAATTAATGACCTGTTATTGCCAGTACCTAAAGAATTATGGCTACCTTCTTCTTTGGATATTTCAATATTTAAAATGGCCACTCCTATCAAGGGGACTGTTGACAACTCCAAGCCTCCAGCTGATATTTGACAATATCACTTAAATCAGAGGCATTAAATGGGACAACCTATTATTCAGGAATTTCTTAAGGAGGGACTTACAATTCCTCGTAAGAGACCTTGTAACATACCCATCTTACCAGTGAAACAAAGTCTCACCCACGGAGCCGACACGCTGCATGGGACATTTTCCCAATTGGGACTCCAGATGTGCTGTTACACGGGACTTCCCAGCACTGTTTAAGTCTGGTTGTTGGTCAAAACCCAGTTTGATGATGTATCCTCTGCTCTTTCTATTTCTCTTTTCTTTTAATGTTAGTATATTGAAAGTAAGCTAGAAAATTCTCTGATAAATATTTGTATTATTTATTTGCATACAACAGCTTCCCCGATGGCTTAGCATAAAGAATCAGCCTGCAATACAGGCGACACGGGAGACGCAGTTTTGATTCCTGGATTGGGAAGATCCCCTGGAGAAGAAAATGGCAACCCACTCTGGTATTCTTGCCTGGAAAAACCAATGGACATAGGAGCCTGGCGGGCTTCAGTCCGAAGGGTCCAAGAGTCAGACATGACTAAGCATGCAGGCAGAACCAGTGAAAAAGGAAAATGGGGAAAGGTTGGAGGTTAGTTCAAGAAATGAAAGCTATAAATAATACTGTGATTCCTGCATGTCCCGTGGTCCCAAATCCACATACATTCTTCTCAGCCATTCAAGCTGATAGCGGCTATTCTTCATAATTGATTTATGCAGTGTCTTCTCCACTAGATGGAGAATAATTCAGTTCAGTTCAGTTCAGGCACTGAGCCGTGTCTGACTCTTTTGTGACCCCGTGGACTGCAGCACACCAGGCCTCCCTGTCCATCACCAACTCTTGGAGTTTACCCAAACTCATGTCCATTGAGTCGGTGATGCCATCCCACTATCTCATCCTCTGTGGTCCCCTTCTTCTCCCGCCTTCAATCTTTCCCAGCATCAGCGTCTTTTCAAATGACTCAGCTCTTTGCATCAGGTAGCCAAAGTATTGGAGTTTCAGCTTCAATATCAGTCCTTCCAATGAACATTCAGGACTGATTTCCTTTAGGATGGACTTGTTGGATCTCCTTGAAGTCCAAGGGACTCTCAAGACTCTTCTCCAACACCACACTTCAAAAGCATCAGTGCTTCGGCACTCAGATTTCTTTATAGTCCAACTCTCACATCCATACATGACCACTGGAAAAACCATAGCCTTGACTAGACAGACCTTTGTTGGCAAAATAATGTCTCTGCTTTTCAATATGCTGTCTAGATTGGTCATAACTTTCCTGCCAAGGAGTAAGCGTCTTTTAATTTCATGGCTGCAGTCACTATCTGCAGTGATTTTGGAGCCCCCCCAAAAAATGGTCTGTCACTGTTTCCACTGTTTCCCCATCTATTTGCCATGAAGTGATGGAACCAGATGCCATGATCTTAGTTTTCTGAATGTTGAGCTTTAAGCCAACTTTTTCACTCTCCTCTTTCACTTTCATCAAGAGGCTCTTTAGTTCTTCACTTTCTGCCATAAGGGTGGTGCCATCTGCATATCTGAGGTTATTGATATTTCTCCTGGCAATCTTGATTCCAGCTTGTGCTTCATCCAGCCCAGCATTTCTCATGGTACTCTGCATATAAGTTAAATAAGCAGGGTGACAATATACAGCCTTGACGTAGTCCTTTCCTGATTTGGAACCAGTGTGTTGTTCCATGTCCAGTTCTAACTGTTGCTTCCTGACCTGCATACACATTTCTCAAGAGGCAGGTCAGGTGATTCCCGTATCTTTCAGAATTTCCCACAGATTGTGGTGATCCACACAGTCAAAGGCTTTGGAATAGTCAATAAAGCAGAAGTAGATGTTTTTCTGGAACTCTCTTGCTTTTTCGATGATCCAGCGGATGTTGGCAATTTGATCTCTGGTTCCTTTGCCTTTTCTTAAACTGGCTTGAACATCTGGAAGTTCACGGTTCACATATTGCTGAAGCCTGGCTTGGAGAATTTTGAGCAGTGGAGAAGAATAGTCAATACTTTTTTGCCTTCACATGGGGCGATCATCAATATACCTGGACAGTCACACCACAGGGCTATAGTGAGAGCCCCACTTTCTTTTCTCAAATGCTTAAAGCTGATGTAGGCTTTCCTGGTGGCTCCACTTGAATTCAATGTGTAGATGGTTTGTTTTAATGTTCTAAAACTGAATTGTATCCTCAAAAAGACACCATCTATCTGTTACCACAACTAGCTTCTAAGGAACAAAAGTTGTCCAAAAATAAACTCCAGTGTGTCCACCTATTGTAAAACTTTGGGTCACTTAATATCTAAGGAAAGACTATTAATCAGCTCCAAAATAACTAACAGGATTTTAGCTTGCTTAATTCCCAAAGAAATAATTGAGGGGCTTTCTGAGTCTGACTAAATATTGTAGCAATTAGGTACCTAATTTTCCACTTGCTTCTCAACCTTTATATGCATTACTTAAGCCCAACCAGCCTGATCTGATTGAATGGGTGCTGAAAGGAAAAGAGACCATGAACACTTTAAAATCCATCTTAACTCAGGCACAGGCTTTGGGTTGCACTAATTATAACTTGCCTTGTTCTCTTTGTACTTGAAGAAAAGGAACTGTTTTAGGTGTATTACTCAAAAACATGTTGATCAACATTAACCCATAGGATATTAGAGTCAGCAATCAGACTCGGTAGGAAAAGGACTTCTATTTTGCATGAAGGTTATTTCAGCAAAGGCTTTGTCATGTAAGATTATTGAAGAAATAATAATGAGGTCTCCATCGTTTAAGTCCCACATTCAATCTCTAAGCTGTCACCACACTCAGCACTCTTCTGTAAGCTGACTAGCTTCTTATGCACTATTGTTGCTATCTGTACCTAATATTACCTTCATTCAATGTAACAATCTTTTTTTTTAAAGTGTCCCTGGATGAGCATGAACCACAATATAATAGTCTTAATCTTGCAACCTTGCTTTCAGCACCACAGGAAGAAAACAACCACGACTGCATTTTATTTATCTATTCATTTTAAATATTTTATTTATTTATTTGGCTGCATCGGGTCTTCGTTGCAGCACACAGAATCTTTGTTGTGATATGTGGCTCTTTCTTTGCAGTGCATGGACTCTCTCTAGTTGCAACGCAGGGGCTCCAGAGCATGTGGGCTTCAATAGTTGTGGTGCAGGGGTTTAATAGCTCCAGGGCATGCGGGATCTTAGCTCCCCGACCAGGGATGGAACCCGTGTCCCCCGCATTGCATATTGGATTCTTAACCATTAGACCACCAGGGAAGTCCCGACTGCATTTTATCAACAGACTAAATTCTTGTTCCAGGTATGACTTACAAGAAATTCCTATTGATAATGTCAATTTAATTTGGTTTACAGAAGGACCCGACTTAAGGGACGAACAGGGACATTAGCGAACTGGATATGCAATGACATACACAGTGAACATAATTGAAAGCTCTTATTTACCAGCAACAAAGTCAGCACAGCAAGTGGAATTAATTGCCTTAACCCAAGATTGTCAACTAGCTAAAACCCAGATAGTAAACATATATATACATTGGCTGTTGTTATGCCTTTGGAGTGGTACACAACATTGGAAAGAAATAGAAATGAGGGTTTTTAACGTCTTCAAGACAGCCTATAAAAACAGGTTGCAGTTATTAAATGCTACACAACTACTAAAGCAGTTGGCAATTATTAAAACACCAGGACATCCCAAATCTGACACTAGGGAAGCTAAAGGAAATTAGCCTGCTGACGCTGCAAATGGACAACTTTAAAAATTCCTCCTGTTCATCTTTGAGAATGTCCACTGCCGTCTGTGAACCCTGCTAACCCAGGGAGAGTTTCTTCCACAGGCTCAAGAAATCACCACTAAAGAAGATAAACAGATGTGGCAACAAAAAAGTGGGAATTTTTCTCCCCATCACACAAATATGGTTTGGACCTGATTTTTTAAAAACCCCGATAGTGCTTGTAAGAGTACAATGGCCATTACTGCAGCATGTATTTTCTTTAATTCATTGGGCAACTGAAAGGCAGTTTCATGGGGAAAACAACAGTTTTGGAAACTTTCTGCCATAAAGCCTTGTAAAGTATGTACTCACTGTACACTATGCCCTAAATATAATCCCAGAAAACCACTACATGGGTCAGAAGGCCACGTTCCCCTTCCTAAGGGGCCCTTTGAAGTATGGCAATTTATATCTCAAGGATATAAATATGTCTTGGTGTTGATCTGTATGTTTTCACACTGGGTTGAAGCTTTCCCTGCAGGAGAGCAAGGGCTATAGCAGCAGGTAAATCACTGTTGAAAAGAATAATTCCTGTTTGGGGAATCACTTTCAAGTTATATAGTGATTCAGTTATATAGGGACTCACTTTACTGGACAAATAATTAAATTAACTTGTGACATTTAGCCAACAGTGCAGCATTTGCAAAGCACTTACCATTCCCAATCTTAAGGGCTGAAAGAAAGGCCCAACAGCATCATCAAAATGCAACTGACAAAACTCTCAGGGGCTTTTAACCTTTCATGGCCAAGAGCTCTCCCATCGGTGCTTCTGTCTTAGGTCCACTCCTTTTGTTGTCGTTGTATAGTTGCTAAGTCACAATTGACTCTTTTGTAGCCCACCAGACTCCTCTGTCCATGGGATTTCCCAGGGAAAACTAGTGGACTGGATTGCCATTTCCTTCTCCAGGGGATCTTCCCGACCCAGGGATCAACCCCATGTCTCTTGCATTGGCAGGTGAGTTCTTTACCACTAAGACACCAGGGAAGCCCCCACTCCTTTTGCTAAGCATCAACTGTCTCTTTTTGAAATAACCACTGGACGACCTACGCAGCAGATGAAGGCTTGTACAAATCAATATTATGTAAGGGTGATGATATGCTGCACTGTTGTCAGGGACTTCTTTTTTTTTATGATTATAGTGGCTTTTTATTGAATTGGACTCATACATCTTTCATTTCTGCATTGTTATTTTCCATCAGTGGAAGCTAGAGTTCTGTTCAGTCACCTCAATTATCTTCTATCAGGCACCCAGGAAATTTTTCTCTATTTTGAATTTCAGTATGATGTATGGTAAAATTATTATAAATTCTCACAATGATGCTTCTTACTTCTCTAAAGGTCATGTCCTGTGTCAGTCATAAATAACATCTAACAGATGCCATCTTCTCTGAAATGATTAAAGATTGCTTATAGATTTTATTTCTGGATGAGCTCCTGGATCATTAGATGCATTGCCCAGTGATTTTTTTAAAAAAACTGTTGGTACTTGACTTAATATTTCAGCTTTACTTTCTGTAACCTTATCTTTTTTATTTTTTTTAATTTTTAAAATTAATTTATTTATTTTAATCAGAAGCTAATTACTTTACAATATTGTGGTGGTTTTTGCCATACATTGACATGAATCAGTCATGGATGTACATGTGTCCCCATCCTGAACTGCCTTCCCACCTCCCCCCCACCACCCCATCCCTCTGAGTTGTCCCATTGCACCGGCTTTGAGTGCCCTGTTTCATGCATCAAACTTGAACTGGTCATCTGTTTCACATATGGTAATATACATACTTCAATGCTATTCTCTCAAATCATCCCATCCTTGCCTTCTCCCACAGAGTCCAAAAGTCTATTCTTTATATCTGTGTCTCTTTTGCTCTCTCGCATACAGGGTTGTCATTACCATCTTTCTAAATTCCATATATATGCATTAATATGCTATATTGGTGTTTTTCTTTCTGACTTACTTCAGTCTGTATAATAGGCTCCAGTTTCATCCATCTCATTAGAACTGATTCAAATGCATTCTTTTTAATGGCTGAGTAATATTCCATGGTGTATATGTACCACAGCTTCCTTATCCATTCGTCTGCTGATGGGCATCTAGGTTGCTTCCATGTCCTGGCTATTATAAACAGTGCTGCGATGAACATTGGGGTGCACGTGTCTCTTTCAGATCTGGTTTCCTCAGTGTGTATGCCCAGAAGTGGGATTGCTGGGTCATATGGCAGTTCTATTTCCAGTTTTTTAAGGAATGTCAGGGACTTCTTAAGGTACTTAAGAAAAATGAAAAGTGAAAGAAAGTGAAGTCGCTCAGTAGTGTCCGACTCTTTGCGACACCATGGACTGTAGCCTACCAGGCTTCTCTGCCCATGGGATTTTCCAGGCAAGAGTAGGGGTGTGAGTTGCCATTTCCTTCTCCAGGGGACCTTCCCGATCCAGGGATTAAACCCAGGTCTCCCCCATTGCAGGCAGATGTTTTACCCTCTGAACCACCAGGGAAGCCCCAAATGAAAAGCTGGTAACTAATTCCTTCACAATGAGCTCCTAGAAGATGAAGACCTTTTGGATCATGGGTTGTAACCTGGATATTTTGTCTATTGGAAAAGGTATCAAATACAAGATTCTTTGCTGCTGCTTTGGAAAGGGCCATATCAGGTATTATTAAATAACATCTCTGTTGTAAAGCTGAAAGAAGTAAAGCCTGGGTTCCTATCTCTCATTTTTTTAAAAGGGCTTCTGCTCCTAAATGGACTGTGACTCCTATTTCTGACACCTTGTCTTTGACTAAGACAAGCTGGATTAAGAAGTCACTAACAGCAGCAGATAGCTAACCCAAGAGTCCAGACCAGCCCTGTTGGACTCATCCTACTAGTTCAATTGAACTGTTTACCAACTGTCTGTCTCTCTGTCAACACTGAGTGTTTTTGTTTTACCTCTATCTATACTTTTGCCCCAGCATTTAGGATGGAAAGAAAATTCTTTAGTCAAGTTGTCACAGAGTACAGGGGGGTCATTTAACCGATTGTTGAATTTGTCATCAAATTCCTCAATCAAAACAAGACTGATACATGCCCCTCATAATTCCTGTCACTGAACTTTCAGATATTCCTAATGTTACCACTTACTTGGATCCATCTCCCTCTGGCTTAACCTTTCAGGTTCAAATTCCCCAGCCTATCAATGTGTCCATCCTCTATCTGATACTATCCTTGGCCCTTAGAGATTGAACATGTCTTAGCCTAGGACCATTTTGCTCCATCCCTTACTTAACAAATGTCTTGAAGAGAAAAAGCAAGTAACTTGTGACAGCAATTCCCTATGTCCAATAACATAGATGGCTCTTGGAAAGCTGCAAGAGAAGTGACCCATGGTTTAAAGTCGTGTTAGCAAACTTTCCAATTGATGAGTCCATCAGTGAAAGCTCTCTTAGGAGGATGACTTTAGCTCCCTCAGGTTTTGTCTTCACATGTGGCATTGGAATTGACATGCCTGTCCATGAATGACACATAAAGGGCTGGCAGTTATAAGGTCTATGCTTATTGGGATGTTATGTCTATATAAAAGTGACAGCTGGACTGCATTTCTCTCTCCATTAAGAAATTAAGAGACCCATGTTACAAGTATACCAAGATACTTGGAAGCAAAGTCTTTTGAGACTCTTGATGCCTAGGGCAGAAGTATAAATAAAGAGAGATATAGCTGTAAATCTATCGGCCACCATTGGCCAAACAGCCAGAGTCTGCAAACAATATGGAACATCCTTCAATTCCTTAACTCAGTTGTACTGGATAATTCCCTACCATTTTCTTTTCATTGTTGATGTCTTTGTTTATTTGGCCATGCTGCTTTCGAGATCTTAGTTCCCAGATCAGGGATCAAACCCATGCCCCTGTATTGGAAGCTCAGAGTCCTAACCACTGGACCACCAAGGAACTCCCCACCTTTCATTTCCTAATGGCTAAATAAGGAGGTGTGCTATTGCTCACCCTGCTTGCTGCACGTACATCAATACCTCTGCACAAGTATAGATGATCCTAGGTAACGCTCCCAAAAGACAAAATGGTTATAAGATTAAAAAAAGAAAGAAAAACAGAGATCCTTTTAATGATCTATTTAGTTGGTTCCCTTCAGGACTAAGTATTTTTTTCACTGTTTTACAAATGACTATCGTTTTCATTTTATGTATTATTATCCTTTTAGTAGCTTTCAAGCTACTCATGGCATGTATCACTACATGCTTCAATTCAACTTCTAAAAGTACATGTACAATGTTTGTGCAACAAATCAATATGACTGACAACATGTATAGCCTATAAAATGTTTCCCTATCACCATATACCTGTGTCAGCCACTCCTATTAAAATGACTGCCGACAACTCCAAGCCTCTTTGCCTAACAGTCAGCCATATCCACTTCAACGAGAGGCACAGAACAGAGAAAGACTTAGGTTGATGAAAAATTAATCGATAGTCGATCTAAGGAGAAATAGATGGTTTTCTTTGAGCCAACCTGAGAATTACAACCCTAGAAATGGTGTTTCAGAAAGCTCTAAGGCACAGAAGTTGAACGCACAGTTATAGATATATATTTGAGACAAAGGATCATGTATCAAAATGACACGCTGACATTTTACATAAAGTTCACCAAAGATACATAGTCCAGATCTACACATAGGAAGCAGCCGCAGGTTACAAAGTTAGGAAAGCATTAAGAAAGTTAAAATCTAAGGATTACATTGCTGGCATCAAAAGAAGGGGGAGAAAACATTGATCTTTACGGTTGAGCAGACCTTGCTGCCTTTGGGGAGGCCTGGTTAATGTATAATGCAGGCCCACACTGCTCAATAGGCAGGGCCCAGTACAGGCAGGCAGCTGTTAGGCTTAAATTTTCTTATCTTCCCTTAAAACTTAAGATCTGCTCCACAGCGATTGTGTCTCCCTCTCTCCCTGCCAACCCCCCACCTCCCAAAATGAAGTCACTGGAATACCCAGAAAACTCATGCCTCGCGATGGCCACAGCTCTTTCTCCCACCGGGGGAGAGGGCAGTACTGCTCTGTAGGTAAAAGACCAGGTCCGCGCAACCCACGAGGGTGCATCCTTTCTGGAAAGGCAGTGCCTGGGGCTGACTGGCCCTGACATTGGGTCGGGTTGGGGTGGGGGGCACTCCTGGTGTCTGTGCACCTTGAGAGAGGGGTTTGTAGAGAAGAGGAAGGCCTTGTGTTTATCTTTTAATACATCTCTTGTCTGGAGAACATGTGTAAGAGTAAGAACATTCCTGTTCACACAGCAATCAGTCATTCACGGAATGAGTGCGATCAAACACCTAGTCTCACAATAACTGGATGGCAGTGGAGGTCACTGGGCTCTCATTCAGCAAGCCGGATCCCCACGCCCAAGGTGGGGCCTGCAGAGCACCGAGTGGGCGCCAGCTGGATGCGTGCAGCCACGTGGAGCCTACACCTGTAACTGCAGCCGCTCCGGAGCACAGGTGCGCCCCTCTACTCTAGGGCGGTGGGAACATATTTGCAACTGAAAAGTTTGGAGGCCACCAACAGTCATCTTTTTTGTTTCATCAAAATTTTATTAACAAAACCAGAGTTCGGGGAGGCCCGGGTGAGCAGACTCCACAGTCCCACCCAGGCACAGAGAAAGGAGAGACAAAAGACGTGAAATCCCAAGGCCCTGCTAAGGGCAGACGGGCAGTCAGACGGTGGACGGATGGGCACAGGGACTCGGGGGCCGTCGGAGGAACATGAATGGCAGACCAAACAAACGGGGGTCCGGGGCCGGGCCGCCCGCAGCGCAGGTAGAGGGGACGCTGGGCCGCCGGGGCTCAGCGCTCGGCGCTGGAACGCAGGTCGGTGGTGAGCGGGTCGTGCTGGATGGTCTGATGCAGCATCAGGGCCAGCAAGCCGGCCCGGTTGGTCATGGCCGTGCGAACGTTGCGCTCCTGCTCGAATAGCTCGTCCAGCTTGTACCACTGTGCGGGGAGCAGAGGCCTTCAGAGCGGCCCTGGAGACCCGCTCCACTGGACCCAGACCGCATCCACACACCCGCGGTCAGGGCCTAGCGCGCGGTCAGGACCTACCACGCGCACGCGCTCCAGGTCCACCTCGGCACGCCGCAGCTTCTCCCAGCAGTAGTGCCGGTTGCACTGGCGCTTGGGCAGACGGCAGAAGTCACCCGTGAGCTCGAAAACATCCCTTACGAGGGGGCACCCGCATACCTCGTCAGCTGGCACCTGCGGGGAGCCCAGGGTGGGTGGGGGAAGTGGCAAGTTTGGAGGAGTGGGAAGGAACGAGAGGGGAGGTGGGGGCAGAAAGAAGGGAGGAATGCAAGGAAGGGCTGCATCAGAAAAGAAGGGGTGAACATGGGCGGAGGAAGGGAGCGGGGGTGGGAAAGCCTTACTTTGGGGTCCCGTGAGTGCTCGGGGCATAGCACCTGGAGCCGCTTACAGTACGTCTTGCTCTGAGGGTTGTAGACGTCGCAGAAGAGCCGTGTGGCCCTGGGGGTGTGGAGCGGAGGACGTGGAAGAGGAGCACGGCAGCGCCCCCGCCCGCACCAGCCGGTGGCCACTTCTCACCCCGCCTTCGCCCCGCGCTCACCCCTCACGCGCCCACACTCACCCCTCGATGCGGGTGGGGTACATGGACCCAAAGGACGTCTGGCTCTCGTACTGGAGGGGCGAGCACAAACGGAGGGAACTGTGGGCGTGCGCTGCGGGCCCTCACCAGACGGCCCACCTGCCCCCCACGGACCCCGCAATGTCCCCACACCATCCACCCCCTCGGGCCGACACCCTGACCTTGGCGTAGCAGCGCTCCATGTGGCGCAAGGCAACGCGTGGGTTGATGGGGTGCCCGCAGGAGACGCAGAAGATCTGCAGGTCCGTGTCGTCACTGTCACCCTCGTTGCTCTGCGCGGGCGGAGGGGACCATGAGGCCGGACAGGGCCAGGCGCGGAGCCCTGCGCCGGGCTGCTCCGGCCGCGGCCCTCACCTCCTCATCCTCGCGCACCGCCTGCTGCTTGGCGCGCAGGATGATGGCCTCGAGCTCGTGGAAGCGGCGCTCCATCTCCTGCAGGCGGGTGCGCGCGCTCTGCTGCTCCCGGCGGATGCGCTCGAGCAGCTTCTTGCCGTGCTCCTCGGCGATGCACGGACTTTGCTGCCACTGCTGGATGCGCTGCGGGAGGATCTCGTAGATGCGGCTGCGGGACGCGGAGAATTGGGTGCGCAGGGGAGGAAGCCAGCAAGGAGGCGAGTAAGTGGGGCGCTCCAATGCACGATGGAAGGGGACTCAAGGGTAAAAGGGTGCGTAACCAGGTAAATGAACGGGCAGATGGAGGATGGGTGCGTGAGCAGGTGGACGGATAGGTGGGTGCTTGGTTGACTTAACAGTGGCCACGTGACTGACTGGGGGCTCTGGTCATGGCCTACCGTGTCCTTCCCGACTCCCCCGAGACCCCCAAAATGACTCACTTGGCCGCCAGCTTCATGCCGCAGTCATCGGAGCAATACTTGGAGCCAGGCTGGGCGGCGCGCACGCAGCCAGGCCCCAGGCACTGCGGCAGCGACGCGGGGTCCTTGGCGTCGGCCCGCTCCGGGTGTTTCCATTTGTCCTTGTGCTTCTGCTTCTGTCGATGGCGCTTATATCTTTCGTCCTTCTGTGGGACGACATGCGTGGGGTCAGGGCAGGGCTAAAGTCGCCCCCGGACCCCTGATGCCCCCGGAGCCCCAGCCCGTCCCCTCCCCACACCCACCACCCTGTCACCTTCTTCTCTGACTTCTTCTCCCGCCGCTTCACGTGCTTCACTTTCACCGCCCTCTTCCGCAGCGCCGGGTCCAGGAACGGGGACTCCTCCGTGTCGCTCATCCAGGGCTGCCAGTGAGGCAAACGCTGATTCTCCTGCGCTCCTGGTGGCCTCCCCACGACCTACTCAGTGCCCACATCAACCTTCCATACCCTCTGCCTCCTCTCTCCTCATTATGGATACTCTCTGCTTCTGTAACCTCTACTTGATGCAAAGAACTGACTCGTTTGAAAAGGCCCTGATGCTGGGAAAGATTGAAGGCAGGAGAAGGGGACGACAGAGGATGAGACGGTTGGATGGCACAACCGACTCGATGGACATAAGTTTGAGTAAACTCGGGGAGTTGGTGATAGACAGGGAGGCCTGGCATGCTCTAGTCCACGCGGTCGCAAAGAGTCCGACACGACTGAGCAACTGAACTCAACTGGACTGACCCTTCCACCATGGGACGCTCTGCCTGCTCACCAGGCTGTGGTCATCGAAGGCCCCTGCACAGAAGTCCTGGTACAGCTCAGAGTCCAGTGGGAGGTCCTCGTCCGAGAGCGGCTCGGGTGTCGCCGTGGCCTCCGGTGGCTCCTTGACTGCCGCAGATGCCACTGCCCCCTCGTCCTCTCGGAGGCGCCCCAGCTTCTGCGACGGCTGCGGCTGCGGCTGGGTGGGCAGAGGCCGGCGAGGCCTTGGCAGGGACTCTGAGGGCGTCACCGGCGAGAGCTGCGGGGCAGAATCTCAGGACTGGCCCTGACCGCCCTGCCCGCATGCCCCGCCCGCCCTGGGGGGCTGGACTCACCGAGGAAGGGAAGTACTTGTACGATTCCTGTGCCGGCAGGAGGAAGGCCCAGGTCAGCCCCAGGTGGAGGGAGGGGGGCCCTGCCCTCGCCCTGCCAAGTGCCTGACCACACGCACCAGCCCTGCCTCACCTCCCCAGACACACCAGCCTGCCCGCAGCTCAGCAGCAGGACACCCTGCCCCAGCCAGGCCCGACCACCTAGAAATGCCTGGTCCTACCCTGTCGACCTGGGGGTGGGGGCTCCCCTGCCAGCCCGGCTCATCTGGTCACACCCTGCTCATCTGGACAGGACAGGCCGCTTGCCACCTGTCTGAACGCGGTTAGACCCCACCCTGCCTGCCCCTGCCGGCTCTTCCTGGACACGCTGGCCCCCCGCCTGACCCCGCCCAGCTCTGCCCATGCTCACCCGGGCCCGAAGCTGGCACTGACGCAGCCGGCACTTCTGCCGGATCTTGTTGGGGCCCCCAAACTTCTTCATGTCTCGGCAGAAGTCGCAGTGGCCACAGTCCTCCGTGCGCCGGCAGGCCTCGCACTCGCCACACATGCGGGCTGATCGTTTGACCTGCTGCTGCTGCTGCTGCTGCTGGTGATGCTGGCGGAGGGGCCCGGAACTCAGGAACCAAGCAGGGCCTCGGAGGGGAGCCCCTCACCGATCCCAGCCATCGCCGCCACTCACCTGGCTGGGCGTGGCCACCAGGGGCTGTGGAGAGGATTTGTGGGGCGAAGCGGATCCCCGAGCAAGCATGGCCCCAACCCCTGTCCCTGCCCCTGGCCTGCGCTGCAGGTCCGGATCCGGGGCAGGCCTCTTGCGCCCTCCACCCTCATCCCGGGGCTCACTGCCGTCTCGCTCGGAGCTATCTCGCTCCCGCGACTTCTTATGCCGGTAGCGGATCTCCAGCTTGGGGTCCTTCTCTGTGGGGCAGAGGGCAGGGCCAGTGGGGGTTGGCATGGGGGGACCTCGAGGGGCCCCAGAACTCTTTCTTCCTCCCTCTTCTGGCCCACCCACCGGCTCTGTCTCCCTACTGCAAGGCAGAGCTGCCCCTTCTATCATAGCTCACAGGGCACCGACCCGCAGTCACTCTGCTCACGGCCACCCATCCACTGCTCCCCACGACCCACCCTCCCATGAAGGCTCCTCTTCCTCCCTCGAAGCCCCAGCTGCCTGCCCCTCACCTCGGCACTCCCGACAGTACCACTCTCGGATGGCCTTGGCCATCTTCTCAGTGATCCGGATGCAGTCCCCGTGAAACCATTCATTGCAGTTGTCACACCCGCTGCGGAGGATGAGGCGAGTGATGGGAGACGTGAGGGGCGGGACCCACTGGCCTCACCCCACCAGGCCAGGTGTCCGTCCCGCCCGCCTCTCCCGGGCTCACATCATGAAGCAGTTGATGTCTGGTTTGCGGCAGATGCAGTAGATGGGCGCATTCTCCCCATTCTCGGACTTGCTGTCCTCCCCGGCGTCTGGAGGCTCTGGATCTGAAGCGTCGCCCTCCTGTGGGACCCGCCCCCCCATCATGGCACCTCATCCTACTAGTACAGGCCCATCATGGCTCACCACACATCTCAAGTCTCCCAGTGCAGACTTCCCACCAGAGCTCCTCATTAAATCTCTCCATCGGAGTCCCTGTAGACCACTCCCCATCGCTCACCCATGACACCTCATTACTCTGCTTCTTCACTCTTGTCTCAGACTTTCCAGTCACTTACCCCACTGACACCCCCATCACTAGACACCCACTCATATAATGGCTCGCTGCAAACACCCTGCCACCCCCCACATTTTGTCCCTGTCATGGCTCTTCACGGGTGCCCCATCAAAGGCTCTCATAGGCACCACTTTATTCATTCGGCAGACTTCCCAGCACGGTGCCCTTAAGATTCCGGAGTGATCAACCTCACCGGCGGCCCCGCCCCCCTGGATCCCCGATACGGACTCATCACGGCTCCCTCCAGACTGCCCCAACACAACTCGTCGAAACTCCCCCCATCACTCTGCACAAAGAATCCCCCATCGGGACCCTCAAGGCACTACCATCAGGGATCCCCGCTAAACTTCCATTACAGACCCCCATGATGGCTCATCAGAGAACTCCCCGATGGTTCCCCCACGAGTAAAAATTCGGACCATCAGACCCCGTCATTCTACCCAGGGACCGTGGTTAAGGCTCACAACAGACCCTCCCCCCTCCCCCATTCTGCCTACAGTCCCTGGTTATGGATCACCACAGACCCCCACGAGCCTACCAATGGACTCCACCATTTCCTACCTCACTGACCTCTAACCGCCGACTCCCTCCTGGGACCGCGCACTTACCATCTCTCGGCTTCCGACGCACCCGTTCGCGAACCCCGCCAGCGACCCGCGAACCTGCACAGACCACTCGGCGGCGTCCGCGGCCGTTGCAAAGGCGCCCACAAGCACTTCCGCTTTTCCTGGTGCCTACCAGGCACCGTACTCCTACTGCGCAGGCCCAGTGCGTCGGTTCCGCGACACACAAGTTGTCTTCGCCCGGCTAGAGCTCTGACGGTCTCCGAGGTGCCGCCATCTTGACTACTGAGACCGTACGGCAGCCGAGTCCGTGTGTTCTCGGGAAACATGGCGGCGCCCGTAGTTCATCTTTACCATGGGCGCCGCCATCTTGCCTGCCGGCCTAGTCCGTAAAGCCACTACCTGTACGGCCGCTAAGTTTAGGCAATATGGTCGCCCCTACTGCGCGACTTCCATGCTGACGCCGCCATCGTGGAATCGTACGCTCAGTGGCAGCGTCCCAATCGGCCACCGAGAGGGCGCCGCCATCTTGCCGGTGGATTCTGGTGCCAGCAGCTGGTACTGCCTAGATGTCTATAGGGAAGCGGGCCTGCTTTTAGGAACACTACCTGGATTGAGTCAGTCTTTCCACTATTCAGTCATGTTTCCTTTCCGCGTCTACTAATGGACGTCTGTATACTGTGTGCCTTATGCTAGGAAGGAAAGCAGTCCCGTCGTTATGCCTCCCACATTACCTCTAAGGAAATTTTTGCCTATTAGGGGCAGGGGAAGCCCAGTCAGGCTTATATCTGATTTGGCCTAAACTTTATGTAAAACTGGAACAGCCTGACTTATGATCTGTCAAGTACACGTTGTACATTTGTTCTAACCACGGGGATTAGCGAATGTGTAAGGTATAGTTCCGGCGAGTCAGAAAAGGAAAGAGGACGTCAACCTTTATTCAGGCAAGGAGGGGCGACAGTCGGCTTAACCACCAGGCTGAGCGCTGAGATGGAGGCTCCATATTTATAGGGAGGTTTGTGGAAGCGATAAGGGAAACGTTAATCAGGCGGGAAATTTTGAGTATTCCTTTAGTTGAGATGACATTTGTAGTTGGGCAGGGGGTGACAAGTCTTCTGGGCAGGTGTAGGGGGTGGAAGGTTTCCGAACAGGGGGTGATAAGTCCCAGATGGATGCAACAGACCTGGAGCATCAGGGTGGAACTAAAGTTCTGTTTTGTTTTCTCCCAAGTTAGATGATTCAACAAGGGCCTTTGAGACTGTTGTTTTCTTTTCTAGGCCCAAAAGACTCCTTCGGAATGCCCACTTTCCGATAGGGAGAAATGCCTCCCTTTTGTGGTGAAGCAAACCTGCTTTCTCCAGTAATTATCCACTTACAGGAGTTTCCCATATTTTTCTACTTAGAATCCCCTACAGGGGGGATTAACTACTTAATCACCTATTTTTGTCCCTTCATTCTGTCCCTTATTATTCCTGTGACACCAATGCCAGCACTCCTTGGAGGATAAGGTTCCTGTCCCACATGCCAAGGTCATGTTCACTCACTATGTGTCTGCTAATTTGTAACTACACATGGCTGTTGAAACCTTGAAGGAACGTACCTCTGCCATGTTTGATGTATTAATATGTTCTTTTTTCTGATGCTGTATAAAACTGTTGAAAACTATGCTTCTCTAGAGTGCTTTCTTCCTTAGTGGAGGCTGCTGCGCTCCTGGGCCAGTCCTCAGCTTGGTTCAGATGAAAGTCTCTTCTGTTCTTTAATGTAGATTGTTTATTGATTGTGTTGACACCTCCCACCACTCTTTGCAGCTCACTCCTCCCAGCAGTGCCTTAGCCAGGCCTACCTGATGATTCAGCCTCTGGGCTTCTACAACAGCACTCATCCATCAGAATTAGGCAACAACTGAAGGCCATATACGATGGTGACCTGATCATCTCTGGTGAGAATGGCTGGACCAAAGTAGATTTTTAAATCAGCAACCACCAGCTTCATCAAGTCTTCCCTTGACTAGACACATTTGGGTTATTTAGCTGATAAGCACATTAAGAACTTCCTTGTCACAAGTAATAAACAGATAATAAAGCAGAAGCATTTATTATTTGTTACTTGTGACAAGGAAGGAGACAAGGAGATAGTTCTCAAAGCACTGTGTCCCTGGGGGCATTTTTAAGTTCAGCATGGAGGGAGGCATGATCATTATAATGAAGCAAAGGTTAGGCTAGTTTGCCCAAAACTGCAAGTAAGTAGGCACTCGGTTACTTGCTCTCACAGTAGTATCTTTTGACTGGAATGCACTATAACCTTTTTGAAACATCTAGTGGCTGCAACTTTCTGCAAAACAAAACTCACTGGTTTAAACCCATCCTATCCCTACTGCTCCCTAGCAAACACCCACCACCAGTGTAGATTATGCCCACTTCCTGGCGATGTCCACTTGGGTTCTCTTGTTTCATATGTATTCAGTTTTCTCTCCCATAAATTTAATTTAAAGTTTAAAAAAATTTTTTTTTAATTTATGTAATGTATAACAAAAGATCCTCAGACTGGAGAGGCAGACGTTTCCTCAGGGTAATGCGCTAACATGGGCAACCATGAAAATCAAATAAGATACAAAGTGTCAGTACAACCCCTCCCCCCAACACATACACAGCCTGAAAGGGGAGGTTGTGGTCATTATAAATGTCCTCATATCCACATTCAAAGCCAGAATGACTATTCATTTCCCGTTTAAGGGAACCTTATAAGTTTCAGTTCAGTTCAGTCGCTCAGTTGTGTCCATTTAAGGCAATATAATTGAATTTTAAATTTAATTGCATGCATGCATGCATGCACGACAGAGGATGAGATGGTTGGATGGCATCACCAACTCAATGGACATGAGTTTGGGTACACTCTGGGAGTTGGTGATGGACAGGGAAGCCTGGTGTTCATGGAGTTCATGGAAGCTGTGGTTCATGGAGTCGCAAAGAGTTGGACATGACTGAGTGACTGAACTGAGTTGAACTTTCAGTCACTTCAGTTGTGTCTGACTCTTTGCGATCCTATGGACTGTAGCCCGCCACACCCCTCTGTTCATAGGACCCTCTAGGCAAGGATACTGGAGTGGATTGCCATGCCCTCCTCCAGGGGATCTTCCCAACCCAGGGACTGAAAACTGTGTCTCCTGTGTTTCCTACATTGCAGGCTGTTTCTTTACCCACTGAGTCACCTGAGAAGCCCTAAATTTAATTTCTCAAGCTAAATTTAATGTAACATAATTGAACTTGGATTTATTCATGCATGCAATTTGCCTTAAAATAATTTAATATTAATTTAATGTATGAAATTCAATGTCTTACATATTAATTCCAATTTAATTTTAGTTCAATTTATTATATTTTCTTTTATTTAATATGGTTTAATTTAATTCATCCAAACTTAATTTTACATATTTAAATTTTAATTCAAATTCACCTTAATTCATTAAGCTAAAATTTAATATCATTGCGTGAACTAAACTTATAGTCAATTCTATATTTTTGAAATATTTTTTATTAAAACATGATTTAATTATTAGATTATTTATTTATTTATTTAAATGATTTGTTTATTTAATTTTTAAAAAAGCGAAAAAACAAATTATCCCCATGATAAATGAAAAAAGAACCATCAGTACGGATTCTACAGATATTGAATAGAGAATATTATTCACACATCTATACCAACTTAATATATTTGACAACTTAGATAAAAAGGGCAAATTTCTTGTCTCTAGCAAGACAATTCACCAAGCTAACAAAGAAATAGAAAATACGAGTAGCCATATTGATATAAAATTATTTGAATTTATGATTAAAGACCATCCCACAAAGAAAGCTTCAAGTCCAGGTTAGTTCACCAGCAAATTCTGTCAAATATTGAAAGTGGAAAGATAGTAATCCTAAATAAAATTTTTGAGAAAACAGGAGAGGAAGGAATACTCCCAATTCCTTTTGGGAATCGTTTCTCTGACACCAAACTAGAAAAAGACATTACAAGAAAGGGAAATAATAGACAAATATATCCCATGAACATAAATGCTGCAAAATTTAAGAAATGGTCTCCAAGAAACCACCTTTATTTCTGACATCATTGTAGGGTTTAAGAGTTCCCCAAGACCATATTTACTTTTGACACCAAATGCAAATCTGGGGATCCCCAACTAATTTGCAAGAAGGACTTACCAAACTCACTGAAAGTTATTACACCCAAAGTTATCCAGGAAGAAGATACAGATTAAAATCAGTCATAGGATAAAGTCCAGGAGGGTTCCAAATGCAGGGCCTCCAGTTATCCTCTCCCTGAAGAATCACGGACAGGCTTAACTGCTCCCAGGGACGATATATAGCAATATGCATGAAATTGCCAACCAGAGACGCTCACCTGAGACTTGGCATCCAGAATCTTTACTGTGGTTCCATTACATAGACACTGCTGACAGCCCATGTGCCTGATCTCAGTTTTTAACCCCTTAGGAGGTTGAGCTAATACCATGTGACCCAAAGTCCTTATCCTAAATGACAATTGCTAGACTTTGTGACGTGACCAGCCCCAACCTAAATTACTATACTATCAGTTCAGTCAGTTCAGTCAGTTCATTCGCTCAGTCATGTCCGACTTTGCAACCCCATGAACTGGAGCACGCCAGGCCTCCCTGTCCATCGCCAACTCCCGGAGTTTACTCAAACTCATGTCCATTGAGTCAGTGATGCCATCCAACTATCTTGTCCTCTGTTGTCCCCTTCTCCTCCTGCCTTCAATCTTTCCCAGAATCAGGGTCTTTTCAAGACAGTCAGTTCTTCAAATCAGGTGGCCAAAGTGTTGGGGTTTCAGCTTCAGCATCAGTCCTTCCAAATGAATATTCAGGACTGATTTCCTTTAGGTTGGATCTCCTTGCAGTCCAAGGGAATCTCAAGAATCTTCTCCAACACTACAGTTCAAAAGCATCAATTCTTTGGTGCCCAGCTTTCTTTATAGTCCAACTCTCACATCCATATATGACTACTGGAAAAACCATAGGTTTGATGAGATGGACCTATATTGACTCTAAAGTGACTAAAATATCCCCAGGCAAACAAAGACATTCCTATGAGGAATAACACTGATGGGCTTAGATATTGCCACCCAAAGCCAAGTAGGGCAGAAGGCAGACCTCTCTTTGTTTAGTCATTAAGTCATGTTGACTCTTTTGTAATATTTGTAAAATGTAGTATTATTCCATTTCATAAAAGAATAAAGTACTCATATACCATGTTATAACATGCATGAACCTTGAAAACACTCAAAATAAAAGAGGAAACACACACAAAAAGTCACATATTACATGATTCCATTTATCTGAAATGTCTAGAATAGGCAAATCTGTAGCGACATAAAGTATACATCCTTGTTATTTTCCTGCCCTTGAGGGAAAGTATTCAGTCTTTTATCATTAAGTATGATGTTAGCTGTGGGCTTTTTTGGACATTTTATCAGAATGATGAAGCTCCCTACTATTTCTTGTGTGTTAAGTGTTTTGTTTTTTGAATCATGAAAGGCTGTTGCATTTTGTCAAATGCTTTTCTGTGTCTGTAGATGAGATTAATATTCTATAAATATCGATTTATAAAGATTGATTTTTTTTAACATTAAGCCATGCTTGCATTCCTGAAATACACCCCACTTGATCATTGTGTACGATCATTTTATATGTTGCTGGATTTGATTTGCCATAATTTATTGAGGATATTGTTTTTACTCATAAGATACCTTGGTCTGCAACTTTATCTTTCTGTGATATTTTTGTCTGGTTTTGGTATCAGGGTAAGCTAGCCTCTACCTCTGATGAGTTGGAAGTGTTACTTCCTCTTCTACTTTTTTCTGAAGAGGTTGTGAAGACTTGATATTAATTGTTATTTAAATATTTGATAGAATTCACCAATGGAGTCATGTGTGTTGGGCTTTACTTAGTGGGAAGTTTTAAAATTACTAGTTTAATCCTTTTGCTTGTCATAGGTCTACTCAGATTTTCTATTTCTATTATAGTCATATTTTGTAGTTTGTGTCTTTCTAGGAACTTGTCCATTTCATCTAAGTTATCTAACTTATTGGCAGTGATTTACACTATTTTAAAAAATAATCGGTTACTTCAGTAAAGTTGGTATTTCATTTTTGATTTTAGTAATTTGAATCAATCTTCTGTGTTTTTCCTCCTGGTCATTCTAGCTAATTCATCATTTAAAATACTTTTTCAAAGACCTAATTCTTTGTTTTTTGCATCTTTATTTTATTTATTTGCACTTTAATCTTTATTAGAGTTCATTCTGATTGCAGTGAGCTTAATTTTCTTTCCTTTACCTATTTATTTTAAGCTAAATAACTAGGCTGTTTATTTGAGTATAATGGACTCTAAAAAGAGAAACTAAGCAAGTGAACAATCAAAAGTCAGTTTTCCAGCAAAGCACACAATAAGATAGGCAGTAATGTGGGAATTCTAGAAGCATACCTCCAACTGATAGAAAGCTCAGCCTCATGGTTGAGTAGGGGAATAAAAGATTATATATGATCTTTTCATGTGTTTGATAGGGGTTGTGTTGAACTGGTAGATCAGTTTGGGGCAGGTCAACACAACCCTTATCAAACCCTATCAAAATCCTACCTTACTTCTTTGAAAAATTAAACAAGCTTATGGAAATTTAAGGAATTCAGTACATCCAAAACAATATTTTCAAAGAATAACAAAATTGTTTGACTCACAAATTCCTGCTTAACAGGGGCTTCCCTGGTCACTCAGTCGGTAAAGAATCTGCCTGCAATGAAGGAGATGGCCTTCAGCGCAGGGGACCCGGGTTCCATCTCTGAGTCTGAAAGATCCCCGGGAGGAGGAAATGGTAACCCACTCTAGTATTCTTTCCTGGTGGATCCCATGGACACGGAAGCCTGGCGGCTACAGTCCATGGGGTCGGAAGAGTCTGATATGACTTAAACGTTTTTCCTCTACAAACACAGGATGTCATTCTTTCCTCTTAACATGCGTCCCGACTGCAGATCCAGCTGGGCAGGCTGGGCATGGGAACTGGAGGCGGCTTGGACAAGTGTCTGGAAGGTAGGGCCCAAGCCCTTAACCCCCTTCTTTTTCCCCTTCCTCCTCCCATGTCCAGCTCCCTCCCCTCCAACTCCTCAACTGCCCGGGTCGCCAAGAGAAGAGTGTTATGCCTTTCACCTCCCAGTGTCCCAGAAAGCCAGAAAGTTGTCTTTACATTTTCAGAGTTCCGGGTACCTTCAGCCGCCGCCGCCTTGGCAGGCTGCCTCAAATCACAGCGACCAGTGAGTGAGAAGTGCTTCCCGGAGCGGCGTCCTGGTTGCCCCGGGCTACCCACTGCGCGCGGTTTGCACCTGGCCGGAAGTGGGCAGCGTGACCATGGCAACGTAGGACGCCGAAACCAGCTACTTCCTCTCGGTTGAGGCGTCGAGATTCTCTACTCCACCTCTCTGGATATTTTCCAGTTTCTGCTAGGAAGGCAAACTGTGTAGTATGCCATTCCTCTTGGAAAAGTTGAAGGTCAAAATACAACTCTAATTGATACCGCTAGTTGTATCTTATAATGGGAATAAAGGGTTGGTTACACGCCATCTGATCCTAAGAGTGCACAGTTCAGGCTTTCTTAGCACGTCGGGAAGACTTTTGTGATTTTTGTTATTTATTGTACTGTACTGTGCAGAAGTGCCCCTCCCGATCAGGCGAAGGAGAGCGAGGTCATGGTAGTGGCCATGGCCCTTCCGCCGCCTTCCGCAGCATCCGTGGCCCCGCCCGCGCCGGGTCCCTTCTGCTGCCTGCTGCTGCCGCGGCTTTGGCATCGGCGGCAGCGGCCCCAACCGGAGATCCCGGGCACTCCTAGAGCTCCTCATCCCGCCAAGGAGCCTCGAAAGTCGAGTCCCGCGTGAGGTCTGTCCGCCCTCTGCAGGCGTCCAACCTCGGAACCCCTTCTTGGGAGGGTGGGTTTTCATAATGGAAACCCTGTAATCCCTTGGCGATCAGGGCCTCAGCTCAGCCCGTGCTGTCCCAGAGCCCGGCACTCCCCTGGGGAGACTTCGCCATACGCTACCCACCGCCAGGGTGAGCTACCCACCTACAGGGTGACTCTCAGCCTTGCCCCAGGGACGGGGTGGGGCCCCTGCGTCTTCCTGGCCGGGTCTGAAGACGGCTGCTGGGCGACCTTCACTCCCACGGGGAAACCCGTGTCGACATTTGGAGAATGTAACTAAGCTACATTAGGAGGTATTGCTGCCTCCTCGTCCATTTAGTTTGGCCAAGCGGTTTGCAGAGACAACTGACACCAGTCCCCTCACGCAAGCACGCACCCTCTATGGCAGCTACGGAGTCACAAGCAAGTTCCTGAAATGCCTTCCCCAACAGCTCTTGTGATCAACAGTCTCTCCCGCATCCCAGCGCCTGGATGCCTTATGCACC
This sequence comes from Muntiacus reevesi, assembly GCF_963930625.1. NCBI lineage: Eukaryota > Metazoa > Chordata > Mammalia > Artiodactyla > Cervidae > Muntiacus > Muntiacus reevesi. Next base: position 47,600,334 of record NC_089252.1, read on the forward strand.
CCTTAGATAGACCTCCTGTGGCTTACCAAAACTCTGGTCTGAATGGATCACTGGGACCCTATCCTAGGAAGCCCAAAGCACTCCACCCAGGGACCCTCATGATAAAGGCATGTGCCCCACATCCTGCCTCTCTGCACCCTGTCTTGACCTGAAGACCACTGGAGAGACGAAGGTCCTCCAGGACCTGTGAGTAATAAGCTTATCTATTTTAATTACTCTTGTGATCCTGTTGCCACCATCCTGCTCCTATACTCCACTTGTGTGCTTATATGTGTGTGTGTTAGTCGTTCAGTCCTGTCTGACTCTTTGGGACCCCATGGACTATAGCCCACCAGGCTCCTCTGTCCGTGGGATTGTCCAGGCAAGAATACTGGAGTGAATTGCCATGCCCTTCTACAGGTGTGTATGTGTTAGTGTGCTAGTTGCTCAGTTGTGTCTGACTCTTTGTGACCCCATGTACTGTAGCCCACCAGGCTCCTCTGTCCATGGGATTTTCCAGGCAAGAATAGTGAAGTAGGTTGCCATTTCCTTCTCCAGTGGATCTTCCCAACTACAGGGGATCTTCCAACTCAGGAATCGAACCCAGGTCTCCCACAGTGTGGGCATTCTTTACCATTTGAGCTACCTGGGAAGCCCTATACTCCACTTAACAAATGTTAATTGAACAAAGGCACAAGATTGGTGGCATAAGACAGGAGCCCATGGCCAAACCACTCTCATCCTCCTCAAGGACTCAGCCCTGTACCCCTACCTAGGAAGAGCCAGATCACAGAACCCTGGTCCAGCCAGTTCATGTACGGGGATGGGCGGTGTGAAGAGCATGCTGCCTGGGACCTGGATCACCCTCAGTAAGCCAGGAAGTGCATCATGGGCCCCTGGGGACCGAGGCACCAGGAGGAGCAGGAGTCTGAGAAAACCTGCTGCCTTGGCAGGCTGGGGTTTGCAGCCCATCAGGAGCAGGGGTCACCTGGACATGTTGCAGGAAGGGAGGTTGCCCTCCAGGGCGCAGACTGGGCTCTTGTCTAACACTTGGAAATGCACTGTCCAAGGAGACACACATCCTGACAAAGCGAGACTTTTCTGGGGAGGGGCGCCCGGGTGGAAAGCGGGAAGGTGAGGGAACCCTGGAGGAGCGCTCTGCCTTGTAGTTTGCAGTCTCAGGCTTTATGGTGATGAGGTTAATTTCGGGTTGTCTCTGGCCAGTCATTCTGCCTGAGTCCCTTCTGGTGGCATGCATATCACTCAGGCACAATGGAGTCTAGCCAGAAGGTTTCTGGGAGGTTGGTAGGACAGGCGGACGGGTGTCTCCCGTCTCCTTTTGACCTTTCCTGAATTCTTCCCGTTGGTGGTGGCTTGTTAGTTTTGTATTCCTTACCAGGATCTCCTGTCATAAAATAACTCATGCAAATGGTTACTGTTATGCCTGGCCAGGGTGGGCAGTTTCAATCCGTGTTTCCCCTAACAGCCAGGGTACCTGAGGCTGCTTCCTCAGGTATCTGACTGTCAGCCTGTATCTTCATTCTTCATTGCCTTTGTGGTTCTTGAGTACTAGGATAGATGGAGAAATTCTTTTCAGCATAGGGAGATCTGCTGGAGGCTGCTGTGTGACAATTGTTCTCTCCCTGGCGTGGCCTTTCACACCACAACTGAAGTAGAAGTTATCACCACCACTTGCCAAATTTTTTTTCCCCCTAGTATTGTGATATGACTTTGTTTTCTTCCTGTGTCCCCGAATTACCCTTTCCTCATCCTGATGATTTAGGAAGATAAAACCAATGTTTGCAATTTTCAGAATGCTTATGGTAGGCGTGTTATAATACCATGTTATGGCTCTGTTTTGTGCTATTTTAGAAACTGTAATCGCCATGGCTGATTCATGTCAATGTATGACAAAAACCACTACAAAAAAAAAAAAAGAAAAAAAGAAACTGTAATTGTCCCAACATTCTTTTGGTTTCAAGCATAGGTGGGAACTGTGTGAAAATAAAACAGAGAAAACCCCCCCAAATTCTTGTGTAATGTTTTTGAAATTGTTTGAAATAATTTTTTAGTGTTTTACCTTAATATGGACAGTGTTTTTGTTTATATTTCAAAAAACAAATGTACCCATAAAGCATTGTATTTTTTGTTCTTAAATGTATTATGTAATCTTTATGAATTTATATGTGTTTATATTTGCTCATTATATAAAGGATTTTCCTTTATATAATATATAAAATTATATACTATATATATAATATATAGGGGCTTCCCTGATAGGCTCAGTTGGCAAAGAATCCGCCTACAATGCAGGAGACCCCAGTTCAATTCCTGGGTCAGGAAGATCCGCTGGAGAAGGGATAGGCTACCCACTTCAGTATTCTTGGGCTTCTCTTGTGGCTCAGCTGGTAAAGAATCCGCCTGCAATACAGGAGATCTGGGTTCAATTCCTGGGTTGGGAAGATCCCCTGGAGAAGGGAAAGGCTACCCACTTCAGTGTGCTGGCCTAGAGAATTCCATGGATTGTGGTCACAAAAGTAGGCAGTGATTTTCACTTTCTTTCAAATGTATTATGTAATCTTTATGAATTTACAATATATGTTTACATTTGCTCATTATATAAGGAATTTTTTGAAAACTCATTTGTAATACTACAAAGAAAGAATGGCAAATACAAAGGTTATTGTTTTGATTTCAGGAATGTTTTCCTTTGATTTGACAAATATGGGAGAAGAGGATTTTTTTTCTACCATTAAGTTGCCTGCAGCATATCAGTCTCATAATCTGAAGGTCCTGAGTTCGAACCTCAGAGGGGGCAGTGCAGAGCTTTGGGCTTCCCAGGTGCCGTTAGGGGCAAAGAATATGCCTGCCTGCGCAGGTACAGGCTCAATTCCTGGATCAGGAAGGTCCCCTGGAGAAGGAAATGGTAACCCATTCCAGTGTTTTTGCCCCCACAGACAGAGATCCTGGCAGACTACAGTCCATGGAGTCACAGTTGGACATGACTTAGCGACTAAACAGCAAATTACTGATTCACTTTGCTCTACAGCGGAAACTAACACAACATTGTAAGTTAACTACACTCCATTAAAAATTAATTAAAAAAAGAAAATCCCAAAGAATTCACAAAAATAAGCTACAAGATCTAATAAACAATTTAACCAAAGTTGCAAGATGTGGTACAAGATCAACTTTTTAATGTGATCAAGTGCATCCATTAAAAAGCCTATAGCTAACATCACACTTAAATAGTGAATGACTGAAAGCTTTCTCCTTATAACTGGGAGCAGTGTAAGGTTGTCTACTGTTGGGAAAGGCAGTCAAGTGCAACTTCTTGCCCCTTGCACAGTTGCGTAAGAGTGACCTTGGGTCTGGAACATTTCTTAGCAAAGAGACTAAGAGCCTTCACAGCCTGAGCTAGGCATATCGCTTCGGGAATATCTTCCCCTGATCCAGACTTAATGTGTACTTCTTTGTTTTGTTTATGGGTGTGTGTCCTATGGCACCTGGCTAACCCCATTGCTGTATCTGTTCCTGGAGGGGAGGTAAGGGGGTCCTTCAGCTGCATCATAAGAGGGGGTGTGCAGACCATCTTCTTGTGTCAGCGGCTGGGAAAACCCTGCTGACCATGAGGATGACACTCAACTGTTGAAGCTGGTCTTGTTTTGTCTCTTCTCTACATAAGGAAAGCGGTGTTCCGTTCAGCACCTATGTGAGGCGTGTCTTTCTCTGCTACCCTGACACCTGCACCCCATGCAGGATTGACACCCTGGAATTGTTGTTGCTAGGCAACAGGTGTCACTTGTTTGACACCTGCTCTCTCCTCTCCTATTACACATCATACTTACACCTACTCAGTAAAATGAGACAAGAGAAAGAAGCAAAAGGCATACAGATTGGAACAGAAGAAACGAAACTTCCCCTCTTCTCAAACAACTTGATTTTCTACATAAAAATTAAAAAAGAAAAACTTAAAAGAAAAAAGCTCCCAGAACTTGTAAATACTTAGTTATGCTGCAAGATACGGGGTCAATAGACAAAATGAATCATATGTTCATATGAACATCACACTAACTTGAAACCAGAAAAATTCAAATAATACCATTTAAATAACTTCAAAATAATGAAATGTAGGGATAAATCTAACAAAATACTGTGCTGTGTCTGTATGCTGAAATCTACAGAACACTTATGGAAAAATAAAAGAAATATAATTAAATGGTGAGGCATGTCAGGTATATGGATTAGATGATTCAGTATATTTAAGATGTCAGTCATTCCATAGTTGAATGACAGACTTTAACAATTCTATTCAGAATATCAGCAGAATTTTCAGTGTATTTTATACACAAGTTGATTTTAAATTTTTATAGAAACTTAGGAACTAGAATACCTAAAATAATTTTTAAAAGAAGAAATTTGGTGTGTTCACACGACTTCACTTTAAAATATGAAACTTCAGTGATCAAGGCAGTATGGTATTAGTGAAGGGATAGGCATCATGCAACAGAATAGAAAGTCCAGAAATAGATTCATTCAAATTAGACCGATTGACTTTTTGCAAGGTTATGATCACAATTTGATGGAGAAAAGATAGTATTTTCAACAAATAATGTTGGAACAATCGGACACCCACCTGTAGAGACAGAGAGAACTCCAACCCCAACCTCACACTTTATACAAAAAGTTACTGAAAATTTACCATATATCTGAATGTAAAACATGGAGCTATAAAGCTTCTAGAGAAAACACAGGAGAAACATGGGAGAAAAATCTTCATGACTTGCAGTTAAACGAACAGTTCCTAGACACGTCATCAAGTGTGATCCATTAAATAAAAAATAGATAAGCTGGAATTCATAAAAATTAAAAACTTTTGCTCTGTGAATGATGAAAAGGCAAGACAAAAGCTGCGAAAATATATATTTGAGAAACACATATCCAACAGAGGACATCTATCTAAAATGTATAGGAACTTTCAAAACTCAATAATAAGAAAAACTAAACAATCCCATCTTAAAATACAAGCAACAGATTTTTTTCTTTTGGCTGTGCTGGGGTTTCGTTGCTGTGTGTGGGCTTTCTCTAGCTGCGGCAAGCGGGGTCTACTCTCTAGCTGTGGTGCACAGGCTTCTCTTGGTGTGGAGCATGGGCTCTAGGCCCTCGGGCTCAGGAGTTGTGGTGCTCAGGCCTAGCTGGCCCGCATCATATGAGGTCTTCCCAAACCAGGGATCAAACTAGCATCCCCTGTACCACAAGGCGGAGTCTTAACCACCGGCCCACCAAGGAAGCCCTACAGGCAACAGATTTGAACAGACATTTCACCAAAGTCTAATTTCTCTGTGACATCTTTTCAGACGTCAGTGTTTTACCTATATTTAAAAACGACAGGTTATCAATTTTGCAACGATCGCTACCTGCTGCTGCAGTTGTCATAAGACTTGATTTCCACAGTGGACACTGTGAATGGTGAATGTAGCTTTTCATCTAAGAGTGCTAACAATTTTTTTTAAATAGCCATTATACATTTAAAGGGGAGATTGTGTTTTGGGGGTTAAGGTTGGGTTGGGGTTGGGATTATGGTTAGGTATGGCTGAAACTCATAGTGAGTGAGGGAGGAGAAAACTGAGCAGGGGGTATTTACAGAGAATACTGGAAATGGTCCACATTCACCCCTTTTATTCTGGGAGCAGCACCTGGACCCTGTGTTTATTTCTGACAGGTGGAATAATGAGCGTTTTCATTTTATTCTTTGTCCTTTTCTGTGTTCAAATTTTCAATTAAAAACAGGTGCTTCTTTTATAACAGAAAAAAACAAGTGTTAGCAAAGAAGGTGATGCATGCATGCTCAGTTGTGTACGATTCTTTGTGACCCCATGGACTGTAGCCCACCAGGCTCCTCTGTCCAAGGGAATTTCCCCAGAAAGAATACTGAAATGGATTGTCGTTTCCTCCTCCAGGGGATCTTCCCAACTCAGCGATCAAACCTGCACCTCCTGCATTGGCAGGCGGATTCTTTGCTGTCAAGCCACCTGGGAAGACCTTACTCAGCTGTGTCCGACTCTTTGCGACCCCCTTACTCAGCTGTGTCCGACTCTTTGCGACCCCATGGACTATAGCCTCCGAAGCTTCCCAGTCCATGGAATTTTCCAGGCAAGAGTACTGGAATGGGTTGCCATTTCCTTCTCTAGGGGCTCTTCCAAACCCAGGGATTGAACCCGGGTCTCCCGCATTGCAAGCGGACGCTTTTACTGTCTGAGCCACCAGGGAAGCTTAACAAAGGAGATATAGAAGTTTAATGTCATCAACTTTCAGAGCAGGAGGACTGTGCATCTGCGGCCGCAGGGGCCTGAGTTTCCGTGAATGGGGCTGCCCTGCCATCTAGTGGCCATGTGGCATGGGAGTCTTCCAACCAGCATTTCCATAAAGAGAAAGTCTGTCTTTGAAGAAGGCAAAAAATATACCGTATTTTAGGTAAAACTTTGATTTGGTTGAGTTTTTTAAAAATGAATAAAAATGATTGATGTGGAAAACAAAGAGGGATGTAGACAGGCCACTGTGAGCAAAGACACAGAGGGGATGAGCCGCAGGGAGGGACTGGCAGGGTCTGTGCGTGTCTTGGCAGGGGCCATGCCCCGGGGCCCAGGTGCATCCTACGAGCAAAAGGTGATGGGAGATGAAGCTGAGGGGCAGGCAGGGCCCAGGTCAAGGGTAGACTTGGGCATCAACTTCAGCATTTCAACAGTGCAGCCTGGAGACCCACCATAATCACCACACTCACTCCTGACCTCATCGCTGCCTCCCTGACTTGGATGCCCTCCCGTCAGTTGAATCATTATTGTGAATCTACTTTTGTAACCAATGACAAGTGAGTCGAATGATAGGAAAGAGAATGCTGTTACCAAACCCAAAGCTGCCGTGGATGGCCAGGATTCCGGGCAGAGTAGGAGGGGCAGGACAACAGCGGAGCAAGACACATGGAGCATAATCATGGTGAGGAGATCTGGGCCAGATAAACAATGGGGTGGATAGTGCAGAAACGCATAAGGGAGTGCCCTAATATAACCATATGTCCTGGCTGCCTTCTGCCTGCCCCTCAATACCCACTCTCCATGGTTTTCCATCCAGCCCTGGAGCCAGATGGCCTGACCTCTATGAACTGCTTCAAGAGTTTCCTTTGCCTTCTGACTTCAGGAGTGGAGAGGGGAGGTGAACAGCTGGGCCCGGGCATTGAGGCAAAGGATATGGTAGAGGGACCCATGCTGAATACGAGGGGAAAGGCCAAGGGGGAAATCTGGGCTATTGAGGTCCTGGGAGCAGCCTCACTGGTATGTGGGGAAGGGGAGCAGAGCCACTCGATTGTAGAATGTGCACAACGGCTAAGCCGCGGACGGCGGAGGGCTGAGCTTTGCACCAGGCACTGGCATGGTGCAGGCACACGCGGGCTGGCGGGATTGTGCTGCTCACTGTGAATGCGGCAGGGAGCCTTCAACTGCGGCTCAGGTTCCTGAAGGCCTCAGGGTCTCAAACATCAGTAGTAACTGGGAGGGTAAAAGTGCTGGGCTTGGGTTTCTTGCCTCTCCTACAACAGTATCACGATGCCTCGTGAGATATTTCTGATACAACCTGACCATTTTCTAGATTATCCAGAAAGTTTATCTGAAAGTTTGGGGGGATATATTAAATCCTAAATGTGTTCTGATTTCTGATAAATCTTTGAGGCAATGATGGAAAATCTTGCAATTTATTAAAAGCACCTTTGAAATCCATGAAAATATCAGTTGCTCAGTCATGTCCAACTCTTTGCGACCCCGTGGACTGTAGCCTGCCTGACTTCTCTGTCCATGGAATTCTCCAGGCAAGAATACTAGAGTGGGTTGCCACTTCCTTCTCCAGGGGATCTTCCCCATCCAGGGATCAAACCTGGGTCTCCCACATTTCAGGCAGATTCTTTACCACTGAGCCGCCAGGGAAGCCATGAACTATTATTAATTTAGCTTTAAATAAGGCTTACATGGGCTTCCAGGTGGTACTAGTGGTAAAGAACCCACCTGCCAATGCAGGAGACACAAGAGATGTGGGTTCGATCGCTGGGTCGGGAAGATCCCCAGGATCTTGGATCATGGCAACCCACTCCAGTATTCTTGCCTGAGAAATCCCACGGACAGAGGAGCCTGGCAGGCTCCATGGGGTCCTGAAGAGTCGAATATGACTAAAGTGACTTAGCATGAATGCACAAAGCTTCCACAAGATTTGTAAACATACCTGCTATACCGAATGTACTTCAGTATGTTTGGTTGCATCCACACAGACAGAAGTTATCCAAAACATGGAAATTTACTTCATCATATTGACTTGGACATCATAATGACAGTTAATAAAATGAAATTCTAATTATGTTTTCCTTTTCATTGCTAAGTTTTTCTTAAGGAAAAGAACTTTCAGAAGGTAAGCAAGAAAAACACTTAAGTGCCAGGAAACGAGAACATATTCAGCAAAATGAACACCTTGATATAAATGATTCCCAAACAGTCTTTTCTGGCTTTCATGTGATCTATTATGAAAGATCTGACTGGCAGCTATTTCCACAATTAATTGATCCTGGAAAATTTGGCAAGCCTTACTCTTCTCCAGTTCAAGAATTGGACAACTGTTCACTTTGTAAGTATCAATATGATAATATTTATTAAGTGTTTTAAAAGCTTTGGGAAAAGCATCTGTCAAATAAAATAAACAGTTATGCAACTTATTATAGTAGTTGATTTCAAATATTTATATGTAAATATCGATGCCTATTCTAAGAAATATTTTATGAAATTCACAAAGCATGTCAGTATGTGAGTGCCATAATGTAACTGTGTGTCCTGGCTGCCTTCTGCCTGCCCCTCAGTATCCACTCCCCATGGTTTTCCATCCAGCCCTGGAGCCAGGTGACCTGACCTATATGAACTGCTTCAAGAGTCTCCTTTGCCTTCTGACTTCAGGATGGATGTAGTCAACGGCAGTGGGACGATCCACAGGTAGGAGGAGAGGGGAAGCAGGTGGTTATTCTCTCAGCTTCTGTCCTGCTGCACAGGGATGCTCCGAACCTAACCAGAGGCCGTCAGTCTTTGTGCTTAGGGGTACTAACTGGTCATTGAGGTTGTGAACCCCAGGAAAACTCACCACCATTTGTTACCTTCTATAATCTCTGGCTGCACATTGTGGACAGCCCTTTTTACTAAATCTCCTCCAATTATCCAATTCTACTCTTCCTTCTGATTCTTGCCAGGATATTGAATGATACAATGTAAAAGGTTAAGTGAGGTTATTTGATGCACCCTGACATTTTCCTTTCTTGTAGCCAATTTGCTTTTCACCTTAATGCTTAAAGAACTCTTTATATTTAAAGTTGAATAATTTGAATATTTCTAGTTATGGAGTATGTCTTAGTAAATTTGACTCAAATGAAATCTAGAGGCTTATCTTTTTTCCCCTGTAGGTAATCACGCTTATTCCATCTTTTATAGTCTTCTGATTCATTTTTTGTTCACTTTATATATGGGACACCAATTATCCTCATGTTAAATCATTTCTATCCTCTATTTTGTGGACTTTGTATTTACTTTCATTCTTTTCTTTTCCAACTGTATGTACTGTAATCATCTTAAGCTTTTCTTTTAACTTGACTTTCAATGATGTCTTTTCTATTTCTTGCTATTTGTATTATACTTCAATATACTAGTTCTGTAATGCTGTTGTTTGGACCCTCAATTTATAAGTCTAATGCTCTCCTTACATCTTTTTCTTTTGTTTATGTTCATTCTCTTTTCCATGAGGTCTTATTTTTAATTAATTAATATGTTTACAATTCCTTCCCTTCCTCTCTCTCTCTTTCATGAAAATGGGAGGTTTTCATGCCGGGGACTTTCCTTTCCTGCCTCTAAAGATACTGCATACTTTCTGTTGTTCTTCAGTCGCTAAGTCATGTCCCACTCTTTGGGACTCCACAGACTGCAACACGCTAGGCTTCCCTGTTTTTCTCTATCACTATCACGTACCCCTGGGCCTTTGTTAAGAGCAGCCTGGAGCCACAGAAACTGGGGCTTGACTGTAAAATTAAAAAATTATACATAGGATAAAGACTCAATAAAGAAAGAACACTAAGGTGAAAGCGTACGCTTTTTTCTTTCTCCTCTCTTCTCTGGTTTAAAAAATACACCCCCCCCCACCCCAGGTATTACTCATTTTAGGGTTTGAAACATTGTAAAAGTGAGAAGTTTGATTTTCTGGGATGACCTCAGCTGCTATGACAAATGATGAGAATTGAGGAATAATCCCTGTGAGATCTGTATGACAAGTACATGCTTTGGATTTTAATCTTGTCAGTTGAAAATGGCTTTTAAAAACAAACCAAAAGGGAATTCCCTGCCTGGTGGCCCAGTGTTAAGACTTGATGCTTTCACTGCTGTGGACCAGGGTTCAGTCCTTGGTTGGGGAACTAAGATCCTGCAAGCCACAGCGGACAGCCATAGATAGAGAAATAAATACCAAAGGGAAGTCAAAGGAATGTAGTTTAGTAGGAAAGGTAAAAACATAATCTGCCTTGGGTGTAATAACTTCTTAAAAGGTCAGACTGTCCTGCGTGACTAGTGAGGCGTCTCAGAACACATCCCACATATTACAGTGGGCCTTCCCTCTTCTGAAAGGAAGGCCCATCAGCAGAAAGCTATGAACTTGTCCCCAAACTTACTGGACCAATGTGTCACTAGTCATTGGAATAAATATTTCCCAAGCTGCCTAGAAATGCAGAGTTCTATTGCTTAAAGAAATCTGTGATCTTTGTTCGACAGTGAAGACTTTCATTAATTCTGATTTAGGGACATCTGGAGGTTAAGCTTGACACTTAACTGCAAGAGAAAGACAAGGAGAAGTACAAAAGTTACAAGTAAAGTCTTTTCTGTCAGAGTCAATTGGGTATGAAAAGCTTGGAATTCATAAATAATCTAAAATTGTTCATGGGGCGATATGTCATGAGGGAATTAAATGATGATGGAAGTCTATAGGTTCAGAAACGCAAAACATAGGAGCAAATGACCCCTGGATCCTGGGAAGCAGCAGAGCATCATGGGAAAGAGGACCAGTTCTGAGGTCAGGGTCCCATTTTGCCATCTGTTGACTTGGGCAAGTTACTTAATTGTAAGCCTCTGTTTCCTCATCTGTAAAGTGCAGATCATAGTCTAACTATTTATACATTTATTACAAAGGTTAAATAGGATAATATATGTAAAGTGCCTGAATTAGAATAAGTACCCCATAAATGTTAACTGATATTATTGTTGTTATTATTTTTCCCTGAAGACTAGAGTTCGCAGTACTTTTGCTCATATTTCTTGCAATGAGCAGTCTAGCAATTTCTTACATCTTGCTCTTTCCATCTTTTTTTCCTCTTGGATATATGTGGTCATAACTCTGAAGAAGACAGGTTTTTGTTTTGTTTTATATCTCCCTGTCCCCATTGTTTCATAAATGTTGCTAGATTTTCCTTTGAGAAATTACCTCTGTCCTACTCTGAGACTTTGTACAGTAAAGCTGTCCTGGCTTCCAACTCCAGGCTGTCTAGTGAATCAGACCATTTCAAATAGACTGATTGACTCAGGAGTGAGTAGATGACTCAAGTCAGGCTGATGAGATTCAGTCCTGGGGTTTTTGCTAGATCTCTTAGGAAGGTGAGAACTGCTAACCCATTAGGGTATAAATCTGGAGATACCCGCGGTCATCGTAGGGAACAGGCCACCTGAGAATGGAACCGACACAGAGGAACATATAATTGAGAGATGGAGTGGTTTCCTAAAGGTATGAGTACCTGGGTTCAGCTGTAAGTACACACACACACACACACACATACACTTCACAATTTCATAAGCCAAATAAAATCTTTTTATTGCCTAAGTCAGTTTGGATTGAATTTCTGCCATTGCAGCTGGAGTCCTGCCAAATCCCAGAGAGAAATCAGAAGTAAGCAGTATGATCCAATCGCTCATTTTTGTATTTTTTCCCCACATTTCTCCCTTCTCTTGTATTTAGTGCCTTTAAGCTGTCTTCTTGTTCATTTTTTTCATTGGAAATAATCTGATAATATTTGTCCTTGATGCTGCAGGGTGAATTTCTGTTATTATGTTATAATATGTTATAATGTAATAACATATAATAGCATATAATAATAATTATATGTTATCTTTTGTAGAATTGACATTTTAAGCTGTACATTTAGCCCTACAATGAAAGGCTTTGATCCTGCTCTAGGAATTTAGCTCTAAATAAGGTATGTCCCGATCAAAAGAGATTTAAGAAATGTGTCAACCAAATAACAATTTGTAAATCTTGTTTAAATTCTATTAAAGAAAACAACAGTTTTAAAAAATAAACACTTCTTTAAAAGTTTCTATCTTTAGGAGATAAACATGGAAATGTTTTTTGGCAAAAAGATATGTTTGAGATATGTTTCAAAATATTCTGGAAGGCAAGGAGTGGGAGGAGATGAAGTATAGCTGAAACAATATTTGCTCTAAATTAATAGTGGTCAAAACCCAATGATGGGTTGAGCATGGGGTTCGTTGTATTCTCCTAATTGTATATGTTCAAAATTTTCCATAATAGAAGACTTTTAAAGAGTAATAAGTAGAAATGGCCAAGGCAGCAGTTCACTGCCCCCAGAATCTCTTTTCTCCTTCTCCCTTACAAAAAGAACCCCTCTGTTGTTGACGATGCAATGTAACTGTCCAGATTTTTTTTTTCTTAATTTTAATGATTTTTTTTCCCTAGTCTCCCTTGTAGATGTGAGTGACCAATGGAAAGCAGATAGAACTCATTAGGTGTGGTTTCTAGGAATACTCTTTAAAGGTGCTGCTTCAGCTAGTTGTTTCTCAAAGAACTGAGAAAGGTACTGACAGAGTTATTTTGCATCACAGGAAAACTTCACACCAGAATGCATGATGCCATGGGGACGGGTGGAAAAGATAGAACTTGGGTCCGTGATGACTGTGTCGCTGCCACACCAGCCCTGCGCAATTTTTTCTCTTTTTTTCAGAGAATTAAACTTTTTAAAAAAATTGCATTTGCCCTTACAGAGTTTGTTAACTCCACGAAAGCAGAGAGAATCTCTCAGTCTTATAGCTCACAAACTTGGCTGCTTTTTGGAAGTACCTGGTGTGCTTTTAAAAACGTTAAGGTTTGGACCCCACTTACAGTGTCTGAATTCATTGATTTAGGGTACAGCTTGGGAGCTGGAATTTTTAAAGCTACCCTGGTGATTCTAATGTGTGGCCAATTTGGTGATCCAGTGTTGAAGCTCGCGATTTGATCCGCCGAGCGCTGGGCCCCGGCTGGGGGGACGGTCAGGATTCGTGACCGAATGAGATCCCCCGTTTGTTACAACGCGGAGTAGGAAAGCTAAGTGTGTTGGTAGTCTTCGACGCCGGAGCCAATCCGGCCTCGCCTTTTCCCCAGATCGGCCCCGCCCCCGGCCTGGGCCCCGCCCCCGGCCCGGGCCCCGCCCCCGGCTCGGGCCCCGCCCCGGCCCCGGCCCCGCCCAGCTGTGGCCCCGGATAAAGCGGAAGAGCGTGAGCCCGCCGCGCAGCCTTCTGGGAGTACGGCTGTGCGCCTGCGCGGCGCCGAGTACCGGCGGGCAGTTTGAATTTCGCTCCCGGAGCCAGGTCTCGAGATCCTACGCTTCCGACCGAGATTGGGTGGGGGAGGGGGCGGTGTCTCGGCGCCTCGCGACCCCACAGAGTGGGCCCTTTGCTCCCGGACCCGCACGAGGTTAGAGTCTGGTGTTGAAGATTCCCCCCTTCGGAAGCGGGCATTGTTTAGGCGGGGCGGGGGGCCGGGGCGGTGCGGGCCGGGATGAGCAGCGGGCCTTAGCCGCGTAAGCTGGAGTGGAGGCTTTATATAGACCTTCTCACCTACCCTCGGGCTTCCCTGCTGGCTCAGAGGGTAAAGCGTCTGCCCTCAATGCAGGTAGACCCGGGTTAGATCCCTGGGTCGGGAAGATCCCCTGGAAAAGAACACGCCAGTATTCCTTCCTGGAGAATCCCATGGACGGAGGAGCCTGGTGGGCTATAATATATAGTCCATGGGGTCGCAGAGAGTCGGACACGACTGAGCGACTTCACTTTCTTTCACCTCCCTTGGAGTGAACGAACAGTACCTGATTTCTTTCCTTTCCCTCCTTCCGCCTCCTTGTGGGCTTTGCTGTGCTCAGTCGTGGCCGACTCTTTGCGACCCCATAGAGGAGCCAGGCTTCTCTGTCCATGGGATTTTCCCGGCAAGAATCCTGGAGGGGGTTGCCATTTCCTCGTCCTGGGATCGCCTCCTTACCGACCCCAGTAATAAAGCCCCCGTCCCCACAGCATAGGAGAAATGCTTCCCTGGACCCGCTTCTTTGAACGTCCTGTGTTTTTCCTTAAGATTCTCGGGTATTAAAGTTTTCAAAGCAAATACTGATGTTGTCTTTATGTATAAATAGAACATTTGTTCCCCTCAATCTCTGAGGAAATGACAGTCTTGTCTTCTGAACCTTGCTTTGGGATGCACTGACTAGAGAAAGCTCTAAGACAGGTCATTACTGGACACTGGTGGTGGTTGTTCCGTCACTAAGTCGTGTCTGACTCTTTGGGGCCCCATGGACAGCAGCATGCCAGGCTTCCCTGTCCTTACTATCCCCCGGAGTTTGCTCAAACTCATGTCCATTGAGTCAGTGATGCCATCCAACCATCTCATCCTCTGTCATCTCCTTCTCCTGCCTTCAATCTTTCCCAGCATCAGGGTCTTTTCCAGTGAGTCGGCTCTCCGCATCAGGTAGCCAAAGTATGGGAACTTCAGCATCAGTCCCTCCAATGAATATTTAGGATTGATTCCCTTTAGGATTGACTGGTTTGATCTCCTTGGTTAGAAACTGAATTTTGTAGAATTGAAAGATACTGCTCATAGTTTTTGTACTTTGTTTTCCAGGAGATGTGACTGACTGGATATTTACCATTGGATTTTGAAAGTGAACAGAAATTTGTTTTTTGTTTTGTAAATGTGTTTATATTTTTTTTCTTCAGAGGCTAAAAGGATGGCCTCAGATCTGGAACAGTTATGCTCTCATATTAATGAAAAGATTGGCAATATTAAAAAAACTCTGTCATTGAGAAATTGTGGTAAGTAAAACAGATTCCACTGACTTTGTACATTCAAAATACATTTTGATTATTGTTCCACTTTGATATCTTATGCCTGGATAAGTGAATGTATCTTAGAAAGGTAATTTTCAGGTTTGAATAGTGATTTTTAAGGCAATCTGCTATCCATATTTTGAATATTGCAGAGGATACTAAAATGTAAATTACATTGAACAATGAACTAGCTACTAATTACATATATTTATTTATTTGTATATGTTTTTCTGAGACACAAGGCTGAGTAGTAAGATTTGAAGGTTACGTTGAGTTCCTGATTCTAGAGCTAAGCAGAGATAATAAAAGATAAGGAAAAAGCCAGAAGTGGAAAACACCCACAGAGATAGAAGTAGCCCATAACTCATCTTGCAGACTGCTTTGATAAGGAAGCTTATCCATATTATCAATATATATCACTAGGAAACAACTAATTGAAAATGAAATCAATTTTTTAAGCATCCAGAAACTTGGAGGTTGTGACCATCTTCAAAATAGTTTGAAGTGCTGCAGTAGAAGTGCAGACAAATAGGGAATCCTGGAAAAATAGTGTTTACAGAAATGATTTGCTCTGCAGCCTTATCTAGGAGAACTTAAGATTTACTGATAGGCAGAATTCCATCTGCAGGGGAGATCCTGTTGAACTTTTATTGTAGTTTGTATTTTGAACGGATAATTTTTAAAAATTAAATTATACTGTTGGAATGTCCTTTCAAATTATACCTGTCTTTCTGAGACTTGGATAGTCTCCATCCCTTGTCGAGAACCACTAATAAAGAGACTCATCCAGTTTACAGTTGGTGGCTATGTATTCTGTAGAAAGTTAAAGCTGAAGCAACTGTGGGTTCTTCTGTAGCCTCCGGTCTCATATGAGGAAACCGAGGCTCAGAAGTCAGGCGACTTGCCCAGGTCCTCCCGCTTATCTATGGTCAGTTGGGACTACAGCTTTTGTGTCCTGATTCCCAGTATACTACTTCTGTATTTCTATGCCATTTTTATTGAATAATCTAAAAAGGACATTTAAATCTTTAATAAGTAGTCTTCTTTAGATTTTCTTTCTGAGAGCATGATTACTTTTGGATAAATATAACTTTAGAGATTATAAAACTATCAAACCTTGAATTCAAATGGCCCCACTGAAGCATGAGGCCTGGCAGAAGCAGTCTGGCCTCTTAGGTTACTGTACGCTGGGTAACTGTCATTTGTACGTGGGGAGAATAATTTGTCTTTTCGGTTCCGTAGCTGATTCAGGAAAGCCCAGTAATACGTTTACCACTTTGGCTGCTGTAATTTCCTACATCACTACTATCAAAAGTAGTGAATTTACTCAGTGAACTTATTTTACTGCAAATCAGCAAACAAGGCCCGAAAATTTAGGTGATTAGGTTATTTGAGATACCAGTATATCCAACTAACTGTTTCACCCCCTGAAATTAGTCTCAGCAGAGACATCAATACTCTCATTTATTTTTTATTTCTTTTAGCTGTCACATGCAGTCCCCAGTGCTTTATTAGAATGTCGATGCGTAACAGTTTGCCTTTACTGAGTGCTTTACTAGGTTGCAAGCAGAGTGCCCACCCTCTTATATGTACTTTCCTGCTTCTCAGTCATCCTCTGAGGGCAAGTGCTGGTGTCTCTGACTGCAGGCCTGGAACCTCTAGCCGTTTCACTCTGCATCTGTAATCTACAGATGTGGTCAAATTTCGTTTTCACTTATGCGTATTTCATGATTTGGTTGTTAGAAGAGAAGATGGAAAATATTTGGTTATGAGGATGGTTTTCCCTTTTGTGCTTTTGAGGTGCCCTGAAAAATTCTTTTTTTTTTTTTTCTTCTTTTATTTCCAGGGAGGAAGGTTCTCTGGTTTTCCCATCCTTGTATCTGTGAAGCTGGAGAGAGGGGCCCAGCGGTGGGGTTGGGAACTTGAGAGCAGGCAACTTTACCCTGCCTCCCCCAGACACTTGCAGGCCAATCCAGAATGGAAGGTCATCTTCCTGGCCATTGATGACAATTTTCAGGTTTGCACATTCACAGGGTATATCCCATGAAGAGGGTCCTGGCCTCCTTTGGGATTCTCACTTCCAGCATCCTGTGCTTTGCAGTCCCAAAGCCATGACTCTTATCCCCCCAAATATATTAGGTTACTGAGGTTGACAGCCTCCTCTCTCCAGCATTTCTCTGCACCTCAAGTCCCCGTTCTGCGCGCCCCCCCACCCCCCTCATTAGGGCTACCGCAGCATCAGCTCATACATCCTGCCTGGTCTGTAATTCTTTCTTCAAATTGAAACCCTTGGAGATTTACCTTTTTTCTCCTAAGAGCTCAACTATGCATGCAAAAGGGTGTTTATTTTATCTAGCATTTCAAAGTGCTTTATTATAGTGGAAGAATTTTCCAAAAACAGAAGATTCAGGGGATACTTTGAATTTACCTCCTCCTTCCTTTTTTTTCATATTACTTAGTAACGAGTTCTTAAGATTATTCATGGAGACAAGTCCCAGGGGCTGAAACATAGTTCTTCACCCTCAGTGTCCCTTTATGGTAAAGCTCTGTTCCAAGAGTTCCATTGGCTACATGTAGGTTTTATGGTTTTCTGTATTTTTAGTTTCCATTTTATCTTTTGTTTATTAATAGGGCAAGAACCTACCTTGAAGACCATTTTAAATAAAATAGGAGATGAGATCATTGTAGTAAATGAACTTCTAAACAAATTGGAATTGGAAATTCAGTATCAAGAACAAACCAACAGCTCCCTCAAGGTAATGGTTTTTCTAGTGATGAAACAAAACAAAAAAGGCAGTTAATATAAACACCTAATCACCAGAAAATTCTTAAGGATTCTTTATGTTTATAATGTTGTTAACCATGATTATTAACAGTAAAGAGTACTATTTGCATTTTATTTTCCCAGTGTAAAGGACTCCAGAGTCCCAGAGATATTTCTTTCTCCATGCTGGTAGCCAATTTATTTACTAAAGAGGGAATATTTCCTAAACAATTCTTGGGAAGCTTAATTTAAATAAATGATCTCCTGGGAGTGTGGTGTGCAGGATTGCCTGCCCTGGGTTGAGGAGACATGGTTTGCCACCATGGCTCTCCCAGCTCGTCCTGCCACCCTAAGAAAGTCATTTTTCCTCTTTGAGTCTTAGTGCCCTTAATTGAAAAGTAATGGGTCATACTGAAGTATTTCTTGGGTCCCTTCTATTCTGCATTTCTTTTCTATTTCTACAGATTGTAATGTAAGGATTCTCAGGTAAAAAAATCCACTTGAGCCTCATTCATATGCACGTTTTGTTCTGAATAAGCCTTCACCTAATAAAAATGCTTCTGATAGGATGGGAAATGAGTCTGTACCATAATTACCTCGTGCTCTTAGAGCCACTGACATGTTCAGTGGGATTGAACAAGGTTGCCTCCATAGTCCTTTTCAAGCCTTATAATCCTCAGTGTCTATAAAGATTTTTCAGCTGTAGGACTGAACATGATTATGCCTATCCTGCTGTTGGTTGAATTAAGATCAGTATCTCTGAACATCATCCAGGTCTTTAAAAGAAAGATGTCATACAAATTCAAAACAGAAACCAATAATGGTTTCATTTCTACCTTGCCCAGTAATGCCCAGGGTTAGGTGTGGGTTTAGAGAAGGTCCAACTCAGGATTAAAGCCTATTTGGAATTTTTGTTCACATGATGACCGAAAATCAGATGACAGGGATCCAAAGGTACAGAGTATTTTTTCTTATTAAATTTCCTTGAGTTCATAACCTCAAATTCTTGGGAAAGTTAAATAAAGACAACACAAAATGAAGGCAGTTATGATCAAGTAGAAATTTTCATTAAGCCAGAATATACAAAAGCCTTCCTAAGCAATATCTCGTGCTTGCATTCCAGGAATGTATTATCATTTGGTGCTGGGGAATGCTTGCTAAGTCAACAAAAGCACTTTTACCAGAATGACAAACATAAATCTTTCATATACTTTTTAATTGCTTCCCAAGGTTGAAGTATTTTAGAAGGACTTGTAATGTTATTCTAGCAATTGTTCTCTGAACAAATCCAGTAGAGAAAAATAATGTATCACCATCCCAAGTCAGCTCTAGAAACCAAAGGGCTCCTTTTAAATATTGCAGAGTTCAGTGCTTTTTGACCCCTTCTGCTCACTGAACACTCAGCCTCATTGTAACTGTAGTCAGTCTTTCCTGCTCTTTTTAACATGTTAAAACACACACAGGCAGGACAGATGCTTATGTGTGACCTTTTTTTCTTTTTTTTTTTTTTTTTAAAGGAACTCTTTGAATCTCTCGAAGAAGATTATAAAGATTTGGAGCATCTTAAAGAAAACATCCCTCCCCATTTGCCTCAAGTAACAGTTACCCAGAATTTGTAAGTGTCTTTATAATTATTTTTAGTCTCTGGATTTATAAAACTATTAAAACAAGCATTTTAGATCTTTTTGCTTTTAGATATACTTGTAGTTTTGTTAGTGATTATCCAGTGTTGTTTTGTTTTTTTGGACTTAGATGAGAAATAATCTTTCCCCCATCTTTACCAGTTTTCTTATCCCACTGTCGCTGTGGAAAATGTGCTGCCTCTTTCCCAAGGATCAGTCCCTCAGTGCAGAGTTTGTTAACATTGGCTTTGTTGACATGTGAGGTCAGATCTTTTTTGTAAAAATAGCATATTTAGCAGCATCCCTGCTCTCTTCCAATTGAGCTCTCCTGTACCCTCCTCCCACCCGCACCCTCCACCCCCTGGTGACAATGAAAAATGCCTTCAGACATTGAGGGGGTGGAAAATCTCTCCTGACCCTTGAGAAACCCTGCCTTAGGGTAAAAATAAACTTAATGCGCCTTCTATCTTAAAAATAGCTCAAGGAACAAAGGCTTAGCTCTATTTTTACCCGGAAACTCCTGTCCTGCCTCTCTGTTCACTGCTAGTAGATGTTCCTGCCTGCCCTTTCTCCTGAAGCCCCTAAAACTTAGCTTTTGGCTGTTAATTACTATCATACTTGTGAAAATGATTGCTTGAAGGTCACAAAGAGGTACAAACAATTACCTCTTCAGCCCTGATTCTTTTCTGATTTTATTTTGCTGCTCATCTTTTTGAAAGGATGCTGTCTGCACTACCACTGGGCTTTCTTAGTTGTCATCCTACATCTTTGACCAGGCTGCCCCCTTTTTCTCTGCCCTCCTTTAAGTTACAAGTGTCTCCTAAGACACTGTTACTTAACACCATTATTAATGCTCTCATGTCCAACTCCAGCCTTGACATGGCCTCTGGTTCAGCTGTTTGAACTGCTTGCTGGGAGTCTCACGGGTGAGCTGTGCTGTCCTCCAGGTTTGCTTGCGTATGTGAGGCTAAACTGGCCATCTCCTTGTTACCTACCCATCACCTAGACAGGACACTGGCATCTTCAACTTCTCTCTCTGTCTTGTAGCCCCTTGGCCTCTGCAGGGTTTTGTCTGCCTCTGCCCTCCCTCTCATTGTCTGGCTCCATGAGATCTTTCATCATCTTTTGTCTTTATGGTTTGGGAGTTACTTGTGTTTCCTCTTTCCAGTATTTCTCCACTGCCATCTCTCCAGTCCTCTGCCACCAAAATTGTATTTCTTTTTTAAATTTTATTGATGTATAGTTGATTTATAAAATTGTATTTCTAAAAGGGGCTCCCCTTGTATACCATGACTAACTTAACTATTTTAACTTTTGAAATGAATCATATATACAGAAAAGTAATTGAAGTATTATTAGTGCAAATTAAAGGAGAATAATAAACATCAGTGAATCTACCAGTTAGATTAAGAAATAGGACACTGCCAGTACCTACAACACTTCTTCTGTTGCAGATCCTCTTTCTATCAAAGACATAATCATCCTGGCATTTGTGATAATCACAGTTTTACGTATATGTTTCCACAAACAATATACTGCTTAAATTTGAAAACTAAAAGGAAAGCACAAATCTTGCTGTGTAGGAAAAGAGCCATGTTGCTGCTGATATTTGAAGGTCTCCAGGAAATAAGCTCAACAGAGTCCCTGGCGTGCCAGGGTACCTTGGAATTTCCCTCCAAGAAGAGAAAATTAGGGAGTTCCTTGGCAGTCCAGTGGTTAGGACTTAGTGCTTTCACTGCCATGGATCAGGTTCAATCCCTGGTCAGGGAACTAAGACCCCACAAGCTGAGCGGTGCGGCAAAAAAAAAAAAGGAAGAGAAAATTAGTGGGCAGGGTCATGAATGAATGGAGGAACAAAGGTCATCTTGTGATATCTGCCAGGTCTGTTGGGTTGGCCATTGGACACCCAGCAAGAATATGGCCCAAGGAGTAGAGGGGGGATTTTCTTCTAAACTCACTAAGGCCTAACCTCAGCTTTCAGGGCCAGGTCACAGCAGAACCTTTGTGTAGGTAGAAAAGGTTATTTTTAGCTGATACACACAGCAGGGCAGCCTGAGAACAGGCAAGTACAGGTAAGACTCAACCAGGCTCACTGTGGAGCCTCAGGTCAGGATTCATGTAAGGATGAAGCTACAGGCATTGGGCATCTTCATCTTCTCAGCCTGTCATGCGGTCGTCTCCTCCTCACACTGCCTCCATCAGGCCTCACTGTCTGTGTCTACTACTCAGCTGTCACCTTGGGGTCTCACCTCCCTGTCCTTGGGATTCTCTTTGGATACTACTGGGTTGGATCATTTCTTTCCTGTATCCCCTTTTCTATTTGGAGAAGTCAAGCCAACCTGACTTGCTGCTGGCACAGGGATTTCTTCCTTCCCTGGCAGTTAAACAGCCTAGAAGCTATAGCCTATTTCTGGACTCTGTTTGCTAATGCAGAAGGAGCTGTATTAGGCTTCTCACCCACACCGAAAAATGGAGCAGGACTGACCCTAGGGTACCCACGTTCATTGCTGGCAACTGAAATGGGTCTGCAGCAGGTGGGACTGATATTAGCAACCAATGAGGTAAATTAGAAAGAAATATAAGATGATTGATGTTTCCACATCCAGAAATAGGGAAATCAGAAAGAGAAGTTGTTTAGAGGTTAAATTCAGCTTCACACATACTGACTTTGAGGAGCCAGTGAGATAACAGATGAAGATGTTTGGTACGTGTATTATTTGCACCATGTTTTGGGTGTATAAATAATTATGTTACTGAAGATTTTGGAACTTAATTTTTCAGTGTTCTCTCCACTATTCAAAAAAGAACTTTTTTTTTGGCTGCACCATGGGGCATGTGGGATCCTAGTTCCCTGAGCAGGGATTGAAACCGTGCCCCTTCATTTGAAGCTTTTGAAGTCTTAACCACTGGACCACTGGAGAAATCCCTTCATTATTCAAATCTTCATAAGCATTAGCAGTAGGGGTAGAAAACAAAAATCTTGCCTATAAAATTATAACAAGATGGAAAAATTATAAGATCATGTGCTTAATACTGGTCATTTTCAGTTGCAAAGCCTCTTACTATGCTACAGAATTCTGACAATTGCTTGTACGCTGTGCGTCTATTCTGTAGTGTTAATGGCTCAGATCTAGACCCTGAAGAACCGGTTAAAGTTGAGGAACCTGCACCCGCAAAGAAGCCTCCCAAAGAACAAAGAAGTATTAAAGAAATGCCATTTATAACTTCTGATGAGTTTAATGGCATTCCTGCGTAAGTATTTGAGATAAATTTTAACATTCAGCTCTTTAGTAATCCGCATACATGATTGTCATAAACCTTAAATATATTATTTGTAACATGCTGTGTTCCAGTATTGATCTTCTCTAAAATAGTTTTACATTATACTGCAGGAATCTTTAGTGGAAGATGCTTAAAATTTTGTTTTTTATTTAGATGTAAAACCTAGTCATAGATCTAGAAGTGGATCAGTTTGTTGCTGAGTCCTCTCAGGGTCATTTTATGATACAGATTTTTTTATCCAATTACATTTTAGAAGTATCCTCAGTTTTGCTACAGTTTTAAAGAGGGGGAGTGTGTTGTATAGATTTGGAAATTAGCACAGGGAGAGCTCTGTTTGGTTTCCATTTGCTCATTAACTTGTGCCACACACTTGTTTGAGTCTGCTGTATTCTGGGCTCTGGGTCACTGAGGAGAAGAATACAGGGGTGAATGGGACAAGATGCCTCCCCTCAATAAGGACTCCATTGCTCTTCATAGAAGACGTTAATGGGGAACCAATTATGGAAATCTGTGTTTTTAAACTCATAATTCCAGGGCTTAACTTCACATCTTGGCTTTATATTGTTGCATTTCTTTTTATTTTCTTATACAAATAATGCATGTTGTTAGTGTTTGCTGTGAGACTGATAACTCATCTGTAATTCTACCACTCAGACAAGATAGAGTATTTCCTTCTGTATTTTTAATTTCACCTACATAACAAGTTGTTTCTGATTGTTATTACAGCAGTATAGTTATGCTATGAATGTAATTTACTTTTTTTTTGTCATGAGCATTTTTCCATCATTAACTATCATTGAAAACTTAGATGTTAATAGTTGTATAATATTTTATGGTGTGACTACTCTATAAGCTATTTAAGTGTGACTTTATCAAATGTTTGGGTTGACTGTGTTGTTATGAAGAATGGAACAGTGAAATTTCTTTTGCGCAGGTCTATTTTCTAATTCCTTTATTATTATTATTTCCTTGAGATAGAGTCCTAGGAGGAGATTCCCTGGGGCAAAGAGCATGGTTATCTTACTTGCCTGAGAGTTGTCCATCCAGATTTTTATTTTTTTAGGTTTACAGAAAAATTGAGCAGATTGGACAGTGTTTTTATAACTGAAAACAGTTTCCCTTATTACTGACATCTTGCATTAGTGTGGTAAATTAGTTACTATTGATAAACCAGTCTAGATACTATTAACTAGATATTAACTAAAGTCTGTAGTTTGCAGTAGGGTTCACTCTTTGTGTTGTGTAGTCTATGGATTTTGTCAGATGTGTAATGTCATGTCTCCACCGTTATGATATCATACAGAATAGTTTCACTGCCCTAAAAATACCCTGTGCTCCCCGCTTTCATCTCTCCTGCTGAGACCCTGGCAGCTACTCATCTTTTTATTGTCTCTATAGTTTTCCCTTTTCCAGAATGTCATACAGTTGGAATCATACACTGTCGCCTTTTTGGACTGGCTTCTTTCACTTAGTAATACACATTTAAGATTTCTCTAGTGTCTTTTTGTGACTTGATAGCTCATTTCTTTTTATCGCTGACTAATATTCCATTGTGTAGATGTAGTAGTTTGTTTATCCACTCATCTGTGGAGCAACATTTTGGTTACATCCAGTTCAGGGCAATTATGACTAAAGCTGCTGTAAACGTTCCCGTGCAGGTTTTTGTGTGGACACGTTTTCAGCTCACTTGGGTAAATACCTAGGAGTGTGACGGCTGGACCATATGGTAAAACTGTTTAGCTTTGTAAGAAACTCTGAAGCTGTCTTCCCTAAGTGGCTGTACCATTTTGCATTCCCAGCAGAACAAGAGTTCTGTTGCTCCATATCCTTGCCTGCATTTAGTTTTGTCCACTGTTTTCTATTTTAGCTGTTCTCGTCAGTATAATGTACCTCATTGTTTTAATTTTCAGTTTCCTGATGACATAGGATGTTGAGCATCTTTTCTTATACATAGTTGCCCCTTGAAAAATACATGGCAGTTTCACAAATCTGAGACTCAGAATAAGACTGACATTTTAGTTTTTTTGTTTTGGCCACTCAGTCATTTCCTTTGTTGACAGCTTTATGTGATTAAAATTGTTTGAAGCTATTTGGTTTCCTAAATTGCTGTTGTTGCCAGGAACAAATGGCCGTGAGGAAGTGCAGCAGAAAGGTCTTATGCTTTCTTGGGGACTTCCCTGATGGTTCGGTGGTTAAGAGTCCACCTTGCCGTGCAGGGGATGCGGGTTCAACCCTGATGGGGGAACTGCGGTCCGACACACCTCAAAGCAACCAAGCCTGTGTGCCACGACTACTGAACCCACGTGCCACAACTACAAAGTCTGCGTACCACAGCCAAAGATCCCACATGACGCAATGAAGGTCCGCCTGCTGCAGCTAAGAGCTGGTGCAGCCAAGTAAATACACAGATAAAAGAAAATGCTTCCTTCTAGGGAGGATATTGGAATAGTCACGGTAGAGTATTCATTTTTAAACTAAGAGATTATTTAACGAATGAGAGAAGTTGGAAGGTTAGGATAAGAAGAATGTGTTCCAAGCATGGGACTTTGATTCATTTATCTTTAAAAAGTTGATACTGAGGTGCAATTTAAAGTGGAAAACACTGGCACTTGTTTTGAGGAAGTTAGAGGATAGTTCACACTGTTTAAAGCAGGGGTCCCAATCTCCAGGATCTAATGCCTGATGATCTGAGGTGGAGCTGACGTAATAATAATAGAAATAAAGTGCACAATGAATGTATTGCACTTGAATCATCCCCAAATCATTCCCGCCCCCCGGTCCAACCCAGTCTGTGGAAAAATTGTCTTCCATGAAACTGCTCCCTGGTGGCAAAAAGATTGGGGACTGCTAGTTTAAAGGAATTTCATTGTATTGAGCTGTGGCATCAACTGTTTGTGGAAATTGTGGTTAAAAAAATGAGTGGAGAAAATGAATTTAGAAAAGAGAATAATGAAAATGAATGGTTTTGGTCAATATGAATATTTTTCTTTAAACATTTATACATTATTTTATATTAAGAAACTTTCAATTAGAAAACTGCCCCTTGGAGCAGAGGGGAAGGTCAGAGTTTAGTGTAGTGAATCCACGATCTGTTGACGGGAAAAGGAAAGCAGATCATGAAAACTTTGTTTTGGGTGTATACAGACCACTCAAAATCGAAGGTCTCCTATTCTTATATTTTAAGACTGTGATTGGCATCACTGACTCAATGGACTTGAGTTTGAGCAAACTCCAAGAGATAATGAAGCAAACTCCAAGAGACTGGCATGCTACAGTCCATGGGGTCGTAAGAGTCAGACAGGACTCAGTGACTGAGCAACAACAAGAAGACTGGTGACTGGGAGCACAGACAGGAGGGAGACTGAGTTGGAAGGATGGGCTTTAGAGTCAAAGAGACAACGCTTAATCTACCTGCCAGTGCCGGAGACACAGGAGATGCAAGTTCAACCCCTGGGACGGGAAGATCCTTTGAAGCAGGACCCCAGTATTCTTACG
Source organism: Muntiacus reevesi (assembly GCF_963930625.1). Taxonomy (NCBI): domain Eukaryota; kingdom Metazoa; phylum Chordata; class Mammalia; order Artiodactyla; family Cervidae; genus Muntiacus; species Muntiacus reevesi. Next base: position 47,626,673 of record NC_089252.1, read on the forward strand.
GCTTCCCTGGTGGCTTAGATGGTAAAAAATCCACCTGCAATGCAGGAGACCTGGGTTCAATCCCTGGGTTGGGACGATGCCCTGGAGAATGGAATGGCTATTCACTCCAATATTCTTGCCTGGAGAATTCCATGGACAGAGTATCCTTGTGGGCTATAGTCCGTGAGGTCACAAAGTGACTGAGTGACTTTCACATTCACTTTCAGACAGTACTTAAGGCCATTTGAGCATGAAACGAGTGAGGCTGTCCATCCTTCTCTGCCAGGCAGCTGTGCAGCTTAACTTCCGGGCCCTCTGATCCCTTTGCAGCCCCTCCACCATCAATTCTTCTTTGTCGGCTCTTCATCTCTGTTGTCTTCTTTGTCATTTTCCCTTCCTCCTCCCTTTCCCCCCCACCCCTTTATTTCTCTGAGCAGATCTGTTTCTGCAGAAAACTGAAGTGGTATGAGTTAAATAATTTATTAACACTAAAATTTTTCTTCCTCTTGCTTACAAACATTTTAAAATATTTAAATAAACTGGTATATTGGAATTAATCCATTGGAATCAGAGTTTGGGATTAAATTGTTAATTTAAATTGTTAAATTGTTATAGTAATTCTGTAAGGAGCAGGGATAGAGATTTCTGCATCCAGAAATTTTTCAGTGGTTGAGACACATCTGGTTTATTTGGAAGTTGCTATAAAATTTTTTTCCAAAGAGTGCTGGTAGCTTGTATAAAGTAGCTTGACTGTATAAAGTCACCATATGTAAATATTTTTCTTCAAAGAAAACAATTTTGTATGATGATTCTTTTAAAAAATTAATCATTTTCTTTTTTTACAGGTACATGAAATCCCGCTTAACCTATTGTCACATTAATGACGTTATTAGAGAAATCAACAAGGCAGTTATTAGTAAATATAAGATCCTACATCAGCCAAAAAAGTCTATGAATTCTGTGACCAGAAATCTCTATCACAGATTTATTGACGAAGAAACGAAGGAAACCAAAGGTAAAATGAGAGTATATATATATATGTGTGTGTGTGTACGTGTCAGCTGTTTGGAGTGTAACTAAATCATGAGAAACAAAACTAATTCCAGAAAATTCTAACTCTAGAGAGGTAGTTCTCAACCAGGGGCAGTTTTCCCACCAGAGAATATTCTGCCATCTCTGGAGACAGTTTTGATGGTTACACCTGGGGTTGGGGGTGCTCCTGGTACCTGGAGAGTAGAGACCAAGGGTGCTGCTGAAGCCCCCTATAGTGCGCAAGGCAGCTCCGACAGAAAAAGAATTATCTAGTCTAAGATTTCTGTAGTGCCAAGCCTCAGAAATACTCCGTTGAACTCTCTTATGGAATGATATCCAGTGTTTTCAGAATTAGGCTAGTAATAACAGTTGGTGATGCTTAGATAACACTTACCATGTGGCAGAGAGTGTGCTAAGGGCTTTAGTCCTCATAGCATCCTCACAGCATCACTCATCCATAAGGATGAGTACTCATATTTATGTACTCATCCTTATAAGTACTATTATTATTCCTATTTTACAGACTAGGAGGACTTCAGTTACTTGCCCCAGGTCAATCAGTTAGGTGATCAAGTGATAAAGCTGTGGGTTTCTGGGTTACATTCTCTTAACCACTACCATATTGCTTCTTGAAAAGTGAATTGTTCAAAAGATACCAGCAGATAGCCAGTGACAAAATAAGCAAGGCTACACTGCTGAAATGCTACAGTAAACATTATGCAACTTCAGTTGAAAGAATAATGATTATTTTAGCAAGAATACCAGTTCTCATTTTGGTTGAATGATGGTAGTCAAAATCATTAATGCCATTCATAGTCATAATGTAATGACTATGTAAAGACATAATGTAAAGACTCATCTTGAAAGTTGTCCTAATAAAAATTAGCACTAATATCTTTACTTTCAGGTCATTATTTTGTAGTGGAAGCTGACATAAAGGAGTTCACAGCTTTGAAAGTCGACAAGAGGTTTCATGTGATACTGAATATTTTACGACACTGCCGGAGGCTATCAGAGGTCCGAGGGAAAGGGCTTACCCGATATGTTATAATGTAAAGTCCTTGTGAGCTTTTGAACCAGCTAACAGGGTTTAGAGGCTGTTCCTATAGTTTCCTTACATGTAATTTTTTAATATATAATTTTTTTTAGCTTTTTCATTTTCTTTTTTTGTTTCTTCTAAAAATAAAACATGTATATTTTAAAATCTGCTACTTTACAGTAAGTACTTAATCACCTACCACGTGAGCCTCTGTTCTGGGCATACAGTGGAACTAAGAAATGTTCGTATTTAGTTTTTGTGTTGCTGCCAGTCCCAGTAAGAGAGATGCAGATAAAAGCCAAAGTTCAAGAAGAGAAGATCAAGGATAGCCAGGCTCTTTGGAATTAAAGGTCATTAGTGTCTCAGTTCCACCCTATAGATTGATGATATTTCAGACTATAGTCAGAAGTTGGATTTGAGGGGCAGCCCATTGATCCCTGGGTTGGGAAGATCCCCTGGAGAAGGGAAAGGCTACCCATTCCAGTATTCTGGCCTGGAGAATTCCATGGACTGTATAGTCCATGGGGTTGCAAAGAGTCGGACATAGCTGAGAAGCTTTCACTTTGTTCACTTTCATCCATGTGGTTTTCTGCTTTCCCACATGTGGTTAAGGAACAGCTTACTTGAAATGCATTCAGTGTAAATCAGTCTGTAAACATCAACCTGTAATGAAAGTGTAATAAAAGTATATTGAGATGAAAAAGATGATAAAATAAGATGTGTGAGCAGATTGATAGTGGTCACAGAAAATGGGTGGTTGGATTGTAAGAATTTAATGGAGTTTTACTTCCACACTTGGGGAGACTGTTAGTGTAATCTGTGTCTTAGGGTTCTCTAGACTAACTGAATCAACAGGATATCTATCTGTCTATGTGAAGTGAAGTGAAAGTCGCTCAGTCGTTTCTGACTCTTTGTGACCCCATGGACTATACAGTTCATGGAATTCTCCAGGCCAGAATACTGGAATGGGTAGCCTTTCCCTTCCCCAGGGGATCTTCCCAACCCAGGAATCGAACCCAGGTCTCCCACATTGCAGCTGGATTCTTTACCAGCTGAGCCACAAGGGAAGCCCAAGAATACTGGTGTGGGTAGCCTATCCTTTCTCCAGCAGATCTTTCCGACCCAGGAACTGAATCAGGGTCTCCTGCATTGCAGGTGGATTCTTTACCAACTGAGCTATCAGGGAAGCCCTTAATACTGGAGTGGGTAGCTTATTCCTTCTCCAGCGGATCTTCTCAACCACGGAATAGAACCGGGGTCTCCTGTATTGCAGGCAGATTCTTTACCAACTGAGCTATCTGTGTCTGTATCTGTATCTATCTCTCTATCCATCTATCTCTAGTGGAGATTTATCATGAGGAATTGGCTCATGTGATCATGGAGGCTGGGGGGCCCCCAGATCTGCTGTCTGCTAGCTGGAGGCCCGGAAAGCCAGTGATGTGATTCAGTCTGAGTGTGACAGCCTGAGAACCAGGGAAGCCAGGTCAGAGCAGATGAAATGAGAAATTGCAGCTCAGCAGTGAGGCAGGAAAATAAAAGAACACATTCTTCCCTCCTTCCTCCACCTTTTGTTCTACTCGGGTCCTTCCTGGATGGATGGGCAGACGCCCACCCCCACGGGGAGGGCAGTCTGTTTCATCGAGTCCACCGATCCAGTGCTCATCTCATCTTGAAACACGCTTATAGACACACCCAGAAATGATGTTTAATATGGGTGCCCTGTGGCCAGTTAATCCTCACAGCCTATGTCTGTGCCATCTGCTTGGCAGGCTGATCCTTGCAGCTAAGAAAAAAGTGGCCTGGTTAACACTCACTGTGATGACCCCAGAATACGTTATGGGCACTGCTTATTTATTGTTATTCTTTTTTTCTCCCTAATTTAAATGCAGGTATGTTTAATTTTGACTACACGGACCTTTGTTGGGAAAGTAATGTCTCTGTCTAGGTTGGTCGTAAAACTTATCTAGTCAAAGCTATGGTTTTTCCAGTAGTCATGATGTATGTGAGAGTTGGACTATAAAGAAAGCTGAGTACCGAAAAATTGATGCTTTTGAACCGTGGTGTTGGAAAAGACTTGAGAGTCCCTTGAACTGCAAGGAGATCCAACCAGTCCATCCTAAAGGAAATCAGTTCTGAATATTCATTGGACGGGCTGATATTGAAGCTGAAGCTCCAATATTGCCACCTGATGCAAAGAAGTGACTCACTGGAGAAGACCCTGATGCTGGGAAAGAGTGAAGGCAGGAGGAGAAGGGGACGACAGAGGATGAGATGGTTGGATGGCATCACCGACTCCATGGACATGAGTTTGAGCAAGCTCCAGAAGTTGGTGATGGACAGGGAAGGCTGGGCTGCAGTCCATGGGGTCACAAAGAGTCGGATACAACTGAGTGATTAGAACATCATTTTCAAGCAAAATGACAGGCTTGTTCTACTTACTTACTTTTGAAAGTAACATTTTGTTAAAATCCAGTTTTGAAAGGACTTTGTGGTTCTGGCCTCTTTGCCCTCAGACCCGTTCCTTGCCCTTTCTTTGCCCCCCGTCTTCTGCAGTAGCATCAGTAGCTTACAGCCCAGAAGCACCCGTCCTGTCCAGTGTCCCTGTAGCATGGCCCTCCTAGAACTTTATGCCCTGAACCTCATGTCACAGCTTTCTGCAGCAGGTCCCACAGCCTAGAGGGGAACAAATTCCAGCTGACTGTCTCCAGCTAAATTCCACAAGCCTGATGCCCAGTTTACCACCTCCTAGTTCTACCAGCCTGGTGAGTCCTAGGTAGGAGAAGGGTTCACAATAGTGATCCAAGACCTCACTCTGTCTTCTTTGTTGAGATACGCATTTTTTAAAACATTTTATTTTGTTTTGGGATATAGCCAATTAACAGGCTTCCTTGGTGGCTCAGATGGTAAAGAATCCATCTGCAATGCGGGAGACCCAGGTTTGATCCCTGGGTCGGGAAGATCCTCTGGAGAAGGGAATGGCTACCCACTCCTGTATTGCCCGGAGAATCCCATGGACAGAGGATCCTGGCAGGCTACAGTCCATGGGGGTCACAAAGAGTCAGATATGACTGAGCGACTAATACATACATACATAGCCAATTACCAAACAGTGTTGTGATAGATTCACATGAACAGCAAAGAGACTCAGCCATACATATACAGGTATCCATTCTCCCCCAAACTCCCCTTCCATCCAGGCTGCCACACAACATTGAGCAGAGTTCCATGTGCTGTACAGTAGGTCCTTATTGGTTATCCATTTTAAATACAGCAGTGTGTACATGTCCATCCAAAACTCCCTAACTATCCCCTCCATTCTTCCCCCCAGCAACGATAAGTTCATTCTCTTAAGTTTTTGAGTCTCTTTCTGTTATATAAGTTCATTGATATTTCTTTTTAAATTCCACATATAAAAGATGCCATATGATATTTCTCCTGTGTCTGACTTCACTCAGTATGACAATCTCTAGGTCCATTCATGTTGCTGAAAAAAGCATTTCATTCTATTTTTAGTTTTTTTAAGGAGCCTCCATACTATTCTCCAGGCTTCCCAGGGGGTACTAGTGGTAAAGAACCTGCCTGCCAGTGCAGGAGACATTACAGACACAGGTTCAATCCCTGGGTCAGGAAGATCCCCTGGAGAAGGGAATTGCAACCCACTCCAATATTCTTGCCTGGAGAATCCCATGGACGGAGGAGCCTGGCTGGCTACAGTCCATGGGGTCTCAAAGAGTTGGACAGGACTGAAGCAACTTAGCACACACGCATACTATTCTCCATAGTGGTTGTACCAATTTACATTCCCACCAACACTATAAGAGGGTTCCCTTTTCTCCATACCCTCTGCAGTATTTATTGTTTGTGGATTTTTGATAATGGCCATTCTTTCTGGCTGAAGGTGACAATCTCGTTTTGATTTGCATTTCTCTAATGATTAGCAATGTTGAACATCTTTTCATGTGCCTCTTGGCCATCTGTGTGTCTTCTTTGGAAAAATGTCTATTTAGGTCTTCTGCCCATTTGTTGATTGGGTTGTTTTGATGCTATCAAGGGTCATGAGCTGTTTGTAAATTTTGTGATTTACGAATTTTTATGTGATGAAATCTTTAATCTGTTCCTTTATAGGTTCTGTGTGCTGGAAAAGTAGGTTATTTGTAAATTGAAACGTTTTTCCCAGGTAACACGGGCTAGCTAAAAGTGTTCACACTAGATCGCCACCTTGGTCTTGTTTTACCTGTCCTAAGGACCCCTTGTCCCTTTTCACCTCTCCTGAGAATACGTTATCCCCTTTTACATTTCTTAACTGTGTCGGTGTCCCCTCAAATTGGCCTCATCCAGTTTGAATGTCTGGATGTGGATCTTGTGTCTGTCCTACGTTCTAGTTACAAAGGGGAAATGTAACTTTAAATGAAGAGATCTGACTGTCACTCCTTGTGGCAGGTTGTATTTTCCAGAATGGATGGATGATGGGAGAATTCCATACTCCATTCCATGCGCTTTTTCAGTGTGATGTCAACACTTTTCCAGCAGGAAGCAGGAGCTTTGTTCCCTCTCTCTGAATCTGGAGATATATTTGTAACTGCTTCAGCCAATAAAATTTGAGAGGAATGTCACTGCCTGATTTCCAAGCTAGCTATTAAAGAGAGTGAATTCCGTCTGGCCTCTTCCTTGGGATGCTTGCCTTTGGAACCCTGTCACCCTGTTGCAAGAAAACCCAGACTACATGGAGAGATCACATTAACTGCCACTGACTACCAGTCACGTGAGCAAATTATTCCAGCCCCCAGCCTTAAAGTGTTCTTGCTGAAGTCCCAGACATCCAGGAATGGAGATAGCTTGTCCCTGTTGTGCTCTGAATTCAGGACCTGCAGAAATCATGAAAAATAAATGATTATAGTAGTTTAAATACACTACATTTTTGCATAATTTATCATACAATGAGAGATAATGAAAACAGCCTTAAACCTTGCGTCACCAATAATGGGACATCCTGACACTATCTGCCTCCTAATGTGACACGATATGAAATAGACAGCACTGCCTATGAAATACTGTCAAGAACATTCAACTCAAATCTCATGGAAGACTTTAGTTCTATCATTTTTATAGGAAGCACAAGGGATAGAGAAACAAGTTAAAAGTCATCATGAAGAAATAATCAGACAAATCCAGATATAAGTAACCTGGTTTCATAAAAAGAAGTCAATAATAGAAAAAAATAAAGGGATCCAGTTCTAGGTTAAGAGAACCTAAGATTATAGTTAACATAAACCATGAACCTTGATTCCTTTTGAAGAAAAAGATATAGGGACAGTATGGAAACTTAAGTTGTATATTGGATGCTGTGAAAGAACTAGTATCTATTTTCTTAGGTATGATAATAGTCTTGTGGTTATGTAGGAGAATATCCCTATTTCTGCAGGGGTGTCTGAGATATTTTGGGATAATACAATATGTTTTTAAATGGCCAATCAATATAACTGGGTACATCAATACATAGAGCATACATGGCCAGGTGTTAATAATTGTTCAATCTGATAGAATAGCATTCCACTATAACATTCTTTCTAATTTTATGTGTCAACCTTTTATTCCTAATAAAATTTAGAATACTTGTGAAACAAACACTGATTAGATATTACATTACATGAAAACACAGAACTTGTGGGCTGGTGACTTGAAGCTGGGAAGGAAGGCTTGTTAGTGATCCTTGTGAAATTCGGGTTCCTGTATCCGTGCTTCCTAGCACTGCTCACTGAGCCTAGACTGGGTGTTTGAATTTGATGGATTAGATGAAATTTCTTGAGTTATGCTGAATGTAAACATTATTATGTTTACACATGAAGCAATGTGTTGGGCATCTGTTAATAACTTCTGCATGGAGAAATGATGCACAGTGTATAAAGCTTGGTATCTGGAAAACATGTCACTTTTAATGAACCGTGTTTTCACATAATCTTATGTAGGTCATCTACTCCACAAGTGATGAATGTGGACAGATGTTTGTTTCAAATGTATGTTTAACTTAATGATGAGCCCACTTGCCCACCTTTTTTACAACTGTAGTGCAATTTCAAACTAATATTTTAAATCTAAGATCAATGCACCAACTCCCAAAGCTCAAGTAATTAAAATTCCCTTTGTCCTAATGGGTCAACATGACAAAGTGGGCAATTCTAATGACAAAAGGTTTCTTGGTAGAGTGACTGTCAGCTATGCCTCAACTGCATACTAAAAATTACAACTGTAATCCTTATTTGACTCAGAAATGAAATTATTTCTTGGGGATATTCTCTTCAACTTAAAAAAATAATTCAGTAACAGGGTGCATCAGAAAGAAAACCTAAGGCATTTCTGGGATGTCCCTGGTGGTCCAGTTCATAAGAATCCACCTGCCAAGACACAGGTTTGATCCCTGGTCGGGAAAGATCGTACATGCCACGGGGCAGCTAAACCCACAACTACTGAAGCCTGCATGCTTTAGAGCCCGGTAGCTGCAACAAGAGAAGCCACTGCAACGAGAAGCCTCTGCACAGCAGTGAAGACCCAGCACGGCCAAAAATAAAAATTTAAAAAAAAAAAAAAAAAAGGAAAGAAAACTTAAGCTTCAGAAACGTGGTTCTAGTCCTACCTCTGCCATTTACTCTCTTGGTTCTACCTTCAAAACTTTGACCCCTTCTCACAAGCTACCAGCCTGGTTCCAGAAGTCTCCCTTGGATTAACTCAAAGCTTCCTGACTGGATTCTGTGTTAATTCTTGCCTACTATTGCCTATTCTCCACATGAAGGAAGGTGATTCGTTCCCTCCGCTGCTCAGAGCCCTCCAGTCGCCCCGCATTTCTCACAGAGCGAAGGCTGAACCCGCATTAAGGCCTGCGAGGCCCTTCGTGGTCTCCTCAGCTCAGCGGTACCGACTCCCGCTCCAGCCGCTATGGCCGCCGCGCTCCTCCTGGGGCCGCCCAGCGTGAGTCTCCCGGGAGCGCCACACTGGCCGGCGCCTCGCCGGGAAGGGTCCTCGTCCTCCACCCACGTGGCCCTCCCCCTCACCTCCGTCTCTGCTCGTGTCATTTGGTCCTTCAGGCCTTCTCGGACCGCCTTTCATTGTATTTACAGCTCCTCTCTCACACGCTCCTTTGCGGCTTTATGTTCCTTCTGAGCACATACGTCTGTCTCATGGATTATATACTTTACCTGTTTATTTGTCCCTCTTCCCACTAGAATATAAACTACTAAGGCCAAGAGGGTTTTTTTTGTCCCTCTCATTCCTGTCTCAGAGGGTAAAAAGTCAACCTGCATTATGGGAGACCTGAGTTCGATCCCTGGGTCGGGAAGATCCTCTGGAGAAGAAAACGGCAACCCACTCCAGTATTCTTGCCTGGAAAATCCCAGGGACGGAGGAGCCTGGTAGGCTACAGTCCATAGCGTTGCAAAGAGTTGGTCATGACTGAGCGACTTCCCTTATTTCTCTGCGGTGTCCCCGCTTTAACAGGGCTTTCCAACAGAGGGCGCTAAACAAACATTTACTAAACAACATTACCTGACAGTTTGTGGCTGCGGGCAAGTGACTTCATCTCTCCAGGTCTTGGTTTCCTGTACATATTGAGATGGTTGAATAAAACTTTCTCTCTGGACCTTATAGTTTTAATATTCTATGATTTTAATATTCCCAGTTAGTTCTGGGAAATATACTAATGTTGAGATTAAAGGATATTCTCTCTGCATTATTATAAAAATTGTCTTTAAAAAATCTATTTTACTATATGGCAACCCACTCCAGTATTCTTGCCTGGAGAATCCCTGTGAACAGAGGAGCCTGGCAGGCTAGAGTCCATGGGGTAGCAAAGAGTCTGACACGACTGAGCATCTGAGCATATGCACATTTTACTATAATTACAGGGAACTCTCGCTGTTGGGGCCAGTGTGAGGAAAGCAGGAGAGACTCCATCTTGAAGCCTGTTATCCGTCTCAAAGATTTGATGTGAACTGGGCCTGAACCCTTCCCCCAGAGTGAGGAAACCGTTGCTGGTGAAAACCAGGTCTCCTGGAGACTTCCCTCCTGACATGACAAACGGAGACTGTAGCTGACGTTAGGCTGCCCCTGTTAGATTAACCATGGAGATGTCCCCCCTTGACATATAATCACTGTTCCCCACCTTTAACCTTAATTGTTTGTTCTCCTAGAACCTACTTGTAAAACTCAAACATAAACAACAAAGAGGTTGCTAACATGTAACCTGTCACGTAGTGGGGGGTATAAAACTGGGCCTCTCAGAAACGTCAGGGTCCTCGTTGGGAACTGATTCCCCTTGCACCCGCTGGCATAATAAACTGTACTCCACTGTCATGAGTGTCTTCCGAGGTGTGTTTTGCGACTCTGAATTCCACAACATCACCTTTTAACCAAAGAATCTGTAAAGTATTAAGCTTCAGGAAATACTGAAATTCTAATTACTAGTAAAATAATAGAAGCTTTCATTGACTAAAGTGTTAGTCACTCAGTCGTGTCTGACTCTTTGCAACCCCATGGACTGTATAGCCCGCCAGGCTTCTCTGTCTATGGAATTCTCCAGGCAAGAATACTGGAGTGGCTAGCCATTCCCTTCTCCAGGGGATCTTCCCAACCCAGGGACTGAACCTGGGTCTCCTCCATTGCAGGCAGATTCCTTACCATCTGAGCCACCAGGGAAGCCCTCCATTGACTAAGGAATGGTTACTTAGGAAACCAAAACAGCACATCGCTTTTTTTATGGGGTCGCAGAGTCAAACACGACTGAGACTAACACACTCTTCACTGTTGACCAAGGACACTTACAAAAAGTGTTTTTTCTTTTTCCAGCCAACATATTTAGTTTTCTAATCTTGCTTATTAGAAATAGTTTTAGGATTTCATAACTTATAAATGTTACACTTCATCATAAATGAAACGGCTGTGGTGCATTGAATAGACCTATGTGTTATAGAATGCAGTTTTGTTTCATGATATTAAATGATTTCTTTTATGAAACATTCCACCTCCTAATAACCATTGTCATTGTTCCATAACTATATCTACTAATACAAGTGGCATAAAGGAACGGTTACTCAAGATATTGAGGACTCTTCCTGGATATATTTCCAACAGTGTTACTCAAACTGGTGCCAAGAGTATATGCATGATTAGAAAGTAGAAATAATTCAACACAATGTCAATTGAACTTTGTTCAAGTTAGGTTGACAGAAGATAAGTCTAAGGAACATGCAAGAGAAGTGTTTATCAGAAATGGTATTTAGTAAGTTGCACCTCGAATTCTTATTGTGAGCACTCTTTTGCCCTGTTCCTTTTTAAGAATTTTTTTTTTTTAATTTTTATTATTTGTTGTCTGTTCTGGGTCTTTGTTGTTGCTCTCAGGCTTTTCTCTAGTTGTGGCAAGTGGGGGCTTCTCACTGCAGTGACTTGGGCTCTAGGACATGTGGACTTCAGAAGCTGCAGCATGCAGGCTCAGCAGTTGTGGCTTGCAGGGTCTGGAGCACAGTCTCAGTAGTTGTGGTGCACAGACTTAGTCACTGCATGGCATGGTCTGGAAAGATCTATGTCCCTTACATTGGCAGGCAGCTTATTGGAAAGTAGTAAATGTAGCTAGGAGACTACATCATTTCTTTAAACTTGAAATTTAAACTTGTAGGTAAATTAAATTTACCTACAGTGAAATGCACAGTTCTTAAGGATACAAATCAATGAGTATTGACCAGTGCATCTATCCATGTAACTTATATCCCTATCATTTTTTCTTAAACTTATTTTGAGATAATTATATGCCCTTGTAAAAAATAATACAGAGAGCTCTTAACCCTGTACTTTTCACCTCAATAGCACCATCATCCACAATTTTTGTACAGTTATCAGAACCTGGATATTGACACTGATACAGTGGAGACAGATCATTCCCATCCCTCATAAAGCCCCTTTCTAGCCACACCCACTCCCCTCCCACCATCGCCTCCCCCTTAGCCCCTAACAACTACTCATCTGTTCTCCATTTCCATAATTTTGTCATTTCAAGTGAAGTCACTCAGTTGTGTCCGACTCTCTGTGACCCCATGGACTATACATATATAGCCCACCAGGCTCCTCCGTTCATGGGATTCTCCAGACAGGAATACTAGAGTGGGGTTGCCATGTCCTTCTCCAGGGGATCTTCCTGATGCAGGGATCAAACCCGGGTCTCCTGCATTGCAGGCAGATGCTTTACCCTCTGAGCCACCAGGGAAGCCCAAGATTCTTGAAATTCTTTCAAATTCTTGAAATTCTTGTCATTTCAAGAATGCCATATAAATGGAATGATACAGTATAAAACCGTTTGAGACTGGCTGTTTTCACTCAGCGTAACTCTCTGGAGATTCATCCAGGTGGTTGCACATAGCAAGAGTTTGTCCCTTTTTATTACTGAGTAGTGTTCCCTGGTGTGTGGATGTACCATAGTTAGCTTCATCATTCTACCCATTGAAGTACAACTGAGTTGTTTCTAGTTTGTAGCTCTCATGAATTCAGCTGCTATAAACATTCGAGCACAGGTTTTTGTGGGGAAATAACTTCATTTATCTGGAAGTACAACTCCCAGGAGTTCAATTGCTAGATCCTGTGGTAGCTGTATGCTTAGTTTTTTATTTTTTTTTAACTGACAAATTGTTTCCCAAGTGGCTGTACTGTATGAAATTTCCCTCTGAGCCCTGCTTTCACTACATCCCACAAATATTGGTAAGTTGTATTTTCATTTTTCTTCCTTCAAAATATTTCAAAATTCATCAAAATTTCTGTTGAGACTCCTTGTTTACCTAGGTGTTATTTGGAAGTGTGTTGTTTAATCTCCAAACATTCTCCAGCCATATTTCTGTTATTGAGTTTTAGTTTAATTCTGTATTAGTCTGAGGACATACTTCGTATTATTTCTAGTTTACAGCTGTGTTATGACCAGGGATGTGGTCTCTCTTGGTGACTATTCCTTGTGAGCTTGAGAAGAATGAGTCTGATGCTGTTGGATGAAGTATTTTATAAATGTCAATTAAATCCAGTTGATTGATGGTGCTGTTCACCTCAACTCTGTCCTTACTGATTTTCTGCCTGCTGCTTCTGTTGATTACTGACAGGGGTGCTGAAGTCTCCAACTGTAAGGGCGGCTTTGTCCATTTCTCCTTGCAGTTCTGTCTTTTTACCTCATGTATTTTGCTGCTGTATTGTCGGGTCTATACACATTGCTGTTGTTCAGTCCCTAAGTTGTGTCTGACTCTTTCAACCCCATGGTCTGCAGCAGGCCAGGCTTCCCTGTCCTCCACTATCTCCCAGAGTTTGCACAAACTTATGTCCACTGAATCAGTGATTCCATCTCGTCCTCTGTTGCCTCCTTCTCCTCCTGCTCTGTCTTTCCCAGAGTCAGGTTCTTCTCCAGTGAATCGGCTCTTTGCATTAGTTAGCCCAAGTCCTGGAGCTTCAGCTTTAGCGTCAGTTCTTCCAATGAATAGTCAGGACTGATTTTCTTTAGGATTGACTGGTTGGATCTTGCTGTCCAAGGGATTTCAAGAGTCTTCTCCAGCACCACAGTTCGAAAGCATCAGTTCTTCGGTGCTCAGCTTTCTTTATGGTCCAACTGTCACATCAGTACATGACTACTGGAAAAATAATAGCTTTGGCTAGACAGACCTTTGTGGGCAAAGTGATGTCTCTGCTTTTTAGTACACTGTTTAGGCTTGGCATAGCTTTTCTTCAGGATCAAGCATCTTTTTTTCTTCTATTTATTTTTATTAGTTGAAGGCTAATTACTTTACAATACTGTAGTGGTTTTTGCCATACATTGACATGAATCAGCCATGGATTTACATGTGTTCCTCATCCTGATCCCCCCTCCCGCCTCCCTCTCCATCCCATCCCTCTGGGTCATCCCAGTGCACCAGCCCTGAGCACTCGTCTCATGCATCCAACCCGGGCTGGTGATCTGTTTCACACTTGATAGCATACTTGTTTCAATGCTATTCTCTCAGAACATCCCACCCTCGCCTTCTCCCACAGAGTCTAAAAGTCTGGTCTGTACATCTGTGTCTCTTTTTCTGTTTTGCATATAGGGTTATTGTTACCATCTTTTTAAATTCCATATATATGCGTTAGTATACTGTATTGGTCTTTATCTTTCTGGCTTACTTCACTCTGTATAATGGGCTCCAGTTTCATCCATCTCATTAGAACTGATTCAAATGAATTGTTTTTAATGGCTGAGTAATATTCCATGGTATATATGTACCACAGCTTCCTTATCCATTCGTCTGCTGATGGGCATCTAGGTTGCTTCCATGTCCTGGCTATTATAAACAGTTCTGCAATGAACATTGGGGTACACATGTCTCTTTCAGATCTGGTTTCCTCAGTGTGTATGCCCAGGAGTGGGATTGCTGGGTCATATGGCAGTTCTATTTCCAGTTTTTTAAGGAATCTCCACACTGTTCTCCATAGTGGCTATACTAGTTTGCATTCCCACCAACAGTGTAAGAGGGTTCCCTTTTCTCCACACCCTCTCCAGCATTTATTGGAGCAAGCGTCTTTTAATTTCATGGCTGCAGTCTCCAGCAGTGGTGATTTTAGAGCCCAAGAAAATAAAATCTGCCACTGTTTGCATTTTCCCCCTATCTATTCAGGATTGTTATATCTTCTTGGAAAATTGATCCAATCAATCATTAATGCCCATCTTTATCTCTAGTAATTTTCCTTATTCTGAAGTTGGCTTTGTCTGAAATTAAGATAGCTACTCCACCTTTGTTTTATTATTAACAAGACATACCACTCTCTATTCCCTTACTTTTATCTGTCTTCATAATAAAGTTAGTTTCCTATAGATAGAAAACATATAGTTGAATCTTGATTTTTTTAATCCACTTTGTCAGCTCCTGTCTTTTAATTGGTATATTTAGACAATTCATATTTAAAAAGTGATTATTGATATATTTGGATTAACATATGCCATACTTTTTACTGTTTTCTACTTGCTACATTTGCCTTTAATTCTTTTAAAAAAACCTTCTTTCCTGCCTTGTCTGGTTTTGAGTGTTTATATGAATCAATTTTCTCTTTTCTCTTAGCTTGTAAATTATACTTATTAAAAATTTTTTTCAGTGGTTGGCCTAACACTTGTTAACATACATTTACAACTAAATGAAGTCCACTTGCAAATAACACTATAGTGATTCACAGCTAGTACAGGTTCTTTATGAAAGAATGTTCCCAGTTACTCCCTTCCATCCCTTGTAACTCAGTGTTATTCATTTCACTTATCCATAAGCTGTAATAGTTCCTATTTTTATTTTGAACCAACAATTATCTATCACATCAGTAAAAAATAAGAAACATAGAAGATTTTACCTGTATTTCTTCTCTAAAGGTTCTTCCTAACTTTATGTAGATCTGAGTTTCTGACCTGCATAATTCTCTTTGTCTCTAAAGAACTTTTAACATTCTTCTCAAGGCAGGTCTACTGCTACTGCTAAGTCACTTCAGTCGTGTCCGACTCTGTGCGACCCCACCCCTGGGATTCTCCAGGCAAGACCACTGGAGTGGGTTGCCATTTCCTTCTCCAATGCAGAAAAGTGAAAGTGAAGTCGCTCAGTCATGTCCGATTCTTCCCGACCCCATGGACTTCAGCCTACCAGGCTCCTCCGTCCATGGGATTTTCCAGGCAAGAGTACTGGAGTGGGGTGCCATTGCCTTCTCCAAAAGGCAGGTCTACTGGCCTACTATTCCCTCAACTTCTGTTTGTTTGAAAGAGTCTTTTCTTTTTCAATATTTATTGTTGTCTTTTTATTTTTAATGTTTATTCATTTATTTGGCTGTGTTGAGTCTTTGTTGTGGGATACATGATCTTAGTTCCCCGATCAGGGATCAAGCCCAAGTCCCCTGCACTGGAAGGAAGATTCTTAACCACGGGGCCATCAGGGAAGTCTCTGAGTCTATTTTTCTTTCATTCTTGAAGGATAATTTTGACTGTTTTTTTTTTTTTTTAAACCCATAACCCTAAATATTTCACTCCATTCTCTTTTTGTTTGCTTGGTTTCTTATGAGAAGTCCAGTATAATTCTTATCCTTGTCCCTCTTTAAGTGAGGTATTTTTTCCTGACTCCTTTCAAGATTTTCTTTTTCTTTGGTTTTCTGCCATTTGAATGTAATATGCCTGGGTATGTAGATTCGGGTATTTATCCCTGCTTGATGGTTTCTGAGATTCTTCTGTTGTTAATTTTGAAAAATCCTCACGAATTATTACTTCAAGTATTTATTCTCCTTTCTTTCTTCCCCTTCTGGTATTCCCACAATGTACATGTTCCCCATCTGTTGTTCACTCATTAGTCCTGGGACATAGGTTGTTTGCTTGTAAGGCGCTGCTGCCGTTTCAATGGAAAGCCAGCAATGTTTAACAAATTCCTCTCACCTAGGAGGATTCGATATCCAACTCTGTCTTCTCTTGATGAGCAGCAGCTGATATCTTTCCTGACTTTTCAGCAGTTGTCGCCCACGTGCTCCTCGCAGGCCCCTCCTCCAGGCCCCTCCTCCCCTCTGCGCAGCGCAGCGCAGCGCAAACGTCTGAGTGGATCTGGGGGTCTCTGTCTCTGTGACTCCTTCGTTTCCGGGATTCCATCCCATCTCCAGTCACTCTGGCATTCCCGAGGTCCTTCCTCAGATACCTTGAACCAAGGTAGGGTTGAAGCTTTCTTTTGAATTTTAGTTTACGTCCGCACAGCTGGGGAATACCTCTCTAAATGTGGGAATTACCTAGCGCAGTTCCCTTAATTCAAGGGGCATATTCCTTCCAGTTCTGCCTGTTTATTCATTTTCCAGAGCCTTCAAACAGTTGTTTTTCTTTAAATAATGTAAATAGTGTTGACTCTTGTTATCTGTGGGAGAGTGAGTTCATTTTATTCCTCCATCACCGGATCTAGAACCTAGGAAGCGATCTCTTCGTTGTTTTGATGAGAACAGCAAGGTAACCGTTAGGATATAGACGTTACCCCTAAATTCCCTCGATTAAAAAATGTCATGGGCCTGCTGTGTGCTCTGAAGGGTCCATTAATATTTTTCTACTGAGAGTAACAAGTAAAGTCACCATTTTCTGTTTTTGACACATGTATTTTGGATTAAGGAATTTCTTCCAGCAGGACATATTTAAATATCTAGACTTAATCCTGGCCTGTTTCTACAGCTTGGAAGAATATTGAGAGAAGTGTCCTGTTTATACTTTTATTAACTTGAATCGTTGAGAAGAAGCTCTCTCTCTCCTTTTCTAGTTCTTTGTGTTATCAGAAGCAGCTCTTGGTATTAATAAGCTAGAAATAATGATTCACTCCTGGTTATCCTTTCCAGGTTGGAGACCATGATATATCAAACAATCATTTGTTTGCCTAAACTGGAACACCCAAGCTTTGCTGTAGTGTGTGGCAGGGCATGGAGGTGGGTGGTTCTCTTCTATTCCGAGGTGGGGTTGGATTCAGAGATGTTTATTCACAAGCACTGTTGCCATTTGTGAGTGTGAGCTGACTGCTGGCTTGGGGGAAGAGTGAGAAGGGCATTTGTTCTTTCTGCCTGCTTGACCCGTTCTGAGTCAGAAGAGACAGCCTACCTCGTGAACCCCCATATTTCGCGGGTTGTCCAGCCCAGAGCACCTTTTTGAGATGAGTAAACGGCAGTACTGTGATCACAGGTTGGAAATTCATGTGTCAAATATGATTTTCTGCTTGTCTGTACGTCTGGGTCAGAGACACAATGATAAAAACAATCTTTGTGTTGTTGAAATACTTGTTTGCAACATTAAGAGGTTGAACCCCGAGAACTTTGGTGAAGTATAGTGTTTAATTTTATAAAAAGTTAAATCTCATGTTATGGGGACCTCTTCTAGGTGGCTGTAATCTTAGTGAAATGTCTCCTCTGCCATAAAGGATTATGTGGATTATTTATGAGGATGGAAAGGGACTCTCAGTTTTCTTTAAAAAGAAAAAAAAACCTCTTAGCTTTTAAAATTATTTTTTTTAAGATTTTGGCTATCCTGGGTCTTCGTTGCTGTGCAAGGGCTTTCTCTGGTTGCCACACCTCAGCTCAGTTGCCCTTCAGTATGTGGGATCTTAGTTCCCCGACCAGGGATCAAACCCATGTTCCCTGCATTGGAAGGTATGTTCTTGACCACTGGCTCTCCAGGGAAGTCTCTACCCAGTTTTCTTAGCTACTGATTTCTCTTTGTTATCTGATTGGGTCTCCTAGTTGGGCCATCTCTCAGTCATCTTTTCTATCTACCCTTTGGTTCACCCTGAATCTATTCCTAAACCCAATCTGATTTTCAGCCTATTCTGGCTGCGTGTGATCTGAACCCTTAGCCTCCTGAGATATGCCTCCTTATGCCCCTTTCACCCAGCATGGCTTCTGTAGAAACTCTTGGGAGAAACTTTAACACAGTACTCCTCCATCTTTTTTTCCAGTCTGATAGACAAGATAGATGTGTTTCTCCACTTGACAGATGGTTACTGAACATATGCTTTGACTCAGGTGTGTTAGAGCCTGGGGATCAGGGATATATGAAAAAAAAAAAAAAGATACGAGTTTTGGAAGCTTCTATTCTAGACGGGATTACAGCTAAGTAAGTGGAAAATATTTGTGCCATGAATGCTTTGATGTGTGTATACACACAGAAACACCCAACATAGATGGAAGGGGTCAAGGAAGGGTTCTGGGAAGAGTGATATCCAGGCAAAGGTCCGAGGGTGATTAGGAGGAGCGGGGATCCAAGCAGAAGGATCTTGCCCATCCTTCTTGGAGGACATACGCCCAGGAAGGATCCAGAGTTAGACCCAGCCTCCAACTACATCCTCTACCCACCCTTTTCTCTCCTGTTTTAGAGAGTGTATAGACCACAAGGGAGCAGTAAAGTCCCTGTGGGGGATAAATCAGAATCTGCTCTTTTTAAAAAGATAAATCATAAATTATTCACAAACTCTGCTAACTAAGAGTCCAGGTATGATCCATAGCTAAGGAATGCACTTCAGAAATGGTTTAATTGTTCCAATGTGGTGCTTTAACAAAGCAATTCATAAAATAAGAAAATGCATTAGAAATACACCCACTCCCCAAAGACAACCACTGTTAAGAGTGGGGATACATTCTTCCAGAATTTTTTCTTTCCAGCTGTATGTTAGGTGTATAAAAGTCTTGTGCAGTATTATTGGTCCTTTTGATTGAATAGATCATAAACATTTTCTACTGTCATTAAATACTCTCCTACAACATCAATGAAGTAACTGTATACTCTTTCATATGATGTATTTATAGAATTAGTTCCTTTTGGTTTGGCATTTGGGGTGCTTCCAAATTTTTATGAGTAGCATTGTAGTTTCTCAAAAAAGTCTGTAAGCTATGTAGCTGAATCTTTCTAGTTTTGGAACTTCTATAAAGGGATTCTTCCATTTCTTAAGTTAAATTTGAGATTCGCTCAAATACAGTGGGATAAGTGATACAGTACAAGAGTTTTTTTTTAATAGTTTGAGAAAACTTGGTTGTGAAAGTGGCAAGAGTAAAAGGAAGCATTATAATTTTTATAATTTTCTTCTTCATGAACTTAGATAAGGTTTTTCAATTTATGTTTGCATGGTTTGATGATATTATTTACCAAGTTTTACAGAACTTTGAGAAATAGAATGAAAAGCCATTAAAAAAAAAGAATGAAAAGCCATGGATAATAGGTTTAGGCACACAATTAAAATCATAATATTTTCTTAAAATGTTTACTATCAAAAACGTAAAGGTGTAATTAAAGAAAATTTGCTTTTATAACTTACTGAATTTGGTAGAATACTTAATGTAAATTCAGGCGGAGTGGGGCTTGAACTCCTAAGTTCAGGTTATTTATTTAAAGCATTTTAAGCTACTTAAACTTATTATTGCTTTCCTTATTATAATACTATCAATGATAATGTGAGTTTATAGTCATTGGAGAGTTCTCAGTTGAGTCATAGGGATTTATAAATCCTTTAAAATGTTAATTTAAAAAAGCTAAAATATTATTATCTTGTTAATATCCATCTGATTTTGAATTTCTTTTAAATCTCTATTTCCCCCAAGAACTGATGTTTTATACCACCTTGAGATCATTAGTAGTTAGATCAAAGAAAATTTCTTGCAACATAGATATTTGATCATCTAGAAGCATCCACCAAGAAGCCATGTAAGCATACTTAATTTTGAAGGAAGTGCTAAACCTTTCCTAATTTCATCTGGTTCCACAGTTTTTCTTTCTGGAGTTAGTAGGACTGGCAGTCATAGCTGGCTTATTGCAAGTCAGTTCAGGTCAGCCCCTGTTTTCTCCTCCAGCCTAATTTTCCAGACCTTTTTCTCTCTTCCCCCTCCTTCCCTCCTCCTCACTCTTCTATGTGTTTAGATTCAGCACGGAGGCTGCCTCCTGGTCCCCTGAAGGCTGTGCCGGTTCTCAGGGATTTGTGTCCCCACAGGACACCTTCCCACTTGCCTCACTGTTGCCTCTGTCCCAGGGAGCCTCTGGCCAGGAAGCAGGTGACAGAGCCTCCATCTTGGGTGACAGTAGGAGGCAGGACCACGTGGGCTGAGGCTCCAGGTCCTTGGCACGTGCTCCCATCAGACTTCACCTACGAAACACAAGAAAATTAAAGATAAAAATCATTAAGAATTCCAAGATGGCAGTGGGGGTGGACGGGTAGGGGAGCATTAAATCCCAAGAAGGAGGCCTTCCTGAGGAGAGGGAAGGGATGGATGAGACTGTGCTGGTCACATACCCATGATGCTGGTCCTGTGTGTGGAGATTCATTTTGAGGAAAATACTGCGCTGAAAGGCTAAGCTACAAGTCAGATATCATGGACCTGGGATGTGAGCTTGGGTGGTTTATTCTCACAGTTCTGCTCCTGACTCTTCGCTGGCCCATCCCCTGTGTTATGGGAGGCCAGGGCTCACGCTCTGGGAGGTTGGAAGCACAGGGTAAGAGGAACCGTTTCTTTGTGCTTTTCCTGCATGGATGCTGCTTAAGTGAATGAATCTCAGTCAGGTCTTTGGTTTCTGTTGAGGACAGATGATGTCCCACCTATTATTTCTTCTTCTTCTTTTGTTTTTAATATTTATTTATTTTTGGCTGTGTCGGGTCTTAGTTGCAGCATGCAGGATCTTCTGTTGTGGCATGAGAGCTTAGTTGCCCCGAGGCATTTGGGATCATAGTTCCTGGGCCAGGGATCGAACCCAAGTCCTCTGTGTTGGAAGGTATATTCTTCACCACTGGGCCACCAGAGAAGTCCTCACCTCCTCTTTACATTGGACGACGTTAACAATAAAAGTGTGTCGTCGGTCAGCGTTGTCCTGATTTTTAAAAGGCTTCTCTCGTTACATGTGTAATTTTTTTACATATTAGCTTTGCTGTTTTTGAAAACATTGCATCTGTATGGCCCTCTAGTGGCCATGAAAGTGTCAAAAGGGACTAGACTAGCAAGTGGAAGAGCAGCTGTGTAATAAGTGCATTCGTAAAAGCATGAATCATGCCAGTACCAATTACTGCCGCTGTGCTGACACGGGTCCACAACGACCGGATGGGCCATGGCACAGGGCCGTGGGCTGGGGCAACAGGAAATGGACAGCCCTTGTCCAAAGGGGGGAGCTTCCAGTGAGTTCCAGCCTCTGGTTGCCCTGGGGGAGGCAGACTGTGTTGTTAAGGAAAAGCCCTAGATCCATCTATTTATGTAAAAGTTCTCAATTTTTCAGTGCCGACAGTTAACTAAAAAAAAAAAACATCTCAGTGTGGGCATAACATTTCCATGAACTGGATTTGGGCTGCAGTCACCGCTTACTTGTGACCTTTGGTTTACTGGTGCTCACTGCCAGCTGGGCCTGGTGCTAAGGCTTGCATCCAGCTCCCCACGTGAGTCTACAGCATGGCCCCAGCATGGTCAGTCCCCAGGCAGAGAAGAGTAACAGGTGCAGAGGCGTGACATGAATTGTCCAAGGTCACGTGGTTGAGATTTGAACCCAGCTATTTGAAAGTCTGTCGTTTTTACTCCTGTTCTTACTGCCTGCCTCTGGTATATAAGATTCATTCCACTGAGAAGAAATTGACATTAAATCACTAACACTGCCAGAGGCTCTCTTAGGTGGCAGAGACACAGCAGTGAATATTGCCCTTGTTGGGGTGTGTTTGCGTGAATCTAAGGGAGGAGAGACAGAAGGGACCCAGGATTTGTTCTGAGCAACAGGATTGCTCGGCTTCCACCCCTTTAGGGCCAGTTACAGGTCAGCCTCAGTTTATTCCGCCAGTTCTGTGTGTTCTGCCCGCTGTTCAGCTGGCGTCCGGATTCTCTGTCCTTCTGTCCGGCCTGGCCCACTACTTCACTTCCCACTGTTTAGTGCAGAATTTGTTCCCTCATCTCTACCCTACACGTGTGGCCTGACAGCAAAGCTATGTGGTCTTCGACTTGGCCCCGGGGACATGCCCCTCAGACCCAGACCCCACCCCTTCCCAAACACGACCACAAGAGTGTCACGTAAAATGTCTTTCTTCTTAAACGTAGCTACACTTGTGCCATAAAAGAAAGAAAGTTTCATACCAACCAGCTATCATTCTGTCCAGAAAGTCATACATATTCTTACATGCTAAGTTTGGAGTTTTATTTCACTATTAGATGTACTTTTTTTTTGTAAGTCAGGTTTATTGAGGCAAAAATTAAATATGGTAAAAATTTCCCCTTTTAAGATATGTACTTCTTTAATTTTGACAAACACATACAGTCATGTAACTTTCACCGCAATCAAGATATAAAACATTTCTGGCTCTAATTCCGTTTGGAGGCTTCTTTGAGCTCGCAGAGTAGACATCATGAGCAAAGCACACCCTCCTGAGCTGAAGAAGTTTATGGACAAGAAGTTATCATTGAAATTAAATGATGGCAGACATGTCCAAGGAATATTGCGGGGATTTGATCCCTTTATGATTCTTGTGATAGATGAATGTGTGGAGATGGCAAGTAGTGGGCAACAGAACAATATTGGAATGGTGGTAATACGAGGAAATAGTGTCATCATGTTAGAAGCCTTGGAACGAGTATGAACAATGGCTGTGTTCACCAGAGAAATCAACTGCTTCCATGTGTCCCCTTTTCCACATTTTACTACCAGAAAAATTGGGCTGTGTACATTTTCTTACTGAACTTTTTTTGTTAAATAAACTTTTGTAATAGCCAAAAAAAAAAAAAAAGATATAAAACATTTCTATCACCTGCCAGAGTTCCCCCTGCCCCTGTGTGGTCAGTCTCCTGCCCTCAATTTCAGCCCCAAGACACAACTCATCTGTTTTCTGTCCCTGTGGTTTTGTCTTGTCCATAATGTCGTATGAATGGAATCATACAGTCTGCAGCCTCTTAATTGCTGAATAGTATTCTATATAGTTCTTTAAGACAAGTGTTTCCTCACTGGCAACATTAACTTTGAAATTCTAATGAAAACCAATGGAAAATAATGGTTCCTGTTAGAAACTTGTCTTACAAACCACTTTCAAGAGTGGGCCAATGTCATTACGTGAAGCATATCTAAATTCAGTAGCATCCCTTGCTTTATGCATATAATTCATTGACATGCTAGATCATGCCTAGTCAAAGTAATAACTTTCTTGGGGATTGCGGTGGCAATGGGGTGGATAGAGACCAAGGAATCAAGGAATTACCTTGGGAACTGTTGCTGAACTTCCGTCATTCTCTCCCCACATAGAGAAATACAGGTATAAATGTTTCAATGTGCTGCATACTGCTAATGTTTAATAAGAGCTGCTGCCGAAGTAGTGAGACCAAGGACCGTTGGGTCTACATGGAGGAGTAGTGTTTCTGAGATACCCTCATGCATAGGTTGACTGGAATTAGCTTACCTGAGTGACTTAGAGGCAAGTTTGGTGAAGAAGGGAGAGAAATAATTTCAGGCAGGGTGAATATCACATGCAAAGGTCCTGTGACATTGTGCGATTAGTATATCATGGTTAGCAAAGACTCATGGCTGATGCAGCTGTTCTCACTGGTCTGACCATCTAGATGGTCAGTATGCATTCTGACTGATGAGAGCATGGGCCTTACCCCTTAGGAAATATGTTTAGATTATCTTCACTAAATGTCCTTAGGCCAGTTAGCCTCAGGCAGTTAGGTTGTTGCACATTTGAGCCCAACTAGAAACTTGAAGCAGTGTAAAGATACTTAAACCCAGAGACTCTTGTCCATAATACATATTGGGCTGAGAGCAGCTCCATGCTGACTTCCTAGAGAGGCCAGTTATTACGGTAACTGAACAGTAATAAGTGCCATGAGCAAAACTGGGGTCCCTAGTTATTTTCCTGTGGTCACCAAGAAGACAAGCTGAACCAAAACTTCTGAGGAAAGTGCCCAGCATAAAGCCGCTCATCCCTAAGGATTAATATTTGTTGATCTGTTGGCAAAGGACGTTCAGGCATCTGTTTTCTTCTGAAGTCCTGTCTGATTAATACCTGTTTTACTACAATAGGTTAGGTTTATTAGGTGAGAAATGGAGTATTTCCTGCCATATCAATAAACAAGCATGTCACAGCCATCAGTGATTCCCGCCCTCCAAATGTGAATTTCTGAGCCCAGAGGGCTCCCAGGAAGAGCAGTACCTGCTACCTAGCAGCCATCAGCCACTCCCCACGATGAGCACTGAGGAGTTGGAGAGGAGGATGGGGACCGGAGGGAAGTTTGAAAAATGCGGGATACTGGCCCCAGATACCTGAGATGCATATAAAAGGAATGATTTCAATGAACCCACCAGACTTGTGCATCTTCCCATACACAGAAGAGTGCTAAATTCCTTAACTTGAGACATCTGGTTTTCCTTAATTAACAATAATCTTTTGATGTTCCTACCACCTGCCCTTTCTTGCAAACTTCTATATAACCTGACTCCTCCCTGAAGTTCTCTCAGGGTCAGTTGAGATGCTATCTCCGGGGCTTGACGTCCTAAGATTTTCCACCAAATAAAAACAAAACTCTCTCAGCTTCTAGGTTGTGACTATTTTTTAAGTCAACACAGGTTTGATTTAACAGAATTCCATTCTGATTCCTGATATTTAGAGAATGCTTAATCCAACTCTAATTTTGCAAATGAGAAAGAAATTTGGCTTGAAGGACCCAGCTAGACAGTGAATGCAATGGTGATTCAACTCAAGTTGACAAAGTCAGTTTACTCTCCTGTTTTAATCAAAATAACTCCTCTCCCACCCTCCCCATTCCCTTCCCTCCCAAGGAAAAATGTGATATGTTCCTGGAACCAAGGCAGATTCAATTGCTGCTTTCAGGTCTCAGTTCAGTAAGGTCCTGGTTTGGCCTACAGTGGCAAGTAGATCTATCACAGATGAAGTGGATATAAAAAGAAAAACCCTCACACCTCATAAAGCTTCAGGACAGCATCTCAGAGAGGCTGATATCCGGTGTTTTATGAGGCCACCAATGGGGCAGGCCCTCAATCTGTTGCCAGAAGCTCCATGGACCTGTCAGGAGTGGGGCAAAGTTCAGATGCTGCTCACAGTTTTTCCAGGATAAAGAAACTGATTTAGGATTAATCTAGCTGGGTGTTGTCTCAAGTGCAGCTAGAACGTTCTTTACTGCATAAACGCCTTCCTTTTATTATGTTTTCCTCCTTCCTTGGGGGGAAGATTCATTTCCAGAGGGTTACATGTCTGGTTTTTGTGACAGAAAAATGGGTGATTGCTCTAATTTCAGCAGGAGAAGGAGACGGGACTTCAGAGCATTCACTACAGCAAGCAGCTGGGTTCCTTGCTTAGCACTTTTGCGGTCTAATTAGGGTGAGTTACACAAAATGTAATTTGGCCTGAACTGCCTTCATGCAAAGGTAACAGACTTTCGGCCTGATCTTAGCCTCCAAGATGAAACTGAACAGAGACTGGAAATTAGTGAATTTTTAAAAAGTAGCTTTAAGTCCTCCTTAAATTAACAGTTGTTGTTGTTGTTCAGTTGTGTTGTTGTAGCCACACGTTCCGGGAAACAAACTCACTCAGAAGGACAATGCAGATAGTGGAGTGCAGTTTATTACACCCGTGGGCCCAAGGCAGAGTCTCCTCTTAGCCAAGGACCCGAACCGACTTTTGTGAAAACCTTATATACCTTTAGTGTACTGCTCAAACCCACATCCCCAAATTCCTTAAACCTAACCTCAGTTCATTTCAGTTCGATTCAGTCCCTCCGTCATGTCCAACTCTTTGCAACCTCATGGACTGCAGCATGCCAGGCCTCCCTGTCCATCACCATCTCCTGGAGTTTACCCAAACTCATGTCCATTGAGTTGGTGATGCCATCCAGCCATCTCATCCTCTGTAGTCCCCCTCTCCTCCTGCCTTCAATCTTTCCCAGCATCAGGGTCTTTTCAGATGAGTCAGTTCTTCTCATCAGGTGGCCAAAGTATTGGAGTTTCAGCTTCAACATCAGTCCTTCCAATGAACATTCAGGAGCATCTGGATTGGTTGGATCTCCTTGCAGCCCAAGGGACTCTCAAGAGTCTTCTCCAGCACCGCAGTTCAAAAGCATCAATTCTTTGGTGCTCAGCTTTCTTTATAGTCCAACTCTCACATCCATACATGACTACTGGAAAGGCTAGACGAGCCTTTGTTGGCAAAGTAATGTCTCTGCTTTTTAATATGCTGTCTAGGTTGGTCATAACTTTTCTTCCAAGGAGTAAGCGTCTTTTTATTTCATGGCTGCAGTCACCATCTGCAGTGATTTTGGAACCCCCCAAAAATAAAGTCTGCCACTGTTTCCATTGTTTCTCCATCTATTTTCCATGAAGTGATGGGACCGGATGCCATGATCTTTGTTTTCTGAATGTTGAGCTTTAAGCCAACTTTTTCACTCTCCTCTTTGACTTTTACCGAGAGACTCTTTAGTTCTTCTTCACTTTCTGCCATAAAGGTGGTGTCATCTGCCTATCTGAGGTTATTGATGTTTCTCTCAGCAATCTTGATTCCAGCTTGTGCTTCTTCCAGCCCAGCGTTTCTCATGATGTACTCTGCATATAAGTTAAATAAACAGGGTGACAATATACAGCCTTGACGTACTCCTTTTCCTATTTGGAACCAGTCTGTTGTTCCATGTCCAGTTCTAACTGTTGCTTCCTGACCTGCATACACATTTCTCAAGAGGCAGGTCAGGTGGTCTGGTATTCCCATCTCTTCAGATTTTTCCACAGTTTATTGTGATCCACACAGTCAAAGCCTTTGGCATAGTCAATAAAGCAGAAATAGATGTTTTTCTGGAACTCTCTTACTTTTTCGATGATCCAGAGGATGTTGGCAATTTGATCTCTGGTTCCTCTGCCTTTTCTAAAACCAGCTAGAAGTTCATGGTTCACGTATTGTTGAAGTCTGGCTTGGAGAATTTTGAGCAAACCTAGCCTGGAAAGTGTTAAAGGGAGATAACAGTCAGGTTACAGCCATGATTCATAATCAGAAGGGTCAGCTGGTTAATACATTGTAGTCTACACCAGTGGGTGCAATAAAGATCCCAAAGCTGATTGATTACATAGGGAATTATTACATTCTTTTTGGCAACAGGAAATCTTGGTATGGAATCTGGTGTTTATCAGTCCAGGAGGCCAGTTGGCTGTAAGTATGTTATCCCCATGGCTACCAGGCACATAGTCCAAAGCTCACTGAAAGTGCAAGATGGAGTTTCCTTCTTTTTCAAGATGGAATCAGCTCGGCCTGTTCCTTTCCTCCCTCAGTAACACACTTTCTGCCTAATCTTAGCCTCCAAGATGAAACTGAATAGAGAACTGGAAATTAGTGAATTTTTAAAAAGTAGCTTTAAGCCCTTCTTGAATTAACAAGAGTTGCTGTTGTTCAGCCTTTCAGTCGTGTCTGACTCTTTGTGACCCCATGGACTGCAGCACACCAGCCTTCCCTGTCCTTCACCATCTCCTGAAGCTTGCTCAAACTCACGTCCATTGAATCGGTGATGCCATCCAACCATCTCGTCCTCTGTCGTCCCCTTCTCCTCCTGCCTTCAACCCTTCCCAGTGTTGCAGGAAGGGGGACCTCTTCCAGGGCCCGAAACTGGGCTCTTGTCTAACACTCGGACATGACTTGTCCGAGAAGACACATGCTGATAAAGCAAGAGATTTTATTGGGAAAGGGTACCCAGGTAGAGAGCAGGAGGGTAAGGGAACCCAGGAGAACTGCTCTGCCATGTGACTTGCAGTCTTGGGTTTTATGGTGCTGGGATTAGTTTCCGGGTAGTCTTTGGCCAATCGTTCTAATTCAGAGTCTTTCCTGGTGGCGCACGCATCGCTCAGCCAAGATGGATGCTAGCGAGAGGGATTCTGGGGAGTGGATGGACAGGCAGTGTCTCCTCTCCACCTTTCCTGAACTCTTCCGGCTGGTGGTGGCTTACTAGTTCTGTATTTCTTATCAGGATCTCCTGTCATAAAACAACTCATGCAAATGGTTACTATGGTGCCTGGCCAGGGTGGGCGGTTTCAATCAGTGTGCTTCCCCTAACATCAGCATCAGGGTCTTATCAAATGACTCAGTTCTTCAAATGACCTGATTCTTCGCATCAGATGGCTGAAGTATTGGAGTTTCAGCTTCAGAGTTAGTCCTGCCAATGAATATTCAGGACTGATTTCCTTTAGGATGGACTGGTTTGATTTCCTTACAGTCCAAGGGACTCTCAAGAGTCTTTTCCAACACCACAGCTCAAAAGCATCAATTCTTTAGCCCTCAGTCTTCTTACAAAAGAGTAAGTAAATGAATAAAACTCAGTCATTAAAACCTTCTGACCGAAAGCATCTCCCCCAAAGCCTTTGATGAGCCCATCCTAGTGTGCTGGTGCCTTTTGTTCAGTTTGGGCAAAAGTGAATAACAAAGTGGTTAAGGGCTTTGGGGTCTGACGTTTAAACAGACCTTGCAGGTGCTGAAGAATCTCTAGAAGAACAATAGCATTCAGGCAGGGAGTCTTTCTCATTGTCAAAGAAATGCCATGGCAACCTCTCTGTGAAGCTGTGTGTGGGCGGATGGGACCGAGCCAAATGCAAGTTCACCCTATGTGTGCTCATGTGTTTCACATGGATCACCCTCCCTTGTAAATCCTCATGTAACTATATATAATCAGTCACATATGCTTATATCAGCTACCCCAAAGCAGCTTCTAATTGGTACTTCAAGCTCAGAACAAGGAGTGAAACCGAATAAATTTATCAGTGAGGGGGACAGAAAGTCTGCACACAAGCCTACGCTGTATGAATGAACCTAAGGAAAAAAAAAGTCACTTTTTAGCTTAGAGAGCTCTCCAGGCATGGAAGTCACGTGGAGGAATCGAGAACAATCACTGCTATTACAAGCTGGGACTTTGAGAGTGACTTGATTCTTTCTGCAGGTAGAACAAAATTGAAGTCTTTTTCAGTTTAGCGATTTAGTTTTGACTACAGGTTCCTTGGTGGCTCAGATGGTTAAGAATCTGCCTGCAATGTGGGAGACCTGGGTTCGATTCCTGGATCAGCAAGAATGGCAACCCACTCCAATATTCTTGCCTGGGAAATCCCATGGACAGCAGCCTGGCAAGCTACAGTCCATGGGATCGCAGAGTCAGGCATGATTAAGTGACTCTCACTTTATTTCACTTCAGAGTAAAGTCTTCACAATTTAGTTGTTTCAGTTGTTGTTCAGTCACTCAGTTATGTCCATAGTGATTTTGGAGTCCAAGAAAATAAAGTCTGTCACTGTTTCCATTGTTTCCCCATCTATTTGCCCTGAAGTGATGGGATTGGATGCCATGATCTTGGAGTCCCAACACTGCCATTGAAATCAGGAGACTTATTTTCCACTTCAGGATCTCTCACCAGTATCCTTGGTCTGTAGAAAATGGGCCCTACCATTACTTTTGAGGATGATGACAATACTTTCACCAACGTAATTCTCAAGAGCTTGGTAAAGGAAGTGTATCCTAGGTTCTCTTGAGGTACATAGAAGATGGATGAATGGGATGCCTGGGGTAATTCTACCTCAACATTCATATACCCCACACATTGGATCCTTTCCTCCTATCCTGACTGCTCGGAGTGTATGAGGAGCAGGAATATTGGCATCACCTGAAGCCTGTTAGAAACCCAGAATCTTGGACTCTCTCCCAGACTTTACTGAGTTAGAATTTTAACAAGACCTCCATGCTATTTATGTGCACATTAAAGCTTGAGAAGCACTAACCTACAGTTATGCCAGCGAATTTCTGGCATCTTAGCATCTTGCAGTTAGGCCACCCCTGAGCCCAGGTATCAGTCACCTAATTGAAAACACAAGGAAAATCATTTCCACCTGCCCAATCTGACATACTGAATTCAGAGTTTGGGGTACACACAAATACCAGTAAAATCAGCCTGATGTAGCATTATGTTTCTCTCTCCTTGGCCTAGACCCCCTATTCTCCATGTTTTTGAAAATAAAAATCAGCAGTATCTTCCCCATCTTTTGGTGTGTGCATCTCCTCCTGGGTTTGTCTTCATAATTACATTCCAGACTATGCAGTTAAACTGGAATCTACAGGGGTGGCAGAACTGAATCATAAGGAGAATGGGTTGCCTTAGCAAGGTACCCACTGAGAAATGGAATATTGCCTGCCATGTTAGTAAACAAAGGATGTCACAGTCATAAGGGATTGCAGCCGCCACCAGACTACAGCCACCACCTGCCAGTGAGCTGGTGAGCCCTGAGGAACTCAGGAAGGAAAAGAATACCTGCCTTTTGGCACCGACTGCCATCATTCCTCATGGTGAGCCCAGGATGTGAAAACACAGGATACTGGCCCCACGTATCTGAGTTGCATATCAAAGGAATGATTTCAGTGAACCCAGACTGTTGCATTTTCTCCTACTTAGAAAAGTGCTAAATTCCTTAACTTGAGATGTCTGATTTTCCTTAATTAACAAAGACTTTTGACGTTCAGACCACCTGCCCTTTGTTGCAAAGCTCTTATATATACTACCTCCCTATACTACCTCCCTCCTTGCCTCTTGGAAGTGGTTCTCTCAGGGTTATTTGAGATGCTGCCTCCTGGGCTTGAAGTCTTAAATATTTCTGCCAAAAAGCACATACAACTTTTAGGTTGTGAATATATTTTTAGTTGACACCACTTCAGCTATGATCTGTAGGCGTCCCCGGGCAAGAAAAGGATGACTTCATCAGGAGGGAAAGGAAAGGCTCCTTCCAAGACATTCAAACTCTCCTGTTACATCCGTTTCATTTTACATGCCCAAATTTTTACAGAAGAATGAGTGAGGCTGTGAATTAAACCAATGCTGTAATTCAGCAACCCAGAGATATGGCCATGCGCCCTTTTTCCTGCCAATGAGAGATGGGAGGAGACAAGCTATTGGACATTGGGAATTTCGTCCTTGCCCCCAAGAGGGAACCAAAGGGGGAAAACAGTTTCTGTCTTCCTCTGGATGAGTCTAGATGTGTTACTTGGCACTGCTGCAGTTTACCTGCTATCAGCCTGAGCGTGTAGACATCACGGAGAGAGAGAAAGAATGAAAGATGCCAGGAACCTGGGGCCTTGGAGACATTGCTGAGTCTTTGATTCCACCAGCTCTGGGGGCTGTTTTCCTTCCATTTCCTGTTATGTGAGATGACATCTTTTATCATCTTTTTAGTCTATTGGAGTTGGGATATTTGTTACTATGGCTAAAATCTGGGTGCAGAAGGACTAGGATGTCCATTGATACCAAATTCCACAGCAAATAAGTGAGAGGCCCAGGATTTAAGTTGGTCTGAAGGCAAAGACCATGCTCTAGGAATGTGGCCCTGCATATAGGAGGGACATTGGGATTTTTATTAGTCATCTCCTGGTAGGGCAGGTGATGGCAAGGGCCAGATAGCAAAGATTTTAGGTTTTGTGGGCCATATAGTCTCTGTCTGAGTTACTCAACCCTGCCATTGTAGCAAAAGTAGCTATAGACAGCGTGCAAATGAGTGAATGTGGCTGTGTGACAATAAAACTTTATTTAGGTTGGTGGACCTATGGGGTTGTATTTTGCCCATCATTGTAATAGAGTAAAAGGTTGAAAAATTCTGGAATTAGATCCTACATTTTAATTACAGTGTCATTATATGAAATATTGACTGAATCTGATTTAAGTGTTTGCGGCAAAATGTCAAATTTCAACACAGCCAAATCATGTGTTGCATTTTTGAAAAGTTTTATCTACATCTTCCAATAGCAGGATTTGGGTCACCATAATGTGAGTTGAAGGTTTCTTGGATGGTGTTAGTGATAAAGAATTCGCCTCCCAGTGTTCTTTGCAGGAGGTATAAGAGACAAGGGTTCGATCCCTGTGTTGGGAAGATCCCCTGGAGGAAGGTAAGGCAACCCACTCCAGTATTCTTGCCTGGAGAATCCCATGGACAGAGGGGCCTGACGGGCTGCACTCCATAGGGTTGCAAAGAGTCAGACACAACTGAAGCGACTTAGCATGCACGCACAATGTGAGTTGATTTCTAAATACAGGGTGAGTAAGAAAGGTTTGCAAGTAAAGGGTTATGACCAATTGCCCTGATGTATTTGCAAAAGGCAGCCCTGGGAGGCTGAATGGACGTGATTCCTGCCTGAGAGTGCCAGGAGGTAATATGGTTGACTCTCCCTCTGTTTCCATCAGTTGCTTCCCTCTTCCCCCTAGGCAGTGATCAGGAGAGTAACTCTAGCTGGGAGTGGTTATTGCCCAGGGCACTGTGGGTGTGATTTAGAAGTGGGGGTGGGGAAGTGGATTAGGGATATGTGGACCAAAAATGTCACCATTTTTTGCAGCCATCAAGCTACCACCACTGCATCCGCCCCCAACTAGGCATCCTGAGGGGGCTCCAGATGGAGAGAAATGGGATACAGGCTGCAGATAGTTAAAGTGCATATCAGAGGAATGATTTCAGTGAGCCCAGACTCTTGCATCTTCCCATACATAGAAACGAGCTCAATTCATTAACTTGAGATATCTGATTTTTCTTTAATTAACAGTAGTCTTTTGATGTTCTGTCTACCTGGGTTTTTTTTGTTTGTTTTGCAATGACTCCTATATGTCCTGGCTGTTCCCTTACCTCTTTCGAGTGATCCCTCTGAGAGG
This sequence comes from Muntiacus reevesi, assembly GCF_963930625.1. Lineage (NCBI taxonomy): Eukaryota > Metazoa > Chordata > Mammalia > Artiodactyla > Cervidae > Muntiacus > Muntiacus reevesi. The sequence continues at coordinate 47,659,891 of NC_089252.1, forward strand.
CTGTCTCCTGGGCTTAAATCCTCAGCAAGTCTACTGAATAAAACTTAATTCTCAAGTTTTAGATTGCGCATCTCCCCCCCCCCCCCCCCGACTGACAGTGGAAATCCCTCCCATGTCTTTTCCACAGAGAACATTCAAGTAATCCTCGATAACCAGAGCTTTTGATGTGTTCTACCATGATTGTTAGTGAATTAAATGGTCTTTTTGGGGGAACCTGTACGATTTTTGGTCTACAGGAAGAGGAACGTTTATAGCCCTCTTTACCTGATTTCTATCCTAGGTTTACTACAGTAATCGAAGGGGACCTCAATGAGGGTCCGGATCAGGGTGTTGGCCAGAGTTTGGGAACGAGAGAGGAGCCTGGAAACTCTGAAGAGATACACAATAGAGCTTAATGATGTCGCCACGGCTGAAGATAACAAAAAATGAAATGCTGCACAGTGGACATGCTCAGGGGACACACATTTTAAGATTGATTCTCTGCAGAGCTGAGTATTTAATATGTCAGTTTAGCGATAACACCGTCAAGAGCCTCACTTTTGTACCTGCTGTGAAGACCAGCTCTGGCCTGGGCTCAGACAGTGCATTTGTGCCTGGCAGGTCCTCCTCAGGCTAGGGAGCATTCGAGGTCCTGGCTCCTGCCTCAGGCTGGCTTCCTGGCACTCCCTTGGGGTTGGCTCATCTAGTCTGTTACGGCTGGAGGGAAGCCTCATGGGGCTGTCGGCTTGAGCAGAGGGGACCCGAGACACAGTGGAGCGCTTTCCTGTTCCCCGCAGCCTGGATGAGGTCCCCATCAGTGCTTTTTAATTTCAGCCATGGGGTCCTCTGCTCGTGGTTCAGGAGGGAGAGTCACAAAGCGAGTGTGACAAGTATTTCATTTTATGGGACACTTTCTGAAGAGATTTCCAAAAGACGAAACGATGAACTGCACATCACAGGTATTGACCAAGCAAAGCCACGGCCCAGGAACTGCCACAAAGCTCGGGGCCTGGCTGGGAGCACAGAGCAGCCGCTTTCAAAGGAGATTCTTAGACAGAAAGTCATAACTTATTCATGCTTCATAAACACACACAGGCATCCAGGTCCCTTAAACACAGTATGCCACTTCCCTTCAATTAACAGCAAAGTGGTGCCATTTGCCCACAAGTTCTGCCAGCTTTCGTGTAGCGAGAGCTCCTCCAAGGAGGCGGCTAGCCATCAAACCCAAAACTCTAGCAACTGGTTTGAATCCAAGAAATGCCGGCCTCCTTGGCCACAGGAAAGACATTTGGGGCCATTTCTGTTTTTTCTTAATATGGAATAATTTGTTCTGATCAGCTAGAAAGTCTTAGTGTCTGAGCTTCACTTGATAACTAAGAAGAGGTACAGATTAGAAATAGCATCCCTGCTAGAGAAGGTGTGTGTATGTGTTCAGCTGCTCATTTGTGTCCGACACTTTGTGACCCCATGGACTGAGGCCTGCCAACCTCCTCTGTCCATGGAATTTTCCAGGCAAGAATACTGGAGTGGGTTACCATTTCCTACTATAGGGGATGTTCCCGATCCAGAGATCAAACCCATATCTCTTGTGCCTCCTGCATTGGCAGACAGATTCTTCACCACTGGGTCCACCTGGGAATATCCTGAGAAAGTGAAGAAGCAGATGACTGGATGTGCTGTCTGGTTGGAATCAAGAGCTGGGCTGTCGAGAGCAACATTTTCCCAAGGCCTAAATGGCTTCAGTTCAGCACTCCATGTAACTATAGGCATTTGAATGGGTACAGAACACCAACATTAAGTGGCTCAGTGGAAAAGAATCTGCCTGCCAATGCAGGAGACAAGAGTTTGATCTCTGATATGAGAAGATCCCACATGTCACGGAGCAGCTAAGCCCATGTTCCACAGCTATTGAGCCTGTGCTCTGGATCCCAGGAGCTGCAACTCCTGCGGCCCACATGCCTAGAGACCATGCTCTTCAACTCAAGAAACCACTGCAGTGAGAAGCCTGTGCACCATAGCTAGAGTAGCCCCCACTCACTGCAACTAGTGGCAAGCCTGTGCAGCAACAAAGACGCAGCACAGCCAAACAAATAAATACATACATAAAATTATTTAAAAAAACAACAGGATACTCCAGCACACTCGACAACCAAGTAGGTCTTTATTGATAATGCTCTTGCAAGCCCTTGTTGACACAGCACACCTCAATTAAATCAGAGAAATAGCCCCTATCCTTAGTCATCATGAAAACCAAAACCACCTCCAAACATTTCTAGAATCATATGGCTGGAAGGCTCTTTGGGAGATTACTTAGTTGAGTGACTCTTGAGTATTATTACCCCACTCTCCCCTACCCACCCTGCCATGGGGCCTCTGGAAGTGTTTGGAGGTGGTTTTGATTCTCATGATGACTAAGGGTAGGTGCTTCGTAACTGCAGTTACAGCCCAGGAATTCAGGGACCTTAAACATCTCACCACAATGAGCAATTCTGTCCAAGAAGAACTGTCCCAAGTAAAAGTCAGTAGTGTTCAATTTAGACTGATTGCCACATTTTACAAATGAGAAAGCTGAGGCTCCGGTATAGAAGATCTTTTGTCTAAGATCATCCAGGTTGTGTTGGAGCTCTTTGCCAGGAACTGGGGACATAGACCACAGCTATTTCTTCTCATACCCCAGTCATACTTAGCACAGTGCCTGGTGTGTGATCACCCTTAGTAAATGTCATCTGTACCATCATCAATATCACCATTACCTTCCCGAGGTAAGCTTCTTCTCATGCAAGTGAGGAAGGTTCCTGGGGTGTAGATTGGAAATACAAGTTATAGTTTCTAATTAAAACAGAGCAATCAGAAAAATACAAGTGTCAGTAGACTAAGACATGACATTCAGAATCATTCAGTTAATTCCAAACAGACTGTCTCAGCCTGAAAGGCTCTACTCAGGGCAAAAGACCATATGGTGGCTTGGTTGGTGGCATCTGACCAAGTGCTGAAGAACTACCCTTTGGCCCAGTTGTTTTTAACGTAAATGATGTGGAAAAGAATCACACATCATGTCTACCCAGAAGTGTGTCAAGCATAATAAAAACAAGTCAGAAATAAGAAGTTGTAAAATATTAGTCTCCAAGATGGAAAATAAAAATATTACTTCTTGAAGAATGTTGGCAGTGCCAATCCATGTTAATTCACATAGGCTTCTGAGTCCCTGGCTTGATAGAAATACTATTTAGGCAGGCTAAGATTTTAATTAAAATGGGAAAAGCCTCACTGCACTCTCTCTAATGATCTTTATATACAAGGCTCATAAGGTTGGAAGAAACTGGGGAGGATTTGCAGGAGAAATAACTTTGCATAGAACTTCTGAAGGCTGTAGGAGTCCTGAGAAATTACGTCATTTAAAATCATTACTTTATAAGAAAATAAAGCCTAAGGAGATGACGTAATTTACCCACATCTTACGTAGTAAATGATATAATTTGGCGCCGCCAGCCTCCATCCAGGACTGCCCTCACCACTATACCTCTAAAGAAACTGTAGAAATTGGTGATGGTTCCTCTTGGTTTTTTTCTACTCAGTCTTAAAAGGAGAAATGTTTTGGATACAGAGGGCTTCTGATATGCTCATTTCCTGAGCTTTTTTATGCTTTGAATATTTATATATAATGAGATGATCTTCCATTACAGGAAGTAATGTCACGTTTTTCTCCCAGAATCTTCTCTGCAGCATTCTGGATAGGCATTTACCTGTAAAGAGAGAGCTGGTCAAGCCTAAGGTGGAGGTCCATTCCAGTCCCACCGCTGTTCCACCTTTACGTTCTTTGGAAGCCAGGTTCTGCTCTTGCAAGCTGCCTGAACTGGCTGCTGTCAAATAGATTGTGCAACTGAATGAAATGTGGAATAATTGCACCTTCCCATTAATCAATTATACAAGACCCAGAGTCATCCTTCCCTTAAAAGCCAATTGCTTCAGCAGTGGAGATTTCTCCCTTTTCATTAAATATGTCAGAAGTTAAGTTGGAAAGAAATCACATGGGTTTATACATCAGTGAAAGAGTAGTTCATTCACACAGAATAATGGGAGTGAGAACCACTTGAAACAGATTGAATGCTAATGGACTAGTTGCCTACTCTTTCTTGCCCTACAGAACAGAAAACACAAGTAAAGCTCAGTTATTAAGGGTAAAAGAAAGAGAACAGTCAAGAGATTTCTTTGGAGAAAATGCTCCAGGTTCTTTTGCATCCCCAAGATTAAGCTCTGTCATCATTTATGATAACTATTCAAAGTTTTGCCATTAGGTAGGACCAGATGCTTTTCAAATGTCAAGCTCTATCGTCATCAGCAGCCTCACGCAGTGTCCATTTCTGCATCCCATGAGAGGATGTCTTAGTCCGTTGTGGTCCTATAACAAAATGCCACAGACTGGGTGGCTTATAAACAGCAGAAGTTTATTTCTCATAGTTCTGGAGGCTTGAAGTCTGAGATCAGGGTGAGGGTGCCCCCAGTTTATGAGGGTGCTAATTTCTTCACATCCTTGCTGATACTTATAATCTGTCTTTTTAAAACTTTTTATTTTGTATTGGAGTATATTAGATTAACACTGTTGTGATAGTTTCAAGTGAACAGCAAAGGGAATCAGCTGTACATATTACATGTATCTCTTCCCCAAACCCCTTCCCATCCAGGCTGCCACGTAACATTGAGCAAAGTCCAGTGTATCTGACTTTTTGATTATAGCCACTCTAGTAGATCTGAAGTGGTATCTCGTGGTTTTAGTTTGCATTCCCCTGATGCTAATAATGTCAAGCATCATTTCAGATGCTTACTGGAAGTTTGTATATCTTTGGATAAATTTCTGTTCAAATCCTCTGTCCATTTTTAATTAGGTTATTTAGACTTCTTATATATCGTCACATGATGGAAAGGGCTAGGGAGCTCTGTGAGTCTCTTATAAAGGCACGAATTCCATTCGTGAGGGCTCTGCCCTCATGGACCTCAGCACCTACTGCCATCCCTGTGGGTATTAAGACTTCAACATGTGAATTTAGGGAGGAGACAAGTGTTCAGACCATAGCAGATGGTGAGAACACTGTTCTTTTTAATCTTTTCTTGAATTTGAGACCAGAGTGGTAGGTAGTAAGAGCTGTTTATGGAAATGAGATGGACTCTGGGTGTGAAAATTCAAGTCCACATCTTAGTTCAGAGATCTTCCTTCTCCTTAAGGCTTCCCGATCAGCCAAGTGGGCACAGCTGGGATACACTCAGTGAGGTCAGACCCAAGACACTTTGAGGAGTCTACAGTCCTCAGAAGCCTGCTGTCTCCATCTGCTATGCTGGAGTCTCGCTTCCTGGGAACCTGTGGAGAGGCCTCTAGATCTTCATGGGATTCTCTTCTTTTCTATTTTCAGCTATTTGGGATTTAAACATACCCCAAAATGCATAGGCAGAGAGTCCCTAGACTCTGAGATTAGGAGATCAACTCCAGGGGTCCTGCTTTAGTAGGTTTCCAGGCTTGTATTTAGTTTGGGGAACTGTGGAGATCATTTACTAACATGCCCATGATGCCAGCTCTTAGAGTGGTGTGGGTAGCAGTGATATCAGAGAGTATAGGAACAGTATTATCTGTAATACCATTGAAGCTATTTATTGAGTGTTTACTAAGTGCTAGGAACTGTGTTAAGCATTTCACAGTCTTTCTTTCTTTGTACTTCTAACAGCCCAGCAAGGTGGATGTTATCCCTCTTTTACAGGTGAGAAACTTAAAACTCAGAGGTGAAATAATCTGCCTAAGGTCATACACAGTGAATGGCAAAGCTAAGATGGAAGTCTGTCTCACTCTGGGACTATCTTGGCTACTACTTTCTACTGCTCAAGTAAATAAGAAATACTTCTTATTTAGAGAGTCAAGACCCATCCTTGGAAACTAGTGGGAAGGACCTACAGGCACAAGCTATCTTCCCTTAATCTGGCCAGCTGGCTGGCCAGCCTCAGGCAGGCTGGCTCCTGACATTTGTGGGCTTGCCTAAGTTGTAAATGACACCTCACAAGACTAAATGTCTAAATATTTTAAAGTTATAAATCCAGCTAACACATAGTTAAATACAGTATGTTATCAATTTATTATTTATCATTTAAGTATAGTTGAATTACAATATTAGTCTCTGGTGTACAACATAGTGATTCAATATTTTATAGATTATATTGCATTTAAAGTTATTATAAAATAATAGTGATATTTCCCTGTGCTGTACAATATATCCTTCTTGCTTGTCTATTTCATACATAGTGTTAATAGTTTATATCTCTTAATTCCCTACCCCTATCGTGTCCCTTCCACTATTTCTCTCCCCACTGGTAATCATTAGTTTGTTACTCTATATCTCTGAGTCTGTTTTGCTACATACATTCATTTGTTTTTACTATTTAGATTCCGCATATAAACTATAACATAGAGTATTTGTCTTTCTCTGACTTATTTTGCTAAACATAATAGTTCCTAGGTCCTTCTGCAATGTTACAAATAGCAGAACTTTATTCTTTTTATAGCTAAGTAATATTCCAATATTCTTCTTCAAATTTCAAATTTGCAGAACCAAAGTTGCACACTGAGGTAAATTCACAGCCTTGAGTGCATGCATGCTAAGTTGCTTCAGTCATGTTTGACTCTCTTGCGACCCCATGGACTGTAGCCCACCAGGTTCCTCTGTCCATGGAATTTTCCAGGCAAGAATACTGGAGTAGGTTGCCATTTCCTTCTCCAGAGGATCTTCCCAACCCAGGGATCAAACCTATGTTGCTTATGTCTCCTGCGTTGGCAGGCAGTTTCTTTACCACTAATGCTATCTGGGAAGCCATATATATATATATATATACATATGTATATATATATATTTATACAGAAAGATCCCCTGGAGAAGGAAATGGCTACACACTCCAGAATCCTTGCATGGAGAATTCCATGGACAGGGGAGCCTGGCAGGCCACAGTCCATGAGCTTGGTGGACAAATCAAAATGTTGGAATGATGTTTTTGTCTTGTGATTGGAGATGGCATGTAAGCTCTGAGACCACCGCCCACTCCCCAGCTGGCAATACCTTGCCCTGTGCATCTTCCATTTAGCTATTCCTGAGTTTATCCTTAATAAAAAAAAAAAAACATAATAATAAACAAAGTGTTTCTCTGAGTTCTGTGAGACACCCTAGAGAATTGTTGACCTTGAAAAGGGGGTTGTGGGAGCCCCTTACATAATAGCCTACAGACAGGAGTATAAGTGGCCCCAGGGACTTGCCCGTGGTATCTGAAGTGGGGGCTGTCTTGTGAGACTGAACCCTTAACTTGTGAGGTCTGCACTGATTCAGAGTAGTTAGTGACAGAATTGAATTGTTGGATGTCTGGTTGTTCTCAGAGAATTGGAGAATTGTTGGTGTTGGAAAAACCACACACATTTGGTCTCAGACGTGGTTTCAGAAAACACCCTACAATGTCTAAAATATACCTTTTAAAAATAATTTTTTAAAGAGAGACTAATTTTTAATGTATTTATGTATTTGGTTGCATCGGGTCTCAGTTGCAGCATTCAGGATCCTTGTCGCGTCACGCGGGATCTTTTGTTACATTGCGTGGACGCTTTAGTTGTGGCACTTGGGTTTAGTTGCTCCATGACATGTGGGATCTTAGTTCCCCAGCCAGGGCTTAAACCTCCATCCCTGGCATTGCAAAGCGGACTCTTAACCACTGTATCACCAGGGAAGACCCAAAGCTACAGCTCTTAAATAAACTGAGTGACTGGAGCACACAGTTTTGATTGCAGGTGTGATGTGGATCCTGGAAAGAACAGGCCCAAGGCTGGGGTCCCTCTTGTCCAGGTCTAAGAGTGGTACTGGCTTCAGGAACATCAGGGATGGTCTAGCATAAATCTAACTCTTTGACTAGAAAACATGGCTCAGACAGCATCCTCTTTATAAAAGACAACCTACTGTGAGTTTGGGGTGATGAATTAAATGAAGTCATAGTAAAACTTAAAATGGAGCTCTGCGATTTGATCTCATTTTTGCTGTAGTAATTCAGCTTTTAAGTTACCATTGGGCATGAAAATTACTTATCCCGAAACTCAGGCAGGAGGATTGACTTTTCTTGGGTGTGTATTTAAACTCTATTAGGCAATATAGGTTTGAGCTTCGAGGCTTAGCAGAAGTACAGTTTTGTCTTTGGAGAAATGTGTTAGTTACTTTTCACCCATGCAGAAACATCCCTTTGCCATTTGAAAGGTACAGTTCTCCAAATGGAAGTAGGATTTCTGATTTTAAATATTTTAGGTCAAAGACAAAACGTTAAGATCCCTGGAATACAGACTTTACTTATGAGTAAGATAAAAATGAAAATGCAGTAGAAAAAAAGGAAAAGGACATGCATCAACACTTCACCAAAGGAATATAAATGGTCAACACATGTTATGAAAGATACTCAACCTCACTAATCATTTTAAAAACACAAAACAATAGGTGTTGTGGGTTATCTTTTTTTAGCCTATTGGATTGGGAAGGAAAAAGATTGCTAATATGAGAAAACAGACTTTCTCAACCTGCAGGATGAAGTGTCAAGTGGGTAGACTATTTTGGGACATGGGAACAGAATATTTAGTGTTATCTGCTATTATTGGAAATGTTTAAAAGCATTGATTTGACAACTGATTTCTAGGAATTCATCCTAAAGAAACATAGTCCAAACATAGATGAATAAGGATGCTCCTTGCCACAGTGTTTATTAGAGTACAAAGCTGCATATTCAAGAGTCTCCAGGTCTACCATCTGATACCAGCTGCAGATTTGGGGAGCCCCAAGACTACCTTCAGTTTCAGTAATTTGCTAGAAGGACTTGCAGAACTCAGCAAAGCCATTTCAGCAAAGCCATTACTCTAACAATTAAATTTATCCCAGCAGAAACATGGATTAAAATCAGCCAAAGGGAGAGGCACACAGGTCTGGGTCCAGGGGAGACCAAGTTTGGTTTCCAGATACTCCCTCCTGCCGCCTCAGTGGACCAACTTCTCCCAGAAACTGTCTATGACAGTATGCGTGGCATATCGCCCACCAGTGAAGATCACTTGGGATTTGGTGTTCAAAGATTTTACTGGGGCTTAGTCACATAGACCTGACTGACCGCCTGCATGGCTGATTTTAATCTCCAGACCCTCCAGAGTTCAAGCTGCTACTGTGTGACTCAAGGACCCCCAGCCATAAGTCACATTGTTAGCCAAGACCATCCAGTATGGCCCGAGGCCCCCAGATGAACAAGGGCACTCTGATCAGGCCAGAGAGTTCAAAGGTGTCTAATGGATTTTATTCTGTAGATGGAGAAGATTCATTGAAGAGTCTTAATAAGGGGGTACCAGGAGTAGTGTGTGCTGTAGACAGAATGTTATCTAGGTTAAAGATGTAGACAGGATCTCAGTGCTTGTTAATTCCTGCCCCTGGCAGCACTGCTCCCCGCTGAGGCCCCGTCTCACGTGCACATCTAAACTGGCTGCCATCGCTTCTTGGCCTTTTGGTTAAGATCAAGTGAACTGGTTGCCATTATATTTAGGTTGGTGCAGAAGGTTGGTGTAGTTTTTTCCCAGTTGAACTTTGCTGTTTGATATCAGCTACATTCTTAAAGAAATGTGGTTATGTTATACATCATTTTAATGCACATTTCTCACTTTATGTTTTTTGGCTAATGGTTTATTACTTGCTGCGGATTTTATATTTATTTTAGACGAGGGAAATGATATTAAACAAAAATCAAATTCGAGCAGTTTTCGTATTTGAGTTCAAAATGGGTCATAAAGCAGCGGAGACAACATCAACAATGCTTTTGGCCCAGGAACTGCTAATGAACATACAGAGCAGTGTAGTTCAAGAAGTTTTACAAAGGAGAAGAGAGCCTTGAAGATGAGGAGAATAGTGGCCAGCCATCGGGAGGTGACAATGACCAATTGAGAGGATCATCAAAGCTGATGATCCTCACACGCTGAGTTGCCGAAGAACTCGGCATCACCATTCTACAGTCTTTTGGCATTTGAAGCAAATTGGAGAGGTGGAAAAACTCCTAAGTGTGGACCTCATGAGCTGACTGCAGATCAAAAAAAATCATTGTTTTGAAGTATTGTCTTCTCTTATCCTGTGCAACAACAATGAACCATTTTTTGATTGGATTGTGACGTGTGACTACAAGTGGATTTTATACAACAACCAGCAACGACCAAATCAGTGGTTGGAGTAAAAAGAAGCTCCCAAGCACTTCCCAAAGCCAAACTTGCACCAAGAAGAGATCACAGTCACTGTTTAGTGGTCTGCTGCCTGTCTGATCCTCTACAGTTATCTGAATCCTGGCAAAACCATTACATCAGAGAAGTATGCTCAGCAAATTGATGAGATCCACCAAAAACCGCAGTGTCTGCAGCCACCTTTGGTCAACAGAAAGGGCCCAGTTCTTCTCTGTGACAACACCGACCACACCTCACACAACCAATGGTTCACAACTTTAATGAATTGGTCTGCAAAAGTTTGCCTCATTTGCCATTTTCACCTGACCTCTCGCCAACTGACTACCACTTCTTCAAGCATCTCAACAACTTTTTGCAGGGAAAACGCTTCCACAACCAGCAGGAGGCAGGAAAATGCTTTCCAAGAGTTCGTCAAATCCTGGAGCACAGATTTTTATGCTACAGGAATAATCAAATTTATTTCCCGTTGGCAAAAATATGTTGATTGTAGTGGTTCCTATTTTGATTAATAAAGATGTGTTTGAGCCTAGTTATAATGATTTAAAATTCACAGTCCAAAACCACAATTACTGTTTCACCAATCTAATATTAAAACACGCAGTTCTACTAATGAGTGGGCTCTGGAATGGGACTAGTTGCCAAGAGCTTAGTGTCTGTGGTGTGTGCCGTGAACCTGGGAAGCCCAAACCTTCCCGGGTACATCTGTTTCTTGTTTTGCCTCGTCAACCTGATTGTGTCCACCTCTGTATCTGTTTCCTGACCTGTGCTCCCAGTGTCTGAAGGTGAGCTATCCTGAGCTGTCCACTGTTTGACCAGCTGCCTGGACCAGACCTACTCACTCAGGCATGAAGGTCAGAACATCCTTCTTCATCTTCATGTCTAGACATGATTCTAGAAGAATCTCTGGAACCATGATTCTGCCATTTACCCAACTCCCATCACCATCCAGAGGAGTGGCTAACATACAACTCTCTCCCCTCCCCTGGACCCATGCCAGTAGGATCAGTGAGCTCAGCAGTCTTTCCTAATGTCATGGATGCAGCTTCAAGATCTTTTTCTACACAGTATTCCAAGCAGCCACTCAAAGACTAGCGTTGGCTATCAAGATGAAGGCCATTTGTCATTCTTGATGGAGGGCCCTGCCCCCCTTGGATGTCAGTATGGTCCAAGGTGACTTCCACTTCAACAGAATGCTCCAGTGTGGGTTGTTGGCATGTATGGGACCTCACCTGGCCTTGAGTCCACTTACTCCTGGCTTTTCTCTTCTTGGGTGTCGTAAGGTCAAGTCTTCCTGAGCCACAGTTCCAAGATGAATTATGGAGATTGTTTGTGCTTCTGGGAATTTGGAATTCTTTGGAGACCAGTCAAGCCTTTTTTCTGTCAATACACTGAGAATTCCTACTCTCCCCACAGCACTGGGTGCAGCCAGCTTGCTTCTCCAGGAGCTTACTAGCTAGTTGGAGAGATATTATGTGGGGCCATGAGATGAACCTAAAACTCCAGGCATCATAAGCTAAATGCTAAATGAGCAGAGAGGGTGACAAGTACCAGAGGAATTCAAAACACATGGGAGCAGATGCTTTCAGAAACAGCACACAGGGCCTCACTCCTGATTCATCACCCAGTCGCTGGCACTGGCCCCACAAGTGCCAGATGATGGGGAGGCAAAGCCAGATGCTGCGGAATGAGCAGGCAGGAGGAGGTGGTGCCCTGCCAGCCTGGCGGGGCCCCCGGGACTTTGGTGGTGCCTCCTGGTACTGGCAGAGGTTGCAGGAGGCAGGCAGGAGTGGGCAAACAAAAGAAACACCAGTCACTGGGAACATTCATGCACTTCCCTCTCATTATCTGAACTAAATTCAGCTACACCCACAGGGTCCCCAAATCCCTAGGGAGGCAGCAAGCAGAGAAGCCATTTCTGGGGGTGGGCAGGAGGCTGGTGCATGCCCTGTGAGGTTTCTTGGTGGCTTCACAGCAACTGGTTCATGTGGGCTTAGAAAAGTGGAGGAGGACGAGGGGCTGGGGCAGCAGGAGCACCTTGACCACTGTGACTCCATTTTGAACTACTCACCGTGTCTTAACATAGCTTAAATCCCATATATTTCACATGAAATGAGTAGGAATCATAACACCGAAGAAATCACATCATAACAGAAAGACTTAAGGAGAGTACAGGAGATCCTCAGAGGAGGTAACTACAGAAAACCAGGAAAGTAACACCCACCTCCTGGAGCAAGCTTGTTAGAAGACATGTGTGCTTTGCCTCCCACCCCCCGACCCCCAGCCTGTTGCAGTCATCTCCATGGCCTGTTGCCAGACATTGAGGGGGTCCTTTCTGGTGTAACTTGTAATCATCTGCCAAATCAGCCTCCTCCTCCACCTCTGTTGCCTGCCCTGATGGAGGCCATGGCCTTCCCTTGCCCACACTGGCCCCTACTTGGGCATCCAGATTCTAATCTTGCCTTATAAACAAATAACCTGGATTTTACATTTCTCTTCTGGGAAGGCAATCTGTTGGAAAAGCAAAGCTCTCTCTCTCTCTCTCTCTCTCTCTTTTTTTTTTTTTAAAAAAACAAAGCTCTTTGTGTCACTCTCTTGTTTAAATCTGAACTCTAGATCACAGCTTTCACACCTCTAAGAGACCTGTGTTGGGGAAAAATTACAACATGAGAGTTGTGAGTTTTACTGGGGGCAAAATGAGGAATGGGGCCCAGGAGGCAGCATTTCAGATGCTCTGAGAAACTGCTCTGAGAAGACGAGGGGGGCGCCTGCTGGGCTACAGCCAATGGAGTCGCCAAGAATTGGACACGACTGAGCGACTAGCACACACACACTGTGTCTGTGAAGGTGCAAGAGTCTGGGCTCACTGAAATCTTGCCTGTGATAGGCACTTGGCTATCCCGGCCTGTGTCTTGCTTTTCTCCACCCCGAATCCCCCCAGGGCGCACAGTCGGGAGTGGGAGTGACTGCAGTGGCTGAGGGCTTGGCAGCTGGCAGCCTGTCTGTCTCCATCATTTGTCTCCACCCTGTCTTCCCTCAGGGCTGGTTGTAGCGGCTTGATGGCTGCAGCATCCTTTGTTTACTGATTTGGCAGCAACATTTTTTCACTCACACCATGAACTAGTGAAGAAAGCTTTTCCCATTGTTTAGGTCCCACGGAGAAAGTGTCTTATTTCCATAAACACAGGAGGGATCCTTGTCCACTTGCTGTCCTTCAGCCATGTTATCACCTTGGTTGATTTCTTTGATTTCAAAGAACTAAAACAGGAGACAGTTGCAGGGAGGCAGAGAAGACCACTGCGGTATGGGCTGGGGCTACCTGTGCTGCTTGCACTCCGACTCCGCAGGAGCGTTAGGAATAAATGAGATCGTAGCGATGTTTTCTGAGGTCAGTCTCCCAAGGCAATAGAAATAAAAGCAAAATAAACAAATGGGAACTAATCAAACTTGCAAGTTTTTGCACAGCAAAGGAAACCATAAACAAAACAAAAAGAGAATCTATGGAATGGGAGAAAATATTTACAAATGATGTGACCCACAGAGGCTTAATTTACTGAATATGCAAGTAACTCATACAACTCAACAACAAAAATCCAAACATCCCTATCAAAAAATGGGAAGAAAATCTAAATAGACACTTCTCCAAAGAAGACAGATGGCCAATAGGCTTATGAAAAGATGCACAACATCACTAATTATTAGAGAAATGCAAATCAAAACTGTTAATACAGTGAGATATCACCTCATACCAGTCAAAATGACCATCACCAAAAAGTCTACAAACAATAAATGCTGGAGAGGGTGGGAAGAGAAGGGAACCTCCTATACTGTTGGTGGGAATGTAAGTTGATATAGCCACTATGGAAAATGGTATGGAGGGTCCTCGGAAAACTAAAATTAGAACTGCCATATGATCCAACAATCCTACTCCTGGACATGTATCCAGACAAAACTATAATTCACAGTAGCACTATTTACAATGTCCAAGATATGGAAATAACCTAAATATCCATTGACAGATGAATGGATAAAGAAGGTATGGTACATATATACTTGGAATACTCAGCCATAAAGAATGAAATAAAACCATTTGCAGCACCATGGATATAGCTAGAGATTATCATACTAGGGAAGTAAGTCAGAAAGAGAAAGACAAATACCATATGATGCATTTATATATGGAATCTAAAATATATCACAAATGAACCTCTCTATGAACCAGAAGTAGACTCATGGACATAGAGAAGAGATTTGTGGTTGCCAAGGGGGAGGGTTTTGGGAGAGGGACTGAATGGCAGTTTGGGGTTAGCAGATGTAAGCTATTAAATGTAGAATGGATAAACAACAGGGTGCTCCTGTATAGCACAGCGCACTCTATTCAATATCCTGTGATAAATCAAGATGGAAAAGAATATTAAAAGAGAATATATATGTGTGTGTATATATATATATATACACAACTGAATCACTTTGTTGTATAGCAGAAATTAATATGACATTGTAAATCAACCATACTTCAGTAAGAATTTTTTTAATTTATAAAAAGAGTAAGTGAGGGCCATTCAGCGTTGCAGGCAGGTGCCCACCCTCTGCTCTGCGGGGCTGAGGGAGTGTGGGCTTTCTGTCGAAGGAAGCTCCTTGGCTCTCCACGGTGAGATGATCAGGCAATGACCTGTTTCAAAAGCACCTGCTTAGTTATTCTCTGGGCCATCCCAGGCTTTCTGATAAGGAAATGGATGTGGGGACTGGAATTCCAAGGTCAACAGGAGTCAGGATAAGAGCCTAGAACAAGGGGCATGTACTCTGAGTCTAGAACAGGGGGCGTGAACTTTTGTCTATAAGAGGCCAAATAGTAAATATTTATGACTAAATAGAGACCATGAACTGTGTGATCTCTGTAGCAACCTCCCAACTCTGGCCATTGCAATGTGAAATAATATGCAATTGATGGGCCTGGCTGTGTTCCACCAAAACTTATTTAAACAGCAGATGGTGGACTGAATTTGGTCTGTGGGCCGTGCTTTGCCAACCTGTGGTCTAGAATTTCACATTCAGAGATCCTGGGGGATGGTGTGTTGACATGTTGGGCCACTTCTTGGATCACCCAGTTGCAGATGTGCATCATGACTTACTCAAGGTCACATAGCTGGTAAACAAGGCTGGGATCCCGGGCCAGGTCTCCTGACCCCTGTCCAGTGCAAATTTTCACTGCCCAGGGAAATGCCACCTCCTGCTGTTCTCCTAATGTACCTACTATACTGACAATCCCAGACGGTGGGCACACAGAAAGGAACATGTATTAATTAAAATAAGCCTTTTTCATCCCCCTTTATCAGAAGGTTTAGTAGAAAAAGAGATCAGTCACTCTGAGTTGCCCTCTTCTAGAAGTCCAGCACAGAGTGACTCTGAGTGGGGTTGAGGGTTAGCCTTTCCTCTCCTCCTGGATCCACCGGGCTGCAGTGAATCAGCGTTCTACAGGAAAAGTCGCTGTGGTTCACTTCTCAGCCCAGGTTCCCTGGCAAGGACACTCCTGCTTTCATCAGAGCAGAGCAGAGCAGGCAAAAACGAGGCTTGTCTTTGGGGAATTAACTTTAATTTGCCATGTGATTTCTTTCTGTCCACCTGAGGGTAGAAGTGCTGAGATTTAACTCTGACTCTGCTTCCGGGTTCCTACAGCCTCGTCATCAGAGTTAATTAAAATGTAACACTTGGAAAACATTTCCAATGCAATAAGAAACACCCACACATACATGCATGTATTCATGTGCATGTGTACATGGACTGTGTGTTCTTCCAGTGAGCAAACAAAAATGATTAGAGACTGTAGTAGCATTAAGCCCCTTTAGGAAAGACATTTTTTGTGAGTATGCCGTAATCTATCCCGCCCTTTCTTCCTATCATGCCCTTTCTATTGCTATGCAGAGCAGTTTTGGTGTTTTCTTTCCAGCTTACAGACAACGCCCGAGATTCAGTGTGGTCTGAGAAAATGAGGGTCACTTCAGTGTCTTGCCAGCCAGAACCATTCATCCCTGTTGGATGCCTTGAATTACCTAAAACTCGTAAAAACTTTTGAAAAGTGTCCTTTTCCTTTCTTTGGAAATAGAAGTTTCAGCTTTTAGGCGAGGACCATTGACTGGGCAGACTATCCTCCTTTCAGAAGAAGGGTCATGCAAGGATTTAGAATCCTCCTGGCCACACTGCAGGGAAATGGGTCATTCTTACCAGCACACCCTGGATGTTTCATCTGGTCATTTCACAAAAATAAATATCGAGTATTTACTCTGGGGAAGGTGCTCTGTGTTCCTGAACCTAAAACGGTGAGAACAGCGACTCAAGACTTCTTTGATTTTTAACCTGACATTGTGCATTTTTCAGTTAACCACGAAATGGAATTATTAACCTTCCGTTAACAAAGCAGCAGAGCAGAAACGGTGGTGAGGGGCCAGGTTATTTCCCTAGGGAACTGGGTATGTCATGCGTGTCCTGGTTCAGGGAACAGCAGCTGCCAGGGATCTGCCCTGCTGCTCAGCCTGGCCCGGGGATGCCCCTGGGCCCTGCCCACAGAGGGAGCCTTGACGACCAGCCGGCGGGTGTGAGTGCTGAAAGGGGCTTCAGGACGTCCCTGGTCCCTTCTGTCTGTGCAGCGCACTGGAACCAGCACCGCCAGGCGTGTGGCCCCTGAGCAGACCAGGACCTGGGGCTGGCACGTGCCCACTGGAGAGCGCCGCCGCCGGTTGGCCAGCCACGCTTTGTACCTGCACCTCTGTCTGGGCTGCTGGAGTCTGTACCCGTTTCGGATTCTCTTCCTGATCTCTGGCTGCCTTCCCCTGGCTCCGCGTCTGCTGGATCACCTTCTAGCTTTCCACAAACAACCCTCCTGACAGCTCCCATCTCCAGTTGCTTCTTTTCTAAATCTGATTGTTAGGAAACATCTTCAGCCCTCTGCACCCCTTCCCCCCCACCACCACCCCAAGGCCCATGGATGGTTCTATTAGCTTGGAGTTATTAGCAACTACTTTTCTGGGATGGTATGAGCCTTCTGGAAACTTCATATTAACAGTTGCTCAGGAACAACCAGTTGAATAACAGCTTTAATTCTCCGAAATCCAGGTCCCCCCAAAAGAGTATGCCCTTGCCTCAATCTGTCATTTTCAAAGCAAGTAAATTTACTCATTAGCAATCAAAATTACTACAGTTCAGATGTCTGTTTGCTAATTAACCTGGTATCATTTTAAGGGCATCAGTTTTATAGTGAAACTCCTGCATTTGTCTGGAATCATGATGCTTTTGCCATTATATTTCATGGCTCATGTTTTAACTCACTGCATATCTTAACCAGCCGTATTGTAACAGGGTGGTGCTATATTTGAAAAGTGACTTCACTTAGCCCAGAGATATAGAAAGACACTGACTTAAGGGGGGGAACCCTGATTTTTCCTGTCTCTGCTTAATTTGGACTTGTCATTCTGAAGGGACAGGATCTGCTAAGATGATGTCAGAGCAGTGGTCCCCATGGACCTGGTTATTCCTGGATTTTTGCCACAGATTCAGGCTTCCCAAATGTCAAAAGGAATTTGATCATGGCCCTGGCTGTTCCCTTGTCTTTGGCATTAAAAACCAGCAAACATGTGTCATCTCCCAGCTTCCTGGTTACCTCCCACTCCCCCATTCCTGATGATGTTCAATCTCTTTTCTGTGGTTTGCTTCTGGATTTTATCATCCTAGCTTCCTAAATATGATTTAATCTTACAATTCACTCTGAGCTCTGATCCCATCTAGTTTTTTAAAATGAATAATGTCATGGTTTTTTTTTTAATTACACATTTTCATTGAAATGAATTCATACAAAACAAAAAGGTAACAAGAAAGAAGTTTAAATACCACCTGACCTTATGCCATCCAATGACAAGCACTGACTTCTTGCTAAATACCTTTTCAGGCATCTATATACAGTTTTAAATGGAATTTACCTTACATTCGGTTTTATGTCTTGTTTTCTTCACTCGACCAGATGTCATTGTGGACAGAGAATTCCCCATGGGTCTCTTGTGCTCCTACATGGTCTTTCTGGGCATGCGCAAAATTGCAAGGTCATTTTTCAGGATTGCGTTGAGAGCAAACTACCTGAAGGATATCTTCCTCCTGGACAAAGGGCCGTCTTGCTTACTGCTTGCAGTAAAATGGTGGGTTCACTTGAATGTCAATGAAACCTCTATCCGAAAGGACACGATTTACATGTCTACAGACAAGAATTATTTTGGAGTAATGTCTACAATTTTTCAAGAACTAAAATTGCTTCCATAGCATCAGAGTACCCCAAGGGTGTCCTTTACGGTCTGGATAAATCCACAGTTTCCACTGAAGCGCGTTTCCCCCATTAACACTAAGCAAGCAGAGGCAACGAACTCCAGTTGCCTCTCAGAGAGTAGCAAAATTTTGGGAAACATGCAAGGGCAGGGTTGACTTCAAGTTCAGCTAGAGGAGAGGTGCCTTCTATCCTTCCTGATTCAGAGCAGGGCTGGTCTCAGAGCTGGGGGGTCAAGGTGTTGAGGGTACTGAGGAGCCGGTGGGGGCACAGAAGGGGAGAGAGCCAGCAAAGCCATTGCAAACACACCCCTCACACGTGGTAGTAATGGCTTTCTGTTCAAACCCACTTGAATTTCATGAAGCAAAACTGGTGTCCTGTCAGGTGTTAAAGCTGCGTTTTAATCAATAAATGAAAATTGAGAGTAGGAAAAAGACTAAAAATGATACAGGATTTGGGGAAAGGGTCTAGCTCTCTTTTCCCTTTTATTGCATCTCAGTTTTATTTCCAGACACAAATTTTCTCGGTGGAAGTGCCCACAGTTCAAAGTTGTGAAACTGGCCATGAATCTCTTTTTAGCACCTTTTCATGGTAAAAAAAATCTGGGTTGTTTTCCTCAGGCTGGCCTGGAAGGGGCCTCCCTCCCTCCTGCATTTGGAGCTGCATTTTAATGAGACCCCAAGGGACGACTCTGGGGATGCAGGGAGCCAGCACTCAGTTTCGTTTAAGAGACTGGCTTTTTTAATTTTATTTTTTTCCTTCTGGGTCTTGGGCAGTGCTGAGCACTCCAGCTGATGAGTTTAGCTCTCCATTCTGAAGCACCAGTGCTGTGGTTCGCTGAGAAGTCCTGAGAGGACTCAGGAACATAAGAATGATGTGTATCTAGTGACCACAAGGCAGTCTTCCAATAAAGAACAGTTTTGTAGCACGGGGAAGTCTGCTCAACATTCTTTAATAACCTATGTGGGAGCAGAATTTGAAAAAAAATAGATTGATGTGTATGTGTATCTAAATCACTTTGCTACACCTGAAACTAACACAACATTGTTCATCAACTATACTCCAATATGAATAAAAATTAAAAACATTAAAAGAACGGTTTGTTAGAAAAATTCCACCTCTGCCAGCTGCCCTGTGTCAACTTCAAGGCCCATTCAAGTATTCATTCAGCAGCACTTACATTAAGTGCATGTTTTAGGTTTCAGAATTTCCAAGATGAGCAAACACAGAACTCCTGTCTCTTGAGGCTTGTTGTCCAGTACGTGATAAATCCCCAAACAGACCGTTGTAAGCAGCCTTTTTTTTGTTGTTAGTTTCTCAATTGTGTCCAACCCTCTGCCACCCCATGGACTGTAGCCCATCAGGCTCCTCTGTCCATGGAATACTCCAGGCAAGAATACTGGCACAGGTTGCCATTCCTTTTTCCAGGGGATCTTCCCAACCCAGGGGTTGAAGCTGGGTCCCCTGCATTGCAGTCTCCTGCATTACAGGCAGATTGTTTACCATCTGAGCCACCAGAGAAGATCCCAAGCAGCCTAGAAGTGGCCAAAGATTCATGATGAAGAGAAAAAAGCCAGGAACAGACCACCTGACTAATACCCACTCCCATCTGAGTAACAAGAGTTATTTATACATATGGAGAGACATATATGCTTATATATGCAGAGAACATTTCTGGAAGCATAGAGGAGGACTGGTTATTTCTGGAGGTTTGGCTTTGGGGAAACAGGCAAGGAGAGTTTTACTTTCCACTTTATACCCCTCCATATGTTCAGAAAACATTCTTTTTACAAGCAAGCATTACTTATAAAACAAAGCAACAACAACAAGACAGCATGGCAGTGCCATCAAAAAGATATAGACGGTGAGTAATGGAAGCCATGCAACAAGTTACCAGACCTAAACTTAGGGATTCTCTTGACCACCTTAACTGGGGTCAATTTTTTTGTCTTCTGGAATCTCATAGGCTTTTGCTTACACACCTCATGCATGATACCTGTCATTCTAATCCAACAATCATGAAAATAACACTAAAATTGCACATTGCGGTAAGTGAAGTAAAGAGAAATTTCACTGGGTTCTAGAAATATATAATTAAAAGTCCTGACCTACTCTTGGGGGAAGACATCCCCAAGAAGTATGTAATGAGGCTGGAGAAATAGGCAGAGGTCAACCATGCAGGGCCTTGTTGTCTTATGTCAAGGATTTTGATCTTTGTCTTAAAGTCATCCATGGAAAAGTTTTGAGCAGGTTGTAGGATTAAATTGTGATTCTTCTATGCTGGTGTTGTAAAAGATCTTTTTGACAGCTCAGTGCAGTATGTGCTAAAGGTAGGAAGAATGGATGTGAGGGGGGAGATTGAACATCAGCAAAGGGATGACTGTAGTCCAGTTCAGAGTGTCTTCCTTTTTTGGAAATTGGCAGTGGTTGGTGGTGAGGCTGCTCAGGGTTGTGCCATTTGTCTTGCCCTATCCTACTGAAGGAGGAGGGAAGGGCCCACAGCCACGAGAGAGGAAGGTCTGCATTGAGTCATGTGGGGTCATGTGTTATTTATCTGTATTTTTCCAGTGATAGCACAGCCTGGTAAACATACTTGATTGCTTACCCAACAGCTATTTCCCTTACCTTTTTCCTGCCGATTGAACCCTGATATACTTAATTGCATGGTAAACTCAGTAAGATCCATCCTTCCTTTACCCCCTGGGGATAACTTATGATTGTACAGATATGATAATCCCATACTTCTTCCCAGATACTTTCCCAGCTTTCCTGTAGCTAGTGATAAACTTGTGACTCAGTGAGGTGAAATGGAGTTTCTTGCCTAATTACCCTAGATGGAGAGAGCAATGTTGAAAAAACGTGCTGAAAGTAGGCATTGTGCCTTGTTACTAATCTTAGAGGGAAAGTTTCCAGTCTTTAAGCATTAAATATGATATCAACTGTGGATTTTTCACAGATACCCTTTATGACGTTGAGAAAGTTTTTTTTTTTCTATTCTTCGTTTGTTGAATGTTTTTATCATGAAAAAAACATTGAATTTTCTCAAATGCTTTTTCTGCATCAACTGAAATGATCATGTGATCTCCCCCCTTCATTCCATTGATGTGTATTGCTTTGATTTTCTAGTGTTGAGCTATCCTTGAATTCCTGGGATAGATCAAACTTAGTCACAGTTTAGAATTCTTTTTATATATTGCCACTTGGTTTGTTAGTATTTTGTTTATGGTTTTTGCATACATATGCAGAAGAGCTATTGATTTATAGTTTTCTTGTTAGTGTTTGCCTTGCTTTGATAAGACAGGGTTATACTAGCTTCACAGAATGATTTGAGAAGTGTTCTGCCTCCTTCTGCTTTTTGGAAGAGTTTGTGAAGAATTGGAATTACTTATTCTTTAAATGCTTGCTAAAATTCACCAGAGAAGCTAGCTGGTTTTGTTTTCTTTTGTGGGCAGTTTAAAAAATATCATTACTAATTCAGTCTCTTCCCTTGCCTTTTCAGATTGTCTATTTCTTCTTAAGTCAGTTTTGTTCGTTTGTGTCTTTTTAGGAATTTGTCCACTTCATCCAGTTTACCTAATTATTTTGCATATAATTCCATTCATTTTGCATATGTTTCCTTAATAATTTGTTATTTTTGTAAGATTGGTAATACTGTTCCCTCTTTTGCTTATAATTTTATTAATTTGAGTTTTCTCTCTCTTTTTTCCTGGTCAATTTAGCTAAAGGTTTATTAATTTTATAGATTTTTTTCAAAGAATCCACTTTTGGTTTCATTGCTTTTTGTCTATTTTTTCTATTTCCTCTTTTACTAATTTCCACTCTAGTTTTTGTTATTTCTGGCTTTCTGTTGACTATAAGTTTTTTTCCAGTATTTTAAGGCAGAAGGCTAGGTTACCGATTTGAGATCTTTCCTCTAAATATTGGTATAGCTGCATTCTCTAAGTTTTAGTATGTTGTATCATTATTTTCATTCATCACCAAAGTATTTTCTAACTTCCCTTTTGATTTTTGCTTTGAAAGTGAAAGTGAAAGCCACTCAGTCCAAATCTTTGCAACCCCATGGACTATATAATAGCCTGCCAGGCTCCTCTGTCCATGGAATTCCCCAGGCCAGAATACTGGAGTGAGTAGCCTTTTCCTTCTGCAGGGGATCTTCCCAACCCAGGGATTGAACCCAGGTCTCTCATATTGCAAATGGTTTCTTCACTGTCTGAGCCACCAGGGTTTATTTAGTAGGAGTATGTTGTTTTTCCACGTATTTTTGAATTTCCTAAAGCCTTACATATTCTAATGAATAGAATATTTCAAAATTGAGAATATATCACTGTTGTGATTAGGTTTTTGAAAGACTGGTACTTCTATATTGTTTGCACAAACTTTCACAAATTGGTACAGCCACTGTGGAGAACAGTATGGAGGTTCCTTAAAAAACTAAAAATAGAGCTACCATATGATCCAGAAATCCTACTCCTTGGCCTGTCTGGAGAAAAACATGATTTAAAAGGATACAAGCACCCAAATTTTCATTGCAGTGCTATTTACAAAACCAAGACACGCAAGCAACCTAAACATCCATTGACAGACGGATGGCAAAGAAAATATGCTACAAATAATGCAATGGAATATTACTCAGCCATTAAAAAGGAGTGAAACAATGCCATCTGCAGCAACATGGATGGACCTGGAGATTATCATACTAAGTGAAGTAAGTCAGAGAAAGACAAATGTCATATGCTATTGCTTATATGCAGAATCTTGAAAAATAATGCAAATAAACTTATTTACAAAACAAAAACAGATTCACAGACTTAGAGAATGAACTTGTGGTTTCCTGAGGGCATGGGTCAGGAGGAGGGATTGGTTGGGAGTTTGGGATTAACATGTACACACTAGTCTATTTAAAATGGATAACCAACAAGGATATAGCACAGGAAACTCTGCTCAATATTCTGTAATAACCTAAATGGGAAAAAAGAGTTTGAAAAATAATAGATAACATGCATATGTATAACAAATCAACTTGCTGTATACCTGAGACTAACACAATGCTGTTAATCAACTGTGCTCCAATAAAAAATAAAGATTTTTTAAAAAAGCTTAGTACTTTTCATCTTGTTTGTACAAACTCTTGCTTTTTCTACTGAAGCAAGTTGCCATGTTGCATACTGCTAGAGAGGCCTAACCATCAAGACCTGAGGGCGGCCCCTGGCCAACAAATCAGAGTCCAGTGGCCCACAAGCAACTGAGTCAAAGGACCCAGCCAATGCATACTTGACTCACAGAAACTGTGAAATCATAAATGTTGTTCTTTTTAAGCCACTAAATTTTGCCTTAACTTATACAGAATTTCTCTGTCCACAGAATTCTCCAAGCAAGAATATTGGAGTGGGTAGCCATTTGCTTCTCCAGGGGATCTTCCCCACCCAGAGATTGATCTTGGGTCTTCTGCTTTGCAGGTAGATTCTTTACCATCTGTTCCATCAGGATAGCTCATATTATATACAGCAGTAGATAACAAATATAATGTAGTTAGTTCAGAAGAAGGGTCTAGGTCCTTTGGGTGGACCAGCCATTTCTTTCTTTCTGTTTCCTGTCTCCATGATGTATGAGACCTTGAAAGAACCCTAGCTCGCATTTTCTCTTTGCTCCAGCAGCTCTGCTAAGAACTAAATGGTAAATCAAATTGGGTCTGCTCTAGGGAGCTGACCGTCTTGGACTCAAGAGAGGAAGAAGCAAGAGACCCTTCTGTAAGTTCAGTGTTCCGGTCTGTCATTCAGCACTAGGGTAAAATGGAGTTTGCTGTTTCTAAAACGTTTCTTTGTTTACCATTTGGTTATTGTACCCAGTGAATAAATTTGCTTGTTTATAATGGTAAGGGAGGAAGGGGAATAAAAAATCAAACCTTTACACCTAACCCTCATTGTGATGAAAGCAGAGTATTCAGTATTCATAGTAGGTGTTCAGTAGGTGTTCATTTTTTCCCTATCACGTTCCTTTCCCTTAGATAGTCTTCCAACCTAGGAAGACTCAGAGAGAAGACTCAAACAGTTGGCATTATACCCCAGAACCATGGTCTGACGGGAGGTTATAAAACTCCTAATTTGTCTGCTATTGACATGCTTATTGATAACCTTTGCTGAAAGGGGAATTCAACTCAACAAACATCTAGGTGATGGGTATTATTGCATTGAGACCTCACAAACTGAGGTGAAGAGAGCATAGTTTCTGTCCTCAGAACTTTCAGTCCCGAACTAGTACCTGTATGGGATAAGTTCATCTTTATGGATCATCTCACAATTTGAAGTTAAATTGCCAAGAATCCACTGTTTTGTTTTGTTTTTTCTTTTTTCTTTCCACTACAGTTTCCATAACCCATCCTCCTAAGTGATCATTTCAGGAAATCTAATAGTTCTTCCATTTTAGCTTCAGTCCTGGTGATGGATTTTTCCTGAAGCTATATCTACCTGGGTGCCTCTTTGACTCCCACTCCTACAACAGACGCCTGCCCTGAAGGAACTCTACTAGCCTATACGGTAACTTTGTGTTAATTTTTTCTAATTAGAAAAAAGCGCCTGAACATCAAGTCACTTCATGGCCATTGGTGACAAAATGTCCACAATAATGGTACAAGTCTATGACATCTATGGGGTAAATGGTTCCCCAAGGTTGTGTAATGCATGCTTGCACAAACATGAGTGATATACAGCTTGTACACTTAACAGGGAGCAGGAGTGGAACTATGAGGAAGTGACCTGCTTGATGGGGAGCAGGAATCCAGGGATGCTGGAGAGGCGTGGAGCAGGGGTGTCAGAGGAGGAATGAAAGGATGGCCTTGTCCTGGGGGGCTCCTCCCGGTGCGCACATGCACATTCACACAGGAATTTGCTAGCTCACTGTTGCTGTCAGTACCTTTACAACCGCAGGATTTTCAATGTCCTCCAGTTCATTCTGGTCTCATGCACGTCCCAGACCAAGTTGGCTCCTTGTTGAGCACCCCTGCCCTCCAGCCACTTGAGGGCAGCATCTCACCACTGGAGCTGCTGCCAAGTCTTCTCTGAGACCAGTGACAACCCCTTACGTAGGTAACGGGTTTCCCAGGTGGCTCAGTGGTTAAGGATCCGCCTGCCAAAGCAAGATATGCAAGAGATGTGGGTTCGATTCCTGGGTCAGGAAGATCCCCTGGAAGAGGGCATGGCAACCCACTCCAGTACTCTTGCTTGGAGAATCCCATGGACAGAGGAACTTGGCGGGCTGCAGTCCATGGGGTCACAAAAAGTTGGACACATCTGAGCATGCGTGCACTGCGCTACTTAGGCTACAGTAGCCTTCGAAGAACAGCAGAGCATTTCAGATGCCAACACTCCTATCTGCGTTCCTTCTCGTCTCCGTCCATCGAGACCCACACTGTGTCCCAGACAGAAATCTCCAGCCCAAATCCACCCTGGCTCTGGCTCTCAGGCCCTTCAACAACCATGCTTGTCCTCCAGACTTCATGGTTTCCCTCATGCAAACAGCACCCCAGGGTCTTTTCTGCTTTAATATTTCCCCCCTTTTACTTGCAGCTCTTCCACTAGTTAGATACAACCAGCTTCTGAACGCCTGTCATGGGATGTCAGAGATGCTCAGAACACCCTATTACAGTCATTCTGGGAAGTGGACCTTTACTTCAGGGAAGGGAATCTCTAGACTTTTTGTGATTTAAAATGGCACTGTCTCCCTCCTGCAGCCATATTGTTGTTGGTACACGAGGTAGATATGGGTGAGGAGGGCTAAAATCCTTGAGCAAATTGTGTTTCATGTGACTGTTTGTGTGAGATGTTGACCCACATCAGAATTAGAAGATTAGAATGGAAGCCCCTGCCAGCTTCACTCTCTTCCCTTCTGGAAATCCCAGCACACCTCTGGTTCCAGGTTGGGGATGGATCACAGCAAGATTTCTGAGGACAATAAGCAGTTTCCAGAGCCACTGCCTCAAGCTTTGGAATCTGCCCTGAAGAGGTTTCTGTGCTAGACACCGAAGCTGTGTCGGGGGGACTAGCTTCCAACCAGAAGGAAACTCAAAGTTCAGTTTTCAGATGAGTAAATAACTACATACAAATATCTGTCAGTCAAATGTTGACTGAAAATGTCCTGGATTTTTCCTGGCCTTCTGAATACATCCAGACCTTTCTTTGATCTTTTCTAGGAGGTGATTGTTTCTATTCTCACACTGAGTCAACTCAATTAAAAAATTAAAGAGTGTTAAAAAAAATTAGTAAATGAACCTGCTTGGGGTGGGGGAGAAAGGATGGAAGAAAAGAAAACGGAACAAGCGCTGGGAGACCATGGCTCAGGCTTTGGGTGACACTGCGTCTCAATGATCTCACCATTAAGTGGTTAAGGTAGTAGCCATTCTTGAAGGCGGCCTGCAACGCGCGTATTCTCTGAGGACACTCTTTCCCTCCCCCTTTGCCTGTCCTCCCCATTTCTCCCGTCTTGCCCTATTTCCCCTGTGCTGTCTCCTTTCACTCTTCCTTTTCCTTTTCTCTCATGTCTGTTGTTTTTATTCCCAGATCTTTACACAGGCTCTTTTATTTTCATCACCAGGCGATCTGTGCCAACAAGTGTGATGCAAATAAAGTTAGACAGGATTTTGGTTCTGACTGAATAAGAATTGCTTCACTTGAATTTTTTAAAAAAACAACCCAGTCCCTCTCAACTGATTCTATTCAACGTTTCTTGGCCTCTGAATTTAAGGAACAAGTTGTTCTCGTGGGAGGTTAATTATAAAATGTTCGGTCCACCCCCTGCCCCAGGATTGACCAACACACAGAACAAGTCCCCAGTAGGGTGAGCATGATCGGAACAGTCTTCCAAAGTGAGGACTTTCCCCTCACCTTCCAGGTTGTGAATCCAAGTTCAAAATTTAAAAATTCTGTGAAGCCAAGTCTGTCTAATGATAGTGAGTTGAGGAGTCTCAGGAACATTGGGCATTTTCTAGCGCATGCACACACACACACACGTCACACCGGACCATCACTGTCAAAACAGACTGGAATTAGCAACTTCAACTTTCTAAATGGTCTCTTATAGAAACAAGTGGCCTTGGTGGGGTAGTACATTTGGGAGGAATAAGAAAAACCACAAAAAGATGAAGCTTCTTGCACTTCCTACTTATGAGTTAGGGGGAGAATAGGATTCAGTTGCCTGAGGTGAATGACATAATATGAATAAGTCATGGGAACAGGACATAATTCTACTCTCTCCACCATTTTTATCAAGGAAATGGAAAAATCAAATTGAATCAAGTGGAATAAACAATACCTTTGTGCCTAAAGTTCAAGATAGGTGAGAAGAAATTAAGAGAGCTCCTAGCTGCCCATATGAAGCACCCTCCAGGCAGTTAAGATGGGCATAGCATCTTAGCAGATATTTTGATGCCTTGTCCCATATCTCTGGAAACCACCCGAGTTTGCAGCTAAGGTGAGCAGTTTCTGCATGCTGCCGGCTTCCAAGCTCAAGTACCTGACCCTCTCTCCTCTATGTGATGGCTTTTCCCGTCCTTACCAGGCATCATTGGACTGCTCCCAGGCACAACCCAGAAAGTCAGAGGTGGGGTTAATGCCTGCAGAGGCAAGTCTCTGGGAAGTAAATGGAAATTAGGAGCCAGTGATAGATGCCACAACCTCCCCCATTCTCCAGAGAGATGCTTTTAAGTCGTGGTTCGCCTAGTACTTAGGGCAAGGCAACAGCTGCCCGCAGATGGAGGCTGCTCCTTGGCGCTTGCTTGCACGGGCGTTTGGCTTTCTCCATCTCACTTTCCCTGTTTTTTCCCTGGAGCCTCCTGACTTCACTTCCCAGACAACCTAAACCCAAGTCCTTGAAGTCCTTGTCTCAAAATCTGCTTTTCCAAGAACCCAAATGAAGGCTCCACTACGTAATTTTTTTTAAATTGTGGTAAATATGCATGATATAACATTTATCGTTTCAACCATTTTTAAAGCTACGTGGCCTCAGGTTTCATCTGTGTTGTGTCATATGTCAGAATTGCATTCCTTAAAAAAGAAATTCAGGTGTATTGAGGTACAAGTTGCAATAGAAGCATTCACCCTCTTGAGCTATAAAGTTCAGTGGGTTTTGATCAGTGAACACGGTTGTGGACCTGCCACCATAAATCAAGATATAGAACATTTTCCTCACCTTAATGTACAGTGGCGTTAAGTACATTCACATTATTGTACAACTGTCACCCACCATCCACCTTCAGAAATTTTTCACCTTCTCAAGCTGAAAGCCCGCACCCGTTATATAACAACTCCCCGTTCTCCTCCTCCCAGCCATTGTAACCACCATTCTACTTTGTGTCTCTATGAATTTGACTGTTCCAAGAACCTCATGTGAATGCAATCATGCATTTATTTTGTCTTTTTGTGGCTGGCTTATTTCACTTAGCCCAGTGCCTTCAAGTTTCAACCATGTGGTAGCATTTGTCAGAATTATTCTTTTTTTTTTTGTTTTAATTCAGATATACTGAGGTACAAGTTACCGTATAGTAGCACTCACCCTTTTGAGCTATACAGTTTAATGGGTTTTGACAAATGGACACAGTTGTGGAATGGCTGCCATCAATTAAGATATAGAACATTTTTATCACCTCAAAAAGTCCTACTCTGTTCAAATAGCCAACACAGACATAAAAAGATGCTCAATGTCACTGTCATCAGGGAAATACAAATCAAAGCCACAATGAAATATCACCTCACACCTCTTAGGATGGCTCTTAGGAAAAAAATTTCTTTCCTTTTTAAGGATGGATAATATTCCATTGTATATATATACTATTTGTAACCTTTAAGAATTCATGTTAATCACTGGCTAGAATTGTTGAAAGACTGTAGATGGACTGGTTTTCAAAAAGGAAAACATTAGTTTTTGCTGCACAGCAAACAATCCCCAAATCTCAATGGTTTACAACAACAAATATTCATTTTTATCACTGTCAGGTGTGGAGGTCTGCTCAGGCAGTTCTGAGTCACACTGTGGGTCTGGTTCAAATCAGCGATATATGTCTTTCATTCTTTGTGGACCAGCAAGCCCTGGCATAGGTCATTTTCATGGTGAATGGTAGGAGCACCTGAGGAGTGACTGGGTATATAAGGCCTCTTGTATGTTTGATATGCCTGCATCTCTGCATCTCCCCCATCTCTTCTGCTGCCTTCCTCCGATTGGCCAGAGCTGCCACGTGGCCACACCACTGTCAGTGCTGGGAGGAAATAGAATCTGCCAGCTCCCTTGGGAATCCTGCAGTGTCACACAGAAAAAGACATGGATATATTATTCCAATGTAGGAGAGTGGAGAATCAGTAGCAATAATCCAAGCTATAACAGAGCTGATTATGGAAAATAAGAATTGATGCTTTTGTCGCAGCACTGTTTATAATAGCCAGGACATGGAAGCAACCTAGATGCCCATCAGCAGACGAATGGATAAGGAAGCTGTGGTACATATACACCATGGAATATTACTCAGCCATTAAAAACAATTCATTTGAATCAGTTCTAATGAGATGGATGAAACTGGAGCCCATTATACAGAGTGAAGTAAGCCAGAAAGATAAAGACCAATACAGTATACTAACGCATATATATGGAATTTAGAAAGATGGTAATGATAACCCTATATGCAAAACAGAAAAAAAGACAGAGATGTACAGAACAGACTTTTGGACTCTGTGGGAGAAGGCGAGGGTGGGATGTTCTGAGAGAATAGCATTGAAACAAGTATACTATCAAGTGTGAAACAGAAATCCAGCCCAGGCTGGATGCATGAGACAAGTGCTCAGGGCTGGTGCACTGGGAAGACCCAGAGGGATGGGATGGAGAGGGAGGTGGGAGGGGAGATTGGGAAGGGGAACACATGCAAATCCATGGCTGATTCATGTCAATGTATGGCAAAAACCACTACAACATTGTAAAGTAACTAGCCTCCAACTAATAAAAATAAATGGGAAAACAAAACAAAAACAACAACAACAAAATTAATGCTTTTGAACTGTGGTGCTGGAGAAGACGCTTGAAAACCCCTTGGACTGCAAAGAGATCAAACCAGTCAATCCTAGAGGAGATCAACCCTGAATATTCATCAGAAGGACTGATGCTGAAGCTGAAACTCTTAACACTTTGGCCACCTGATGGGAAGAGCTGACTCACTGGGAAAGATGCTGATGCTGGGAAAGATTGAGGGCAGAAGGAGAAGGGGATGACAGAAAATGAGATGGTTGGATACCATCACTGACTCAGCAGACATGAGTTTGAGCAAACTCCAGGAGATAGTGGTGCTGCAGTCCAAGGGTTGCAGAGTCAGACACAACTTAGCAACTGAACAATAACAACACAACTTGGTAATGATTCCCAGTAAATTTCGGGTGGGATTACTTAATGGGTGGTTCTGGAGTACTTAAAAAAAGGAGAATGGCAGCTATAAGGATTCAGTATAACGTCATCAAGAGTAAATCAGGTCAATCTAATTTCAGATCGTTTTTCTCCTTTAGAGTTGCTTTACAACCAAATCCAGGGAATGTGGCAGTTTTACTTAATTTAGGTTTTAGAAAGGCATTCTAAATTTTTTTTCTGCTGTGTTCACCATACTGTACAATACATCCCTCTGGCCTGCATTCTATCCCTATGCTATACACGCCAGTCCTTATGCTGTACAATCCATCCTTATACACAATACCTTGTACCTCCCTCTCCCCCGTCCCTATAGTCCCCTCCCCATAACTGCTAGTCTGTTCTCTGAATCTGTGAATCTGCTTCTCTTTTGTTATACTCACTAGTTTGTTGTATTTTTTAGATTTTACACATGTGATATCATACAGTATTTGTCTTTCTCTTTCTGACTCGTTCACTTAGCATAATACCCTTCCAGTCTTTCCACATTACTGCAAATGGCAAAGTTTTTTTCTTGTTTATGGCTGAGTAGTACTCCATTGTGTATATATACCACATGTATTTATATATCTGTTAATGGACACTTAATTTGCTTCCATATCTTGGTAATCGTTAAGTAACGTTGCTTTGAACATTGAGGTGTATGTATCTTTTCAAATCAGTGTTTTCATTTTTTTCCAGGTAAATACCCAGGAGTGGGATTGTTGGATCATATGATACTTCTGTTTTCAGCTTTTTGAGAAACATAGCGTTTTCCATAGGGGCTGCACTAATTTACATTGCCACCAGCAGTGTAGGAGCGTTCCCTTTTCTCCACATCCCCGCTGACACTTGTTATTGGTGTTCTTTCTGATGATATAGCATTCTGACAGGTGTGAGGTGATACCTTGCTGTGGTTTGCATTTCCCTGCCGATTAGTAATGTTAAATACCTTTCAGGTGCTTGTTGGCCATCTGAATTTCCTCTTTAGAAATTCCTCCTCTTCGACCCACTTTTTAAATGGTAGTAATTTGGTTTTCTTTGTGTTAAATTGTATTACCTATTTATCTATGTTGGGTAATAATCTCTTATCAATCATATCACTTGCAAGTATCTTCTTCCATTCAGTAGGGTGTATTTTTATTTTATCAATGGTTTACTGTGCAGAAGCTTTTAAGTTTAATTTTGTCTCACTTATTTATTTTTGCTTTTATTTCCTCTACTTTAGGAAATAGATCCAAAAAATATTTCTGCAGTTTGTGTCAAAGAGCATTCTGCATGTTTTCTTCTTGAAGTTTTGTAGTACCCAGTCTTATATTTAGGTCTTTAATCCATCTTGAGCTTAATTTTGTATGTGATGTTAGAGAACATTCTACTTTCATCCTTTTACATGTTGCTATCTAGTTTTCCCAGCACCACTTATTGAAAGACTTATCTTTTTTATCGTATATTTTTGCTTTTGTTGTTGTCGATTTATTGATCATAAGTGCATGGGTTTATCTCCAGGCTCTATATCCTGTTCTGTTGATCTATGAGTCTGTTTTTTATGCCAGCACCATACTCTTTTGATTACTGTAGCTTTGTAGGATGGCCTGAAGTCAGGGAATGTGACTTCTGCAGCTCTGTTCTTTCTCAAGATTGTTTTGGCTGTTTGGGGTCTTTTGAGTTTCCATACAAATTTTAAAATTACTTGTTCTAGTTCTGTGGAAAATGCCATTGGCATTTTGATAGGGATTGCATTGAGTCTGTAGATTGCTTTGGGTAGTGTAATTCTAACAATACCGATTATTTAAGTTCAAGAACATCTTCCCATTGGTTTGTGTTGTCTTCAGTTGGCAGATATATCTTATTTGAATTTTAGAAAGGCATTCTAAATTTTTTCCATAATATCCTTGAAGTTAAAATGGAGACATACAGATTATATAACAGTATTGTTATATAACAATATAAACAGATGTTTACACAACTGCTCTTAAATACTTTTGACTAATGAATCATGTATCATTCTGGGAGGGAATCTTTTATAGCATGGCACGGAGATGAAGCTCTGTTTGGGCCTCCATTTTATATCAGTGATATGTGTGAAGATAGACATGGGAGTGAAGCAAGCACAGAATGGAATTACAGATAAAAACCAAAAGCTTAAAATTTAACGGGTATAAATGCCAACTATCCTACTTAAACATTTTTAAAAACACCAAAGAAGCAAAAATCAGCTACAGGAAGAGGAACACAAGGGAATAAAGGGAACTTTAAAAACTCTAATGGGGATCATAAAGGAAGACTTGACTGAAAGGAAATATGACTAATTCTTACACAGGAAGATTCAGTGTTATAATGCTGTCAATACTCCCTCCATTGATATTTATTTTAATAAATGAGTTTAACTCATTCCTATTTGAATTACTGATACGTTTGGAATTCTTTCTTCTGGCTCTTTTAATTTGGGGGGGGGGAGCATATGGGGACTTTCAGGATACTGGCAAGGTTCTATTTATGGACCTGGGTGGTGCTGTATAAAGAGGAATCCGCTCTGTGTTTCTCCTTTATGCTCATAGCACTGCCTACACTTTGCTGGTTATAAATGAGGTTTCTGTGACTCCCTCTTGCATTCAGTACTTTGCTAGAAGGTTCATAGAACTCAGGGAAATTCTTATGTTTACTGGTTTTTTATATAATGAAGGACACAGATGAACAGCCAGATGAAGAGGTACATGAGGTGAGATCTGGAAGGGTCCCAAGTGCAGGAGCTTCTGTCCCTGTGTAGTTGGGATATACCACCCTCTAAACATTTGAACTTGCTCACCAACCCAGAAGCTCTCTGATCCTTACACTTTGGGGATTTGTATGGAGACTTTATCACATAAGCATAAACTCAGTCTCCAGCTCCTCTCCTCTTCCTGGATGATGGTGGAGTAGAGCTAATAGCTCCAATCTTCTAATCATGGCTTGGCCTTTCTGGTGACCATCCCCCATTCAGGAGCCCACTAAGAGCTGCTTCATCAAAACAGAACACATCCCTATCACCCAGAAAATTCCAAGGGAGTAAGTTCTGTGTCAGGAACTGAGGTCAAAGACCAAATGTTACTCTTAGCACTTAGGAAATTACAAGGGTTTAGTAGCTCTGTGCCAGAAAACAGGGGCAAAGACCAATATAAATATCTTCTATTTTACATGATACCAGGGCATTTGCTTTACATTTGTTTTATGCCCTCTTAATCACAATCTCCTTCCTCTCCCCAGATGTAGCCAGCATCCAAATTCTTACAGTAATCAACTTCTAGCACTTAGTTTATATATCTGAATAGTATAGTTTAGTTTTACCTATTTTTGAACTTAATATGAATGGAATGAAATAGTACATTTTTTAAATGTCTGGCTCTTTTCTTCTCCAAATTGTTTTTATTATTCATACATTTAAATATAATACAATGTATTTTCTGTCTTACTGTTGATTATTTTGAAGTGTCTAGCTTTTGAGTATTAAGAACATTGCTACCATGAGCCTTCCTGTATATGTGGTTTGGGGCATATGTGCTCGAGTTTCTCTTGTATACATAACTAGGAGTAAAAATGCTGAGTCACAGAGTATGAGACTCTTCACCTTTAGTAGACAGTACCAAGAAGTTTTTCAAAGTGATTATAATAATGTATACTACTCCTAGAAGTGTTCAAGCACTCTTGTCCGTCCACATCTTTTCCAGCTCTTGGTATTGTCAGGCTTTTAGAATTTAGCCAGTGGATTATACGTGATTATAAAGTTGTCACATGCGTACTTAATGTACATTATTCTCAAAAAGTCTCAAATTAATAAGTATATATATGTATGTATATATATATTTTTTCCCTGGGACAGGAGAAGGATGCTAACATACTTTTATTTCTCACTGCTCCCCTGGTGCCTCTACAGTCTTACACATACCTACCTATGTTATCTTCTAGAACTTTAGACTTAATTATTTTAAAAACTAATATTTTTATAAGTAAAACTTATTATATAGTTTACTTTTGTCTGTGTATTATTACTTCTTCCGTCCCTTTACTTCATTCTGGATTCACTTTCCTGCTTAATGGGGAGTATTCTCTGTAAGGGTTTGTGGGTGGTGGACTTTCCGAGTATATTAAAATATCTTTATTTCATGAAAATAGTACATAACAAGATGTCCTTTGATATCACTGGAGAAAAGATGGAGTCTTTACTCAACGACGGCTTAAAATTAGGTCCCTACATCACTCTTTTTTAAAATTTATGTTTATTTATTTATTTTTTGGTTGCGTTGGGTCTTCATTGCTTTACGTGGAGTTTCTCTAGTTGTGGCAGATGGGGTCTCCTCTTTGATGCGGTGCGTGGGCTTCTCATTGCGGTGGCTTCTCTCCTTGCGGAGCACAGGCTCCAGGGAACGTGGGCTTCTCATTGTGGTGGCCTCTCTCATTGCGGAGCACAGGCTCCAGGGTGCGTGGGCTTCTCATTGCGGTGGCTTCTCTCCTTGCGGAGCACAGGCTCCAGGGTGCGTGGGCTTCTCATTGCGGTGGCCTCTCTTATTGCGGAGCACAGGCTCCAGGGTGCGTGGGCTTCTCATTGTGGTGGCCTCTCTCATTTCGGAGCACAGGCTCCAGGGTGCGTGGGCTTCTCATTGCGGTGGCCTCTCTTATTGCGGAGCACAGGCTCCAGGGTGCGTGGGCTTCTCATTGTGGTGGCCTCTCTTATTGCGGAGCACAGGCTCCAGGGAACGTGGGCTTCTCATTGTGGTGGCCTCTCTCATTGCGGAGCACAGGCTCCAGGGTGCGTGGGCTTCAGCAGTTGCAGCCCAAGGGCTCAGTCATTGTGGCTCGCAGGTCCTAGCGCGTGGGCTAGGTAGTTGTGGTTCATGGACTTAGTTGCTCTGTAGCGTGTGGAATCTTCCTGGAACAAGGATGGGCCTGGTTTCCCCTGCATTGGCAGGCAGGTTCTTATCCACTGTTCTATGAGGGAATTCCCTTCCATCACTCTTTATAGTGAAAAACTGTTCAGATGGATCTAAGATTTACATGCGCCAAAAGGATGAGATTAAGCTGGCTTTACCAGAACCTACTGGTCAGTCATTACATCATTAAAAGTGGAAAGACTATACTTTCAGGGATCATTTCTATAGTTTGTTACTAGAGAAGTTTCTCTGATCGTGTAGAGCACCCGAAACCATGAGGAAGAGATGCAGTGTTCTCTCCTGAGCGTGAAGCTGGTCTTTGGTGTTGCTTTTGCAGCTGCTATTGGCCATTGATGATCGTTCTTCTCTTCCTTTGGAAGAGTAAGAGGGAGGGAACACCATCTGAGTGGTCTTGAAAAAAAAATAAAAAATAAAATAAAAAATAAAAGTGGGACATGCAGTCATTGAGTATCTCCTAATTTGATCCAGTCAGATACAGAGCACTTTCTTAGTATTTCTGCCCTTCACAAATTAAGCCTAAATCCAGTCAACTTTGAGATCTACCAGAGAAATACAGGAGATGGTGCTACATATTTAGCAACACCACAAGGACATAGTCAATCAAGACCAAGGGTGGAAATTCTAAAGTCTACCCCAAATTGCCCACATTATTAAAAATTAACTGGCTCACACACACAACACACACATACACACACACACACACACACAGAGGAAACTACTGTGGATAAATAGAGACAAGATGTAATAGTAAAATTCAAGGTATGACTTTATATGGACCCTGCATTGAACAAATGAACTGTGAAAGACATTTTTGCCACAATCAGGAAGACTTGAACATGGACTGAGGATTAGATGATACTGAGGAATTATTATAAATTTCTTTGGTTGTAACATGGTTTTGTGGTCTTTTAAAAAGTCTCCTAGAGACATACACTGAAGTATTTAGAGATGAAATGATATGATATCTGGGATCTATTTTAAAATAATTCATTAAAAATGTATGGAATCTAGAAAGATGGTACTGATGAACCTCTCTACAGGGCAGCAATGAAGACGCAGACATAGAGAACAGGCTTGTGGACCCAAAGCGGGAAGTAGTGGGTGGGACAAATTGAGAGAATGGCCCTGAAACATACATATTACCATATGTAAAATTGGATGGCCGGTGGCAATTTTCTGTATGACACAGGGAGCTCAAAGTGGGTGCTCTGTGACATCCCAGAGGGGCGGGATGGGGTAGGAAGTGGCAGGAAGGTTCAAGAGACAGGCAGCATACATATACCTATGGCTGATTCATGTTGATGTGTGGCAGAAACCAACCCAACATTGTAAAGCAATTATCCTCCAATTAAAAATAAATTAATTAAAAATAGAAAAAAATTGGGGGAATGCATGAAAAAAGAATAACAGAAATTGACCATTTGGTGTAAGGAGGTGTTCAACTTTTGTGTGTGTTTGAAATTTTTCATAATGAAAAGCTGAAAATAAAGACAGCCTTTGTAAAACATCTGCTTCTGCTTCTAGGAAGCACTCAAACCTGTTAGCTATAATCACAATAACCACACACAGAATGCTAGACGATATTCTACCAACTTTTACTAAGTTAATAAAATAGAATTGAAGTTGATAATATTGATGTGATTTGTGTTAATGTATATTTTAACTGAGAGGAACAGACTGGATTAACAAAGGGCTGTGACTACCAACTTAATATATTTACTTAATGTCTCGAATACTGCATGTAAATAAATTCTTGGACTGTGATTAAGAGACTTAAAAAAATAAAATTCTTAAAAATAAATAAATAAATAAATAAAATTCTTAAGTTAGCAGTTTAGGTTTCCTTGGCTTAGTATTTCTAGACAACAGTTTATTCCTGGTATTTCCTGCTTAAATAATTTCTGCCTTTTTCTCATTAATATTCTCACACTTTCAAAACTCAGCATAAAGTAAGTTAATAGGAATTTTCTTTTCAAATTACCGTTATAAGAAGCAAAAGGTCTTGTGTGATAAATGGATCTGAGATCTAATTTTTTCACATATTGCTGAAGCCTGGCTTGGAGAATTTTGAGCATTACTTTACTAGCGCGTGAGATGAGTGCAATTGTGTGGTAGTTTGAGCATTCTTTGGCATTGCCTCTCTTTGGGATTGGAATGAAAACTGACCTTTTCCAGTCTTTTGGCCCATTTCAGAGATACTCTTTCAACATACAATTAGCGTAATTAACTCCTGATTAGACCCTAATAGGTTGGGAAGGTTCATTATGTTTTGAGGACCATTTACTAAACAAGGCAAAAAGAAACCTCCCTGTGTTCTTCCTCTCATGTGTAGATCCTACAAGATAAGGATAAAGAATCCATATTGAGGGAATTCTATGGTCTAAGTATCCCAGAAGTAGTCTCTGGAAATTCTTTGCAGCCAAAGACGGAGAAGTTGTAT
Source organism: Muntiacus reevesi (assembly GCF_963930625.1). Lineage (NCBI taxonomy): Eukaryota > Metazoa > Chordata > Mammalia > Artiodactyla > Cervidae > Muntiacus > Muntiacus reevesi. The sequence goes on from NC_089252.1 coordinate 47,698,206, forward strand.
ACAGTCAGCAAAAACAAGACTGGGACCTGACTGTGGCTCAAATCATTAACTCCTTATTGCCAAATTCAAGAAATTGAAGAAAGTAGAGAAAACCACTAGACCATTCAGGTATGACCTAAATCAAATCCCTTACAATTATACAGTGGAAGTGAGAAATAGATTTAAGGGACAAGATCTGAGAGACAGAGTGCCTGATGAACTATGGATGGAGGTTCATGACATTGTCGTACAGGAGACAGGGAGCAAGACCATCCCCATGGAAAAGAAATGCAAAAAGCAAAGTGGCTGTCTGAGGCGGCCTTACAAAGAGCTGTGAGACGAAGAGAAGCGAAAAGCAAAGGAGAAAAGGAAAGATATACCCATTTGATTGCAGAGTTCCAAAGAATAGCAAGGAGAGATAAGAAAGCCTTCCTCAGTGATCAGTGCAAAGAAATAGAGGAAAACAATAGAATGGGAAAGACTAGAGATCTCTTCAAGAAAATTAGAGATACTAAGGGAACATTTCATGCAAAGATGGGCTCAATAAAGGACAGAAATGGTATGGACCTAATAGAAGCCAGAAGATATTAAGAAGAGGTGGCAAGAATACACAGAAGAACTGTACAAAAAAGATCTTCATGACCCAGATAACCACAATGGTGTGATCACTCACCTAGAGCCAGACATCCTGGAATGTGAAGTCAGGTGGGCCTTAGATAGCATCATTACGAACAAAGCTAGTGGAAGTGATGGAATTCCAGTTGAGCTATTTCAAATCCTAAAAGATGATGCTTTGAAAGTGCTGCACTCAATATGCCAGCAAATTTGGAAAACTCAGCAGTGGCCACAGGACTGGAAAAGGTCAGTTTTCATTCCAATCCTAAAGAGAGGCAATGCCAAAGAATGCTTAAACTACCACACAATTGCACTCATCTCACACGCTAGTAAAGTAATGCTCAAAATTCTCCAAGCCAGGCTTCAGCAATACGTGAACCGTGTACTTCCAGATGTTCAAGCTGGTTTTAGAAAAGGCAGAGGAACCAGAGATCAAGCTGCCAACATCCACTGGATCCTTGAAAAAGCAAGAGAGTTCCAGGAAAAAATCTATTTCTGCTTTATTCACTATGCCAAAGCCTTTGACTGTGTGGATCACAATAAACTGTGGAAAATTCTGAAAGAGATGGGAATACCAGACCACCTCACCTGCCCCTTGAGAAATGTATATGCAGGTCAGGAAGCAACAGTTAGAACTGGACATGGAACAACAGACTGGTTCCAAATAGGAAAAGGAGTACGTCAAGGCTGTATATTGTCACCGTGCTTATTTAACTTATATGCAGAGTACATCATGAGAAACACTGGGCTGGAAGAAGCACAAGCTGGAATCAAGATTGCTGGGAGAAATATTAATAACCTCAGATGCCGAGGTCCAGCCCTGGCAGGACCAGGAATACCCACGGGATGAGTGGCGTCGGCGAGGAAGAAAACAGACAGACAGACACACACAGATGTTGCGTAGAAGAGGTAGCTTTTTTTTTTTAGGATAGCTCAGTTTTTATAGAATGAATGTTACCTCCCCCTTAAGTCACTACATATTACATCAGATATTGGTTTGTGCTTCCGTCAATATTTTTTCCCCCATGTTTTTCCCCTAAGCATTCATCTAGAACGTTTCCGATTACAGGGTTTATACTTAAATGCCCCTTACATAATCTTCTTGCCTCAATGGCCTAACATTCTCACTCTAACAAAAACAATATTCCACAAGTCTCAGGTATAATGTAAATTCTTTGAGCAATAAAACAATACATGGGAAGGGTCACAATAACATGTTTGACATTTCTGAAAATAGTACCATGAGAAAAACCTGATATTTTTCTTACCTGAAACCACAAAATCTCAATTTACAACGATTAACTATTAAACAGCAAAAACACCTCTAAAGCAGCAAAACACCTCTATTAATAATAAGATAATGGCAGTAAAGCTGGTTAATATAAATCTTCTATTAAAATCCTATATACCCCATTTTCTAATTTTACAAAAATACCCATAATATCCCATGTTGTTTAAAGAAAGGGAAACAATGAATAAGTAGCAGCAAGGAAATAGCAATAGTGAAAACCCTCTCAACCAAGGAGCAAGTAAACTAAAGCAGTATATCTACTTCTAAATCTAAACACCTCTACTCTTTTCTATTTTAGAACATTATAATCTTTTAAGCAAGCAGCCAAACTATACCTTTGTCCTCTTCTTTTATGACTTGATGTCTATGGCCGTGTCCTGAGCCAGAGCAATCTTGAGCATTTCCAAAAAGGCTTGGACTTTTCCAGCGAGGCCTTATTACTATATATTATCATTTCCAAAAATTAATAGAAAGCCCAACAACAGTAAGACAGAAGGAAGAAAGGGACATACCGGGCCCCTGGGACAACCTCGAGGGGAAGAGCTGCCTTGCAGATTCCTTTCTTGTCCCCGCGGCTCCAGAGGGGACATATTGGGCCCCCGGGGCAGCCCCATGTGAGGAAGAGCTGCCTTGCAGGTTCCTGTCTCATCCCATGACCTTGTCACGGACTGGGTGCATCCTGGCGGCTCCCAACACTCAGATATTCAGATGACACCACCCTTATGGCAGAAAGTGAAGAGGAACTAAAAAGCCTCTTGATGAAAGTGAAAGACGAGTGTGAAAAAGTTGGCTTAAAGCTTAACATTCAGAAAACTAAGATCATGGCATCTGGTCCCATCACTTCATGGGAAATAGATGGGGAAACAGTGTCAGACTTTATTTTTGGGGGCTCCAAAATCACTGCAGATGGTGATTTCAGCCATGAAGTTTAAAGACACTTACTCCTTGGCAGGAAAGTTATGACGAACCTAGACAGCATATTAAAAAGCAGAGACATTACTTTGTCAACAAAGGTCCATCTCGTCAAGGCTGTGGTTTTTCCAGTAGTCATGTATGGATATGAGAGTTGGACTATAAAGAAAGCTGAGCACAGAAGAATTGATGCTTTTGAACTGTGATGTTGGAGAAGCTGCTTGAGAGTCCCTAGGACTGCAAGGAGATCCAACCAGTCCATCCTAAAAGAAATCAGTCCTGAATATTCATTGGAAGGACTGATGTTGAAGCTGGAACTCCAATACTTTGGCCACCTGATGCAAAGAGCTGACTCATTTCAAAAGACTCTGATGCTGGGAAAGATTGAAAGCAGGAGGAGCAGGGGATGACAGAGGATGAGAATGTTGGATGGCATCACCAACTCAATGGACGTGAGTTTGAGTGGACTCCGGGAGTTGGTGATGGACAGGGAAGCCTGGCGTGCTGCAGTCCATGGGGTTGCAAAGAGTCAGACACGACTGAGCGACTGAACTGAACTGAACTGAATGACCTTTGAGATGCTCAGGGTAATCATTAGCTTTCAACTTTTTGAGTCCAAAGCCTTCTGGTACTCTTTGATAGTTTGAGAAGATAAAATTGCAAAGAAGGGGAAAATGCTTTTCAAAATCACAGTGGCCTTCAAGGTCGGACATAGACGAGTCTTTGTCAGGCTTCTCATGTGCTATGTATGTGTGCTCAGTTGTGTCCGACTCTCTGTGACCCCATGGTCTGTAGCCCGTCAGGCTCCTCTCTCCATAGGATTCTCCAGGCAAGAATACTGGAGTGGGTTGCCATTTCCTTCTCCAGGGGATCTTCCCAACCCAGGGATCAAACCCCCATCTCCAGCACTGACAGGAGGATTCTTTACCACTGTGCCATTTGGGAAGTTGTCACATGCTAATAAGCCCTGTTTTTCAACTGATAACTTGATATGGGCCTGTGTGGGGTTAAGGTCTAGGGGTTGAAGAGAACTGACGTTCAGGTCTAGAGAATTGACATTCAGGTCTTAATAAATAACAAGAATTTTTAGTTCCTGGGGACAGCATTGGGGAAGGAGGGGTAAATAAAAGAGACTGAGGGGTAAGGAAAAGAAGGAGTTAGCTAACTGGCATAAAGCCTTGAATGGAGGGAGTTCATCCAGTGAAATATCCAGTGCCACGGTAGCCAAAATGACCTTTAGGAAAGGGAGGTCTAATACAAAATTCCAAACAGTTTTTGTTCTACAGTGTAAACACATTTGATTTACCTGTAAACATTGATGCACAAGCAGAAACCTTTATGATCAGACTGTGTTTATTTTTTGTAAGAGAAAGGTAAAGATAATCAAAGAAACAAGTTTAGTTTCCTATGGGGATGGGTTTAGCATATTATAATGTGAAGTTCATTAACTCAAGCATGTCATCAGAAGAAATAATTAGAGCCAGAGGTGACCATGAAAAACCCAAGCTTCCGAGAATGTGTAAAAGTTGGTGGTAAGAGCTTAAACTTTTTAGTCATGGAATGGGCATTTGAGCAAACCTTCTCTAGCTCTTTACAGGCAGTGCTACCTCGACTGATAATGAACCATACAATCCTACTATTTGTGCTCATCCTAGAACAACATTGTCCAAACTTCAAGAAAGTCAAGTCTAGTTTCTAATGTCGACATGAAAGCGATACTCCTTTCATCAGTCCCCTTCAGCCTGTTCCCATTTGAAGCCACATCCAGCCTCTGAATCCTGACACTGAATTAAATCTCAGAGACAGAGTGGTGGGTGATGTAGAAAAGAATAGTTTTACTGTTTTGCCAGGCAAAGGGGGCCAACAGCAGGCTCATGTCCTCAAAACTGTGTGTCCCCACCTAGAGAGGATAGTGAGAAGTTTTATCATCGTATTAGTTCCCAGAGCATGTGGTCAGCTCCTGGACATTCTTCTGACTGTTTGGTGGTGAGGTTAAGTCAGAGTCAGCATCTTCAAACCTTCCACTTCCAACTGGTTTGGGATCTATCTACGTGCTTGTGGGCAGCATACCATTGTTAACCTTTAACTTCTCCCATCTGGTGGGGGTTTCAGTATCTACAAAATAGCTAAAAGATATTAGTTTGCGTATCCTTTGGTGGGGAACCAGGACCTTGCCCCAGGCTGTGCTGTTGTTTCCCTTGACTGTTCCTCCTTTGTCTCCCATTCTCTCCCTTCCCTGATTAGCAACTGTTTGAACCTGCCTGTTGGAACTCAGGGAAGACGGTGGAAACTGAATGAAGCATCGGAGAACTGGGGGACCCAGGAAGGCTTTTGTGCCAGGAGCCCCACAACACCCTGCTCGGTATCACTTTGAGCAATTCAGTTTGCAACTTTGAGCAAATCAGTTGTATTTGATTACAATTAATAGTTGTAATCATTTCAGTCTGTCTTTGAGAAAGTATGGTTCAATCTCCATAAGCATTTTAGCTGAACGTCTCTGACTCAATTCTATTACGATGTATTTCTTGTGTAAGACTGTTTTAAACAAATATTATCCAAGTTCAACGTTTCTAACCATTACCACTGACATCAAGAGGGTTGAGTGTGCCCTTGATTTGATCATCTCAGAGATGCAGAGGACTCTGCTGCTGCTAAGTCGCTTCAGTCGTGTCCGACTCTGCGACCCCATAGACGGCAGCCCACCAGGCTCCCCTGTCTCTGGGATTCTCCAGGCAAGAATACTGGAGTGGGTTGCAATTTTCTTCTCCAATGCATGAAAGTGAAAAGTGAAAGTGAAGTCACTCAGTCGTGTCCGACTCGTAGCGACCCCATGGACTGCAGCCTGCCAGCTCCTCCGTACGTGGGATTTTCCAGGCAAGAGTACTGGAGTGGGGTGCCATTGCCTTCTCCGGTGCAGAGGACTCTAGACCAGGAGTAAAAGCTTCCATGTTTGTGTCTCAGATTTGCCACTTAACTCACAGTGTGACCTTGAGCGTCGATTTCCTTATCTACAAAGAGGGGTGACAGACCTTCACTGCTCACCTCATAAGACCCCTGGAAAAATGAGAAGAGATAATTTATACCAATGATATTTTTATATCATAAAAATAGATAAATTACAAATGATAATTTAGAAGAGATAATTTATATCAATGATACTTTTCAGCATATAGAATTATGTAAATAAAGGTGTATAACTGAGATGATATTTAGATTATAAAGACAAATGTATTTTCTTTGCTAAGGACTATTTGATCTAGCAATGTACCTGAGAAAAGAATTCCTAAACTCTGAATGTTCTTTCTTGCTCAGTGGGTGATCTGATGATGATCTAAACAAACATAAAATTGGAAATTCCTTTAAGCCTTTCTGGTTGTTAATTTTCCTTGAAGCATTCAAGCAGGCCAAGGACCCAACTAACTTCTAGTTTCTCTCCTGTGAACAAACTGCAGGGAGAACTTCAGCTGAACTTACTTTAAGGGTTACCACCCTGAGGCTCTTGATGTTTTGCAGGACTTCCTCTGTAAGCCAAGAATCAGATCTTTAGAGAGGACCAGGCTCAGGTAAATAGCCTCAGGGCTGTAGTGCTTCACTGAGGAAGAGAAACACCTTCCCGAATAGCTTCTCTGGCTCTCATACCGGTTCACACCCCTTCAGCTGCTCTTCCCAGCTGTCATCACTTTGGTTGAATTCTCTTCCTTGCTCCAGGAAAGGAGACTGAAGAGCCTCCCGGTCTCACCCATGCATGTTTTTCAGACTTCGTAACTGGAGCAGATGTTTTTATGGCAGGGGTGAGAAAGTTACTATTGTGATATAGGAAAAATAGAAACTAATTAGAACACAGAGCATATTTGATATAGACTATCAGGATGGATAATCATTGTTACCCGGTTATACATTTATCCAAACCCAGAGAATGCATTACAGCTTAAGGCAAACTAGGGCCTTTGGTTGATGAGGGCTTGTCGGTGTAGGTCCAGGAGTTGTAACAAATGCACTACTCAGGCCAGGATGTTGATTGGGGTGGAGTGTGGCAACGTATGCGTAAGGGCAGAGGGCATGTGGGAAATCTCTGTACTTTCAATTTTTCTATGAATCTAAAACTGTTCTAAAAATTAAAAGTCTTTATGAAAGAAATGCAACAAACTATAATAATCTATACAAAGATTAAAAAGCAGAGACATAACTTTGCCAACAAAGGTCCATCTCGTCAAGGCTATGGTTTTTCCAGTAGTCATGTATGGATGTGAGAGTTGGACTATAAAGAAAGCTGAGTGCCAAAGAATTGATGTTTTTGAACTGTGGTGTTGGAGAAGACGCTTGAGAGTCCCTTGGACTGCAAGGAGATCCAACCAGTCCATCCTAAAGGAGATCAGTCCTGAATATTCATTGGAAGGACTGATGTTGAAGCTGAAACTCCAATACTTTGGCCACCTGATGTGAAGAACTGACTCATTGGAAAAGACCCTGATACTGGGAAAGATTGAAGGCAGGAGGAGAAGGGGAAGACAGAGGATGAGATGGCTGGATGGCATCACTGACTCGATGGACTTGAGTTTGAGTAAGCTGTGGGAGTTGGTGATGGACAGGGAGGCCTGGTGTCATGTAGTCCATGGGGTTGCAAAGAGTTGGACAGGACTGAGTGACTGAACTGGACTGATGCAAAGATACTTTTAGTGCTAGTATTAATACATCCTTTCACAGTCTAAACCTTAAAGTTCTTGATACATCACACGTACATACACAAACAAAAGCAAAGTAATTACAGAGCAAGCTGCTTACGTGCTTATCAAAGCAATCGCTGGTTCTGCGTGAATGGCTGAGTCTGGGGGCCACATGCTGGCTGTCAGCTCCACGTTGGTCCCCCAGCTTCTTACTCTTGGGACCACCAGTAGTTGTCACCAGGCAGTTGCAGCCATGCACTCCCTGAGAACTGAGCTCTACTCTTTGCTTCTCCTTTATTTTATTCTTAGTTGTGTCATTTCCTTGGGTTTACCTCTTTTTCTCCTTTTCTTTCATTCCTAAGAAGAGCAAGTATGACCCATTTATACATTTCTTTATTGTTGTTGTCTAAATGTCATCAGTCCAATTAGTAATCACACACTCGATCTGTTACACAAAGCAAGTCGATCAAGGAGCAATGTATTGCGTTCCAGTTACCCCAAAAATGTATGGTTGGGAAAATGAACAGTTGGGACTACTTACAAGGCTTTTTAAAAATAATTTTTTCTTTTTATAAAATAATAAATGTTCATGATAGAACTTGGCAACATATATAAATAGTCCCAAAACCCTTGTGTTGGCGATGTCTGATGGTGCATTTTGTTGTAGGAATGTTGTCTTACCGAGAACATCTGCCTCTCTACATGGTGCCACGGGAGAAAAATACGCAGGAGAAAGGCCAGGAAGGCCCTCCTTCCCGCTAGGAGGGGCGCCGGGTCCATAGGAGGGGCGCCGGGTCCATGGGAGGGGCGCCGGGTCCATGGGAGGGGCGCCGGGTCTATGGGGGGGGCGCCGGGTCTATGGAGGGGCGCCGGGTCTATGGGGGGGCGCCGGGTCCATAGGAGGGGTGCTGGGCCTATGGGGGTGGCGCTGGGTCCATAGGAGGGGCGCTGGGTTCATAGGAGGGGCGCCGGGTCTATGGGGGGCGCCGGGTCCATAAGAGGGGCGCCAGGTCTATAGGAGGGGTGCCAGGTCTATAGGAGGGGCGCTGGGTCTATGGGGGGGCGCCAGGTCTATGGGGGGCCCCGGGTCCATAAGAGGGGCGCTGGGTCTATAGGAGGGGTGCCAGGTCTATAGGAGGGGCGCTGGGTCTATGGGGGGCGCTGGGTCCATAGGAGGGGCGCCGGGTCTATAGGGGGGCGCCAGGTCTATAGGAGGGGCGCTGGGTCTATGGGGGGCGCCGGGTCTATAGGGGGGCGCCGGGTCTATGGGGGGGCGCTGGGTCTAAGTCTGATGCCGACTTGTGCTGGAGCGCATGGAATGCTCCTTCTTCTGAAAACAACTGGGCTTAAACAGCTTTGAAGCAAAGCAGACTCTAAACTGCTTCATCTGGGGCCTCCAGTCCTGAGCCCCAGGGGCGTGCCAGCTGCCCTTATCGGAGCCGAGGGGAGAGGGGAGTCAGGACGGGGGCCCCTCAGGCCCGGGGCTGCCCGCTCTGGCGGGCGGTGGCCTTGGGTCCCGTGGTGCTGCATGGCCTCCCACCCCAGCCACCTGTTGTTGTTTAGTTGCTCAGTCATGTCTGATTCTTTTGTGACCCCAGGGATTGTCACCCACCAGGCTCCTCTGTCCATGGGATTCTCCAGGCAAGAATACTGGAGTGGGTTGCCATTCCCTTCCCCAGGGGGTCTTCCCGACCCAGGGCTCCTGCGCTGGCAGGCAGATTCTTTACTACTGAGCCCGAGGGAAGCCCCAGCACCTGTGCCGGCCCAGAAAACAAGGCCCCCAAGAGACCTTAGACCTGATGGATGCAGAGCCCGCTTGACCTCTTGGGGGTGGTGACGGGAGAAAAGGGAGGGGTGGGAGAAGAGGAGAGGGTTAGGGTTAGGGTTTTCCCCCCCAGGGGACCTTCACCTTTGACCCCACAGTCTCACTCCAGGGATTGTATCTGAGGAACTGATCAGGTACATGTGAAAGCCTTGGCTATAAGAATGGCCATTACAGCATTACTCATGATATTTAAAGTAATTCAGATGTTAAGTGTTAAATAAATTATGGAAACTAAATTATGAGGCTCTTAAAGGCAGACTCTACATATCAAAGTTAGGGTCACTGATCCTATCAAAGCCATTTTCAAGAAGTTCAGCTCATAGCTCAAGAATACTTATTTTTCTAAATTTCACAGGATTAATCCATTTCCCCCACAAGGAAAACATCAGAAAAAAAGACCAGCGAAATGCCTTTCACAGATCCAAAGAGCAGTGAAAAAGCCAAAAATAATACTGACATTTGGAGCTGGACAGGACTTGAGAGATCATTTGGTCCAATACTTCTCACTGTGCAGATGATATAAAATTGAGTCCCTGTTGAGGGGACATGACCAACTTGAGATGGAGTCAGGATCAGATTCTTTTTCTTGGGTGTCCCCCCCACCTTTGGGCGCTGCCTTCTGCCCCTCTGAGGCATTTACATTCTGGAAGGGATTTGGATCAGACCTTTCCAGTTGGTGTAACCTCTGTTTAAATTTGGCATTCAAATAGAGTTGCTCAATTCAGCAAATAGAAGTAAGGACACCAAGTAAAATTCGAATATCAGATAAATAACTAAAGTTTTTTAGTATTGGTATGTCCTATGTGTACTTTTATTATTGTTTATCTGATATTCGAATTTTACTGGGTGTGCTTATTTCTGTTTGCTGAATTGAGCAACTCTATTTGAATGCCAAATTTAATCAGAGGTTATATCAACTGGAAATGTCTGATCCAAATCCCTCCCAGAATGTAAATGCCTCAGAGGGGCTCCTTCTTGGGTAGGGGGCACCCGAGAAAAGGAATCTGATCCTGATTCCATCTCAAGTCAGTCATGTCCCCTCAACAGGGACTCAATTTTGTATCATCTACACAATATATACTGGGCTTCCCTTGTGGCTCAGCTGGTAAAGAATCTGCCTGCAATGTGGGAGACCTGTGTTCAATCCCTGGGTTGGGAAGATCCCCTGGAGAAGGGAAAGGCTACCCACTCCAGTATTCTGGCCTGGAGAGTTCCATGGACTGTATAGGCCATGGGTCCACAAAGAGTCAGACACGACTGAGCGAGTTTCGTTTTCACTTTGACATATAAACTAGAAATGGATTTGTTTATATTTATATATATAAACATATATGTTATATGTAGGCTTCCCAGGTGGCACTAGTGGTAAAGAACCTAGCTGCCAATGCAGGAGATGTAAGAGACATGGGTTCGATCCCTGGGTTGGGAAGAGCCCCTGGAGAAGGCATGGCAACCCTATCCACTATTTTTGCCTGGAGAATCCCATGGATAGGAGAGCCTGGAGGGCTCCAGTCCATAGGGTTGCAAAGAATCAGACATGACTACTTAGCACACACACATATACATTTAGTATATATATGTATGCTAAAAATTATCTAACATTCAAATTTTACTGGCTATTTATTTTTAAAAACTGGATAAGTTTTTATTTGCTAAATTTGGCAACCCCACATGCAAAAAGAGATAGGAGTGAAAGGTTGTTAGCATAAGAAGGGATGAGCCATTTCAATTTCCTAGATTTTATAGATGAAAAAACTGATGAACAAAGAGAAACTGTGACTTTTTCAAGGTTCTGAAGCTGTTGGACCAAGTTCAGATCAGAAATCAGAGTGATGGCTTCCAACCTGTGACTCTTTTAAGAATGAAATTCCAAGGAGATGGTCTCCTATTCAGTCAGTCCCTCTCCGCACGTCTCCGAGGCTACAACCTCACAGTGAGGACTTTCCAGGTTGCCAACACAACTTGTCCAGCACAGCATGCTGGGAAGATCTTTTAGAACAGTGGTTCTCAGATGCCAGCCTGCATCAGAATCCCCAGAAGGGGTTCACAGATTGCTGGCTCCCACCTCCAGAGTTCCTGATGCTGGAGGCCTGGGACGGCCCTAGACTTTGCATTTCTAGTATTTTTATGGGTGATCCTGATGCTCTGGAAACCACAGTGGAGAATCCCTTCTTATTCTACAGGAGTTCCTTGATTAAACAAGAAAAGGTAAAATCCTTATGTTGGGTAATCGTGGATGTCAGTTATTTAAAATTGTATCCTGTGTGTTATGAACGACACTGTTTTTAGTGGCAAAACTGATTTAAAGTGATTTGCTGAGCTAAGACCAGTACGACTGGACTAGAGCAATGAATTACATGATTATGAGACAAATTTAGCTGGCAAGGGGAAGAGGGAGTAGGGAACAATGATTAGTTTCAGGAATGAGGAACCACGTGAACAATTTGAAAATGCACTGTAGTCAAAATGTTCTGTGACTATTTCATACCTTTTGTTTTTTCCCCTCAAACTTAGCTATCCAATTAGGTGACTAATTGCAGCTGAATGAGACATTTTGTTGAGATCGTTATGGCCCAAATGCAAAATTTTTAGGCCTTTGTTCAGTAACTTTTGTGGGAACTGAGCGCCCTATTTCCACTCATCCCAGCTGCAGTGTCCAGTATGGTTTCTTGTGGCCCCTTCCTCCTCCTCACCCACCACGGGGCCTTCTGGACTGTCCCCTGAACAACGACCTCATTGTCACACCTCTCTTGGCTGCTGAAAGAAACCATCGAACCGAAGTTTCCAGATCTCCCCTTCTCATGCTCATCCTCCTCCAGTTGGCCCACCGCAGCCCTGAGCTCCAAGGCTGAGAAGTCAAATCCATGGTCAGCATCTTCTCACCTCGTCTCTTTGCATTTAGTAAGGCACATATGCCATGATTATTTGACCTTGTGCCAAATGACATAGCTCAATTCTAAAATTACTAGAAGATGTTATTTTAAAAAATTGTATTTTTTGGGGGTGCTGGGCTGGATCCAAGTTACATGGGCCCTTCTCTAGTGGTAGGCTCGGGCTTAGTTGCCCCGGGGCATGTGGGATCTTAGTTTCCCAACCAGGGATCAAACCTGTGTCCTCTACACTAGAAGGCAGATTCTTAGCCATTGGACTACCAGAGAAATCAGCCCCACCACCCCCCAAATCATATTGTATGTTGAAACTGAGGGGTCTGCTAGATACATTGTCATGGGAAGAGCAGTCTTTGTGGGAAACTCAGGTAGCCACGGTGGAATTCCATGGATGAAGTTTCACTGGAAACTGTCCATAGCAACAAATAAAGAGCAAAGGGGAAACAAGCCACACCAGCCGGTGGCTGAGCTGAAGAGTGGTATCCTCAAGGCTTATGGGTCCCAGAAGCACATCCCCAACTCACCTGAAGGCAGAGGCCCACGGTCACTTGAAGCTGGGAGCTAAAAACAAAGGGAATTGGTTCCCTAGATTAACTGCAGCCCAACAGCTCTCCCAGGTAACAAGAATGGCACCTCACCTTCGTGGAAATGGCAATAAAAGCACATTTCAGATTTCAGCTGGATATTAAGAAAACAGAATGAACTCCTTCAGGGATAGATGTGTGGTAGGCAATTTAATATAGGGTTCTGATTTCCTTTCTACCTCTCAAATATGCCTGTGACTCCCAGCAGGGAACTTGATGGAGGTTAGGGATAAAGGCTCGTGATATAGCCTGATAAATAAGACCACAGTGAGAAACAGCATTGGTGTGCGGGATTACAGCAGTGAAATGTGAGGCAGGCTTGTCCTTCAGACTTCCTCGCTGCTATGTTGCCATGTTTCAGAGGCTTCAGGGAGCTGGGTGAATACAGTCTTGGGGAGGGGTTGGGCCATGGCATGCTATTCAGAAGGCCACTATCAATCATTGGTCAAGTTGATCTGCAACTCAGCAGTGAGGCTGGGCAACAAGTCACGTGGTAATGGGATTTTATTTTTTTCTGAGTTCAGAAGTTGGGGAAATTAAATAGCTTACTCAAGATCCAGCAGCTCTAAGTGTCAGAGTCAGACTTGAACTGAGGTCTCTCTACCCATCTCATCTGTGGTCCATGCCAGCCCTTTCTTGTGTAGGAAGAGTAGTTTAATACAGATTAAAAAAAAAAAGACAAAAGAAGGGAGTTGATCTTTGTGTTCACAATTAATGAAAAGGATCAGAATACAGCCCTTCTAATGGTAATTGGTCTGAAGATCCTATGGATAGAGGAGGTAAAAGAGGGCACAAGAGGGGGGGAAACAGAGTGGCCTAGAGCACAATGACCCAGAGGGTAGGAAGGCAAAGGGAAGAAATGATGACTGAAAATTGCAGCAAATATATGTGTGTGTGTGCGTGCATGAGCATGCACACACGTGTGCGCACACACACTATGGGACAGGCACTCTTCTAAGTGCTTTACCTATAAAGGTATTTATAGTTCATAATCCTATGAGGTAGGTAGGTGGTCAGATATTCGGTGGTCAATTATTAATATTTTTGTCATTTTACAAATGAGGAACCCAAAGCACAGACAAGGTAATTAGCTTGTCCAAGGTCACACCGCTTGGCCATACTGCCAGTTAGTAGCAGAGCTTGTATTTGAACCTGTGGAATTTGGGTCCACCCTCTGTGCTAATCCAGCCCTCCCAATGAGTAAGTCAGCTCTGAGAATACCATGGACATAGAAAGAATACAGACCATCGTGAGATCTAGGTGAAGATGGTCCAGGTGGGACTGGTTGTCAAAGAGGAGCAGTGCAGGCTGAGCTCAGCTGATGGAGCAGAGTGATGCCCCCCTTAACCAAGGCTTGGAGCTAGTGTGTCCGAGTAGGAGTGTGGATTTGGACCCTGCTCTGGCCTCACGTGAGCTTGGTCATCTTGGACAAATCACATAGGATCTTTAGACTTGGATTCTTTTAAGTGAGGAATCCAGTAGAACCCTTATAATATTATTAGGCAAGTGGTAATTAAACAATATTGCCTTTTTGCTACCCCTAGGGATGTTTAATGGTGTTTCAGAGAAAGTGTCTTGGAATTGAGTAACTGGGGATCAAATTTTGGATCCCTCTCCAATCCAGGAAATTCTTCTCCCCAAGAGAGATTTTGAACATTCATTCCATTACCACTATGTGCAGAAAATGCTGGTCCTGCAGAGAGCAAGAGCCAGCAAAGAATACAGAGACCCAAATCATCCATATTAGACAATCATAGAGGCACTACTTTGTTTATTAATGGAGCAGGCAGCCAGCATCTCCTGGAAGGTACTGGTGGGAACAGTCTTTGTAGAAACCATTTGATGACGTTTAAGTGGAAGTCTACTCACATGTCATGGTGGGAAATGTACTCAGTTCAGTTGAGTTCAGTCCAGTCGCTCAGTCATGTCTGATTCTTTGTGACCTCATGAACTGTAGCATGCCAGGCCTCCCTGTCCATCACCAACTCCCAGAGTTTACCTAAACTCATGTCCATTGAGTCGGTGATGCCATCCAACCATCTCATCCTCTGTCTTCCCCTTCTCCTCCTGCCTTCAATCTTTCCCAGTATCAGGGTCTTTTCCAATGAGTCAGCTCTTCACATTAGGTGGCCAAAGTATTGGAGTTTCAACTTCAACATCAGTCCTTCCAATGAACACCCAGGACTGATCTCCTTCAGGATGGACTGGTTCGATCTCCTTGCAGTCCAAGGGACTCTCAAACGTCTTCTCTGACACCACAGTTCAAAAGCATCAATTCTTTAGTGCTCAGTTTTCTTTATAGTCCAACTCTCACATCCATATATGACTACTGGAAAAACCATAGCCTTGACTAGATGGACCTTTGTTGGCAAAGTAATGTCTCTGCTTTTTAATATGCTATCTAAGTTGGTCATAACTTTCCTTCCAAGGAGTAAGCGTCTTTTAATTTCATGGCTGCAATCACCATCTGCAGTGATTTTGGAGCCCCCAAAAATAAAGTCAGCCACTGTTTCCCCTGTTTCCCCATCTATTTGCCATGAAGTGATGGGACCGGATGCCGTGATCTTAGGAGCTTTAAGCCAACTTTTTCACTCTTGAGGGCTTAGCCTAAAGCATGAAATAGGCATCTTAATATAGCAGTAGAGCAGACATGCATATATAACAACTGTCTCAGATTGGCCCAACAGGACATGGTCTTGGCTGCACTGATTAAGGCCTAGCTCTTGTGAGAAAGAGCTACAGAATGGTATCAGGACTCATGGTTCCTTTCATAGTCCTTTTGTATGTAGTCATATAAAAATCTGTATATCAGTTCATCTATAAGTATATGCTCTTCAAGTATATGCTCGTCTATAGTGTATGCTAGTCCCTTTGATGTCAAGCCTCAAGTTAAAGAAACCAGGCTGGAATGTTGAATGTAGCTATGTGGACTTGGTGAACCCTATTACATGCACACTTTTGTGCCTGGAGTTGATAAAAGAGGCAAGTGGCACCCTTAGAAAATTCTTTATCGGTAAGATTCATTTATATATACCTATGTGGCACTAGTGGTAAAGAATCCACCTGCCAAGGCAGAAGATGCAAGAGATGTGGTTTTGATCCTTGGGTTAAGAAGATACTCTGGAGTAAGAAATGGCCACCCAGTATTCTTGCCTGGAAAATTCCATGGACAGAGGAGCCTGGTGGGCTACAGTCCATGGGGCCACAAAGAGTCAGACACAACTGAGCACCTGAGCATACACACACATGTATGTATATATGTGTGTATATATATACACACACATATATAATTTTAAAATATTATATGGAAAGCTCTTACAGTAGTGTTTTGTTCAAAATAGGTACTTTTTGCTTGTAAGTCTCTAAGACAGCACCATTTCCTAAGAACCTTAGGTCTGTAGAAGACTGTATTTGACTTGATGGAAATTACAGAGGAAAATCGGACAGACAAACCATAGTTGATCACACATCTGCATCACCATTAATGGCTTGCTAGGGTGATCAGAGAGGGAGAGCCCACTGAAAACCTTCAAGGACGTTCTGTTGGTCAAGTGTGGGTGGAAGACTATGAACTGATAAGAAAGGAGGGATTCAGGTTTGGAGAATGGGATATGAATCCATTGAGGACACATATCCTGAATTCCAGCAGAGGAGGAGATACTGGGTTGGCTCAAAAGTTTCGTTCTGGTTTTTCTGTAAACATCTCATGGAAAAACCTGAATGAACTTTTGGAACAACCTAATAGAATAAAACATGAACAGAGTGGCAGCTGGGTAAGAAGAGGAGTCATTGGCCGAAATAGAACGTGCGGTTGGGCCATGTGGTCAGGTAGTATACTGAGAAGATGCCTCCAGCAGGATCAGGAATAATCTGTTCCTCAAACAGAGCAGGAAGATAGGTTTCCTGCCAGAGCTATGATGTGCAGGAGAGTGACACACATTTCCTGGGTGAAAGGAGGAGAAGACACAAAAGGAGCGGAGAAGAACTCGCAGAAGTTTCTGCAGTAGAATGGAGCTGTCGTCTTGGGGCAGATGGTGTGTCCCTGGCTATGGGAAAGCATAGAGCTGAGATCAGACAATGTCCCAGAAAAAGACAGCCAAGTGCGTGTGTGCCGTGTGCTCCTGTTGGATGCTTCGAATGTGGGACACTGGGTGTTTATCCTGGAGCACCAGCACCCAGCCAGCAAGCCAGATCCTGAGAGCCAAGACGGACATACACATAGATGAGGAAGAAAAGGCAAGACAATGTGGGATCAAATCCAGTGAGTGGTGCTCGGAGGATGAGGCCAAGGGAAGCCCTCAGGACAAGAGACAAGAGGAAGCAGTGCATGCGTGACTTCTCTTTTAAAGGAAGGGACAGGAAAATGGGCAAAGAAAAGAATGTCATTCTGCTTGACCTTTCAGTTCCCTAAAACCAGTGGGTCTCAAACTTGAACATGCATGAAAATCACCTGGAGGACTTGGATTAACAAGTTGTATTACAACTGTGTTAAAACACAGATTCCTGGGCTCCAAACCCAGAAATTCCAATTTAGTAGACTAGGAATGGGACCTGAGAATTTGCATTTCTCACCTTTTCCCAGATGACAATGATGTTGCTGGTCTGAGGACCATGCTTTGAAGACCATGGATCTGAAACAGTGGTGAGGAAGTTTGGAGTTTCATTTTGCAAACTTGGTGCATCAGTGCCCTTCAGAAAAACCAGAATTAGGCTTGGTTAGGGTCAGGAACAAGAAAAGCTTACACCAGTGTGGTCCTGGGGAGGAAGATGCCAAGGATGTGAAGTCCCAAGCTGACTCAGTTAGCGGAAAGAGGAGGACAAGACAGGTCCTCTGCTTGGTCAGCCAGGGAGACCAGACAGCCACAGGGTCTGCTTGCGCACTTGGAGTCAAGGGACATTTGAGAAAGGGTTTCTGAGACCAAAGATTTCTTCCATTGCCTCGTCAGTAGCTGTCTGAAGTATCAGTGTTATGGTTCCATCTAAAGCAACAACAAGACCTCTGGGCATTACCTTCTGAACTTGCAAGGAATTCAACCAGAGTAAAGTCTATAAATCTTTGTCCGACTCCAATTCTGCCTTGCACTGGTGAACTCTATCCTCCTCCAGCTCACAGTCTCCACTCAGGACCCAGCACTGTTACCATCTGAGCTCCTGACACCTGAGGGCCCTTGAGGCTGAGATTCCATCTACCCCTATTTATTGCACCTCCCACACCTGAGGATCAGTGATTTACACATAATACATTCTTATAAATCAGTTCAGTCCAGTTGCTCAGTCATCTCCATCTTTGTGACCCCATGGACTGCAGCACGCCAGGCCTCCCTGTCCATCACCAACTCCCAGAGTTTACTCAAACTCATGTCCATCGAGTCGGTGATGCCATCCAACCATCTCACCCTCTGTTGTCCACCTCTCCTCCCGCCTTCAGTTTTTCCCAGCATCAGGGTTTTTTTCCAATGAGTTTGTTCTTCGCATCAGGTGGCCAAAGTATTGGAGTTTCAGCTTCAGCATTAGTCCTTCCATTTAATATTCAGGACTGATTTCCTTTGGAATGGAGTTGTTGGATCTCTTTGCTGTCTAAGGGACTCTTAAGAGTCTTCTCCAACACCACAGTTCAAAAGCATCAATTCTTCTGCCCTCAGCTTTCTTTATAGTCCAACTCTCACATCCATACATGACTACTGGAAAACCCATAGCCTTGACTAGACAGACCTTTTTGGCAAAGTTCTTATAAATAGTTAACAGTTATTCAATATGAATAGGGCTTTCCTTGTGCCTCAGACAGTAAAGAATCTGCCTGCCATGCAATAGACTTGGGTTTGATACCTGGATTGGGAAGATGCCCTGGAGAAGAGAATGGTTACCCACTCCAGTATTCTTGCCTGGATAATCCCATGGACAGAGGAGCTTGGCAGGCTACAGTCCATGGGGTCACAGAATTAGACACAACTGAGCAACTAAGCATGAGCAATATGAATAATTAATAGTTTTCAAATTAAATACACAGGGAATGCTTTCATAAGATGATCTCATTTTAAACTGTTATTTATTTTTATTTTTACAGTTTTTTTGAAGCATAGTTGATTTATAGTGTTGTGGTGTTTTCAGCTATACAGCAAAGTGATTCAGTTATACATATATATATTCTTTTTCAAATTCTTTTCCATTATAGGTTATTACAAGATATTGAATATAGTTCCCTGTGCTATATAGTAGGTCCTTATTGTTTATCTATTTCGTGTATAGTAGTGTGTATCTGTTAACCCCAAATTCCTCATTTATCCCTACCTCCCTTCGCCTTTGGTAACCATAAGGTTGTTTTCTATGTCTGTGAGTCTGCTTCTGTCTTGTAAATAAGTTCTGAACTCTTTCTTTTAAGCACACATACCTGCAGCACAGTTTCATGTATTTGATTGAATTTGATGTTGCCATTGGCTTCTGGGCCCACTTCTGACAGTGAGAAGCTGGGGAGCCTTTGCCTCCCTCAGGTTATTTGATTCCCCATCAGTCAGCTGGAGAAACCTACCTGGCTTATCTCATAGGATTGCATAAGAGGAGGCTCAAGTGAGATGGATGAGAAGTGCTTTGAAGCTTTTAGGAAAGGTACCAATACAAGGGGCCTAATTAGATGTGGCTTCTCTCTCCACTGTTCCCTCTGGTGTACATGCTTGGTGAACTCTGATCTATTCACTGGATGACAAATGCAAATGCATAAGACAAAGACTCCTACCCTGTCCTTGAGAAAGGAGATCAACTCACTTTGAAGCTCTTCAGGGAAAAAGTCTGTATGCGAATTGAGAGCAGGTTGCAGATCCCTTGATACCTGATGATACCTTTAATAGACCCTTATCAAAGGGGGAGCAGAGGTCATGCAACATTGAGTTGTCATCCAACAGTAGCACTTGCTGTGAGGATCCTTTTGGAATGAAGCAAATCATCATTAACTCTCAAGAAGTTTAACATGCCACTCTAGCTCAACAACATCTCTTGTGTTACAGCTGTGCAGCTGATTTCTCAGACCAAAGTATAGGACCTTATATTCAGTTCAGTTCAGTTCAGTCACTCAGTCATATCTGACTCTTTGCAACCCTGTGGACTGCCGTACGCCAGGCTTTCCTGTCCATCACCAACTCCTAGAGCCTACTCAAACTCATGTCCATTGAGTTGGTGATGCCATCCAACCATCTCATCCTCTGTCGCCCCCTTCTCCTCCCACCTTCAGTCTTTCCCAGCATCAGGGTCTTTTCCAATGAGTCAGTTCTTCACATCAGGTGGCCAAAGTATTGGAGTTTCAGTTTCAGCATCAGTCCTTCCAATGAATGTTCAGGACTGATTTTCTTTAGGATGGGCTGGTTGGATCATCTTGCTTAATTTTATTCAGTTTTGTCCTTTGGAAAATATAAACAAATATGGACTCAGTGCAAGGATAGCTAAATTCATGGTGACAGTTTGGGGACCAGAACTGGCTGAAGCAAAAGCCCTGAGGAATGTCTCTGAAATTCTTTCTCCAGGTGGGGATGGTGCAGATGCTTTTGCATGGATGCTCTTAGATGTTCAGAGTGTCAAACACTTTGTAGCAATCCAGATCCATCACCAACTGTGTAATCCTATTTCCCAGCCCAGAATCCCTACTAAGGTAGAAAATGAGATTAGGATTTCCATTCAGGTCCTATGGTCACTCCTTCCTTTATGCTCAGTGCCCAAAAACCATGCCTTTCATCATCTGAATTGACATCAAACTCAGCCTGTTTCCAGTCTTCCGGCACCTCGTCCCTCCTTGCACATCCTCAGATGTTACGGCTGTGGCCGATCCATCTCCTTCATGAGTCCTTTCATTTCCCCAGGAGGCAGCCCACCTAGACTGGGAGGCTTGAGGTGCTTGGCCCAGTTCATCACTTTTCAGATATGCTCTTCACTCATCTCTGATTGCCTGGCCTTACGCATGTTTGTTCTGCCCTTTGCAGTCTGAGGCTTGTTCTCTTTGATGGAGAAAGCTGAAGTGCATAGGGAAGGATTAAGAGTCTATTTGCTCAATGTCATTCTGGCACATCATTTTTAGTTTCAGACAGCTTAGGGAAACAATTCTGCAGTAGCGCTCCCTGATACTTGTTTTCTGCAGGGAAACCAGAATTATGTCAGACTCTCAGAAAACCTGTGACGTTGATGAAGGTTATCTGTAGCCACCTCCATCTTCTGTATTAGCTCCCACTTTCCCCCCCACTGAGGCCGCTCCATCTGGTGCCTAGCCTCTGTGGGTTTTCTGTCCCACCTTTGGGGATCCTGCCTGGCACACACTCAAGCTAAAATAACAAAGGGGTCTTCAGTAACAGAGCTAGAGGTGATGTAGAAAACAGACATTCTCTTTAGCATTATAATGTCCAGGAAATAAGTTGGCAAGGGGCTAAACTTGGCAGAATGGAAGATCTGATTGCTAACCTGTATCTCTCCCTGAGGTTAGATCATGATGCGGGTCTGTCACCTCTCCCCTCCCTTCTTCATTTCTCCCCACTGCTGGACTCCACTTGGTAGTGATAATGGATGAAACTGAATGATTGACAGCTGACACTGGTAACCTAGCCCAAGAGGACATGGGGCTCCAGAGTGGACTGGGGATGTATGGGGACTTTGTGACTCAGAGGCTGAGGGAAACGAGGTACAAGAGAACCAAGGAGGATTCCAGGAGCAGATGTTTCTCTGCTCCCAACAAGGGGGTGGCCATTTGGGGAATCTGAGAGTCTAGAGAAAAGACTGAATTGATTGAACAGTCTGACAGTTCAGTTGAACAGAAGGGATACTCCACTCCCTAAATTCCACTGTTCAGGAAAGGCTGTGGAAATGAAATGAGGAATGAAGGACTCCTCATACATACATTCTTCTAGGATCCTGACTATGCTTGGCTGGCTCAGAATAGGGTTCTTTGCTGATGGACACCTCATCCTCACTCCCATGGCCCCACATTGCTCCTGAGATAAGTGGCATAGAGCTAGCAACACACCTGGGTTGCATTCTTGCCCTGGCAGGCTGTCAACTCATTTTTACTAAGGTGCCAACTGACTAGTAAGGTGCCATCTGTGAGAACTAATTGCATTTTGTAATATTAAGTTCACAAGCATGAACCCTGTGCTGTACGCACTGTACTGTGGTTGGCACTGGGGCTCTAGCATTGAATAAGGCAGTACCTGTCTTCATGGGTCTCATATTTAGTTGGGATATTGAGCACTTGATCACAGATATTGAGCACTTGATCACAGGAATGATGAGAGTTCAGTTCAGTTCAGTTCAGTCGCTCAGTCGTGTCTGACTCTTTGTGACCCCATGAATCGCAGCACGCCAGGCCTCCCTGTTCATCACCAACTCCCAGAGTTTACTCAAACTCATGTCCATGGAGTCGGTGATGCCATCCAGCCATCTCATCCTCTGTCGTCCCCTTCTCCTCCTGCCCCCTATCCCTTCCAGCATCAGTGTCCTTTCCAATGAGTCAGCTCTTCGCATGAGATGGCCAAAGTACTGGAGTTTCAGCTTCAACATCAGTCCTTCCAATGAACACCCAGGACTGATCTCCTTCAGGATGGACTGGTTGGATCTCCTTGCACTGGAAGTGAGAAATAAATTTAAGGGACTAGATCTGATGATGAGACTAGGATGTACTATAGAAGAGAAGCCCTGGGCACTTAGCCTCTTCAGGGGGACTTCCCCTAACCCTCAGGAGCCAGGAAGACTTCCTGCATGAAGTGATCTTTCATTTGAGTTCCGAAAATGGGTAGGACTGGGTAAGTGCAGAGAGGCAAGGACATAAGATGTTCTAGAAAGAAATGAGTGTGTATGTGATTACTCTGAGGTAGGGGGAAACAGGCTTCCCAGATGGCTCAGTAGTAATGTATCTGCCTGCAATGCGGGAGACCTGGGTTCAATCCCTGGGTTGGGAAGATCCCCTGGAAAATGGAAAGGCTACCCACTCCAGTATTCTGGCCTGGAGAATTCCGTGGACAGAGGTGCCTGGCAGGCTACAGTCCATGGGGTCGCAAAAGAGTTGGACACAACTTAGCGACTATACAACTATACAACAAGGGGGGAAACAGAAGTTTCCATGGAGTGGAGAAGTTTCCATGAGTGGAGCAATGACTCCATGGGGAGGCTGGGGAGGTGGGCAGGAACCAGGTCACCTAGGACTTTGCAGACCATTTCAACGCTTGAGGATTTTATTCTAAGAGCAATGAGAAGCCAATTAAAGGCTTTAAATGGAGGAGTGAAATAATTAGTTTTGCATTTTAAAAATGCAAATGAATAGAGTAGGGGAAATAGACTGAAAAGGGTCAAGAGAACATGTGGTGAGGCCAGCTGGGCATCTATTATTAAATAGTATAGATAAGGAATGGGGGCATATTGAACAAAGGTGGTGGCAGTGGTGATGAAGAGAAGTAAATCTATTTGAAAGCCATTTAGAAGGTTAAATATCCAGATGTGGGGGTTAATTGGATAAGGTATAAGTGGGCTATCTAAAATGGCATGGAGAAACACCCTTTGCTGGTATAGAGTGATGGAGGGAAATGAGTATGGGAAGAAATTAGGGCCAGGTTTTAGATGTGTTGCATTGAGGAGATGTTGGGATAAAACCATGCATCTCATGTGACAGTCTGAAACTGCCATCACGACCCAGGGGCAAATGCCACCCAGAAGTAAGCCTCCAACTACAGATCATTTATACAGTGATCCTGGCTGACCTGGGATTACTGAGGTGTGTGTCTGAAGACAAAAAAGGGAACGACTGAGGAAATTTACAAAATGACTTCATTAAACTGTATCAAAGCAAAGCCACAGCATACTGCTTAAAAATCCATTTTGCTGTGTCTTTTTTTTTTTTTTGAGGTAAAATTCACATAATAGTCACCGTTTTAACCATTTAAAAATGTACAGTACTGTGGTTTCCAATATAATCACAATGTTGTGATTGTGATTCAGCCATCCCCACTATCTAATTCTAGAACATTTCATAATGTTCCCCTAAAAAACCCTGTACCCTTTTGGTACTCACTTCCTATTTCCTCTTACCTGTGCTTATTTGCAGGCTTCATCATTTCTTGTTGAAAACTAGACATCTTGAATGCCAACTCTAGAAATCAGATTCTCCTCCTTTCTCAGGGTTTCTTGTTGATGCTTGTGGTTACTGTTGATTTTTGTTTTGTGACTTTTTCTGAACCAATTAAAAAAAATCTATTCTTTGTCATGTGTGGCCACTGAAGTCTGTTTGTTTCGCTTAATTGTCAGCTAGCTTCCCAAGTGGCACTAGTGGTAAAGAACCCACTTGCCAGTGCAGGAGACGTAAGAGATTTGGGCTTGATCCCTGGTTTGGGAAGATGCCCTGGAGAAGGAAATGGCAACCCACTCCAGTGTTCTGCCCTAGAGAATCCCATGGACAAGAGGAGACTGGTAGGCTACAGTCTATAGGGTCATGAAGGGTCAAACACAACTGAAGCAACTTAACAGTGATTCAACAGATTTCCTAAAATGCCCAGAGCTAAACACACAAAAAAATCCAGGTCTGTGCAGATATGTGTGCATGTGTGTGTTGGGGTGTGCCTCCCACTCTACACTGGGCAGGTTACAACTCTGCCTTAGCCTTCACTTCCTGCTTCTGCAGAACATGAAGGTCAACCAGAGGTAAACGCATAAAGCCTTCCCTGGCCTTTTTAAAGCATATGTCCTGCCCTGGGCATGTGTGTGGCCTTCTAAATTCCTAGGAATCTGGGTTTTCAAAGCCCTTATTCCTAAAGAATCTCACTCTCCATCCTTTCTTCCTAAGCTCTTGGGTATGTATACTGTGTGCCAACTGTTATCCCTTCCTCTGGAAGCAGTGGCTAATACATTTGCTTTTAAGTATTTCTGACAAATGTCCCTTCAGGCAGCTGCCTCTCTACTCTGTGAGAGTTCCAGTCTAAGTAAAATATGAACAAGAGGGAGTCACCATTCAGGTCAAACTAAACAACCATAATTATTTGAGCACCAAATCTGCTCTATATCCACCAGCACCAGGAGCCCACGCCAGTAATGTAGGCTCAGTCTTTAAGACTGCAGACCATCCAGGGAGGTGGGGATGGAGCCAGAATAAGCTACAATGTCACAGAGATTTCCTACCAATATTCAGCCACCTTTTTCTTGTTTAAACATTCATCTGGCTGCTATAAACCTTTGACTCATCTCTAGAATCCCAATAAAATTGATTTGACATTATTCACTGTTTTTATAGAGGGATGGTCTCTTGGAGTTTCCTATGACACCATTTCATGGGCATCTTAACAGTCTTTGCCTAAAAGAATGACAGGCTTTGAGTGCTGGCAGAGTTTGTGATGGTTGATGAGAAGCACAAGAGGCAGAGAAGCTAAACATTGTCATTAGCTTGCTTAGTACTGGCAGTGTCCATGGAATGTGACCAGGGCACAGAGGATGAGCAGATTTATTGAATACATATATAATGGATGGGGTGATGAAGATAAGCATGGGAAGATCCAACTTTGGTCGAATGTTTCCCCTTACTTCTCCCTCGTATCATCTACCTTCAGTTCAGTTCAGTTCAGTTGCTCACTCATGTCCAACTCTTTGCGACCCCATGAACCGCAGCACGCCAGGCCTCCCTGTCCATCACCAACTCCCAAAGTTTACCCAAACTCATGTCCATTGAGTCAGTGATGCCATCCAACCATATCATGCTCTGTTGTCCCCTTCTCCTCCCGCCCTCAATCTTTCCCAGCATCAGCGTCTTTTTCCAATAAGTCAGCTCTTCACATCAGGTGGCCAAAGTATTGGAGTTTCAGCTCCAACATCAGTCCTTCCAATGAACATCCAGGACTGATCTCCTTTAGGATGGACTGGTTTGGGTCTCCTTGCACTCCAAGGGACTCTCAAGAGTCTTCTCCAACACCACAGTTCAAAAGCATCAATTCTTCAGTGCTCAGCTTTCTTTATAGTCCAACTCTCACATCCATACATGACCACTGGAAAAACTATAGCCTTGACTAGATGGACCTTGGTTGACAAAGTAATGTCTCTGCCTTTTAATAAATGGCGATTGTTAAATATTATGTAGCTTAGTCCAGGTAAGCACTGTTCAGGAGACCAAAGAAAGAGGAAACTACATCTGGGCTCAGAGGATGTGTTTAATTCTGCTGATGAGATATCATTCATTTGCCTTGAACAGTTCTGGAACTGATCTGGGGGGTTGTGGGGCAGTGGACAAAGGTTGCTATGACGTGATTAGGATCTGTAGGGACTTCTTTGGGATTTGAAAGGACTCAACCTGTGCACTCCAATTTGGGAGCCACCAGCTCATGTTGCTTTTTAAATTTAAATTTTGATTAGGTAAAATGAGATAAAATTTATTTATTTATTTATTTATTTATTTTGAGATAAAATTTAAAATTCAGTTTCTCAGTCCCGCTAGCCACGTTTCAGATGTTTAAGTGCCACTCGTGGTTAGTGGTTACTGTATCAATGTACAGCATGGCTATCATTGCAGGAAGTCCTATTGGATAGGGCTGGGCTGGGGTGTGGAAAATGTACTCAGAACGTAATTTCCTCCTTTTGAGAAATTTAAAATTCCTTGAACAAAATAATATACTGCTGCCATGAGCAATATAAGGCTAACATTCAGTTTATGCGCTATCAGGTCAAGATTTATATCTTTATGTCTTTGTCACATGATCTCCTTAAAGGTCTTCTCCTTACAATTTGCCTGAGAGATGGAGGTGTCAGCTGGGGAAGAACTCCTTTTGAGGGTAAAGGTCGGGCACAAAACTGGCTCAGTAACAGTGGCTCACTATCAAAGAGCAGAGGTGATTCTGGGCTTTCCACAAGTCTGTCTCTCAGATTTGTCCCACAAACTCACAACTAAGCTTAGAGGCTCGTATGGGTAAAATGGAGATAATCTTCCCACTCACATCTCTGGGAAACATGGCTGTGATGAGGACTAACATCTTGACATTACTGAGTCTTCCAATCACTCTATCTCTATCTCTGTCTCTCCATTTTGTGTTCAGTCACTCAGTCATGTCCCACTCTTTGTGACTCCATAGACTGTAGCCCACCAGGCTTCTCTGTCCGTGGGGTTCTCCAGACAAGAATACTGAAGTGGGTTGCCATTTCCTTCTCCAGGATCTGTCCTTTTATTTAGCAGTATTTTGTAGTTTTTAGTGTAAAGGTTATGTGCATCCTTTTTTACGCTTATTCCTAAGTATTTTATGCTTTTTGATGATATAAATAGTAGTTTTTAGCGATTTAATTCTCCATGTTGTTTGTTGCTACTATAGAGAAATACAATTGAATTTTCATATTGATCTTGTCTTCTGCAACCTTGCTAAATTAACTTTTACTATTTTCCATAGGTTTGATGTCTTTGGATTCTCTGTCTACCCAATCATACATGTTGATTGAAACATGACTCCTTCTGGTGTGTCTTGGCTACTGAAATGGGGAGTTACTGTTTCTATCAGGTCATTCTTGGAAATGGAGACACTCTACCCTGTTTTCACTTAGTTCTTTTTTATCACATCTTGAAAATATTTTTCATATCAGTTGATGTAACTTCCTTTCATTCCTTTTTGTAAAGTTACATGTTTCTCCCTTGGGTTGATGAATCCTAATTTATTTACACAGCTTTTTGAATGGACTTGGGTTTTGTCTTTTACTCTCACAGACTAGGCTGCAATGAGCCCCTTTGATAACCACTCTTTCATATGTGTACAAGATTAACTTTAGATGAATTCCTGAAAGTGGAATTATTAGGGCAAAGCATATATACATTATGTAATTTTGGCAGATTTTGCCTCATTTTCTTCCATAGGTTTATACCACTTTGCCCTACCTCAGCCATATGGGAGTAACTTTTCCCAAAGCTTTGCCAACAAGGGATTGTCAAATATTTAGGTGTTTTCCACAGTGATAGGTGAGGAATGGTGTCTTGGCATCAACTGCTCCAGAGTCACATGGAAACCGAGTGCACGGTTGCAGATGAGTGGGCGTCCTTTCATGGGTCTCCAGTACTGCCTGAGTTGAGGGTGGATATTGTGGCTGACTTTGAGTCACCAAGAGAGGGAAAAAGCATCTACCCCAAACTGACCCGTTCCCACACTCACATTTATATTTGTGTGTGACTTAAAATAGAACCAGCTGAAAATCTCCTTTGGACCCAAAAGAATGAGAGAACATTCCTGTTATTGCCTAAATGAGAAGGGATTGAGAGATAAACCAAGGGTTAGGACCTACATCAACCATAAGCATAGTGAACCATCTCTGAAAAACTAGGAACGCATGACCCTTCCTTCAGTCAGCGCCTCCGCTTGCTGGGCGTGGCCATCTCCTCACCACCGGAAGCTGTACTGCAGAGGGAAGACATGTTTTCCACACCTTCCTTTCAACTTGCCATTGTTGAACGGATCTGCTGAGGTTGCGAAGCCAGAACCCTGAGGGAATTTCCTCAAATCTTTGTTTCCAGTGCCCCTCAGCCAGACCTCTCCCAGAAAGCACAGTTGGGTGTTTTGTAAGCCGCTTCCCCTGAAAAATCTCCCTCAGGTTTCTACCTGAGGCACTGGCCGCTCCCACTGACCAGAGGACCTGGGGCTCCTGGGCTCCCCCAGCGGCTGCTTCTCACACGTGGTCCGTAGAGTTGTCCTGAGAGAGGCACGATGTCTGAGCTTCTCCGCGAGAAGGCACAGGATTAGCCTCGGTGACATTTTGAAACCCTTTTCAGGAGGCCATCAAGGTGTCAGTTATTTCTCTGAACTTGCTGGCCGTTGTTTCCCCACTCAGAGGATACTCCTGAGGTTACTGCTGCCTCCACGTCCTGCGTTCATTCCTGCTTCCTTGTCATTGCTGGTGTTGCTCCCTGCCCCTAGATTATTGCTCTTTTTTGATTGTTTAATTTCTATGCCTTTTTCAAGTTCAAGGTCAGTTTGCATCCCCTGATCAAAACTTCCCCTGAAAGTGAAAGTTGCTCAGTCGTGTCTGACTCTTTGTGATTCTATATAGTCCATGGAATTCTCCAGGCCAGAATACTGGAGTGGGTAGCCTTTCCCTTCTCCAGGGGATCTTCCCAACCCAGGGATCAAACCCAGGTCTCCCACACTGCAGGCAGATTCTTTGCCAGCTGAGCCACAAGGGAAGCCCAAGAATACTGGAGTGGGTAGCTTATCCCTTCTCCAGCGGATCTTCCGACCCCAAGAACCAAACTAGGGTCTCCTGCATTGCAGGCAGATTCTTTACCAACTGAGCTATCAGGGAAGCCATCTCCTGAACAAAAGCTTCCCTTGAACTCTAGCCTCAAATCACCTCTTTCAAATTCTAGCACTTTTCTTGAGACCTTACTTGTCACTTGTCTCCTTCTGCCTTGTGACCTTATCTTTTTGCTGTGTCAAACCGTTTAGCTTTTCTACTGACTTCCAAGTGCCTGCTGCGTGAAACCAGGAACAAAGATCTCTTTATTTTCACCCCTGTGTCTAGAATTTACTATGTACGTAGCAAGTGTCCAGGAAACACCTGCGGGATGAATGAGCAACTAACTCTAGCTCTTTTCAAGATATGGCAGCCATTTTACTATAGAAGATCACTGTCACGTGTTTTGACTCCAGGTAAGTCTCATCGTGCTGCTTCAGAACACCCCTGATTCATTCATATCCAAGCAGCATTTGGAGCCCATTTGTTCTTTTTTTTTACTCACCATCTCCTTTTTTGGCGATGGCAGCTTTAGGACAGCACCATTTTTCCTGCACTCAGCCCCTATGGTCCACAGACCACAGTGGCCCACTTTCCTTGCTTCTCTCAGATACCCAGGTTCCAGGATCAGTTCTTTACTTGAGGAGTTTCTGAATGGCGTGGAGTCAAGAAAAGTGAAATGGGACAGGGTATCCACTTTAGACTTTGGCGTCCCCATCTTGTGGTTCACAAAGACTTTGCATATTAGTAACTTCATGCGACCCCATAACCACACTGTGACATACACCCAGAAACATTTTGTGTGGGAGGAAGTGGGGAGATCTCTAGGCTGGGTAGTGGATTCCTTCCTTTGCTGTGAGGAATGTCACAACAGGCCTCTGTGTGCCTGGAGAAGAATTAAATTTAAATGTAATAGGATGGCTGACAGTCTAATAATCATGTTCCTCATTTGTTCTTAAGGAAAACCAGAGAATGATCTATAATAAAATCTATCCAGGGGAAAATAACTTTTATCACTCATGCCTTCTTGAGGTCCCGAATAACCTAACCTAAGGCATAGCACCTGGACTTGGAGGGGGCTGTAATGCTGCTAGGAAGGTGGGTGGGAAACAAAGGCTGCATAGAAAATAAATGCTAATTTAGAAACATATAGAGGAAAGTATAAATTTAAGAAGTTTTCCTGTAACTTATGATAGTTTAATGTTTTTCTTTCCTGCCTTTCTCTTTGCATATAAATAGTATATTAATATTACACATAAATTTATAATCATATTTTTACAGCCTGCTCTTTTTTTTTCTTGATTCATTATGAATATTATTCCACACTGTTAAAAAATTCTTTCAAAATATCACATATATTGGCTGGAATAGTATTCCAGAATGAAGCATATCATAATTTATTTAACAATTTTCCTATTGTGTGATATTTATGTTGTTGCTGATGTTTCTCTGTTATAGATAAAACTGCAATTATCCTTATGCTTAAATCTTTGCTGTATCTCTAATCATTTTCTTTGAATAGATCTCTAGAAGTGAAAAATCTAGGTCAAAGCTCAACAACATTTGAAGGCTCTTGGTACATACACAGTCAAAACCTCTTGAGAGAACTGTCTACATTTGATGTATCCATCCTTGTGTTCTTTTCCTCTTGGCCCACTGAAATCTGGCTTTTGCCCCATCAGCCTTTCTGAAATGGCTCTCATGTAGTTCACCAGTGACTTCTTACTTGATATGCATGTTTTCCAGTCTCATCTTTCTTTTGATTTTTCTGTAGCATTTTTACTGGCAGCCACTCTCTCCTCCTCAAACTGTGCCTTCTGCATCTTTGTCTTTCTGGTTTCTCCATCACATCTTTATAGGCTCAGCAGTGATTTTTTTGCTAAAACGGAAAACCCTACTAACAGAATCTGAAATAAATAAGCACACAAAAAAGATGAAGTGCAACTGCTGAAACCAGCTTAGTGGCTCAAAGATGCTAGGACCGACATCCCTGAGATTCTCTTGGCCTTTTTCCCATACTTGTTGCCTCAAGATCACAGTGCAATTGCTGTAGCACCAGGCATCACATCTATATTCAGGACAGGAAGGATGTGGCAACCTTTGTCTCTTTGCAACCTTTTAATTCAGGAAGGGAGTTCTCTTTAGCAGACTACTTGCTATGTTTCATTAGCCAGAACTGGGTCACATGTTGGTCCTTAAATCAATCATGATTCATCCTCTGGAGGTCTGGGAAAGGATTAAGCTCCTGAGATCAATAGATCTCAACCTTCTATCTGAACAAATCAGTGTTGTTTTAGTAGGAAAAATGGGGACAGAAAGGCAGAGAATAACTTTGCATGGTCAATAGAGAGAGTTGCTGTATTGGTGATTTAAGAGTCTCTCCTCGACCCTCTGTTCATTTGACTTGCTTTCTGGGAACCTGAAACTCAAATACAGATTCTTTCCTACCCACATTGTGATGACAAGTTCAAATCCTGTCTCTCCAATCCAAAGTCCAGCTACTCTCCTGGTTTTTCTCCTAAGATTCCTTAGGCCGTAGTGTTCCCTGCAGGTACATTCAGAACCCACCATTAGAAACTCAAGTCGCCCTCTGACTTATCCCAAACTTGCCTCAACATTAAATAGTCCAAGAGCTTTCAAATATGTTTTAATGTCTGAGCTTTAAATGAACTTCACATGCTTGCCTTGCAGTCCTTTTCTGCCTGCACAGAGTGGGTGGGAGTAGGGACTAAGCTCCTCTGAGAATCTTCAGAACACTGAGGAATCGTTTATCTTAATATCTTAGCTTGGGATCCCCAAAGCAGATTCTAAGAAAAAACTTATTTCACTACTTTATTAGGAGGGGCTTCCCAAGTCGCGCTAGTGGTAAAATGTCACCTGCCAGTACATGGGGACTCAAGAGACTGGAGTTTGATCCGTGAGTGGAGAAGATCCCTTGAAGAAGGAAGTGGCGGCCTGCTTCAGTATTCTTGCCTGGAAAATTCCATGGACAGAGGAGCCTGGCGAGCTACCGTCCATGGGGCTGCATCGAGTCGGACATGACTAAGCAAATGAGCACACTTTGTTAGGAAATGCAGTCCTGCCTAGGAAGCTGGAGTTGGGATAAAGAGAGCAGGGCAGAGAGGGAAGGGGAGAAAATAAACAGGCATCTTCAGGACCCAGCCGCCACTCGTGTTCAAGGGCAGCTGATGGCCTAATCTTGTCTCGTCTGAGAGGCCACATGACCTGTTGCATCTTGAGTGATCTGTCTTGGGGAGAAAGTGAAGGGAATTTATCTGCTGCTTCCCAGAACCCACTGGAGAAAATTTCACCCGAGCACCTTAACTCCCCTGTCCACTATACGCAAGGGCACCCAGTGGGTCTTGCGGCATCTCACACCTCAGAGGAAACAGGTGAGCCTCAGGGCAGGAGGTGAGTGAGGAGCTCTCGGAGCCCCTGAGCAAGGACAGCCCCTGTTGTGGCCAGCCCGAATAAGATGAGACCACACGGACCTGAGGTGGTGGCCAGGGAGAGTGTGATACAGTGGCTGAGCACTCCCATTTTAGAGATGAGAAAGCTATAACCCAGCAAGGCGAGAAGACTTGCCCGACGTATACGGCCAGTGAGCAGCAGAAGCACTCTCAAGCCAGTGCTCTTTTACCATGCCCTGGGTCATTGAATGATTTGGGGGGTTCCTCTTCCTCTTGACAACTCAAGAAAGCGTAATCAAAACTCTGATCTTTCTGAATTGAATTTCCCAAGTGACTCTGGCAACAGCTCCATCCATCGCAGACCGTGTGCACATTGTAATTGGAACTTTTCTTTTCTTTTTTTTTTTGGTCAGCCAGTTGTCTTTATAGTTAAGAGAAAAGCTAAGTGGAAGTCTATTATGATCAGCCACATCTGTCCATATCAGGCAGGAGTTTTGCTCATCTTAGCCAAAATTGAATAGCAACTGTCTTTATTTAATAAAATCCTGAGAATAATTGTAAACCGAGACTGGTGTACTAAAACTTAGAAGAGTGTTTTATAGCTTCATATGTTTTTTAATATTGCAAAGTGCCTCCTGTCCCTTTCTGTAATCTACAGGTTACAAATCAGGCATAGCTATAATATAATCATAAATAGATTTTCTTACAGAAGATGAAACAAGCTGAGGAGCAGGCATTAATCATTCATAAATCCACAGTGTGCTTTTCTCAACACCGTCAAGCAGTTCTCCAGCTCTCAGTGGACGTTGACTGAGTGTCCTGCCCGCAACTTAATGTCCACGCTATCTACCTGGAGATAGCCTCAGATCCCACATGTTAAGGGCTCGGTCCCACAAAACTGCACCCCCTTCAGATGCCAGTTACAAGTCTAGGGTGTTGCCTGTGCTTATGACAGAACAGCTATAGATCAGAAGTCCCCATGACTCCCTCATCAGGTTTGATTTCTTTGCTAGAGCTAGAGTGGCTCGCAGAATTTAGAGAAACATTCACTTACATTTACTAGTTTATTAAGGGCTTCCCTTGGAGAAGGAAATGGCAACCCACTCCAGTATTCTTGCCTGGAGAATCCCATGGACAGAGGATCCTGGTGGGCTACAGTCCACAGGGTTGCAAAGAGTCGGACACGACTGAGCAACCTCACTTCTTCCCTTCACTTAAGGGCTTCCCTGGTGGCTCAGCAGTAAAGAACTTGCCTGCCAATGCAGGAGATGTGGGTTCCTTCCCTGGGTCAGGAAGATCCCCTGGAGAAAGAAATGGCAACCCGCTCCAGTATTCTTGCCTGGAGAATCCCATGGACAGGTGAACCTGATGGGCTACAGTCCAGGAGTCACAAAGAGTCAGACAGGACTGAACAACTGAACAACAGCTAGTTTATTAGAAAGGAATCAGAGGAACAGCCAGATGAAGAAGTATCCAGGGCGAGGCCGGGAGGCTCCTGAGCTCAGGAATTTCTGTCCCATAGAACTGGGGTGTGCCACCCTCCTAGCATGTGGGAGTGGTCACCTACCGAGCAGCTCGTCTGATGTCATCATTCAGCAGTTTTTTTAGTTGGGAGATAATTGTTTTACAATGTTGTGTTGGGTTCTATGAGTTTTTATAGAGCATAATTTATAGCCATTCCCCCTGTCCATACCCAGAGGCTGTGGCTGGGCCTAAAAGTTCCAGTCCTCTAATCACTTGGTCTTTCTGGTGACCGTCCCTATCCTGAGTTTATGCAGTGGCCTCACCCTAAGTCCCCTCATTAGTGTAAACAGGTGTGATAAAAGGGGCTCCTCTTCTGTGAAGAACAGAAGATACTCCTGGCACTCAGGAAATTCCTAGGGGTTGAGGAGCTTCTTGCCGGGAACGAGGGACAAAGATCAACCATTTCTTATTATCCCACAATAAATGAGTCATATTTTTAGTTTACAGAGAAAGATGGTCGTTTACTACCTCTTTTGAAATGCTGGGCCTTCCTGAGAACTGTTACTCTGTTGTCCAAGTCTTTTCAGGCTGCTGTAACAGTCCCCGAGACTGGGTGGCTTAAGGACAGCAGAAATGTTCACCTCACATCCTGGAGGTCAGGAAGTCCAAGATCAAGGCGCTGGCAGAGTCAGTGTCTAGAAGATGCTTCCTGATTTAGAGATGGCTGTCTTCTCACCGTGTCTGCATAGGTGAGGACATGGAATAAATGAAGGGGCTCTCTGGGGATTCTTGTATAAGGGCACGAATCCCACTCCTGAGAGCACCACCCCCATGACCTAAGCACTTCCCAAAGCCCCCCACCTCCCAATACCATCACTTTGGGAGATTAGGCTTCAGTTTATGAAGTCGGGGTTGGGGGCAGTACACAAGCATTCAGTCTATAGCATCTGTGAAATGATTTCTTGAGGTTGAATGCCTCCTAGGAAATGATGCTTAAGTAATTCACTCACTCTTCAAGAATTCGAGCACAATCCCAGTAACTGACAGGCAACAAGTAACTGACAGATCAGAACTTCTGTGAAAACAAAGGCACTAGTTTACAATGTGCAAGCACACGTTCCTAACACATTCACTAATCTTTGCTTTCCCTCCTGGCGAACGTAGACCCTGGCCATGAGATACCCTTTATGTGGACTCAGTTTGGGTACTTCCTGAGAGATTTAGATTGTTATAGTCTTGACTTAGTTGAATAGAATGTATATTCTGGTCTTTGATAGTTGACTGATTGCCCTGGAGAAATAACTGGAACTCATTATGCTTTCACTGGAGACTTGTGTGTCTGTGTGTGCTATTTATATTAAAAATATTAAAAACACATTTGTGTGTAATCTACTCAGCTGCAATTTTCTTTCTCCATGAAAATTATTCACATAAGCTGGGCTGCTCATTGTATCTGTCACTAGTAAAATTCCTGATGCCTAGGACAGAGGCTGGCTTAGACTAGTGCTGGGATCATAGAAACTACAGTCTCTTCTTGCCTATACATTTTATAATGGTATCCATAGAGCCAGAGACAGTTTCTGGTGAAGCAAAAATGATTCCAGCACTTAAGAAAAAACTTCCTAAATATCCCTGAGATTTCTTCATTCAACTACAAAACCAGTGGGGTGCATTTGCAATTGTAGTCATGTGTATATCATTCTGACATTGGGAGATTGGGATTCATGGGCTAGAGATCCAATTCCACATTTACTGAGTGCTTACAGAGGTGGTGTGTGGCATCCCCCCCCTGTATTTGTCAAGTTCACATTCAGGTTCCGAAAAACTGTGGTGATGATAATACCAAACTGGAGGTGGAGAGTGGAAGAAGGGCAGGAAGAGAACAAAGAGATGGAGCTTTAAAAGTTAGACAACTCAGAGTCTTTGTCCTGTGGGTTATAACTATCAGAGTTTAAATATAGAACACTAGTATAAACATGTCCTAAGCACTCAATAATTGATTGAGGCAAATGTTAGATCAGTTGTCTTATAGATTCCTGGGTGCTAGGACCTTACTAGCTTGGCGTAATATCTGTTAGGAATCTGGCACACTAGAGTATGCCTAATGAGGACTTCAGGGATCAAAGGTTGAAGTTCATGGACCATTCTAGGGCTGGCAAGCTCAACCAGGTACCAACGAGGCACTGGTGATGAGTTTTCTGCCCTTATGGGTGTGAGCTACTCATCAAACCATGGGTCACTTTGATAAGCACGAGTCACTGTTGATAACGATAAAACTCTAGTTAAGAAGCAAGACTAGGAGATAAATGCCAGTATATTATAAAACTAGTGGATTGTTTGAGAAGAACAGGATGTTTTAACAGGTTAGGAGATGAATAAAAATGACTTGGAGAAATGAAATGAGGTGGAGCAAAAGAGTCAACTCTCAGTGAGTTCAAATTTCTACACAGAGCAGAGGTGGAGGAAGGAAAGTAGTGAATCTCAAACTTTTTCTGATTATGACCCATAATTAAGAAAACCATTTAATGCTGTGAGTGTGTATGCTCACACTCACATCATCATCCTCATACAACATATATATCTGAAATTAAAATAGCATCAAGTGATGCTCTTATCACAGTGAACTCTGAAGTTTTCTGTTCTATTTCATTGTTTCAAAAATGCTGGCAAGATCTGCTGAACTGATTTCACAGCTCATAATCATTGGAGTTATGGCCTATAGTTTGAAAAGCACATGACTGGGTGAAGTAAGGACAGAGCAGGGAACACAGTTAGAATTTCAGTGAGGTCTTATCGCAGGCTGAAAGAAGAGAATGCTGGGATGGTCCAAGCCAGTGAAGAAACTTCTGGGAAGTTAGCAGGCTGAGAGTTCAGCCCTCCTGTGGGAATCAGGCCAGCATCAAGTTTTGCCCAAATCATCTGATAGGTCATACCTGGACTGCCTTGCCTTGAAGGCACTGCAGGATTTCTGTGAAACCACTAAGATAGGGCGCATGTAGGGGATATTGGTGGCCAGTATCACTGAGTGATGCTCAGTTCAGTTCAGTCACTCAGTCGCTTCTGACTCCTTATGACCCCATGGACTGCAGCACGCCAGCCTTCCCTGTCCATCACCAACTCCTGGAGCTTGCTCAAACTCATATCCATTGAGTCCGTGATGCCATCCAAACATCTCATTCTCTGTCATCCCCTTCTCCTCCTGCCTTCAATCTTTCCCAGCATCACGGTCTTTTCAGATGAGTCAGCTCTTTGCATCAGGTGACCACAGTATTGGAGTTTCAACTTCAACATCAGTCCTTTCAATGAACACTCAGGACTGATCTCCTTTAGGATGGACTGATTGGATCTACTTGCAATCCAAGGGACTCTCAAGAGTCTTCTCCAACACCACACTTTAAAAGCATCAATTTTTCGGCACTCAGCTTTCTTTATAGTCCAACTTTCACATCCATACATGACCACCGGAA
The DNA here is from genome assembly GCF_963930625.1 of Muntiacus reevesi. Taxonomy (NCBI): domain Eukaryota; kingdom Metazoa; phylum Chordata; class Mammalia; order Artiodactyla; family Cervidae; genus Muntiacus; species Muntiacus reevesi. The sequence goes on from NC_089252.1 coordinate 47,735,505, forward strand.
AAAACCATAGCCTTAACGAGACGGACCTTTGTTGACAAAATAATGTCTCTGCTTTTTAATATGCTTTCTAGGTTGGTCATAACTTTCCTGTCGAGGAGTAAGCGTCGTTTAATTTCATGGCTGCAGTCACCATCTGCAGTGATTTTGGAGCCCCCCAAAATAAAGTCTGTCACTGTTTTTATTGTTTCTCCATCTATTTGCCATGAAGTGATGGGACCAGATGCCATGATCTTCGTTTTTTGAATGTTGAGTTGTAAGCCAGCTTTTCCACTCTTTTCTTTCACTTTCATCAAGAGGCTCTTTAGTTCTTCTTCACTTTCTGCCATAAGGGTGGTTTCATCTGCCTATCTGAGGTTACTGATATTTTTCCTGGCAATCTCAATCCCAGCCTGTGCTTCTTCCAGTCCGGCATTTCACATGATGTACTCTGCATATAAGTTAAATAGGCAGGGTGACAATATACAGCCTTGACATACTCCTTTCCCAATTTGGAACCAGTCTGTTATTCCATGTCCAGTTCAAACTGTTACTTCTTGACCTGCATACAGATTTCACGGGAGGCAGGTCAGGTGGTCTGGTACTCCCATCACTTGAAGAATTTCCCACAGTTTGTTGTCTGTGGAAACAAACTATAGTCAAAGGCTTTAGTGTAGTAAATGAAGCAGAAGTAGATGTTTTTCTGGAATTCTCTTGCTTTTTCTGTGATCCAGCGGATGTTGAGTGATGCTAGGGACCAGACATTGGTGGGAAGTGCCGCCCTGTTGTGTTGTCATAATCTCTGCAGACCTTACAGATAGGTAATTTACATTGTAGAGACGCAACTCTTCCCAATTTAAAATACCAGCTTTCCTTGACATTTATGATTAAGGCCAAAATTTTTGCTACAGGCCACACAGCCCTAATGATTTGTGCTCTGGCCCTCTCTCTGACTGCTCTTCCATCTGCCCACCCTGCTGGGCAGCCTGTGATCACTTCAAATGCTCTTGCTGTTTCCTTGGCCTTCCCTGCACTGTTCCCTCCCCTTAAGCCACTTTTCTTATTCCACACACAACCCAATTTTTGCTGCCCCATGAATCCTTTCTTGATCCCACCCCCCACACATATTGGAATGAAACTAGATCTGCCAGTTAGAACTTCCATACCAGGAAATTCAATTATTTGTGTAAGAATGTATTTAATACATGTCGCCCCACTAGACTATGAGCTCCATGAAAGCAAGAACAGTAACTGATAAAAAAAAAAAGCAGTTAAAACAATGAATTTAAATTAAATGTCTTACTAGAGGTCGGCACTCAATTTCTTAAAAATATATCAGGCTTCCCTAGTGGTCTAGTGGTTAGGAGTCATGGATTCCATTCCTGGTCCAAGAGGATCCCACATGCTGCAAGGCAACTAAACCCATTCACCACAACTACTGCACCTATGCTGTAGAATCCATGCTCTGCAACAGGAGAAGCCACCACAATGGTAAGCCTGCCCAGGGCAACTAGAGAGTAGCCCCGGCTTGCTGCAACTAGAGAAAGCCTGTGAGCAGCAACAAAGACCCAGAGCAGCCACGAATAAATAAATAAATAAAATATCTCTTAAATTTATGCTTACCTTTCTTTTTTCATTATATTTATTTTTTCTTTCTTTTTCCCCCCAAGACTTCTGAAATAATTATCAATTTTATTGCTCCTCTCAGATAACCAGGTTTTGGTTTTATTTTCTTTTTTCCTACTATTTCTAACCACTGAACCACATACTCTTATTAGCTCTGGTAGTTTTATATAAAAAATTAGCTAGAGGCCTAAGATTTTTCATTGAACAGTTACAGCATCTACAGTAAAGACTGTTTTGTATCTTTCTCTTGAAAAGTTGTATTTACTATTTCATTTTCATATCTTATTGCTTTATTTTAGCCACTTAAACAATGTTAACAACATTGATGATAGCACACATCTCTCTCTTGTTCCTGAATTTGGTGGAAATGACTTTAGTATTTTTCTATTTTTTATGCTGTTTGCTGTGCTATTTTGAGCAGTTTGTGTTTACTTTTTCTTGAGAGACCTTACTGGCCCTTACTGGTTGAATGAAAACCAGAAGTGTCCTGGGAACCATTTCAAGACAGGAGTGATTAACCATGTCAAATGCTGGATGGGTCAAGTAAGACAAAGCCTGAGAATTGGTCTTTAGATTTAAAATCATGGAGGTCACTGATGACCTTGACAAGAGCAGTTTCCATACAGTAGTAACTAGAATTGGTTAAAGAAAGAACAGAAGAATTAGAGACACCAAGCAGAGATAAGTTTTGTTTTGCCAAGATTTGTTATAGAAGAAGGAAGAGATTTGGGAGGGCTGCCAAAGGAACAGAATCAAAAGAGTTTTTGTTTTGTATTGTTATTTTCAAGATTCAAGACATTAAATCCTATGGGGAAGCCACTGCTTATGACCTCTTTATGAGGACAAACTAATGATCAAAGAGTATGCTTAGTCGCTGAGTTGTGTCCAACTCTTTGCGACCCCATGGACTCTAACCCACCAGGCTCCTCTGTCCATGGAATTTTCCAGGCAAGAATACTGGAGTGGGTTACCATTTCCTTCTCCAATGATTGCAGATAGAGGGGAGCATTTATAAAGTCATGTCCTTAAGTGAGAGGATGGGTCTTGCAGGTAAGTGGGAGGTGACTTCAGATAGAGCAGGGACAGCTTATTTACAATAAAAGGAGAGAAGGCAGAATAGGACAAATGGGGACAGACACTGGTGAGTGGGTCATTGTAGTCTCCTATTACTTCTTTTGTTCAGTGTATTTAAAGATTTTCTGGGTGATTCTAGTGTACATGTAGGTTTGGAGTCACTGGCCGATAGTTAAAACCAAGCAAACCAAAGGGCTTATTGCTCTTCTCCTCCAGCTCTATGCTTGTGTCTCATTTTTCTATTGGTGAGAAAAGAGCATATCCAGAGCATCCTGGGGTGATGGTGAAGAGTGAGTTGCCTCAATTTGTCAACCTTAGGTCCCACACAGTGAGAACAACCCTAGGCCTGTCTTACTTTCCTGACTGTACAAACTGCACATATGAGAATAGAGAGGAGTTAGATAGACAGACACATGGATAGATAGATAGATACATAGACAGACAGACAGACAGACAGGTAGATAGAATGAATATAGGTGAGATCTCTCCCCAAACAGAGCACCCTAAGAGGGAGCAGGACACCTGGCCCAGCACAGGCTTACTTTTATGTCCCTGCTACTGGGACTCCACCTTCTAGAAGTCATAGTCCAGTCCATACCACAAGGAGAGAGGCCACAAAGTCATAATCCCTGATGCCAAATTCTCCTTGGAATAGAAGGAGTGGGGTGGGGAAAAATTGTTTAGTAAATCTAAATTACCTCCCCTCCTCCACCTAGGCCCAAGTCAAAAATGGGTGTCACAAGAGATTGATTTAGCTAGCACAACTGTTGTGGTCCCTTTGGACTGATATAACAAAAATACCATAGACTGAGTGGCTGATGCAAACATTTATTTCTCCCATCTCTGGAGCCTGGGAAGTTCAAGATCAGGGTGCTGGCAGATTTGGCATCTGGTGAGAGCCAGCTTCCTGGTTCTTAGATCATTGTCTTCACCCTGTACCCTTTTATAAGGGCACTAATCCCATTGTTGAGGGTTCCACCCTCATGACCTAGTCACCCCCCAAAGTCCCCAGATACCATCACACTGGGGATTAGGTTTCAAAGTATGAATTTTGAGGAGACACAAATATTCATTCTATAGCCACAATAATTTTAAAAAATTATATCTATCCACCCTAAGCATGGTGGACATGGCATTTTCCTGATTAAGGCAGCAAATCCCTGTTTGTGTCCTCCAGGACCACTGCAGACATCAGCACCCTGGCCTAGCCACCAAGGTACAACTTGCATATCCAGTCATAGACAGTGGGAAAATGCTGGTGTATTTTTTCCCCCAGGAAAAAAGAAGTCCAAAATAACCTGGTGGCTTTCCCAACCTGGAAGCTCTCTGTGTGGTTATTTTCTGCTGCTTCACCCCTACTTAGGCCAGCTGTTTCTTTAGGTGTCTTCTCTTGAGGGTAAAAATAAGGAACAACCTGTTTCTTGGTAGCAGCATCCACAGGAGGATGACAGCATGTGATATCAATGTGATGGAGGGAGCCTAGTTCCTATTCATTCCCCTGGCATTGTGCACTAATGGACTCCGATATTAAAATGCATATTTCACACCCTTGTCCCCCGATTTGGAGGATGGCCATTCACTATGCATGAGCCATTCACTCATGCTCATCACACAGAGAAAATTACATTTTCCCAGTTGCCAAATGAAAGAGATAAATTATCTCACGTGGATAAGAACACTGCTTCCACAGCAGTTCCACAGACCCAAGACACTGATCTAAAGCACCCAGGAGGGAGATTGAGATTTCCTGGGGTCTTCCTGGTCAGATGAGTTGGGACATTTGTTTGCCTTTCCAGCTTTTTTGGATAACATGAGCATCCTTGAACCTCTTATTCTTCCTTCCTAGGAAATATGTTATAAAATGAATAAATCAACACAGAGCATTTCAGATTTATGCCTACCCACTGAATTGATAACACTTATTTGTAATGAAAATTAAAGAAGCAAAATGTTAAAATGTTCTCTTTTGGGAGGATACACTGGAATGTCTCACCACTGATGTACACATATCTGTTTCTTGCACACTCTCTCCTTATCCCAGTGTATTCTTTTAGGTTAATGAGGATCCAATCACTGCTGTCTCTAATTTAGAATCTATTCCTAAACCTATTGGTGGCAGCAGTGGTAAAGAATCTGCCTGTTAATGCAGGAGACACAGGAGACACAGGTTCACTCCCTGGGTCAGGAAGATCCTCTGGAGAAGGAAATGACAACCCACTCCAGTATTCTTGCCTGGAAAATTCCATGGACAGAGGAGCCTGGTGGACTACAGTCCATAGGGCTCCTAAGCCCTTGTGTCCTAGGCAGTTGGACACAACTAAGCACACACACTTAAACCTATAACCAACACACAGATAATTAATAGCAATTGTATCTGCACAGTAATTACAGCTACCATTTATTATCCTTCACATGGACATCACTATTCTAACCACTTAATGCATTTTTCTAATAGGATCTCATAATTTAAATTTTTTGTTTTTGCCCATGTTACAATTAGCACAGTTATATGATTCACACATTAATTCTTTCAGCAGTTATCCAGCGCCTATTACACACCTGGAATTGTACGAGGCCCTGGAGGCTGAGGGGGGTGTGAAGCAGAACCAGAGTACATGGCAGACCCTCCAGATTGTCGAAGTGAGGTTCTCACACTGATTGCTTTGGAAGTTAGGAGAAGGGAGGGCTCATGGGCAGCTAAAGCCACTAGTGACCTCATTATACAATATTTAGGTTATCATATTTTTCTCTGCCTAGAAAAGCGGCTTCTCAATCATCCCATTGCGGCGCACGCACTGCATTAAGCGACGCCCCTAATCAGTGTGGACCACTTTGGATTTGCCCGAAGGCACCACCTAAACACTAATTATTACTAGTTTATGGGTTTACTGGCTTCTGCTTTCCTTTTCTCTGGCTTCCTAAGTGTTGCTTCCCTTGTGTTAGTTTTATCTCGGCCGTGCAAAGGAGCACAGATCCACAGCCCCGGCGCCAAGCTCTGGACTAGTGCACGTGCGCTCGGCGCCCCCTCAACCTTCGGCGAGGTCCCTTCTGCCGCGCCACCTAGTCCGGGCTGGCTCCTTCACCTCCCGGGCGCCCCCGCCTCCGGTCGCTGCATCAGAGCGGGGCGGACCCGGCAGAGAGGCCAGGGTTTCGGCCAAGCGCAGAAGCACTCCGCTTCCCGCCGCCCATCCCTCGCGGGCAGAGCTCAACGGGGTCCCCTCCCCCGGGCAGGAGTGAGGACGAGCTCCAAAGGTGATGGAGGACTCTGGGGAGCGTGCGCCCAGGCAGGAAGGGCAGGCTACCCCGGGGACCTGGGTTCGACTCAGAGAACGCGGGTCTCTCGCCCCCCAGGTGAGGTTGCCTTCGAGAGGGCTGGGTCAGAGAAGGCTGGTCTACACCGCGCGCGCTCCGCCCCGGAACAGCGCGGCGGAGCGGCCCCGGGGCTTGCGGGAGGAGGGAGCCGGGAGCGCGGGGGAGGCAGCCGCCCCCTGCCGCCCAAGGCCGGGCTCCCCCGCGCGCCCGCCGCCGCAGCAGGTGGGGGCCCGGCGGGCCGGGGGCGGGGCCCGGCTCGGGGCGGAGCCGCGGCGGAGAGCGGGGCGGCGAAGACCCGGGTCGGGGCCAGAGAGGCAGCCGGAGCCGGAGCCGCGCGCCGGGCTGTCCGGGCGCCCGCGGGAGCTCGCCGCGCGCCGGGGCTGGGACCGGCGGGGCAGAGCGCGCCGGCGCCGCGGCCGCAGACAAAGGCGCTGCTCGCTCCCGGGCCGCCGCGCTCTCGGGCTCTGCCTTGGGTAAGTGGCTCCCCCCTGCGCCTTCTTTCTTCTCCCGGCTGCCTGCTCGGAGTTCCACGGGCTCCCGAGAAGCCGGAGAGAAAGGAAGAAATGACACTTCCCCGCTCTCTCTGCAGCCCTCAGTACACCTTTAAAAAAAATTCCTGAACAAAAACGCTAGCCGGTTTCACACTCGCGAGTTTCCGAGCGGTGGGACGTCCCCCGTGGGATCGGCGCTGCCGCCCTCTGTGACCCCTTGCTCCACCGACTGAGCGCGCGGGTGTAGACCCTGGATCGGCGGTTTGGACGTGGAAGTGGGCGCTGGGCTACCCTGGGGCGGAGGGGCGGGGGGTGTAGGGGAGGAGGTCGTGGGGACCGGTTGCCGCGAGGGGACCCCCATCGCCAAGGACTGCTCGGCGTGTTCTGGAGCGCCGAGGGGCGGTTCTCACTGCAAGTTCAGATTTGGATCTCGGTTATGGGGTCTGCCCCAGTCCTCTCGCACCCTCCTTTCCAGCCTTCTCCCTGTCTTCTTCAGGGTTAATATAGCGCCCCCTACGCCCCACCCCACCGAGGCTCCCACTCTGCCCCTTCGCGGCCCCAGGGCGGGGGCTTCGGACGCCTGGGAGGGAGGAAGCCCCGCCGCGTTCCCGGCTGGGGGAACCCCAAACGCCAATCTGCGGCAGGAGGGCGGGCGGCTGCCAGCGGAGAAGGAGGTTTGACATCACAGCGTGGTCCCGGGCCGCTCCCCCAGCCTCTTCCCGGGCTGCCCTCGGTCAGAAAAGGAATCCCCGCTGCCTTTTTCTGTCTTATTTTTTTTTTGCTTTTGTTCTGCCGGTAACTCTCCGGAATCCGGGGAGAAGCCGGGGCGGGCCGATACCCCCGGGAGGGGGACCTTGGTGGAAGCTCCAGGTGCAAGCCCAAAGTGACAATTGGAGGCGGCAGCTGCCTCCCGCCCCCGAGTGGGGAAGAGATCCCGATCACTGATCAGTGCTTGGGAGCAAGCAGTGGATCGGCCGCCAGCCTGAGTGGGATGTCCGCCGCGGCCGCGCGCCGTCACGCGCCACTCCCGCACTCTCGGAAACGCTTCTTCGAGCCGCGCATCGCCATTCACGGATCTGTGTCTGGGTCTTGATTAATGTCACCTCTTCCCGGGTTCTCTGAGGAGCGAGCGTCAGCTTCCGTTCAATTTAATAGCCGTTTATAGGGGCCTACTGTGTGCAAGGCAGCAGCCCTACTATTATCCTAAGAGATACTAATGGAGCACCTACTGTGTGCAAAGCAGGTGTGTTATGAACTTTTCAGTTTAGTGGAGTTTATTGAGTACTTGCTGTATTCACGGTACCGATGCTCTGACCGTATCTTAATAGATATTTACTGAGCAACTGCAGCATACAAGGTCGTTTCTGTTTTGTTTTGTTTCTGAAGGGCTGCCCAGTGTATCTTTGGGGGCGGGGGACACGTGGAGGCAAGAAAGTCAAAATATGTCTTCGAGCTCTGCAATCCCTTTGCTAACCTGCCGTTAACTTTCCCGGACTGCTTGCTGTGTGATGTAGGAAGAGCTGGTCTGGTACACTCCAGCTTGAGGGGTTTATCAGACGGGAGCAGGGCAGAGTAATGAAAAGGCTACTCTGGGACCTCTTTCCAACTCAGTTTCTTCGCTTTAAAAAGAAGGAGGGAGGAGGGAGTTGCCTTTGTGCAAAGCACACGGTGGTAGTTATTGCAGGGAATCAAAGGTTAATGAGGCAAAGCATTGACACTTAGAGAGGGGGGAAAGTCTATGGTGGGGACAGAAAGACAGACAAAAGAGAAGCCAGAAGCTTGTGGGGTGGGGCATGAAGGTAGGACTAGGATGGACACCCCCCTCCCCCCACCCCCACCCCCAGCCGCTGGCTCAAAACCACGACCCTGTTGAGAGTGGCTTTAAAATTCTATCCTTCTGGTGGCTGGGGACATAGAGGCAGAATCAAATGGCCTGAGGGTCCTACCTACTAAAAGATTAGATGAGTCTGTTACTTTGATGGAATCTTGAGACACACTGGAATATCCAGATTGGCAAGAAAACCATGGGTCCTCAGCCTCTTGGCATATAGTTGTATATAGGCTGTTATCAGGAAAATGTAGACTAGTAGGTATGATGTAGTCTAGTAGGAGTTCTTGTGATAAACACATAAACGGGCTGGTTGGGCAGCATAGGTGAAAAGCTAGGAGCAAAGTCTTCCTAGAATTTAATGTCAAAAACAAAATTCTGTGCTCATAGAATTGTGACTTTCCTTTTATCAGACAGTGAGAAATTGCTCTGTGTCTAGTATGGTTGTCTTTTTAACTTCAGTTTAGTTCAGTCGCTCAGTTGTGTCCAACTCCGTGACCCCATGGACTGCAGCACGCCAGGTTTCCCTGTCCATCAACTCCCGCAACTTTCTCAAACTCATGTCCATTGAGTCGGAGATGGCATCCAACTATCTCATCTTCTTGTCATTCCCTTCTCCTCCTGCCTTCAATCTTTCCCAGCATCAAGGTCTTTTCCAATGAGTCAGTTCTTCGCATCAGGTGGCCTAAGTCTTTTTAACTTGGCCTCCAGCAGTTCCTGGTAACTGCTTTCCCCTAGTTTCTTGGTCGGATGATCTTTTTCTTCTCAAATCATTTCCAGCAGCCCTTGAAAAAAGCATTTTTTAAAAAACTACAAGTGTATTAATTTTTTGTTATGAACTTGAAAGCCCCCTTCAGATCTTTTCTGGAAGTAGCCCCATTATGAAAGATACCTAGGAAATATAGTATGATGTATACCTAGGAAGTATAGATGAATGACTTGGAGGCCCTGTACTTACAAGAGGAGGGAGGGAAAAAAGGTCAAAATCAATCTATTTTCAGGGCAGGAATAGAGACATAGACATAGAGCACAGACCTGTGGACATGGGAGCGGGGGAAGGGGAGGGTGGGGTGAACTGAGAGAGTAGCGCTGAAACATATACACTACTGTAGGTGCAACAGATAGTGGGACGTCACTGCAAAACACTGGGAGCTCCCACGGTGCTCTGTGACTACCTAGGGGGTGGGGTGGGGCGGGGAGAGAGGTTCACGAGGGAGGGGACATATGTATACTTAGGACTGATTCATATTGTTGTATGACAGAAACCAACGCAACAATGTAAAGCAATTATCCTCTAATTTAAAAAAAAAAGTCAAAATCAGGAATTACAGGGAAAATATAAACTGGCCTTGAAAGACAGAATGTGATTTAGATAGGCAAAGAAGATGAACAAAGACCTCCCTTCTAAATTGTGGGAAAGGATGTTAGCCTAAGTGTGATGGAAAACAAACCATCTTTCGAGCACTTTAGAACTCTGATAGCTCTTCATCTGGAAGAGTTTCGAAGCGCTGCCCGATCGTTTAGCTCTGTGCCCATGTTTTGCGAGGTGTCAGGTGGGGGCTTCACCCAGCATGGCCTGGCGTTCACTGTAATTCCCATGACTGATGGCTGGTGAGAACCCTTGTCTCCTGTTCCAGCTACAGGGAGCAGTGCATCCTTACCATTCTTTCAAACATTCCTAGGGTTTTTTTCACCTGAGCTGAACTTGATTGTAATCTTCTTCAAAGCCAAGAATGTGACTTGGTCTTTTCTCTGCATCCTTCCCTCCCTGGAGGCTCGGGTGTAGTCTGCAGGGTAGGTGACTTTTATTCCAGAACCTTGGATTGTCCATTCCTTCCCTCTTTTCCTACTTCCTCAGGGCCTGACCTTTCTCCCTCTTTACCACTTTCAGCTCCTCAGAGCCTTTCACTGTATGAAAACTTAGGACAAAGCCAACCTGTCATCAGCCCCTTTCTCTTGACTAGGAGTGTAGGTCACTGTTCTGTCTTCCAGGGGTCCTTGCATTTGAAGCCTCATTATGGAACGAAAGGCTTTATCCACCAAGAGATTTCAGGCTTAGACAAGTGGGTGTTGGAGGTAACTGGGGAGGCGAAGTGCCTTTCTTGGTGCTTCTGAAATGATGCTGCTACCACCTCCTCATGTAGCCAGTCTTGGCAAAGGTCCCTGCGGTCCCACAGTCCACAAAAGTCTGGCGCCTTCGTTGCTTGGTGGCCGGCGTGGTGGCTGAGGTCAGAGAGCAGCCCGGCGTGTGCTGTCAGCCCGGCCTTCACTCGCTCTGTTCTTTAAAGGTTAATCCTTTTCCAGAGAGGATTCTTCCTTCCTTCCCTACATGTGCCGTTATCCTAAGGCTGGGATTCTCCACCTGGGCACTCCTGGTGTCGTGAGCTGGAACACCCGTTGTGGGGCCTGCCCTGTGCGTTGTAGCACGTTTAGCAGCAGCCCCGGCCTCTACCTGCTGCATGCCAGTCGCACCCCACGTCCCCTCCCCAAGGTGTGAGAATGACAAGTGTCCCCAGTTATTATCAGGTGTCCCCTGGGGAGCAGAATCACCCCCTGCTGTGAACAGCTGTTCTGAGGGGTACGGGTTCTCTGTGCAGTGCTGTGTAACCATTCCCGCTTTTCGGGGAGAGGTCCCCTTTATTGTAACTTGGTTTTCAAGACAGATAACTTGGTAAATATAATGCGTGTATGTGTTAAGTTACTTCAGTCATGTCTGACTCTTTGCGACCCTATGGACTGTAGCCCACCAGGGTCCTCTGCCCCGGGGGATTCTCCAGGCAAGAATACTAGGGTTTGTTGCCATGCCCTCCTCCAGGGGATCTTCCTGATGCGGGAATCGAACCTGCATCTCTTACATCTCCTGCACTAGCAGGCTGGTTCTTTACCACTAGAACCAGCTGGGAGGCCCACAAGTGTGTAATGTACATTGTGGCATTTTCCAGGTGAATAATTTCTTGAATCAGAATAAACATCCTTTGCAGGTCACATATCCTAATCTGGTCATCAGTCAATCTTTTGAGACAAAGCAACAACTACCACCCCCCCCCCCAAAAAAAAAACCCCACAAAATACCTCTCAGCTTCTTCCCCTAGCATGTGTTTGATTTATTTAGCAGAAATGCAGGTAGTGGAACCACCATTGGCAACTATGATTGCCCACAGGGTCATCTCAGCCCGCTGCTCGGACAGTGGCTGGTGGGTGGTAGTGGAGGTGGGAAGCGGTGGGCGAGGATCCAGTTCTGGTGGGATAGGATGCTGATATAAACTGAGGACTCCTGTTTACGAAAGACAGTGACCACGTGAGCGTATGCTCGGGCCCTTCACTGGCCCTGGGTGGGGCTCTGAGGTTTCAGTTCTATTTGCTTCAGGTGAAGCTGCCTCTGGGCATTGTTGACAGCAGTGGCTGCACAAACAGGAACCTGGAGGCTTGCTGCTACCTGTGACTGTCGAGAACTGAGAGAAGCTTCTCAAAGACTTGACTTCAGGAGAGTACAGAGGTCAAAACAGGATGGTTGAACACAGGGCAGCCAGTACTTCTATCCCTATCTGCCTTCGAAAGTAGAACTTCCGCAGCGGTAGCAGCAGCTGCACCTTTGTAGGATGGAAGAAGGGGCATGGCTAGTTCATGTTTAGCGGCAGGATTCGTGAGTTCTGTCCAGTGGATGGAAGTAACTTAATGGACCTTGTAAGTGAGATTGGTCTGCTGCCCAAGTTATTGCTTCCGAAAGTGACTGAAACTCTTTTTGAGGTCACTATAATTGTATTTGAAAAGTTTACAGTAAGATTTGGATTCAGACTTCTATTTTGGACCACCCCAGTGTGGGGTGAGACTTTTCCTGTCATTAAGGCAGGCCAGATAGGAAATACCTTTTGGGGGCAAGGTGGGAAAATAACTCCAGTACTTAAATACTTAATAAAACAAACAAATAAAACCCCTCTATATTTCAGGCTTTTCATTCACCTACAGTCTTTTTCCTTAATCTAAACTGACCTATTTTCAAGGAGGAAGAGAAAGTGCTGTGATTTGTATCTAAATGTGCCTGGCTGTGCATGAAAGTGATCTGCCAATATTGCCATTGTCTACATTTAACAAAAATAAAGACTCTTATTAGAAAATCTGATGTAGGAGGGATTCTTTTAAAAATTAGTAGTTTTTCTATTTCTGTTTGAAGTGATTCAAGTTTTATAAAACTTTTCAAGAATCAAGATCAGTTTGGAGATTTGGGGTCAAATTTACACATTATCTAAGTACGTAGACCTGCAAGGGATCTTGGGGGTCAGTGACCAGCTCTCCTTGCCCCACTGTGTAAATGGGGAAACTGAGGCTGAGAGATGTTAGGTGGTTTGCCAAGGTCACACAGAGGTCAGGGCCATGGCTGGGCAAGGAGTCAGGAGTTTGTCCCATTCTCTTGAACACTCAGTACCACAGGGGAGATAACTCGAGTACTTAAAAACGTAATTAAACAAACAAATAAAACCCCTGTATATTTCAGGCTTTCCGTCTTTCCAGGTGAATGTTGGTGGAGGAAGAGCTGGGAAGGAAAAGAGCTTGATAACTGGTCTCATTTCCATGTCGCCTAGTCCTAATAGAACTAATCACTGACTCAGACTGATTACATCTGTCCCAAAGGTGTGTGCATGCACAGGTCACACTGAATAAAACCTGAAACAGTTGGATTAGTAGAACGAGATTGTTTTATAAAACTTCCTATGTACAACACAGTGACTATAGTTAGCAATGCTGTATCATATGTTTGAAAGTTGCTAATAGAGTAGATTATTAAAAGACGCTTACTCCTTGGAAGGAAAGTTGTGACTAACCTAGATAGCATATTAAAAAGCAGAGACATTACTTTGCCAACAAAGGTCCATCTGGTCAAGGCTATGGTTTTTCCAGTGATCATGTATGGATGTGAGAGTTGGACGGTGAAGAAAACTGAGTGCTGAAAAATTGATGCTTTTGAACTATGGTGTTGAAGAAGACTCTTGAGAGTCCCTTGGACTGCAAGGAGATCCAACCAGTCCATCCTGAAGGAGATCAGTCCTGGGTGTTCATTGGACGGACTGATGCTGAAGCTGAAACTCCAATACTTTGGCCACCTCATGCGAAGAGTTGACTCATTGGAAAAGACCCTGATGCTGGGAGGGATTGGGGGCAGGAGGAGAAGGGGACGACAGAGGATGAGATGGCTGGATAGCATTACCGACTCGATGAGCATGAGTTTGAGTGGACTCTGGGAGTTTGTGATGGACAGGGAGGGCTGGCGTGCTGTGATTCACGGGGTCGCAAAGAGTCAGACACAACTGAGCGACGGAGCGGAACTGAACTGAACTGAATAGAGTAGATTTTTAATGTTCTCATCACAAGAAAAAAATTGTAGCTTTGCATGGTGATGACTTATTGTGGTGAACATTCCTGGTATAAATACAAATACTGGATCATTGTTTTACATCTGAAACTAATACAATGTTACATGTCAATTACATCTCAATAAAATTTTTGAAAAAAAATTTTTAACTTTCTTTAATGTTGTTTTTTATTCTCTTTACAGTAAATAGAATGAAACATTTATTTCCCTATTGGGGAAAGGAATACGGATTCATTATGGAAAGTAGCAAGGTGAATCAAAGTGATCTTTCTACCTGTGATAGACTGATCTGATCATATTGTGCTATGTTTATTTTTAGTGTTTTCTCCTCAGCTCATTTTTAAACACAACTGAGATGATTCTGTGTTGTGTTGTGATAAGTTGCTTCAGTCGCGTCCGACTCTGTGAACTGTAGCCGGCCAGGCTCCTCTGTCCATGGGATTCTCTAAGCAGGAATACTGGGATGGGTTGTCATTTCCTCCTCCAGGGACTCTTCCAGACCCGGGGATCCAACCTGCATCTCTTAAGTCTCTTACGTTGGCAGGCGAGTTCTTTACCACTGGTGCCACCAGGGAAGCCCATGCATATAATTTTAATTTTTTATCTTGTTTTCTCTCAGCTTATAAGCAATTTCCATGTTATTACAAATGCTTTGTAAACATATTTTCAATGACTATGTAATTCAGTACTTTGGAACCCTGTTAACTTATTACAATATTTTGTTATTAGTGGGCATTATTTTCTCCCAATTCTGATCACTGTGGCATGACAGTGAGTAGCTTTGCACTTATACTTTTCTACAATTAAAGTTGTTTTCTTAGTAAATATTTCCAGATAGTGAAATTAGTCAGCCAGGAAAAGCACTGGGAAAGCACCACGTTAATACCTTGCTTTCCAGAACTGGAAACGATTTTACCACATCATTGACAGCATAGGGTCTTTTATTTTTTTCAACTATTTAATTAAGGTGAAAAATATGTTGCTTTCATTTGCATTTTGGTTACCAACATGGCTAAACATTTCTCTGTAAGAACTATTACCTGTTTGTATTTTTTTGTTAATTATCTACTTTTCTATTTGGGTTTAGTGCTTTAAAAAAAAGATTGATCTGCTTGTAGAAAACCCGTTTTTTAAGACGAAAACAATAAACCTCTGATTGCACGGATATTTTATGAAGGGTTCCATCTAACCGTAATGCTCCACAGTTGCAATACTTCAAGGGCTGTATTTCAGGCTGAACTCTTTGTCATGGTGAGGGAGCTGCCTGTTCCATTCCTGAAGCAAGCTTACGTGGACAGGGAGCTCTGTCCTCCTGTCCAGCCAGCAGGCAGAGAGCACTTACTCAGTGCTTCCCAGGCATTAATTCTCAATCCTTACTTTGTGAAGTGGGTACCGTTTTACTATATCCATTTAGGTATCAGGAGAGCGATGTGCAGAAAGCTAAAGTAACCATGGTCCCATATACCTTTTAAAGGGTTCCGACCACCCATTCCAGCACACCTGGGGTTTCCCCACACATCTGATAAAGTCTCTGTGACACCAGCTGGGTGTCCTGCGGTTTCTCTTGATTCTGACATGCTCTGCCTGAGATAGCATCAGATCTGATGGGTTATGGCCTCAGTCCCACAAGACTGCCCTCCAGTTCCAGTCTCAAGCCAGGTTGTCACCTGTGTCTCTGACAAAAGTGAAAAGTGTTAGTCGCTTAGTCATATCCGACTCTTTGTGACCCCATGGACTGTAGCCCACCAGGCTCCTCTGTCCGTGGAATTCTCCAGGCAAGAATACTGGAGTGGATTGCCATTTCCTTCTCCAGGGGAATCTTTCCAACCCAGGGACTGAACCTGGGTCTCCCACTTTGCAGGCAGACTCATAAACTGTCTGGGCCACCAGGGAAGTTAAATCAAAAGTTCTCAGGACTCCCTCCTTGAGTTCAATTAATTTGCTAGAGTGGTCACAGACTTAGGAAAAGCCATTTACTCTCTAGATTACTGGTTTATTATGAAGGATATTAAAGTATGCAAATCAATAGCCAGATGAAGAGCTAGCCAGGGTGAGGGCCTGAACCTAGGAGGTTCTGTCCTTGTGGAGTTTGGGGCCCAGGATGGTGGCATGTGGAAGCATTCTCGTTCTCCAACCTGGAAGCTCTCCAAACCTTTTGGATTTTTATGGAGGCTTCATTACAAAGGCATTATTGGTCAAATCACCGGCCACTGGCTGTTGATTCAATCTCCAGCTCCTTGCCCCAACCTGGAAATCAGGGGGTGGGACTGAAAGTTCCATCTCTTTTTCCATGGTTGGTTTCCTTGACGACCAGCCCCCATTCCCTAGGTACTTTCCAAAACCGCCTCATGAATATAAACCCAGGTGTGCTGGAATGGGAGTGTATTATGAATACGGAGACACCCATTTTACCTTTCTGGCTCTGAAGCAATTTCAGGATCTGAGGACAAAGGACAATATTGTAACAAAAGATATTCCCATTGCATATATGGCTCAGGAAATTCCAAGGTTTTGGGGAGCTATGAGCCAGGAACCATTGATATGAAGACCGTATATATGGAAAACATATTCTGTTCATCTAAACAGGCAGATACATGTTCCTTGTAAATCACAATGATGAATCTATTTATTTTTGGCTGTGCTGGGTCTTTTTTGCTGTATGTTGACTTTCTCTAGTTGCAGTGCATGGACTTCTTGTTGCCTCTCTTGTTGATGACCACAGGCTCTAAGGCGTGCGGGTCAATAGTTGTGGCACATGGGCTTAGTTGCCCCATGGCATATGGAATCTTCCTGGACCAGGGATCGAACCTGTGTCCCCTGCATTGGCAGGCAGATTCTAAACCACTGGACCACCAGGCAAGTCCACAACATTACAACTTTCCACCACTGTTGTCCAACCTCTGAGTCTTCCCCAAGGTGACCTGCCTCCATTAGTCTTTGAGGAAGCTGGGCTTAGGAAAATTAGCAACTTTTTCGAAATTCCACTACCTATTACTGGGAGAACTTTGTGGTGTAAGGTAATTTTGCTACCTTAATCATCTTCTTAACTTTTATGTCTCTTAGCCTCTCTTCTGCTTCTCCATCCTTTTTATATCTCCTAGCTACATCTGGTAGTGCTTCTGACCTATCTTCTAAGTCTCACCGTGTCTCTTCAGCTGGGTCTAATCTGCAGTTAAATCCATCTGTTGCATTCTTAATTTCAGTTACTGAATTTCAGTTCTAGAATTTTTAGCTCTTTTTCAGATCTTTAATGTTACTTTATATAGTCCTGGTTCCTTGTTCTGAAATTTTTAAGCCTAACTTCTATCACCATGGGCATAGTTAAGTACTATATCGTTGTCTTACATTCTGTGTCTGGTAATTTTTCCATCTGGGATATGTCTGTTTCTTCCGTTTGGTGTTTGTCCTAATTCTCATGTTATTCGTATTTATGCCATCTTATCTCCTCGTGTGCCTTGTTATCTTTGAATCTGTGTTAGATGTGGTTTTGGAAAAAAAAATTGTATAAATACCATATTTCATCAATTAAGTACATTTTTTTCACATTTTAATCTCTGAAATTCCAATGTAATTTACAGTTGATCAAGATGTACGTTTACAGTTTGTAGCATTTTCCTCTTTTTCATTGGCTCATACCTAAAAAAAAAAATAGTGCATCATGTAATTAGCAGTACTGAAGGTTGATGAAATGAAATAATCTGAGGCTTTGAATGATGATAAACATGACAAGAGTTGTAGAGAGCCTTTTAAATAACCTCTGCAGGCTCTCCGGGTACCAGCAATCCCAGATCAGCTTGGGCCCTTGAGATTTTGTAGGCCATTCAGATGACTGGAAGTTTACTTTCTGTTCTCTCTTACTTGTGGGGCTTAGTTGTTGAGGTCGCAACCATAGGCGTGAAGTGGCTAGTCAGGCTTTAACCTTGTGGATGCCCTGGGCCCCTGACCCCTGAGGCTGTGAAGGTGATGCTCAGCTTTCCAGCTCTCGTCCTGCTTGACAGATTCCCCCCAACTCGGTCAGAGGGGCTTCTAAGGCCTAGGGCCACATCTCAGGCTCGTGTTCCAGATCTGAAGCCTGAATCCCCCTCTCTCATAAGCTCTTTGATACTTTTGTGTGCTGTGTTCAGACGCTCAGTCGTGTCCGACTCTTTGCGACCCCATGGACTGTAGTCCTCCAGGCTCCTCTGTCCGTGGGATTCTCCAGGCAAAGTGCTGGAGTGGGCTGCCATGTCTTCCTCCAGGGGATCTTCCTGACCCAGGGATCAAATCTCAAGTCTCTTACACGCCCTGCGTTGGCAGGTGGATTCGTTACCACGGTGCCACCTGGGAAGCTTCTAGGAATAATTGAAGCATTTCATCTGGGTTTCTTTGTCGTGGTCGCTGGGAAGGTTGGTTCTAGTTATGCACTTTATCGCTGTCGGATGGAGGCAGTAGTGAATCTCACCTATCTTAGAGACTGACAGAAGAGCGTGGAATACCAGCTGCTCTTTGCTAGCTCATGGTTAGGGAACTTCCTCCATCCACTCCTAGTATGTCATCCGGGTTGTAACTGGAAAGTGGAGGTTGGGATGAATACATTTCCACAAACTGGATATAGCTAAACATAGATATACTTCTCTATATAATAAAGAGACGAATTCCGCAGGCTTTTCTTAACAAGGTGGGTGACTTGGCAGAGAAAGCGGTTCTAGGAGTTGCTTCTGGATCCCCATCAATTTCCGCCTGGCTTCTTCCTTCTCATTCCTACTGTCCTACTGTCCTGCAGAAAGATGGGGATTTAGGACCAATGAGGGAGCAAGATGCTTTGTGTTCCAACAACTGTTAGAAGTAAAACAAAAAACTAGCCCATATTTGAGCTAGGTGAGATTTCGTCCCTTCAGCATGGGCCCCGGCATTTCCATTTGGAGAGTGGAATTTCTCACCCGTGGCCGAGGCTGTTCCTTGCGGAAACTGACCTATCGTGTCTACAAGGCTCAGGGTGGCCTTTCCAGAGGACTCTCCTTAAATCTTATTTTTCAAAAGAAGCTCTGTGTTCCTTTCTGGCTTTTCAAAGGCATATGGTTTCCTATGGTTTCTCAAAATCAGCTGCCAATTGTATTCTCCCCCTGCCTCAATCCAGCTCTCAGAGATGTTTTCCCAGCAGCTTTCATGAAGCCAGAGAAATTTACCATGAGAAAAATGTTTGTATTGAGTTTGAAAAAGTTGGGTGAAGGGGCACAGAATGGCAGGAAGCCCTCCCGCCCACCAGATCAGAGCCTCCATTGGCCTTTTTTTGAATGGGGAGGGCTTTTGTGTTTATTTTGGGCTCTTTTTTTTTTTTTTCTCCCTGAAAACCTTAGAACTGTCATCTCAGAAAATTGCTTCTGCCCAGGGGACTGCAGGTCAGAAGTGTAGCCATTGGGTGTAGTGATGAAAGGTATGTTATCAGGGACCTGTCTTTCTAGAAAGGCTTGTTTGAGGGGGTAGGGTATCCCTACCACCTGTTCGGAGACCACCTCTTACCTTTTGTGTATTCCATGATGATTTATTCAGCTTATTTGGATTTTCACTTACTTTTACAGTATTTCACACATAGGAAAGATTACATATAACTATTGTAAGATATTGCATATAACTATGCATATTGCTAGAGATGGAAACCCTCCAATTAGCTTTTAATAACTGTCCTTAGGGACTTCCCTAGTGGTCCACTGGTTCAGACTCTGCACTCCCAATGCAGGGGGCTTGGGTTCGATCCCTGGTCAGGGAACTAGATCCCACACATTGCAGCTAAGAGTTTGCATGCTGCAAATAAGACCCAGAGCAGCCAAACAGATAAACTGATAAATACACAAATATTTTTTAAAAGATAAAAGAATAACTGTCCTTAAGCAACAAGTCTGTCATTCCACTCCTAAGTAATTCTAAATTGTAACTGATCCCTTTGGAAGAAATGATAAATGACTTAATTAATTTTGAAGAAGCAAAATTTCTATTCTCCCAGAAAATGTGCCCCCCCCCCATGATTATTTTTGGAGGCAGAACTACTAGAAAACCCCACCAACCATAAGAACTTATGAACCAAGATGTCTGAAAACTCTTCAGCCTGAAAGGAAGTGAATTAATTCCTCCAGCATGATTCATTTCAGGTACAAGCCAGCTTCCTCTATTTACCAGTAACTTAGACTCTTAAACTGATTTTTCTAAAGAGGTATAATTATTTTGACATCAAGGCCATAGTCTATATTTCTAACATCAGATTTTCCATTTATTTGAAGCTGAGGTTTTTCCCAGCCATTTTGAGACTGTTTGTCTGCTAATAAGAGATAATATGCTGTGATTTCAATAACATGTGTGAGAACTACAGGAAGTTCAGACAGAGTTAGCTGAGCAAATTTCTGTACTTGTCATAGAGAGCTGGACACTGCCTTCAGAATGTGTCTGTGATGGTGTGAGTGAATGCTAAGTCGCTTCAGTTGTGTCCAACTCCTTGAGACCCTATGGACTGTAGCCCACCAGTCTCCTCTGTCCGTGGGATTCTCCAGGCAAGAACACTGGAGTGGGTTGCCCTGCCCTCCTCCAGGGGATCTTCCTGACCCAGGGATCGAACCCGCATCTCTTATGTCTCCAGCATTGGCAGGTGGGTTCTTTACCACTAGCGCCACCTGGGAAGTCCCAGTAGCGATAGTGCCTTTTACCAAACTTTCTACCAAATAGTCAGAACTTTTTAGAAGACTCAGAACAGTAAAGTGTGATAGCTCTTTCAACAGAAATAAAAGAGATAGAGAAATGCAGAAATCTGCAGTGATTTTATTGGTAAGAAGAGAATAAGGAAGATGATTGCAATAAATCACTTAGAAGAGGAGATGAGAAGTATGTTAACAATAGAGTAACCACAGTGACTGTTTTGAGCTTTCTGGAAAGAAGGAGTGAAAATGAAAAACGTCTTGACCAATTACTCTAACAACCCACCCATCTGCTGTGTAATAAAGCCAGTGAAATACGGGCCATCAAATGGACAGGCAGAACTTTAGGGTGTACAGAGTAAAGAGAGAGAGAATTTTCTTTTTCTACACTATGAGAATTTCTCTAGTAAATAGTTCTGGGCATGTCGTGGCCTAAATAACTGTAAAAATTTTCCTATACTTTATCATTTTCTTGAACTGAATGGAAATTAAAGACAAATAAAAGGCTTAGAGCCTTAACTAATTTTGTTACGTCTCTAGATGAAGGATGATAAGGAGGAGTCCAGCAGGAAAATGCTCATAGTTTATTATTTTAGTTAAAAGCTTGATGTCTTGTTTCTGAATTTTTGTGCATGCTTTCATTCTTCAGGAGTCATTCACTGAATTTGTTAATCCTGAAAGCCCCCTTCTTATGAGCAGTCTTTGAACCTGAAAGGCATTTAAAGAACAAGAGGAGGTTAAAAAAAAAAAGTCCTTTGACTTCTCTCTCTGATTGATTCAGAAACAGATCCCCAGAACCAGAGATCCATGTATAGGTCCTTTAGCAGCTGAATTTTATTTCACCAACAAACAATACCGTTTTGCTCTGCACTCCTGAGTTGAGGATTTAGCAACTAAACCACCACTGCCACCACAATATATTAAATAACCTTCTCATCTTCTGTTCCACCTTTCCTATTGGTAAGAAATAATAAGAGCATTATTATTTAATTATCACCACTCGAAGCTATGTCAGATTTCAGTAATCTAAAACTATATTGTCTTAAACTGAGATTGTTTGAAATAAGATCTTTCCTGTCCAGTAATGGATACCTAGAAAAGGAGGTGGATAGCTATAGACACAGGGAGTAGAATCAGGAATATTTACATACATAGTCGTGATTGGTAACCATAAGCTTTGTCTCTGGAAGGACACATGAGACATTGTGAGTGGTGGCAAGGTAAGAAGGAACTGGTCACACAGGTGGTGGTGTTCAGTTGCTCAGTCATGTCCGACTCTTTGCGACCCCGTGGACTGCAGCATGCCAGGCTTCCCTGTCCCTCACCGTCTCCCAGAGCTTGCCCAAACTTATGTCCATTGAGTAGGTGATGCCATCCAACCATCTCATCCTCTGTCGTCCCCTTCTCCGCCTGCCTTCAATCTTTCCTAACATCAGGGGCTTTTCCAGTGAGTTGGCTCTTTGCATCATGTGGCCAAAGCATTGGACCTTCAGCTTCAGCATCAGTCCTTCCAATGAATATTCAGGACTGATCTCCTTTAGAATGGACTGGTTGGATCTCCTTGCAGTCCCAAGGGACTCTCAGGAGTCTTCTCCAACACCACACTTCAAAAGCATCAGTTCTTCAGCGCTTAGCATTCTTTATAGTCCAACTCTCACATCCACACGTGACTACTGGAAAAACCATAGCTTCGACTAGACGGACCTTTGTCGGCCAAGCAACGTCTCTGCTTTTTAATATGCTGTCTAGGTTGGTCTTAGCTTTTCTTCCAAGGAGTAAGCGTCTTTTAATTTCATGGCTGCAGTCACCATCTGCAGTGATTTTGGAGCCCAAGAAAATAAAGTCTGTCACTGTTTCCATTGTTTCCCCATCTATTTGCCATGAAGTGATGGGACTGGATGCCATGATCTTTGTTTTTTACTTGTTAAGTTTTAGGCCAGCTTTTTCACTCTCCTCTCTCACCTTTATCAAGAGGCTGTTTAGTTCCTCTTCACTTTCTGCCTTAAAGGTGGTGTCATCTGAGGTTACTGATATTTCTCCCTGGCAATCTTGATTCTGGCTTGAGATTCATCCAGCCTGGCACTTCACATGATATACTCTGCAAATAAGTTAAATAAGCAAGGTGACAATATACAGCCTTAACATACTCCTTTCCCAATTTAGAATCAATCTGTTGTTCCATGTCCAGTTCTAACTGTTGCTTCTTGACCTGCATATAGATTTCACAGGAGGCAGGTAAGGTGGTCGGTATTCCCATCTCTTGAAAAATTTTCATAGTTTGTTGTGATCTACACAAAGGCTTGAGCGTAGTCAGTGAAGCAGAAGTAGAGGTGAGGGAAGGGATTTTTAAATTTTGTACTTTTCCATACTATATAATTTTTAGCATGAACCTATATTTTTATTTAATAAGTAAATATGGGGAAAAATGAGAAAACAGAAAAAAGAAAAGAAACCACTGTATATGACATCCTGCAGCTCTGAATTTAACCTCTGGATTCTTTTCTCAGTGGAAATTCTAGCTTTTATGAGTCATCAGATCCAAGTCTGTATCGACTCAGTTATGTCATCCTCCATGGTTTTGTGTCACTTATCTTATGTAGCATGTTTTCAATCCCTTTCATGTCTGTGTTTCCTTTGAGCCTCGGAGTGGCACTGTCTAGTATGTTGGACTGGTATTATATGATTCCCATTTTACAGGTGAAAAGACTGAAGCTTAAGAAAGACAGGTGACTTATCAGAGGTGACATGTTCACTATCCATGACGTTCATAACTAGAAGTCAAGTTCAGTGTTCCTTTAACCCTTGTAGAAAGAACTTAGACATTTATTTTGAACATTAAAAAAATATTCCAAGCTGTCTCCTCTCCGGTTTCATACCATAGCATCTATTTCATTCTGTCTTATATCATGGTTAGATGTGTAATTGTTTTCCTCATTAATTTTTTATCACCCTAGTCTGTCTCTCTTCTTTCTCTAGCCTTTCTGTGTCTGGTCCATTTGATGCATATATTAATTCTTAATCTTTGTTTTATGGAATTGGATACTCAAGGTACTTTCTCCTACATAATAATCCATTTTTAGGAAAACAAAATAGTAAAAGCCATTTCCACAAGACTGATATCACATTGTCCACAAGAGAATTCAAGCCACATAATGTTTGAGCTGGAAGAAAACCATCTTTCTGAGTATTTATTTTGTTTCATAAATGAGGAACCTGAAGATCAAATAAGTGGCTCAAGATCACACAGGGAGTGAGAGGTGACTTGGTATCAGAGGACGGTTCTCTTTCAGCCCAGCCTGGCTCCTACTGCAGCAATCATTACAGACACTTATTCTTCTGGTCATCAGGCATTTAGATGAATGGTCAATGTCGGCAAAAGATAGGTCACACTTAAAGCAGTAGCCATGAAGTGGTAACCTCAAAAAGAAAATGAGGTATTGAGCTGATTTTTCCATGTTTTAGTGAATGATTTTGCAGTTTATGTCCTTTTAAAGCAAACTTGGTATATACATGCCAGCATTTCCACAAAAGGATTGGGAGTAGGAATCTTTTAGATGATAAGTAATCCCACCTTGAGCATTTGCAATAGAGTCAGATCACCCTTGCTTGTGGGCAAATCTAGGTGCATAACATCAAAGTTGTGAACGAGGAATTAATAGTGTTTTCTATTTTACTTGTTGGCTTTTTAAAATGCGAGCCATTCCTGGCTTGGTGAATAAGCCACCTGTTCTCCTCTTAAATGAGGAGTGACGAGTCCTCCAGTTCCTAAATTCACCCCTGGGTACCTGAATGCTCGAAAGTGATTCCCAGTTTTCAAATATGCTGAGAAGGGAGCTGGAAAGACCCTTTTTTTTTTTTTTTTTTTTTTTGTCTGAAGCTATGCAGAGGAGAAACAGAAGGATAAATTCCAAATAGGGTGACAGTATCAGAAATGTGAGAACTGGGGGAGCCCTGGGCGTCGCTTCTCTAATGAGACAGATGCCTTTTTATGAAGTACATTTTTTTTTGTGCCACCGCCTTTGGATTCATACAGTCCTCAAAGGCACCAGCTCCAGTGGGCATAGTTGTAAAAGACATCAGGGGAACAGACATCTTTAAAAATTCAGTTCAGTTCAACAAATATTTACGGTAGGTGCTGTAGGAGAGTTACGGTAAAAATAGCAGAAGACTGGCCCAGCTTTTCTGGAGACTGGAGTCTGTGCTGTGCTCTCCAAACTTGTCTGCATGTCAGAATCATCTAGGGACCCTCAAAAATCACTAAGATCTGTGTCTAGTCCACCACCCCCGATTGAGCTCGTGATCCAGCTGGTTTGGGATGTGGCCTAAGGTTTGCAATAGTTGAAAAGAGAATTCTAAAACTGCAGTCAAATTTGGGAATTAGTGGTCTGTGGAGTGGTTCTCAGCCTTGACTGACTATATTAGAATCACCTGAACTATATATATATGTCTGTACATATGTGTGCATGTGTATATAACCATAAACATATGCACACGTGTGTATACAAATGCATGTGTGTATAAGCATGTATGTGCATGTGCATATATACCCAGATGCATAATATACATGGACAGCTTCCATGGTGGCTCAGATGGTAAAGAATCTGGCTACAAAGCAGGAGACCTGGGTTTGATCCCTGGGCCAGGAAGATCCCCTGGAGATGGGAATGGCTACCCACTCCTATATTCCTGCCTGGAGAATCCCAGGGACAGAGGAGCCTGGTGGGCTGCAGCCAGTGGGGTTGCAAACAGTCAGACACAACTGAGCGACTAGCATGTTGTTAGCCCTTATACATACTTGCCCAGGCTCCAGCTCTTGAGATTCTGATTTACATGGTTTCGGATGGAGTCCAGACATCCATATTATTTAAAACCATGGTTCACCAAATTGCTGACACCTGGGTCTGACTTCAGACACTCTAGTTTAATTGGTTTGGGGTCTTGTCTTGGCATCAGAATCTTATTAACCCCCCTCCCCCTGCCATGCGATTCTAATATGCAGTCAAGGTTGCAATCTACTGGGTTAGTGAGCAAAACCTGGCTACCTTGTGCATAGTAGGTTCTCAAGAAAAATGGTTCACTCTGAAATGAAAACTAGATAGAAGAATTTGTAAGAAAAGTCAGTGCTGAAAAATTGTACATTCCTTGTTCTTCGGGCCTTTCTGCAGGCCTGAATATGTGATGCAGTGATTTGGGGGGAGAGTGGGGCGTCAAAAACCTCATCAATTCAGCTCACAACCATAGCCTTTGTTGTGGCCGCCAGTGAAACTTCCAGCTGAAACTGACAGCCAAGATCTTCCTAATTGCTCTATTCCATTATATCTGCTTGTGATGGGTGGGGCGATCTGCCTGTCACACTCCTGATGTGTCCCACGTTGTGTTTTAAAGAGAAATAACCAGAAGCTGGCTTCTGTGAGATCTCAGTGCTCCAGCCCTGGATTCAGCCTGAGATGAACTCTGTCCCGGGCAGCCAGCATCTGCGAGGGCCCTCCCAGCCCACCCTGCCAGGGGTTAGGGAGAGCTCTCTGGAGCCCAGAGCACAGAGTTGCCTGGTTTCCTTTGTTCCCTAGGTGATTCCTGATTAGTCCAAGGGGTACTGGGAAGGAAGTATTTCCGCATCTGGCTGCTTTCAGCCGTGGAGAGGCTCCACCACCCTGGAAAGGGGGAGACTGCCAGGCAAGGAGTTCACCGCAGCTGCTTACAGGGCAAAATCTGAACCCTCCCTCCTGTTGGTCTTTGAAGGCTCTAGGGCACTGATGCCGAAACTCGAGTGGATCAGAATCCCCTGGAGTTGTGTTAAACTACAGATCACTGGGGCAGCTCCCAGATTTTCTGATTCGGTCGGACAGGGGTGGGGCCAGGAACTTGCATGTGTAATATAGGAGGAAGGACCCAGATGGCACCTGTGTGATTTAGCAAAAGGACGTTACTTGATTGCTGCAAATTTACCTAGTGGTCACAGGATCAATTGAAATCACCTCCAACTGTAAAATTGATAGGTTAATTGATTTTTTAAAATTATGACTACGTGCTAGGCGTTGTGCAAGCCTTGTTGCTACAAGGAAGAGGAAGATGTGGTTCCTCACTGAGCAGCTTGTCTTGGGGGGTGGGTGACGCAGCAGTAAGGGGACAAGCACAGTACTGACCGCTTAGAGGGAGTGCCCGGGCTCCGTTGGGACACACATGGGCAGGGGGAGTGTGGCTCAGGGTTGGCTTCCAGGAGTAGGTGATTCTGGGGTGGGATCCTGGAGGATGACTAGGGGTCTGCCAGGTGAAGAAGGTGGGGCAGAGTTCCAGGGGCAGCATGAGCAAAGATGAGCTGGAAGATGAGCACGCCTGGTGTGGGGAGTCCCACGTGGTTTAGGGTGATTGATGGGGGGAGAGAGCTTAGTATGGACAGGCAGGCAGGGGCCAGATCCCGGGGATGCCTGTCTTCCACATGGAAGAGTCTGGGCTGATCCAAAAGCCAGAACGGTCACTGAGGGGTTTTAAGTAGATGAGTAACAGCATCAGCTTTGCCTGCGAGTTGGAAAATGGGCTACAGGGAGCAAGTGCCTTCAGGAGGCACGGGAGACTGTCATGGGAGTCCCCCTGGGAAGTGATGCGGCCACAGGGGACGTGACCTTTACGTCACCTGTCCTTGCATCAGCCTCTGCCTCTGCTCATGTTTCAGACACTCAGAATCATTCCCAGCGGGTGTATTAGCTGATTTCTATAGTGTCTGCTGTGTGTGCTTTTAGAGTGGAACCAGGCAATCAGTCTTGTGCTTCTGCTATAGAGATGCTGTGTTTAAAGGAAAATTAAGTTAAAGTGAACGTCAAGGGCAACTTTGGAACAGGTGAGCCCTGCATGAAGGGCCTGTGTGGAAGGGGTCGGACATTTCCACCTGTTTAGTCTGGATGAGGTCGGGGAGGTGTGGTCTCTGCATGTTGTCTGTCTGGTGTGTGTCTAAGTTTTTCCTTTATGGTTCTAGCTGGGAATCACTCTTCCCTCTCTTGCTCCCTACCTTGAGAACAGATTCCAAATCCGTGTCTTAGTGCGGCCACCTGCTGGCAGCTGTCTTCCCCCACCGCCGTGCCCTTCGGTCTGGGGACTTACCCAGGGCAGTTTCCTAATTTCCTAGTACCCTGGAGATGGCTTGAGTGCTGGGCATCATGGAGGAACAGGGATGTTCAAAGCGGATAAGACCCATGCATGCCCACCGCAGTAATTAAGGAATTGTGCATGAAGGAAACCTCACAGAGGGCTGCAGTGACCTAGTGCTTGGGTAGAGAGCAAGTTCTCATCTGTCCCTGACCCATCTTAAAAAAAAAAATCAACACTGGTGGATTCTGCTTGTGGTCCTTCATACTTCATCTGGTAATGAAAATTTGATTTGTGGTTTCCTCTCATAAGGCTCTTCAGCTCAGTGTAATTGATCCATCTCCAACAAGTGGCTCTTGAGGAAATTAATTCCTACAGGTCTCGTCAGGACCCACAGAGCCTTCCAGGGATGTTGGAGGCTCCTTCTCCCCTTTGCACCCCTTCCTCCTGCAGGTTGTGGGGTTTCTCCATCGGCTGAGTGAGGGGCTCCCTCAGGAGCTGTGAGTGGGCTGCTGCTGCGGGAGGCAGGGGTCCCCTTAAGTAGACTGATGACCTGCGTCAGTGAGCAGTCTGTGCTCTGAGGTAATGGCATCAAGATTTACAGGTCATCAGTGCCGAGGTGGCTTTGCTGCTTCACAGCAACACGGTAGATGTGAGACTTGATTGCAGAATGAATTGCTGGCAGCCCGCCTCAGATGGCAAGAGTGAGAGCAGAAAGGACTGGCGTGACCCTTGGTTGGCGTTTGCTCTGGCCACCGGATGCTGTCCAAAGAGGCACAGCCTGAGTGCCTCAGTGAGGGCTGCCCCGGGCTTTTTGCTGGTGACACGGCCAGCTGGGCTGCTTCTTGCTGGAGGGCTGCTAAAAAGGTTTGCCGAATGTCCAAGCGGATTTTCCTTGACTTTTGGCTAGTTAAGGCAGAGCTGCTTTTATCCTGATTCCATCTGCTGTTTGTCTCTGAAGGAAACTCACCATATAGTGGGCACCATCTTGGAAGTCTGTACTTAGGCCACCTGAGGGGGCTCTGCTCTCTCTCTCTCTCTTGGTGTTTACTGTCGGCCCTGCTCAGTAGACCTGCGTGCGTGCTAAGTCTATTCAGCTGTGTCTCTTTGCCACCGTATGGACCATAGCCCACCAGGCTCCTCTGTCCATGGGATTCTCCAGGTGAGAATACTGGAGTGGGTTGCCATGCCTCCCTCCAGGGGATCTTCCCAACCCAGGGATCGAACCCACATCTCTTATGTCTCCTGCCTTGGCAGATGGATCCTTTATCACTCATGCCACCTGGGAAACCCCAGTAGACCAGCACTAGAATACAAATTGTTTAATTCTCTAATGACATTGAATGTGCTAGTCAGATGCTTAATAAATCTTTTAAGTCAGGAACGTAAACATATTACTGAACGTCTTTCCTACCACCCTCTTGCTTTCCATTTTTCATCACACAGCCGCTGTTGTCTAACTGTATGCTTGATCTAGGTGCCCGAGTTCCCTTTGGCTCCGAGTCAACTTGTTATCGGAATGTGTCTGCCTTTATGCTGCTCTTGGGGCCTTTTGCCTTACACTGGCCCGGTAGGAATGCTTGAGGCATTTATTCCTCCTTCACTCTGTGAGTAATAAGGGTCATAGTCTGCATATTCATCCTGGGTCTTCTCAATGTACCAAGATGCACTAGTGTTTTTACTTAAAAAGTGAGGAAACAGGATCTATTAGTTGTCTGTTGCTGTGCAACAAATGACTCCACAATTTGAAAGCTTAAAATGGTAAGCATTTATTATCTTATAGTTGTTATGGGTCTGGAATTTGGAAGTGGCTCGGCTGAGTGCATCTAGTTTAGGGTCTCTGGTGAAGTTGTAGTCAAGATGTTGGCTGGGGTCACAGACATCTGACGACTTGCCCTGGGCGGGAGAAGGAGGGGTCAAGTTCACGTGTGGCTGTTGGCTAGAGGCCTCAGTTCCTCCCTTTGAACATAAGTTAAACCACATGAAGTATGTGGGTTCCTGGGTCTGAGCAAAGGGATGAGCAGAGGTGGCTGAGTCCATTCTCTACTAAGAACTCACCTTTTCAGGTGGGTGACGTGGAGCCTGCTCTAGAGAACTCCCGTGAGCTGTTGAGGGTGAAAAATGGTTGGGATACCCAGTTACAGAATTTAGAGTTACTCTTACAACAGTTATTGACTAGGAGACATACCAGTACAGTCACTGCGGGCAAGTGCTTCTATATATTCCTGGGAATATGAAGCTCATTTTTCATCTAAATCTTTACTTTGGGGATGGGATTGCCACCTGGTGGTGACACCCTTAAATTGCAGGGTTTTTTGAGACATGCACCCTGGTGGCTCAGTTGGTAAAGAATCTGCCTGCCCTACAGGAGACCCAGGTTCTTTGCCTGGGTTGGGAAGATCCCTTGGAGAAGGGAATGCCTACTCACTCCAGTATTCTTGCCTAGAGAATTCAATGGACAGAGGAGCCTGGTGGACTAGTCCTTGGGGTTGCAAAGAGTCAAACCCAACTGGGTGACTGACACTTTCACTTTATATCTTTTAAAATGTTTTCAATTTGAAAAGATAGTTGTGAAATGACAGCTTGGAGAAAATTTGCATCATACCTTTCAAAGCTCATTTAATAAACTCTACCTCACTTGGCTACGACAAAAATTCTGTAGAGTAAATAGAACAGGCGTTATCATCTCTACATTATAGACGGGAAACAGGTAGTAGAGACCGAAACATTGCCCAAAGCTCGGAGTAAGTCAGTAGACCAAGAGTGAGGGCTGGAACTCAGGCCTCCAGGTCTACACCAGCAGAGCTGGTGGCAGATGCTCCTGAAGAGGGTTTATTAAGTAAAGTGGGAAGAAGGGGCGCATGAAAGACATTTCACTTCCCAAACTGCTGCTGAATACAAGATTTCAGCTGTTTGCTTCACAGAAGGGCTTGCAATTCTCTGTCCACATGGCTGATGATGTCTTTTGTGTAAGTATTGCTGAGTGTTCTTTTTTTGTGGGAGAAGAGACCTCGCTGTTTCTGTTACACTGCAGCCTAACAAACCGGCCTTGTAGGCGTCCCTGGTGGCGCAGTGGTTAAAGACTCCGCTTGCCAATGCAGGAGATGCAAGAGATGCAGGTTCAATTCCTGGGTAGGGAAGATCCCCTGGAGAAGGAATGGCAACCCATAGTAGTACTCTTGTCTGGAAAACTCCATGAGGAGAGGAGCCTGGCGGGCTACAGCCCATGGGGTGGCAAAGAATTGGACGTGACTGAGCACACAGCACAAGAAACCCACCCCAAAACTTGATGTCTTCACACAATAGTGACTTATTATTTCTCATGATTGTGTGATTTGGGCAGTGCCTGGCTGGGTGATGATTCTGCTTCATGCGGCATCAAATGGGACTACTCGTTTAGCTGCTCTCAGCTGCTGACTGGGTCGTGTTGGGCCAGAAGGTCCGAGAAGGCTTCGCTCACACGCCTCACACCTTGTGTTCTTCCGATGTGATCCGTCTCCGTGTCTGGCTTGGGCTTCCTCACAGCATGCTTGTCTCAGGGTAGCCGGACTTCTTATGGAGAGGCTGGCTCCTGAGGCAGCAAGCAGCAGTTGACGGTTCTCTTGAGACCCAGGCTCCAGAGCCCCAGAGTGAGCATCATTCCCGTCACCCTCTGCTGGTTCGAGTTAGTCACACGGCCGAGCCAGACTCACAGGGAGGAGAAACGGACTCCACTTCTTGGTGTGCAGGGTAGCATGCACACGCAATGATGGGAGGAGATGCTGGTGTCCAAATTAGGACTCTATTTAGTACAATAACATTCGTGTGTCCACTTGCTAAGCAAAACTCACCGTCCGCAGGCATGAGGAAAAACTATCTGTTAAATCCACCAAGTGTGCATAAGGCATTTGTGAAAATTCAGGAATAACAAGTTCAGCCCAATGTGAAGATTAGGGGGAGGAACAGCCCTGGGACATGGGTCCTCTCTCTGCCTATTGCAGACCAGACTCTCATAGGGACTCTTTTCTGGGACTGCAGGCAGCTCCAGGAATCATGGCCTTGGTCTTAAAGATTACTTTATGTTTCAATGCTATTCTCTCAAGTCATCCCACCCTTGCCTTCTCCCACAGAGTCCAAAAGTCTGTTCTAGCGCTAAAACATGTATATTACCATATGTGAAATAGATCGCCGGTTCAGGTTTGAGACATGAGACAGGGTGTTCCGGGCCGGAGCACTGGGATGACCCTGAGGGATGGGATGGGGAGGGAGGGGGGTCCAGGATGGGGGACACATGTATACCCATGGAGGATTCATGTCAATGTATGGCAAAAACCACTACAATATTGTAAAGTAATTAGCCTCCAATTGAAATAAATTAAGTTTAAAAAATAAGACAAAAAAAAAATTATTTTTGCGTCTAACCCAAACTCAGTTCAGATAGATATTTATAAATAGAGGAAAAAACTTGGAAATATGGCCTAAAAGTTAGCTTGTTAGATGTTAGAGAAATATGAACTCTTCATGTCATAATAATGGTATGTCCAAAGCCTTTTATTTGAATCTGAATTATGGTTCAAATTTAAATATGCTCAAATATGTACTTCTCCAATTGTTTTTGTCTAGAAAATGGTCCCTCTCTCTCAGTTTTTCTGTCCATCCACCCAACCACATTCTTAGTTCCTGAGCAAGCTTTTTTGTTAGCTCTTAACTGCATTGAGAGAATAGGATACAAGAGTTCAAATTGCAATTAACAGAATTCCCAGCTGGAGCTTCTATTGTTCTGCATGGTTGTCCTCTCACCTGCAAATTTGCATTGCCATTGTATTTGTAGAGCTCTTTATTTTTTTCAGAGAGCTTTCAGATGTATTATTACATTTTAATTTTCATGGCAATATCCTAAGATAACACTGAGTAAGATTGCTCCCTTGCAGAAAGAAGGAAATAGAAGTCCAATGATGTTAACACATTATTGATTGGGTGGGGGGGGGGGGGGATTTTTGCCGAAACTAATGCCTGTGGCTGATGATTTGTTACATAAGTGCATATTGAAACTCTTCAATCAATAACATTCAGGTAACAAAAAATGTACTAATATGTCTCTGGTCAATACATTGTTACAAATTTGGTCAAGAAGTGGCAAAGCCAGACTTATTGTCCTTTTTTTCAGTGTTTTCTCCTCTATTCCACATATCCAGCTTATAATCTGTCTACCCTAATGCCCAGGGCATGGTGACCAGTCATGATGAAAGAACAGTTCTTAGGCTACGACATTTGTTAGGAGCTTTACAACAGCCTTGGTCTTGAAGTTAAGATGCAAACATATGCATCTTTAAGTAGAATTTCAGTTAATGGTGTAAAAATTTGCTTTTCACAGCCAGTGGAGGGGACAGCAGGAACGTGTTAGCCAGCCCTGATGGTGGCTTTCTCTTTGGAGGGAGATTTGAGCTCATTCATTCCTTCACGGACCTGAGCATCACATAGGACAGGAATAAGGGCAGGGTGCTCATCAGGGGCTGAAGCTCTTCCACGGTGCCCACTCGGATCTTTACTGCCCAGGAGGTGGACAGGTGAGGGCCCATTGGCAACCCTGTGGAGCCACCAGCTGGCTCAGAGCCCCACATGCAGATTCAAGAGGAAACTTTGTCAATAGCAATTAATGGGCTTTTCTGCTGTGCTAAAATTAGAGCTGAAAGATAAACATAGGTTTATCACTGGAGTGGAATAATAATGTTATGCCATATGCGAAAAGGCTAGTGTGGGTTAGTGATCCTGTTGTCCTTGGAGTTCTTTGAGACCATGTTATGAGCTGTGCAGAGATGGGGGGACCATGCATTCTGGTTGACCAGTGATAGTCTCAGTACAGTTTCTCATCCTCCTGTAATTGTTCTGTAGTATGTTTCCTTTTACTCCCAGAGCTGTTCTGTTTGGGTGATAATTATATAGCCCCCGAAGCGTGAAGCTCACGGCGCCCCAGGGAAGGTTAGTCCCTTTCCTTGACAAGCCAGTAACGTATGCAGGGAAGTGACCACACAGTGTATATTTTGTGCTTTTTATTTTATTTTTAATTAATTTTTATTGGTGTATAGTTGGTTTACAGTGTTGTGTTATCTTCTGCCATACAGCAAGGTGAATCAGCTGTATGTATACATAACATCCCTTCTTTTTGAGTTTCCTTCCAGTTTAGGTCCCCACGGGGCATTGAGTATTCCCCTGGGCTATGCAGTGGGTTCTCTTGTGTTCCCTATTTTATGCGTGCGTGTGCACTCGGTCATGTCTGACTCTTTGCGACCCCATGGGATATAGCCCGCTAGACTCCTCTGTCCATGGAATTCTCCAGGCAGAAATACTGGAGTGCATTTTCATTTCCCGCTCCAGGGGATCTTCCCGACCCAGGGATCGAACCCACATCTCTTGCGTCTCCTGCGTTGGCAGGTGGATTCTTTACCACTGGCGCCACCTGGGAATAGTATCAGTAGAAAGTGTCTGTCAATCCCAATCTCCCAATTTATCCCATGCACCCCCCACTTCCCACCCCGAGCTTTATTTTGTGCTTTAATGAACCTGTTCTCCTTGACCCTAGAAGTTGAAATAAGGGCTTTTCTCTTGATTGGCTCTTATTCTTAAAAGTGAAAATGCTTGTTGGCACAGTAACAGGCTTGACCTCTGCCGGCTTTGGATTCAGTTGAGCATATGGGAAAAGGTGTCTCTGGTTCCTCGTGGAGGCATCAGTTACATCCTCATAATAATATCCTCCGCTGTGTCGGTAACTTAGTCAATCGTTCTCACAGCAGCCCTCTTCAGTGGAACTAGAGTTAGAGAGAGAATCCCACAGCTTATTAATAATACCGCAAAAACTGGAACCAAGGCTTTTCCCACCTTTTGACTCTACATCCTTGTCTTAATCCCACCTTTTGTAGAGGCCCCCAACGGCTATATTTGACCATGTTGGCTTAAGATGTTTCTCTTAAGGCCCGGTGAAACTGAAGACCCAGTGAAAGGGGTGAAGCTGTAGCATGCCGACCTCGGTGACCGCACAGAAGGTGGTTACTCTGGAACACGCATCGTTGCTAGTTTACTCATCTCGTGTGGCCAAGGGGCACCCTCATTACACAGGCCTTCTATTTGTTTAGTGCTTTTATGGTTTGCAAGGCAATTTTCTTGCCCTGTTTGCAGCATCTGTTTGATGCATCAGACATGTAAAGCACAAGTGAGAGGTCTTACGATCATCATTTTTCCCTAACAGAGGAGGAAGGAGGCTCGGAAAGATCGAGTGGATTGCTCAAGGTGACACAGCAAGTAAAAGGCAGTGCTTGGCTCAGAGCGCGAGTATTTCTGACAGTTGACCTCCTCCTGGCCCTGCATTCCTAATTTCATGGAGATTTCCGAGCATGTGGTTAAACTCGGGAGAGAGGCTTTGACTCCAGAGCCACAGGGCTCCGAATGAGCCCCTCGTGAGAGGCTGAGCTGGAGTCTCCTCCATGAAGGACAAGCGTGGTCTCTTGACACCACACTGGTGAGAGGTGAAGTGAAGCAGCTCATTTTCAGATGAAGCCAAGTGGACAAAAGGTAAGCAGAGATGGGCAAAGGACTTAGGAAGGAGAGGGTTTTTAAGGCTTGCAGACCCTGCCTGTCATGAGGAAGAAACGGGAAAATTCTAGAGGCCCACAGAGGTTGGAGACGATAAAAAAGAAAGGCCCAGAAAAGGGTTCAAGACAGGCCAGTGGCTCCTTCCACAGGGAAACTGTTTGGTTTCTCATTTGGATCAGGGAGCACCCAAGGGGCAAGGAATTTTAGACAAATATTGTGCAAATCTATGAAGGCCAGAGCTAGAACAGAAACTGAGGGCCAGAATACTTACTTGCTCTGAGTTAGAATAATGCCTTTCCCCCTCGCCATGGACTTTGAAAGATCTCAGTAACAGAGTCAAGGCCACACCAGAGAAAGCAACCAGCTCATGTTGGGAGCAAACTCGCTGTAACTCCTCCTCTTGCTTTCTTTTCTTTTCATTTTATTTTTCTACTTTTCTGTTGTTTTCTTTCTATTTTCTGTCTCCTTTGTGTGATGGAGGGCACAGGCTGATACAGATTTCCTCATACCAGTTATAGAGGCTTTTGTCTTCAAGCAAGCTGGGAATTTACTGATGGAGTGAAGGGAGAAGAGCTGATTGGATGAGAGGAGAGGATTGTCATGCCTTTTGTACAGTTCCTAACTTTGGAAGGAGCTGACTTAGAATCCCTGGATCTTAGAACTCAAAAAAGGAACCCTAGAAACTGGGTAGTTCAACTTTTCATCAAATGCAGGTACATTCAAGTTTTCTGCAATTACATAAATTGATAGCAATTCAGAAATTTGGGAACACTTTTCAGAGAGTCAGAATTTCTAGGCATACCTCATTTTATTACCCTTTATTGCACTTTGCTGATATTGCAGTTTTTACAGATTGAAGGTTTGTGACAATCCTGCATTGTCAAATGATGGATAGCATTCTTAGCAATAAAGTATTTTTTAATTAGGGTGTATACATTGTCTTTTTTTAGTCATAATGATACTGCACACTTTGTAGTCTATAGTAGAGTGTAAATGTAACTTTTGTATGCACTGAGAAACCAATAGAAAAATAGATACTTTATTGCAATGTTCACTTTATTGCTGTGGTCTGGAAGTGAACCTGCAATATCTCCAGTGTATGCCTGTACTGTCTCAGGAAATGACCCCTTCCATCTCATTTTTTTTACCTATTGATGTTGACATAGCATCTACCATGTGCCAGACACTGATTGGTGTGGGTCCTTACTTAGTCATGGGGCTAACACAACTTTTATCCCTATTTTATAAATGAAGAAATTGAGGCAGAGAGGTTAAGTAACAGAGATAGATAGGACTGGAACCCAGGCAGTCTGACTCCATAGTCTGTGTACTTACCCACCAACTTTGCTACCTCTCTGATAAGTAATTGCTTATCAGAGTAATTACTGTTTGTTTCTTATTTTGCATCAAATTGATCCCTTGCGTCTTCTCTTCCAGGGTCTTTCATATGATTTGCATGCTCTTGGTATGTCCTCTGGTTGCATGCAGTTTCCTGCATGCAATAGATTGGTGAAAAGCACCTGAGATTTAAGATCAGACTTAAGCTGAAATCTCAGCCCCCCTGCTTACTAGCTATATAAACTTGAGCAGATGTTTTATCAGTTTTTCTCGGCAAAGGGTCCTTCATTTGTGAAATTAGACTAAATAAGCTTCCTGGGGTCATTGTAAAGATGAGCAAGGGTAGTATTCACAGTGTGAGCTCCATAAAAGATGTATGTTACTTTGTTGTAACTATCTAACTATAATAATGACATCTGTATTCATTCCTCTAAAATTGATCTGTAGAATAAAACAATCTCAAGCAAAACCTTAGCTGACTCATTTGAAGAAACTGATAGGCCAATCTAAATTTATATGAAAATGCTAAACAATAGTGAAAAAGAAGTACAAAGTTGGAGGACTCCATCTGATTTCAAGATTTACTATAAAGCTATAGTATCAAAGATAGTGTAATTCTGACATAG
This sequence comes from Muntiacus reevesi, assembly GCF_963930625.1. Taxonomy (NCBI): domain Eukaryota; kingdom Metazoa; phylum Chordata; class Mammalia; order Artiodactyla; family Cervidae; genus Muntiacus; species Muntiacus reevesi. The sequence goes on from NC_089252.1 coordinate 47,772,452, forward strand.
GAAAAACATAGATCAATGAAGCAGAATAGAGTCTAGAAATAGACTTACATGTCTACAATTAATTGATTTTTTTTACAAAAAAGCAAAGTCAAGTCAAAAGGGCTGTTTAACAGATGGCGTTGGAAAAAATGGGTGTTTGTGCGTGTGCTTAGCTGTCAGTTGTGTCTGACTCTTTGTGACCCTTTGGACTGTAGTCTGCCAGGCTCCCCTGTCCATGAGATTTCCCAGGCAAGATTAGTGGAGTGGGTTGCCATTTCCTTCTCCAGGGGATCGACCTGACCAGGGATCAAATCATGTTCCCTGTGTGTCCTGCCTTGCAGCTGGATCCTTTAGCCACGGAGCCATTGGGGAGGCCCAGAAAACAGTGGGTCTCTGTCTCTAAAGAAAAGGAACCTTGACCCCAACTCCACTGTACACATTGAAACTGATGTTAGATCATAGACTTAATGTGAAAGCGAGACATAAAACTTCAAGAAGACAATGCAGGAGACTAAGAATTGTGATTAGTCAGAGATTGAGACACAAGAAACATTAACCATAAAAGGAAAAAAGATATATTGAACTTCATCAAAACTGGATATTTTTGTTCCTGAAGAAATATTATTAATATTATTATAAGAAATATTATTAGAAATAATATATAAGAAATAATGTATTATTATTTATTATAATATAAATAATATACAAGAAATATTACTAATAAAATGAGCAGACTATCTTATGACTGGGAAGAACTATTTACAACACATATAAATAAGGGTGTGCTTGCTTATTTGTTGCATCATGTCTGCCTCTTTGTGACCTCTGGCCATGGGCTTTTCCAGGTGAGGATACTGTAGAGGGTTGCCATTTCCTCCTCCAGGGGATATTTCTGACCCAGGGGTCAGACCCACTTCTCCTGTGTCTCCTGCATTGGCAGGCAGATTCTTTTCCACTGTGCCACCTAGGAAGCCCATATAAATAAGACTTAGTTAAAGTGTAATAAACAACTCCTACAAATCAATAATGAGACAAATAACCCAATGAAAAACATGCACAACAGATTTGAACAGAATAAGATATGCAAAACCCAGTGAAGAGCTTGCATCATTTGTCATAAGGGAAATGCAAATTAAATGAGATGCTATTCATGATTGCTAGAATAACAAAAATCAGAAAAGCTGGGAATATCAAATGTTGGGAAGAAAATGGAGCAACTGAGATGCTTATACAATACTGCTGGGTGTGTTAAATGATATAATCAACTTGGAGAACTGTTTGTAAGTTGTTATAAAGTCAATATACATCTATGACCCAGCTGTTTCGCTCTTATCAATAGATCTTTATACAGGAGAAATGAAAACATATGTCCATAAAAAGACTTATATGAGAATGTCTGTAGCAGCTTTATTCATAATAGTCCCAAACTGGAATCAACCCAAGAGCTCATCAACAGGGAATGAATGAATAAATTGTGTTATGATCATGGAAAAGGGAATAATACTCAGCAATAAGAAAGAGTGAAATACTGATGTACACAACAGAGTCTCAAAAACAAAATAGTGAGTGGAGGGAAAAACCAGAAAGAAAGAATACTTCCTAAATTATTGATGTGAAGTTCAGGAACAGATAAGACTAATAGTCTGTGATAGAAATTAGAACAGTGTTTGCCTTTATCAGGAGTGGGTGGGAATTGACTGGAAGGGGCTGAGAGGAAATTTTCTAGGGGGAAGAAACATTCTGTTTCTTGCTTGGGGTGATGGTTATATAGGTGGACATAGTCATGAGGACTTGTTATATACTTAAGCACTGTATAAATTCTACCTAAACACTTTAGAACAATCAAGCTATCTGAAATTGAATATGCTAATGATTTAAAGAGTAGCAGGTGCTTTTATTTCCATGGTTTATACTTTCTACTTCTATTAATGTGGCCTGAGATGGCATTTACTTTTTTCTTTTTAAGCAGCAACTTCATTATACTCTTGCCATTTATGGAATTTGTGGCTAATGAAAACTACCAAGTCTCTCTTTCTTTCAAGCTTGAATCACTACCAAGCAGTGCTCCTTTCTGAAATGCCTTTTTTTGTTTATCTAAGTGGGTCTACAGGTAGCTTTTGAAGGAGTAAGTGGAACTTAGATAAACAAAGGAGATCTTTCAGAAGATGGAGTAATGCTGTAAATCATAACAATAACTTAAAATGAGGTCCAGCTGACTGCTGGGCATTCTCTGGGGCTTTACACACATTTGCCAATTTAACTCTCAGAACAACTCTGTGGGAGAAAGTGAAAGTGCTAGTCCCTCAGTCATGTCCAACTCTGTGCCCCCATGGACTGTAGCCCGCCAGGCTCCTCTGTCCGTGGAATTCTCCAGGCAAGAATACTGGAGTGGGTAGCCATTCCCTTCTCCCGACCCGGGGATTGAACCTGAGTCTGCTGCACTGCAGGTGGATTCATTACTGTCTGAGCCTCCAGGGAAGCCCCTCTCTGGGAGAGATGTTACTGTTATGCCCTTTTCATGGGATGGGGTGATCTGAGACACAGTGGGAGTAAACGACTTCTGGTCCAAGGTCACGTGGTCAGTAAGAGATGGAGCTGGAATTCACATCCTGGTAGCTCTGATGCCCCAAACTCTGCTCTTAGCTCCTGGGCTAGGAGCACTCTACCTGACCCCGGGTTTGCTTCTGCTTGATATTCTGACACTTTGTTTTGACCTGTTCTGTCTCTGTTTAATCTTCTTGGAATAGCTCAATCTAGGTTTACTTCCCTGAGCACTTCACGAATTCCTTACATGACTCTTGTGGGAGAACCTGTCTGTGAAGGGGCAGCTGAACACAGTGAGGGAAAAATGTCCCTTGTGATCTCCAGACCTTATTCCAAGCCCAGCCTTCACAGTCTTTCTCCACACACCCAAGTTCAAAGAATTCCTTAAATACCATCAATTAGCCCTGAAGGTGCATGCTACTTTCTACATATCTAACCATCAGTTACATAAAGTCAGATCGGGATACACTGCCAGGTAGCAACTCATGCCTGAAAGGAAGAGAGACTTGGCAGTTATCATTAGCCACAAATTCCATAAATGGCAAGAGTGTGATGACGCTGCTTACAAAAAAATAAAAGTGAAATCAAACTCAAACTACATTAATAGAAATAGAATGGCAAAGAGTCAGACACAACTGAGTGACTGAGCATGCACACACATTCAGAATATGGAATAATAGTCCCAAAGCACTCGCCCCAGCTTAGAATAAATCTTAATGTACTCAATTTCAGATGTCATTATTATTACATTTTAACATTTAGGAAGATTTTACACAGATATCAAGTGTTTAGTTTAATGAATGTGCTAAGTCACTTCAGTTGTGTCCAACTCTTTGTGACCCTATGGACTGTAGCCTGCTAGGCTCCTCTGTCCATGGGATTTTCTAGGCAAGGATATTGGAATGGGTTGCCATGCCCTTCTCCAGGGGATCTTCCTGACCCAGGGATCATTAAGCCCAGTTTACTGACTATGTCCACCCATATAACCATCACCACAATCAAGATACAGGATATTCCTGTTATCCCCAAAAGTTTCCTCATTTCCCTGTCTTAAGTCAATTCCCACTCATCCTCACCAAAAACATATTTTGATCCAGAGGGCAGAGGTCTCCTGGACCAGACTGGAATTTTTGTTTACTAACATTTACCAAGCACTTTGTATGGTCACAGACCCAGGGGAAGCATCCCTTGGAAAGGGGTGTCATATACTGGAAGTGGTTTGTTGCAGGGGCAGATTTGATCTTACCAGCTGGGAACACTGCTGTCCACAACTCACAGCCAATCTTGGAGGACACTCACCTATGCTAAAATCATGACCCTGTCCTGCTCATTTTCCTTCTAGACCGGTGGTCCCAGGGAGTCCTGCTAGATGAAAGCATAGGCTTCTGGTTTTTCATGCCAAAGGATGCATTGAATTGCCTAGAAAGCTCCAGTTGGTGAGATACAAGTCTTATTTAGACCTTTTAATGATCTGCTTTCTTAATAGACTATGTCAAATTGGCCTTAAACTCAGTCAGAAAGAAGACATGAGATTATGTTGGGCCAGGAGGCACTCACAGGACACAGGGAGATGTGTTTGGGAGAGATGTGTAGGCAGGGCTCCCCAACGCCTGGGCCACAGCCCAGTGCAGGACCAGTTCAGGCCCATGGTCTGCTAGGAACTGGGCTTCACAGCAGGATGTGAGTGGTTGGTGAGTGAGTGAAGCGTCATCTGTATTTACAGGAGCTCCCCATCACTTGCATTACCACTTGAACTCCATAATTCTGCTGATCAGAATTACCATCTCATCAGCAGTGGCATTAGATTCTCATATGGGTGCAAGCCTACTGTGAACTGTGAGTGCAAGCGATCATGTAGGTGGCATGCTCCTTATGAGAATCATCCCTAAATCACCACACACACACACCCCACCCCCGCCCCAGCCGCCCTGATTTGTGGGAAAATTTTCTTCCACGAAACTGATCCCTGGTGCCAAACAGGTTGGGGACTGCTGGCCTAGTGCGTGTGCTTGATAAAGAAGGCATACCTCAGTTTTCCTGGGAAATTCATCATAGGTCAGCTCTGCGTATACACTTAGTTTCTCTGGGCTGCAAAGTCCTCAACTGAAAATTGGGATTAATGTGGTGTCTCTATCTCAAGATTATAGGTAAAGGGTAAGTGAGCTATGAAGTGGTTAGAGGTCTGAAAGTGTATAAAAGCAGTGTGACATTAGGGAACTTGGTCTGTAAAAGCCATCACTATGGCTCCTTGAAGAAGCTGAGCTAGTAGAAAACCAAAACAATACAATTGTTGGGCTTGAGGCTGTAAAACAACTTTTTCAGCCCCTGTGTATTTGAAAATTTATCCTTTGTCATTCATCCTTTAAGACTCCCTCCCCTCACAGCCAAAACCCTGAGAAATGTTAGACTCTGAAACTCGATCTAAATCGAGTCAACTGAATTTAATATTAAATATCTACTGTGTGCCAAGCACTGTGAAGTTTATAAAAATGAGTAAGAAATAGCTCCTGCCTTCCAGCAATTTACAACTTGGTCAGATCCTTTACACAAGGAGAAGAATCTCAAGGAAATCATGCCCCTCTCTTTTACTCACTAACTAACACGGTTACCGGTCTTCTTACTAGTTCATCTTGATTTGTCCGAGTCTCTGCTTTGTCACACATTAAATGATTCCAGAGTTTCCTTTCTACAATGAAGAATGGCCTAGCCAAGAAAAAAATCCTTTCCTGGACTTCTAAGACAGGCCCAAAATAAATTACTCTTATCTTTTGAAAGAGACATAAATAAACTTGCGGTTATTGTGTTCTCAATTTATGGATGGTTTTTGTTTTAAAAGTTTCCACACACCTTTATCTTCATCATTCATACCCTGAGCTCTCTTCTTCTTCTTTTATTTATTTTTTTTAACTAAGTGCCACACTTTATCTGCATTTCACCAGCTTTTCCATCCATTAATGTCCTCTCCCGTTCCAGTCTTGAGCCAGTCTAGAGTAAGGCAGCACACTTAGTTGTTTTGCCTTTCCAGTCTCCCCTGGTCTGTGATAACTTCTCCACCATCCCATGTTTGTTCATGACCTTGGCAGTCTTGAGGAGTACTGGTTCAGTGTCCTGTCCCCCAGTCTGGGTTTATCTGACGTTCTTCTCACGATCAGGCTAGGGTTATAGGTTTTTGGAAAGAACCCTACAGAGGCGAAGTGACCTTCTTGTCACATCATCTCGAGGTGCAGGGCATTCACAGACAGCACTGATGATGTTAGCGGTGATTGAGGAGGTGTTTCCCACGGTTTCTTCCGCCATAGAAAGCTACTCTTTTCCCCTTTGTATACTCTCTTCTTAGGAAGTGGGCCATTCAGTCTAGCACACTGTAAGAGTTACCTCCTGCAGCAGAGTATCTACATATATTATTTGGGTGAATTTTTTGTTTGTTTTTAAAAAATTTTTTTGGCATATAGTTGCTTTGCAATGTCGTGTTAGTTTCTACTGTGCCGCAAAGTGAATCAGCTGTATGTTTACACACATCACTTCATGGCAAGTAGATGGGGAGACAATGGAAACAGTGACAGACTTTATTTTCTTGGGCTCCAAAATCACTGCAGATGGTGACGGCAGCCATGAAATTAAAAGTCGTTTGCTCCTTGGAAGAAAAGCTATGACCAACCTAGACAGCATATTAAAACGCAGAGACATTACCTAGCCAACAAAGGTTTAGTCAAAGCTATGGTTTTTCCAGTGGTCATATATGGATGTGAGAGTTGGGCCATAAAGAAGACTGAGCGTTGAAGAACTGATGCTTTTGAACTGTGGTGTTGGAGAACACTCTTGAGAGTTCCTTGGACAGCGAGGAGATCAAATCAGTCAATTCTAAAGGAAATCAATCCTGAATATTCATTGGAAGGACTGATGCTGAAGCTACAATACTTTGGCCACCTGATACAAAGATCTGACTCATTTGAAAAGACTGTGATACTGGGAAAGATTGAGGGCAAGAGGAGAAGGGGACAACAGAGGACGAGATAGTTGGATGGTATCACCGCCTCAGTGGACATGAGTTTGAGTAAACTCCAGGAGTTGGTGATGGACAGGGAGGCCTGGCGTGCCGCGGTCCATGGGGTCACAAAGAGTCGGACATGACTGAGTTATTGAACAACAAAAATACATATATCCCCTCTTTTTTGGATTTCCTTCCCATTTTGGTTGCCACAGAACACTGGATAGAGTTCCCTGTGCTATATACCAGGTTCTCATTAGTTATCTATTTTACATAGTTATCAATAATGTATATGTATCAGTCCCAGTCTCCCTATTGGGTGAAGTTTCTTGAATAGAATTATTATTCAGCCTCTACCACAGTACATTTCAACCTTATACTACGTTTCATCCTTGCTCTTTGCTTTGAGAACATTAGCTAATTAATCCTAATTAGCCATTATAGCAGAATCTCACTAATTCTCATTTCACTGATCTGTACATAGAACAATTTTTCCAAAAACCCATCTGTCTTCACTTCTAAGCTGAGATGTATGTCAAGGAAGTCTACGTCTATGAGTGTGTTTCTAAAGGGCTTATCTGCAGAGTCTCAGCATGGGTAACTCTCCGCAGATATTTTACTCATTATTTTCTACTTTCCTGTGAAGCATTATCCTAAGTCATTTCAAAGAATATGTTCATGAAAATAGCCTTGGATTTTAATCTGTTTATTATATTATGAACTCAAAACGGAGCACCTTTTTCTAAGGAGTGCAAAGCCGATTATGACATTAATTATGTAATATCTTCACTCTCAAAACAACGCAGTCTCTTTATGACTTGGTTTCTAATAGAACACAGTTTGGTTTAGGATGAATCTGTCTTGGATTCTGTCTAGTAGAAGGTATTGTATTTGGTGCTTAAATATATCGCCTTGTATATTATAATTATTTTCCATGTATATTCACCTGTGCATTTCCTCAATCGTACCCTAAATGTTTTAAAGGTGTATTTTGTGACTTATAGCTTTGTCTCCTGTAGTGATCGGCTGATTGTCTATGCAGCACCCATTTATGCCTTGCCTTCTACCCAATAGAACCCCAGTTTATTCAGGTACCCTCTGCCCCTCCTCAGCCAGGCACCTCAGGAGAAACTGACCAGTCCTTAGCTCCAAGAGTGGACCTGATTTGTTTAAGGACATTCATCTTTCTGACTTATGATCAGCTTAGGATGTACACATGACCCCAAATAGGCCATGAGAGAGCTTGCTGGGAGCTTCTGATAAAAACTTCCTCCCATTAAAAAAAAAAAGAAAAAGCTACAGGGGGATGTGAGTTGGTCCCTTTGCCTATGGACATCTTCATTTGTACCTGTGAAGATCAGAGATGCGGGAGCCTCCTCCCCGCTCCAGTGGGAGCACAAAGCTGGAAGAATCTCAGGCAAAGGCTGGGGTCTGCGTCATGGGTCTGTGCCTTTCAGTCTTGTGAAACAACAGATGTGCTTATGCTGTTTAAGCCACTTTGAGATAAGTTTCTCATTACTTGCATCCAAAGGCATCCTGAATAATATATAATAATGTATCCTAAATACATTGTGTGTTTATGGATAATGCAGAATTATCCATAAATATTTTTTCCTGATTGATTTTAGTGACACAGGTCCTCTTTGGAAAAGGAGATTATGATTGAACAAGAAACTCTAGTTCACTTTGGGAAAGTCATTTCAAACCAGTTAGAAATTTTTAAAGAATATGTAGTATTTGGTCCTAATCAGTGTTTTTTTCCCCCATAAACTTATTCATTACATGATAGTTCAAACTTGACATTGTTCATGTTTGATGCTATGAAATAAAATATTTGAGGTGGAGTGGACCGATCTGTTCTGTGCTGGTGTGCCTGCAGTGTGGAGCTGGTGTAAGTAATCTTGATCCGTCACCTCCTCCGAAACCCCTGCAGCTCTCTCCTCCAAAAGTTGTTTGCTCTCAGTCCCTTCTGCCCTTCCACGTGGCATCCTTTCTCTCCCTTTCTTCAGACAATCCTCTTGTGGGCAGATGTCCACAGAGCTGTCTTCCTGGAGGCAGGGTTAGTTTCAGCCTCTCTGTCTTGGGAATAGGACACACCCTTCACTAGTGTCCACCCTGATTTCCTGGAGATCCTATTTGCTGTTTCATGGCATTAACTTTTATTCATCAAGGCTCTGCAAGCTGACACCTAATAGGAATTCAGTTCAGTTCAGTCCCTCAGTTGTGTCCGATTCTTTGCGACCCCCGTGGGCTGCAGCATGCCAGACTTTGCTGTCCATCACCAACACCAAGTTGGAGTTTGCTCAAACTCATGTCCATCAAGTCGGTGATGCCATCCAACCATCTCATCCTCTGTCTTCCCCTTCTCCTCCTGCCTTCAGTCTTTCCCAGCATCAGGGTCTTTTCCTGGAATTTAGGCCCAGGACTATTGTTTCTCACCTTTCCCTATAGTTGCTTGGTCACCAGGCACATTCTCCACTCTACTCATCTTCCTTGGTCTTGCCTGATGCCTCCACAGCAGCTCACTGTAGGGGTTTACGAGGAGATTTCTCTCCACCTCCACGGACACATCAGTTTGTTTTCCCTCCATCCTCAGGGAAAGAGCCATTAATTGAGTATCTTAAGCCTTAGCCCAGTAAGTAAATTTCTTTTTTCTCTCCAACCAACTGCATGGTATTTCCCAGCTGGTATAATTCACCTCTAGCCCCCTGTATTTTTATACCATGTTTCTTGCATTATCTTCCTTGGAATATAGTCCCCTAAGATGCTCTGTAGAAAAATGGTTCCATAGACTGAGTAACTTGAAAAATGCCACAGACCTTCTCAGTGAGTCTCCAAACATTTTGAAAGAAAGCATTAGTCACTTAGTCATGTCCAACTCTGCAACCCCATGGACTGTAGCCCACCCGGCTCCTCTGCCCATGGGATTCTCCGGGCAGGAATACTGGAGTGGGTAGCCATTCCCTCCTCCAGGGGATCCTCCTGACCCAGGGAACGAACCCAAGTCTTCTGCACTGCAGGCAGATTCTTGACCATCTGAGCCTCCAGGGAGCCCTGGTTCCATACAGTATAGTTCCCAATGACCCTGGATAAAGACTAAAAACAAGTGCTTAGCTTATATGATGAACTTACGTGACCGTAACGCCCCTCAACCCCCTTTTCCCTTGGTACCTCCCTCCCCAGTTTATTGGGTAGCCGGTGGATCCCCCTGAGTAGAACTTAGAATTCCCTGAACCTGTTTGAGCTCTGCCACCTCCAAGCCCTGGCTCCGGGGCTTCCTTACCCAGAATACCTCCCTCCCGATCTCTGCCGTAGGATGGCCAGCCCCCCACCCTACCCCCAGAGCCTGGTGCACAGGAGTGTCTGTGTGATAGCTTACTCTCAAATATTTCCATATAAAAACTGCAGCAGGAGTGTGGACACAGTTTAACTCCAGTCCACCTGCCCGTGCTAAGTGCCTAATATTTGAGATGCCCTAATCAGGAACCAACATTCTAGAGATAGGTACCCAGCATCCCAGGCGTACCTGGTGTCTATCCCCGGGGGCTAATTAGCATAGGATGTTTGATAATGATTCTTCATGGAGGTACTGAACGGTGTTCAAGATCAGTGATCAGTTGGAAAGATTGTTGAGGTCACGCCTCCTGTGTGAGGAAGGGTGAATCCCCGGGCCCAGGAGTTGGGTGCCCTGAGGGTCCTGAGATCCCTGTTTTGTGGAGGACCCTGGCTGCCTGTGTTCGAAACAGCCTCCTGGAAAACAAGGTGCTGGCCTCGGTGTCGGGGGGCCAAGCTGGGGCCTTCCTGAGCTGTCGGCACTATTCACGTGACTGTGTTTGCAGGCCAGCCAAGAAATGTTAACCAGTCAGCTGAATTTCACCAAAGACTCGCTTCAGTTGTATCATACTAGCTGGTAGGGAGGTGGTGGAGATGGTTTCAGCTCAGTCGCTCAGTCATGTCCGACTCTTTGCAACCCCATGGACTGCAGCTCGCCAAGCTTCCCTTCACCATCTCCGGAAGTTTGCTCAAACTCATGCCCATCGAGTCGGTGATGACATCTGCTGAGTTACCAGAACAGTCTCGCAGACAGTTTGTGCAGTCAGCAGAGGGGTCAGTCCCCGCAGGTTACAGCAAGCTCAGACCCACCCCTCACCCCTCTGGTGCTGGAACTGGACATGATGCTGAGCCAGGCAAGGAGTCATCAGCTGCCCCAAGCTTTGTAGTCAATGGGCTGTCGTTTCCTACATCTCCTTTGTCCCCCTTAGTAAATGCATCTGCATCAGGGACCTGTAAGCCTGGACACTGACATCTCTCCTCTATGACCACAAAGAGGGGACCTTTGCACTCGACAACCACTCACAAGTTCCTGCAGGAGCCCTGCCCTCCATGTCTTCTGCTCCACCCCCCATCACTCTGAGGGTTCTGTAGGAGCCTGTAGTGGCATCCCTCCCAGAACCCAGTCCTCCACCCCAGGCTCTTGTGTTCAGTCTTATCTTCGCTGTGCCTCAAGAGTCCATACTGGGAAAACGGGTATAATAACAGGATCCCTTTCATGGGCCTGTTGCAGGGAAACGAGCTCACACATGCACAGGTCCTGGAGCACTCGCTGCCCAGCTCACTGTACACTGTGCCTGTTCATCCTTCCTTTCCTTTCCCCTCCTTGCTCCCTTCCTTCCCCCCTCTCTCTCTTTCTCCCTCTCCCCTTTTCTCCCTCACTCCTCTTGCCTTTCCTTCCTGTATTTTCTTTCTTCCTCCCTCCTTTCCTTCTTTCTTTCTTTATTCTTAATTATTAAAACTTTTTCTTAACACTTGGACTTGTTACACTGGTGAGGAATGAATGAGTTGTATTCCTCCTTGGAAGTTTGGATCAGACTTCTATTAAACATCTATCTATGAAACAAGATAGATGTCACCAAGACCTTGTACTAACGTTCAGTTCTTTACTCAGAAAACAGTCCTTTAGGTCAGCCCTTACTTAATCTTATTTGCTCTTGGTTTGCATGGAGTTCTAATAAGCTTGATTTGTTTTGCAACTTCATAGAAGATTAGAAAAGGCACATTGGAAGGAATTTGTGGCTGGCGTCCTCAAAGCAGCAAGAAGCGACTGCTGAAAGTGAAGGAAGAGGCATATAAATATAAAATCAGACAAAAGAACTTTTAAATTCTGGAATCTTTGGGGGTAGAAACAAACCCAGAATAGCCCCATACCTCAGTAGTTCTTGAATGGTGTCATTGTTTTAAAAGCCCACTGGAATGGTTGATGCTTGTAATGATGGCCCTGAATGATTGAGATGATTCAATGATTTTTAGCTTGCTTTGTTTAAAGAGGCCGGAAAGAATGTGACAAGCTTTGGAACTTTCAGCAAAGGGGTAAATGTTCGTTTTGATGCTGAGAGTGAGAAATCATCATTTTATTTGTTAAGGAGATTTGTATAACATATCCAGGGCCCCGATCATGCTGGATAAATGAGGCATCACTTTACATAGTTATGGCTGTTAATGTTTGTTAAAATATCCCCTAATTCATGAGATACAAGCTTGGTTACACTACTAGAGAAACAACCTCCAAATCTGACTCCTGCCAGATCTGAAGGAGTTTTATAGACACACGTGAGAACACAGAGCGTGGAGGATAATAGATCTGAGGAAGAGGCTGAAGCCTGTAAATAAAGCAGCCCTTTCCTAATTTCTATTTTTAACTTCTGCTTTCTGTCTTTCCCTAGAAGGCCTTATCCACTGTTATGTTTTGCTAAGTTGGGAACAGATGTATTTTAGAGGTACCAGGGAAAGGCCTGTGGAATATTTTGCTTTGGCTGCAAAGACTTTCCTGGTCACCAAGTTTTGCCTTGGCCTTTTGGGAGCAGCTTGTCTCAAGGGTAGAGGGCCCAGAGTGGGGGTTTTGCCCCACCAGTGACTCAGACCTGACCCAGTCTGGGTTAAATACTCGGGTTAAATAGGTAAGGGATTTGAAGGTCTGTGACAGATGATATAGAAAGAGACAGAGCTTGAAATTGCTGAACGCGCTCCCCACTGAGGAGGAGGATGGTAATTACTTTCTGACATCATTGCCATGGCCGTTACCTTACATGGAGCTCTTACCACGTGCCAGGCACCGTGCACAGATCAACACTTCTGCTCAGCTGCTCTCAACCCCATAAGGTCGGCACTTTGTAGAATGAGGAGACTGAGGCTCAGGGAGGCTTAGTGACTTAGCCAAAGTCACACAGCCCAGAAGAGAAGGAACCGAAGTTGAGATCCAGATCTGTCTGCCTCTGGACAGATGGCAAGGCTGTGCTTTTAATGACGAGGTGAGCACCTGGGGACACCCCTCCCCCCGGGACCAGCCCGACCTGGGTCTTGGTGTACAGAGAGGGGCCAGGAGAGGGCTCCTGGGAGGATGCAAGTTCTGCTCGAGAGAGACATGCCAGGGATGAAGGTACGCAGCCATTTGGATGGGGCCTCAGGCCCACTGCCTGGTCTTAACCCTCCTTGTGGAGTGGGCCCTGTGTTCTAGGATCAGAGCAACACACAGGAACCGCCGGGGTGTCCCTCCCACCGCCCGGGGGACGCTCTCTGTGCCCCGGCCCCCACGGCCAATGTGCCCCGACGCAGGGCCTTGTTCAGGGTCACCTCTGACTGGGCAGCTCCACTGCTGATCTCCTTAGGTTTTCAGTTCAGACCTCGCCTTGTTTTCGTGGGGGATGTCTCCCAGGAGGTAGAGAGGAAGAGCATCGGCCCTGCAAACTTCCTTCCGGAGGCTGGGCCCCCAGGCAGGATGCCTGCTCTCCTGGGGTCCGGCCCTCTGTCCCCCTTCTCTTCAGCTGACTTGACTGCTGCCCCGCTTGCCCGGGGAACACGGCAGCTTCTGTCCATGGGCTCAGCCTGAACCCAGTTCCTCAGGATCCTCTTGTCCATTCGTGAGCGGCAGTCAGAGGGGAAGGTCAGGGAAAGGGCCACGACCTCAAAGGGCAGGAGAGGTCTGCGCCAACCATTGCTTCATCCTGGTGCTCTGCAAGATGTCCCGAAACACAGGGCTTTCTGGGCTGCAGCGGGAAGTGAGGGCCTGGGTTTCTCATGGGGGAAGCTGGGAACAGGTATCCTGGTAACACAGGAGCACTTGCAGAGGACTGGCCTCTGCCCTGGTGTCAGATGGACGTGGGGAGAAGGCCCCGTCCCTGGCTGTGTAGCCGTGGACATTTTCTTAATTTCTGAGGGAGATTAGATAGATAGAGGCAAAGGAATCCTTGTTAAGAATAGTGGAAAATATTATAGGGTGGATAGTATTTTATACACGCACACACACACACACACATATACACATGTTGGCTTCCACAATGGCTCAGTGGTAAAGAATCCTCCTGCAATGCAGGAGACATGAGTAGACACAGATTCGATCCCTAGGTCAGGAAGATCGCCTGGAGAAGGAAATGGCTACCCACTCTGGCATTCTTGCCTGAAAAATCTACAGTCCATAGGGTCGCAAAGAGTCAGACATGACTGAGTGACTAAGAGTGTGTGTGTGTGTGTGTGTGTGTGTGTGTGTGTATGCACCAGATTTTTGAAAGTCTTGAGTGTCAGGCAGAGGGGTTGGAATCAGAAGAAGAGACGCAGAGGTTCAGAACAGACTTTTGAACTCTGTGGGAGAAGGGGAGGGTGGGATGTTTCGAAAGAACAGCATGTATATTATCTGTGGTGAAACAGACCACCAGTCCAGGTGGGAGGCTTGAGTCAAGTGCTCGGGCCTGTTGGGCTGGGAAGACCCAGAGGAATCGTGTGGAGAGGGAGGTGGGATGGGAGACTGGGATGGGGAATTCGTGTAACTCTATGGCTGATTCACATCAATGTATGACAAAACCCACTGAAAAATTTAAATAAAAAAAAGTAAAAAAAAAAAAGGAATTTTATTTATTAAAATAAAATTTTATTTATTTATTAAAATGGATCCAGTCATGTTTCCTGAGCAGGGATGTCACCCGGTGAAATAGTGTTCCAGTGAGATTAGCTCAGCAGTATTAGTTCCCATTCAAATCCATGCCTGCTCCTGGAGAAAGCTCGCGGCCATTTCGGAAATGCTGCCCTGTCGGTGGCCTGGTGTGAGTCACTATGCTAGACATCAGTGCTGTCCTCCAAGTAGTTCCAGTTCTGTTTTCTGGGACAGTAGCAGGTTTACGTTTTCCTGCTTCAAAGTTAGGTGTGGCTGAGTGACTTGCTGAGACCCGTGCTGGGGTCGGTGAGCTTTCTCTTGAAGGAACAGACAGTGAATACGTATTTTCAGCTCCTGGGTCCTGCAGTCACTGCCGCACCTGCTCAACTCTGCTGTCATGGTGTGGAAGCAGAGGGTGTACCCGGGAGCAGGTGTCACCGTGTTCCGGTAAAACTTGATGTACAAGAACAGGCAGCTGGCCCAAGGGCTGTAGTTTGCAACCCCTGAACCAATGCACTGTGAGTGAGAAAAGCTCTGATCGGGGCGTGTGATGACCACAGAAGCACATGTGAAAGTGAAGCCTCTGCCAGTCCGGGACCCTACGTGAGCATGTGGCATGAATGAGACATACACTCGGCAGTGGGGAGCCATGGAGACGCTGGTGGTGTTGCTTATTGTAGCATAAGCCGTGTCTGTGATGAGTGATGAGTGATCCGGCATCATCCCTGCGTACACAGTGTCGCCATCATCCATCAGCATCCTCCTCCTCCTAGTCCTCACTGTCACAGCTGGTATCTGCAAGCCCTTCCTGGGGGACATTACCAGCTTGGTTTCAGTAACTCCTTCCCTTGCACCGCCTTTCGCAGAAACAAGAAAGGGAAGTTCAGAGAGGTGAAATAACTTGCCCGCCATCTCACAAAGGGTTAAGTGTGGGAACTGGGGTTTGAGCCCAGCTCTTCTAAATTCTTAACTTCTATGTATCCCGCCTCGGGTTCGGGTCTTTGGATTATGATTTTTTTTTCTTTTATCCCTTCACCTCTTTGATTACTGCTCTTGGCAATGTGTCCTGTTTTGACAGGACCCGCAGTGGCTCTGGCAGCAGGCGGAGAGAGAAGAAAGACCCTTGCTTCCAGAAAAGCGCTGGTCTGGGCAGTGGAGGAGGTAGATGGAAGTAACCAGAGGGATGGATCAGGTTTGCAGCTCAGACGCTCCCAGGAGGAGGACCGCTTTGGGGACTGGCAGATCTGAGCAATGGCTCTCAGTCTTGTATTTCCCGTATTTCTGTCAGTCACCTCCCAGGCACGCTGTCCTCTTTCCTTGCTCATTCATGTTCTTGTCTTTCTTTGAAGCAATTTAAAAAAAAATTATATTCCGAAACAGTCTTGAGAAATTGTGTTACTCGCCTTCCTGGCCTGACAAAGCTCTGAACAAGCTTTCGAGCTCTGACTGCCATCTTTGATGGCTTGGCAGATAATTTTCCAATCTGGTGTTACAAAGGCCTAGTTCTATTTGATCAAGTAATAAGAAACCATGTAATGAGTTCTTATAACTTCTGAAGAGCTACCACTGAAGATACTATCCATTCTGTTATTCAATATTTCTTATTTAAAGTCTCACTTAATTAAATTTCTCTATTTAGTGTCATGGAAAGTTTTCTCTCGTTAAAATGATCCCTTGTCCTAATCACCAGTGAGAATTACATAAGCGATTATGTTTCCCTTTTTACCTTGGCTGTTGGGAAGCAGGATTTATTTGATACTTGGGGATAATACCCTCTTGGACTCAGGATCAGAGTAGATTATCTACCCATTCCCCCCTCCTCCTTCACCGCTGGGTTCAGATCTCTGTTTCCGACTTTAAGTTTTAAATCGTGTAACATGCTGTTGTAGGTTACTGAAATTCCATCTTGGAAGTAGATGAGGTTTAAGTTATAATGAAGACTTCACGTGCCCATATTGGGGCAAGTCAGAGTGAAACTGAGAGCCACGGCTGGCCTCATCCTAGGAGGAGGTTCTTGGGTACCATCTAAGACTGTGCTCAATCAGAGCACTTGAGATCGGGCAGGTTCCCTTCCTTTTCCACAACGATAACTCCTGGGCAAAGGGCCTTTGCTGGGGTCCCACTGCCAGGAACAGCCCTCCTTCCACTTGCAGTTTAGTTTTAGTTTCCCTCTAGTGCCCACTGTTGGCAGAAACTGACAGGGCTCCCGCTCTCAAAGGAGGCTTGCAAATGGCAGAGAACTGACAGGTAGGTAGTTCAGAGCTGAGATAAGTGCGTCACGGCAGGTGCACCCTCTCTGCCCCCACTTCTTTATTTATCACGTGATGAGATCGAGCACGTGGTGCGCAGGGTGGCGAATGGCACTCTTGACCCTCTCCTAGGCTTCAGTCACAGCAAAACATAGAGCCAATCAGGTTCCCTCCTCCCCGCTCTGCGCTCAGTGGTAAGTAAGCATTCTGAGGCCTCATATGCCTCCCCCGCTCCCAGTTCTTGCCTAGTGCCAAGGACAGTGCTTACAGGGGACACTCATTGTATGCTTGAGATATTTAATTATTGAATTTTTAATATATGCAAGTCACCAAGTATTCAATAACTACAGACTGTATCCGGCCCAGGGCCAGGGAAGCAGACCATGCATGAGGCATGGCCTGGCTGTGAATGAGCTTATAGTCTTATTATAAAGTGATAAACCCAGTAAGCAGAGAGCAGGTTTTTTTACCTTTCTGATGACAAGAATACTGGAGTGGATTGCCATTTTCATCTCCAGGGGATCTTCCCGACCTAGGAATTGAACCGAGGTCTTCTGCATGGCAGGTGGATTCTTTGCTGTCTCTGAGTTACCAGGGAAGCCCCAATGAAAAGTCTCAAGTTTTAGTAGATTCAGGTGGAGTTTGAGTCCAGGGAAGGGATAGAGATCCTCATTGCTTGGAGTAGGAGGTTTTCAAGAGGATCTGGTTTCTTACCCATCTCTCGTGTACTCACCTGGAGACACAATTACTCCAAAGACATGTGTGTTGGGAGAAGCTATTGATTCTGCTGCCTCTGTCATCTGGTATCGCTTATATTGTGCTTTTCCTCAACATCATCATCCCACAGTGAACCCAATAGTATGCATCTTGCTACGTTAAAAAATGAATGTTTGAGACACCAAGAGAACATTCAGCATAGTTACTTGTTCGTGGCTGCAGAAAATCTGTCTCAGAGGAATTCCCTCGGGAGCAGCCCTGGATGCATCCTCACAAAGCTCCACCAAATAAGTGAGCAGAGAGGACCTTTGGCTGGAAGGCATCTCGGAGCTCCTTATCTGGGCCTGGCCCAGAGTGTTCCCTTGCAGATGTCACCCCAGGGAGAGCTGACGGCTGGGGCACCATTCCCTGGCCTCAGGGGAAGGCTTCAGGGACTCATTTAATGAAGCAGCACTTGATCTTCAAGGTCTGCAGAGAAGGATAAGGTGGCCCAGAGGAGAAGGTAGCATTCCTTCAGCGGCCCCTGTCCATGTCAGCACGACGTGGGGATGGGCACTGGATGAAACGACTGAGAGGGACTCTCTGATGCTGGATTCCTTCGAGGTGATCACACTGTTGACCCTGCTTTGCCCGAGTTCTTGTGCAGGAATGGGGCTGTGTTCTTCGCACAGCGCCCTTGGGCACACTCCCCTCTTTTTCATTTAGATTTTTACGTATTGGAGTATGCAGCTCAGGGTAAAGCTTACGAATCTTAAACATACAGCTTGATGGATTTTTTTCCATGTATACCCTATGCAAGCAGATAAGACTATAGACTTAGTTCCCTAAAATTCTTCATGCCCCCACTCCCAGACAGTTCTCTCCGCTAAATATTAGCTTTGTCTGGCTTTGACTGTCCTATAAATGGAATCATAGAAAATATATTCAGTTATGTCTTTTTCTTTTGCTAAGTATTGTACAATTCTAATTTTTTTTCTACTGTTGGGAAAAGTAGAAACAACTCAGAGAAGTGGCATGGTTAAACAAGGTTTGACACCTGCAGTCATCGCACAGCTTTTTACCCTGCAACCATCCATCTGTCTGTCCTTCTGCCCATCCTTGCAAACTCATGTTGAAAGATGGCTCTATGTCAGGGATGGTTCCAGGTGCTGGACATGTAGATATGAGTAAAATCACCCTGCCTTCAAAGATCTCCCAGTGTAATGGGAGTGAAATTTTTTAGGAGGATAATTAAGGTGTAGAGGGTGTAGAAGTCTGTACAAGGAGCTGTGTCTTTATGTGGAAGCCTGGAGGAGAATGGAGAGGAGAAGTAAAAGAGGAAGAGGCAGTGACTGTGACTGGAGGACTCAGGAAGGAGGAAACGATATTAGAACAAAATTTCATCTTTATTGTTTTCTTATCAACAGGGCTGCAGAATTTAAGAAGACAGGTAGGGTTGGGGTCATCGTCTGTGTATCGCTTATAGGATCTTGCATTCGTGGAGCTAACAGGCATTCATGACCAAAAATCTCCAAACATTACAACATGTCTTCTCTAAGAGCATGAATACCACACCTAGAACTTTCTAACTAGGCAGAGAGCAGAAAGTAACAGGTTACTTCCTTGATTTGATTAGACACCTAGAAAGATCAATGGTAAACAACAATGACAGTTTCAGCAGAGTTCCTGGCGTGGAACTTTCTAGGTCAGGTAAACACAGGGCCCAGTATGAATTTCTGGAAATTATGTACATCAGCTTGCTTCTCTAGATAGGTGGGAACTTTTTGAAGATCTCTCCCTTCTGTCAGAACATAAGAGAACACACTGTGGCAGATGTCATCACGTGACCCTCAGTGAGTATAACCCCTTCATGATACCCCGTATAACCCCCTCCTCTTGAGCGTGATGGAACCTATGACTTGGCTTCTAACCAACAGAATATGGCAAAGGTGACTAGGGTGGGGGGGGGGGTCATTCTCTTAATTAGGCTACATTATATGGGAAAGATGATAGGATGTCAGTCTCATAATTTTTTTTCATAATTGTGTTACATAAGACTCTGCCTTAGCAGACTAGAGAGGGAGTCTCCTGTTGGCCTTGATAAAGTGTACAGCCAGATTGTGAGAAGGTCGGTGCAGAGGGCCACGTGGCAGGCAACTGTAGGTGGCCTCAAGGACCTGAGTGGCCTCCAGCCAACTGCTGGTAAGAAACTGGGGCTCTAAGGCTTAGAGCTGCAAGGAAATGAATTCTACTAACAACATGAATGAGCTTGGATTCTTCCCTGGTCAAGCCTCCAGATGAAAATGCAGCCCATTCAATACCCTGAAACCTGAGCAGAGTAGACACCTGACTCACAGAAACTGAGATGATGAACATGTGTTACTTTAAGCTGATAGCTTTGTGGTAATTTGTTACATGGCAATAGATAACTAATACACATACTTATCTGCAAGCATTTGTTGTGTCAAAATAACCCCTGAGTGACACATGGCTCTGCAGATACTCTGAGTCCTGCATGCTGTAATGAGGATGTTCAGTTCAGTTCAGTTCAGTTGCTCAGTTGCGTCCAACTCTTTGTGACCCCATGGATTGCAGTATGCCAGGCCTCCCTGTCCATCACCAGTTCCTGGAGTTTACTCAAACTCATGTCCATTGAGTCGGTGGATGTAGAAGTGGCCAATGAATTCCTTGAAGGATTGCTATTTATAATAACATTTTACTTTCACACTGTTTTGGACTTGACTTCTATAAGAAGTAAATAAGGGCATTGTATAGGACCTAAGTTTAGCTGTTCTGAGAGAGACCCGGTATCAATCAGCCCCTTTTCTAACATTTGTAGGGTCTGGGGCAAGAATGCAAATGGATGACATACCATATGTCTAAAGAATGAAAAGTTATAAATCACTGTTACATGTAATATAATCTGCCATGTTGATGAATATGTATTGTAATAACAATATATGTGTAAAGGTCTTTATATCACTGAAGAATGGCAAAATATTAAAGATAATGAAATGTAATTATTATTTTGCATTCTTGGCTATTCAGCTGATGGAAAATATTTGAACAGAGTAACAAAATGTTTAATTCATATATTATTGTATTTTCCATAAAATATATTTTCTTGCTTCCATTTCAGGAAAAGGTCACTAATTATTTTGTTTAACATAGTGGATGTTAGATTGACAGTAAGACTCTAAAGGATTAAAAACTAGATTGTGTGCCAAATTTGAATGTTATATTTTCATCAAAATATAAATTTAAAGTAGTCAAAAACTTAAAATTTAAGTGAAAGTTTTCAAATAGTTTTTTCCAAAGTATTCACAAATCTATGAAAACTAAATAGCAAACATACCAGTTACAAATTATACAAAACTTAGCATTTTAAATACAGCTGAATTTTCAGTTTCTTAAACATTTAGTTTAAGATCTTATAAAATATTATTTTAAAATGGCAGATGTCATCTTTAAAATATTATTTTAAAAAGAGAACTACTTGTAATTGTAGCTTTTAAAGTTCATCTAGGGGCCAACGTAAAGAATCAGGGTCACATTTCATGTATATTATTTCTAGACCCAGGTTATTATTGCAAACTATCCCTCCACTTTCCATATGCAACTCTTGTTGCACATTGATTCAGTGGTACTGATGAAATCAAGAACTAGAAGATGAAGAGAAGCAAAAAAAAAAACAAAACCCACAGATATTCTGGCCTTCTGGGAAACAATACCTCTTCATTATGCAGAAATCTGTTGCACTGATGCTCTGTGAAGAAAGATTTGATGAGTTAATCCCCCCTGTGCTGGCACTGATCAAATTCTCCATCCTCTGCGGCTGCATCTGTCCCCGATCCTGGCGGTGGCAAAGTCCCCAATCTTTCACAGCGTTTGGACACAGTGGCCTTTTGTTTCGAGGGCTAAGGCAAGAAATGTGGAGACATGTTTCCCTGGGGCTTGAATGATGTTCATCATGCAAGCGGATGCTTCGGTTGCTGATCATGCTGTGTCAGCGCTGGGTCCCAAGTGATTGGATCACCCATGGGTTCTTTAATAAGTGTGTGTGTGTGTGTGTGTGTGTGTGTGTGTGTGAAAGAGAGAGAGAGAGATCCATTGCTTTCAGAAGTGTGGGTTCCCATGCATGCATCCTTCTTGTTTGAGTCCAAGGGAGTGTTTGCTGCCCCAAATATTAGCTTTTCAATCAGTATAACCCTTGCCTTCCTTCTCACATTAGTTGGCAAGCGTAACAGTCTTGAACCTCTAAGGCTTTGGCCACCTGATGTGACGAGCTGACTCACTGGAAACACCTTGATGCTGGGAAAGACTGAAGGCAAAAGGGAGGGGGCGGTTGGCAAAGGATGAGATGGTTAGATAGCATCACCGACTCGATGAACATGAATTTGAGCAAACTCCAGGAGATAGTGAAGAACAGGGAAGCTTGCTATGCTGTAGTCCATGGGGTCACAATGAGTCGGACACAACTTAGCAAGTGAACGACAACAAATAATAGTCCTTGATGGGATGGCAGCTCAATGGCTTCACAGTCTCCAGGACCCAGGCTGTTTCCCTCTGGCTGTTCCCTTTCCCCTAGGTTGTTGCCCTCGCCAACATGGCTCAAGATGGTTCCCACCGTATCTCTAATTCAGCCAGAAGGAAGAAGAAGGGACGAGAAGCAGGGCTTGTCCCTCTTGTTAAGAGTCTGACCCTGAAGGTGCGCATACCAATTCTGCACATGTCCCGCTGTTCACAGATGGCTAAGAAATGTGGTCTTCTACTGGGTGTTCTCATGTCCAGCTAAAAATTAAGTCTTCTGTGAGAGAAGGGGAGAACACAGTTTGGGTGACAGCCAGTAATCTCTGTCACAAGTATGTATTTTTTTATGTAAGTTTGGAAGGATAATCATTTAGAATCATGGATACAAGGTTGCCCAAGTTCAGTTGTATTTCACAAAACAACAGACTTCTAGGAAAGAGCTTTGGATGGTTTTAAGCACATTGCAGGCTGGGGCTGCCAGAAATGTTAAGCTGAGTGGGTGGAAAACTGAACTGGGTTCAGATCCACAACCAGCCACAAACAACTAAAGTGACCTTGATCCAGTTACATCTGTTGGCCCCAGTTTGCTTTTTAGTAAAATGAGGGCTTTGTATTAGAGTTACTGGTTACAAACCGGGTACCATGGAACCTTAGAGATCCTCAGAGTCACTTAAGATGCTAGGGATTGGTTCTGAACCTTTCTTCCCTATGTATTAATTCTAATTAATTTAATTTCCTGTGTATTAATTTGTATTGATTGTGTGATAAAGAAAAAAAGGCAAGACAGCTTCTATTGCCAAAATGAAAGTTTGAAAATGCCTGCACACTGGGGCGCCTAGTGGATATAGTAGGATATAGAGGTCGGACTCAATGGATATGAGTTTGAGCAAACTTGGGGAGATAGTGAAGGACAAGGAAGCCTGGCGTGCTGCAGTTCATGGGGTCAGAGAGAGTCACACATGACTTGTCGACTGAGTGACTGAGGGATCAGACTGCCTGAATTTCAACCTCAACTTTGCCACTTACCTTATGCTGAGGTCTTCCCCTTTCCTGAGTTTTAAGTATTGCTTCCTCATTTATAAAATATCATTACTGTTATTTACCTCTTGGGACTGTCTTAAAGCTTAAATGAGGTAATATATCTGAGAGGGCTTACCTTAGAGGATCTGGTGTAACAGATGTGTCTAATAAATGGGAACCATTGTTAATCATTATCACTATCACCAATCTCATCTCTAAGGCTTCAGCTTTGGGCTGTAAAGCTTTGTGTTTCTGTGAATTGACGCACATAATGAAGGACCTTTCTATGAAATAAATGGCTACCCATGGGTTTTTCTCTTTACACCTGGATTTTTGCAGGTTTTCTCTAAATGAGGCACACTTGAGTTAGCCCATCCTGGGTAAAACAGTTTAGACATAAGTAAGATATAGAGTTCTGTAATTTCAGAGACAATATTTAAATAATTTTTTTTCAACAGAGGGAAACAATTTCAGTCTTTTAGTTCAAGGAGAAAATGAATCAAGTCTGCACATGGCAGGAAATAAAATGCAGAGTTACTAGCACTTTAAATAGTTAACCAGAAGGATAAGCAGGAAAATCCCATGATATGACTTTTTGTCAATCTTGACTTTCTAGGGATTAAAGCTGCTTTTGAGTTTAGACCCCTGCTTATTCCAGTTTGTTAAACCCTTGACAAACTCCAGTGTATTCCACTCAGCAGTTGCACATGAGGGGGTCATATTACAGTCTCCACATTACAGAGCCGATGAAGCAACAGCGCAGAACCGTGTGATCCTGGAACTGAGAGACTTGGAGGTCACTGACTGCAGCCATCCTTGTGGGCCAACTGATGTTGTACCCAGAATCAAGTGGAAGAAGTGTAATGGGTCTTTGGATCCACCCACTCATCTTATGGTGGCTCAGATGGTAAAGAATCCTCCTGCAACGCAGGAGACCAGGGCTCGATCCCTGGGTGGGGTAGATCCCCTGGAGAAGGGAATGGCAACCCACTCTGGTATTGTTGCCTGGAGAATTCCATGGATGGAGAAGATTGGTGGGCTACAGTCCATGGGGTCACAAAGAGTCGGACACAACTAAGCGACGAACACTTCAACTTCAGAAGATTTAGCAGGAATGTGCGAGAGAGGATTTTAAATCTTAAGATGAGTGCTGTGTGGTATTTAGTCGCTCAGTCATGTCCACTCTTTGTGACCCCGTAGACTGTAGCCTGTCAGGATCCTCTGTCCATGGGGATTCTCCAGGCAAGAATACTGGAGTGGGTTGCCATGCCCTGTCCAGGGGAATCTTCCCAACCAGGGATCGAACCCAGGTCTCCTGCACTGCAGGCAGATTCTTTACCATCTGACCCACCAGGGAGCCAAGGTTGGGGACTGTTAAATCTTTACTCTGACTTATAACCATAAGGCCTTTGACTACACCCCATCCATCTTGTTTTCTAGCTCTGTAATGATTCTTGTTTATAGAACCTGAAAATCTGAGCACTGAAGTGATGCTCAGAGTTTATGCAATGCCAGAGTCTTCTTCATATCATCTTTGACAGATTGTTACTGCTCCTTCCTGACTGTGTCCCCATGACAAGGAGCTCATGGCTTTGTTAGGAGGCAGCCACTCCTTTAGAGGAAAGAGCCAACTTATTTGAAAATTTTTCTTTTGCCCTGAAACTTGCTTTTCTGGTATATGTGTATTGTACATGTATGTATATATCTGACAGCCTTTTTTACCTTCCAGATCAACCCTGCTTAAAATTGATCCCTCTTTGCAGGTGGTCTTTGAAATATATGAAGCCAACCCACTTCCATCTTCAGCCTTCATATGCTCTCAGCATCCCTCATATGTCATGATGCCCTTAACCACCTGATCATTCCCTCCGGGCTTCCTTGGTTTTGATGAAAGTGTGTTTGTTAAAGTGAATGAACCAAACCAGTTATCATACCCTGTGCCAGCTCTCACTCTTATTTTTCCATTTTTCCCCATTTAACTTTATTATTTTTTAATATTTATTTGTTTATTTGGCTGTGCTGGGTCTTAGTTTTGGCATGCAGGATCTTCAGTTGCGGGATGCAAACTCTTTGTTGGGGCATTTGGAGATCTGGTTCCCTGACCAGGGATTGAACCCCAGCTCCTTATATTGGGAGCATGGAATCTTCCCCCTGTACTACCAGATAAGTCCCTCCCCACTTCACTTTAGAAGCTGTGCGTGATACCCCCCATAATGGCTTGATTAATGTTGGGGAAAATAAGAGGAGGAATGTATGTGGGCCCTTAAGTTCTATTTCTCTACATATATTTCTGTACCAAGATGGGCTCTAAAAATGGTTTTGTCATAATGATTCAGATGTAAATCTGAGGTCTGCCAAGTCTCTCAGACCTTTTCCAGTGGCCATTCCTCTATTTCAGACCTTCATAGTAAACCTGGAGGGTAACGGCTACATCTTTTATTTATTTACTACATTTCCCTTGACTTTGAGGATACTTGTGCTTGTGTTTTTTAATTACCTCTAAAATGTATTAAGGTACTTTAAAAATCTATCTTTAGAAATGTTAGAGATCACTAGCATTTAAGCACCATCTAAAACACTGATGAGAAAGCATTTGCTCTGTGATAACAGTGTCGTCATCATAATGGAGTGAGCCTTCTCGTTTGAAGGGATGGATCAAGGTAAACAAGACCATCCCAAACCTGGAGAGGTAATGCACTTTGCTGTGCAGAATACTGAGTGTCACTGTGTTGGGCATTTGACACTTCCAAGACTCAGGCTCCTGGCTTAAGTAACTGCCTTTCTATAGCATGTCTAAAGACATGTGGGTCAAAGTCATTACATACTATATTTTTAAAAAAAGAAGAAGGTGAATAGAAAGTGAAACATGAAAAATGTATCATTTTAATTATGCTGTCTGAAAAAGTGATGAAATATTCAGCAGAAAAAAATTAAATGATCCGCCATGGTGTGTTTTCCCATGAGTCATTACATATTTACCCAGTCATATGAACTGCCTTATCAAAATTCAGGAGTTTACATTAAACTAGACCTAGAACCCTTGACTTACCCAATGAGACAAGCAGATCTGAATTATCATTGACCACTGCCCGCTCCTGCCGTCATCTTTCCTTCCCCAAGCAGGGAGCACGCTTATACCAAGGAAATCTTCTGGGCTTCATTTTTAACCTCTTGGTCCTTTTGCCAAACCTGAGTACCGTGAACCAAGTTGATGTTGCTTTTCCTCCTTCTCTGCAGGCCTTTCTCTCTGCAGCGCTGGTGAGAGAGGAAGCCCAGCCTCTGGCCAGCCCACAGGGTGCTGGCCTGTGCTGCAGGGTCGCTGGCCATGGAACGGAACCGGGGGCCTGACTCTCTGAGGACATGCAGGTCGTGCAGCCTCTCTGTTTGGGTTGGCAACACAAGTCATGTGCTTCACTTTTGCTGGGGCCCTATCGCTTGCTGAATATTTATTTGTCCCCAAGATTATTTAGTTATCCTCAGGAATCCAGACTCTCTGGCCAGCTTTTCTCCTTTGGCATAGGTTCCCAGAGGGGAATGTGATTGACCCCCTTCTCCCTTCAGAAGGGGCCTTATTGCTCATCGACTTGGCAGCATTAGAGCAGAAAAGCAAAAAGGGACCCGGGAGGACACAGACTGTGTCTACAGTTAGCAGCAGGGCTAAGATTAGAGCTTGGATCTTCTGATTCCACATCCAGAGTTCTTTCGAGAACCTCTCAAACTTTGGGGCGCATGTAAGCACATGAGGGACTTATTTAATAACATAAGCACCTGCTGTTGTTGTTGTTCAATGGTTCAGTCGTGTCCAACTCTTTGCAACCCCGTGGACGGCAGCATGCCAGGCTTCCCTGTCCTCTACCATCTCCTGGAGCTTGCTCAAACTCATGTCCGTTGAGTCGGTGATGCCATCCAACAATCTCGTCCTCTGTCATCCCCTTCTCCTGATCCAATCCATCAGGGTCTTTTCCAATAAGCACCTGAGGGACTTATTTAATAAAATTCAGAGTCTTAGTTTTCCCTCTTTAGAAATTCTGATGTGGAATCTGCCTGTTGAATGTGCACCTCTGTGATCTAAGATGTCTTGTGTGCACTAGGTCACACTGGCTTATCAACCTTTACCTTCTACTTGCATTCACCTGGTGAAGCTACTCAGTTAAATATGAAGATTGTCATATCCCTTACTCATTAAAAAATTACAGCACAAAGAACATGATCAAATCATTGAAGTAACATAGAAAGTAGAAGAAATCCACCCATAGCCAAGCTCCCTATCAGCCTATCTATCATCTACCTACCCTGTCATCTTTGGAGAGGTTATCTGTCAACCTAATAATTCTATTACCTTATTTTCACTTCCTTTGAGCCAAGTAGGCTTTGTTATTTGACTTCCTAAGAAACGAGGCTCTCCAAAGCTATTGAAGTATTAATTAAATTAATTAAAATAGTATTAAATGTTATTGAGCATCTGGTACATTACTGGGCACTGTACTCAGTGTTTTACACACATTCACTCATTTAATCATATTGACCTTATGAAGCAAGTTCTATTATCCCCATTTTCCAGATAAGAACACTGAGGCTTGGAAAGGCTAAGTGGCTTGTAATCAAGTTTTCTGGTTGGGAAGCAAAGCTGAGATTCAAACCCTCCTACTCCAAAGCCCATGCTCTTCTTCACCACACTGCTTTCCAAACATTCAGATAAAGACAGAGATGCCTGAACTTCAGGTCCTCATCTCTGTGAAGAAAGGAGACATTCCTAAACAGAAAACAACCAGAGGACAGCAAGAACAAGTGTATTTAATTTCTAAAACGTGTGCTAAAGATACATGGTGCTGTAGGGAGGAAGTACAGGGAAATATTTACTGGATTGGAAGCTTTTGAATGCAAGGGAGGAAAAAGACACTTCATCCTGGTGATGGAGGCTGCTACTATAGGATAGGGGTCAAGGGAGTAACTCCGTCAAATGGAAAGTCACAGAGAGCCCCAGTCTGCTAAAAGCCATCCATTTTGGCTGACTCCCCAAGCAGATCCTTTGCCAGAGCCACTACAGATTTGGGATTTGACTCTTTTTTCCTCTCTCCAGAGCTGTTAATCATCACAGCCAGGACCCCAAATGAGAGGGAAGAGGGATGGCAAGCCGGGGGATTACATTAATAATTCAGGGTATAGGTGCTCCCAGGAGCAGGGTTCTTCCCAGAAATGAAATCTCCATTGTCCCCAGTGAGTTAGTTATTAGAAAAATTTTCTTGTGATTTCCCTGGAGTTTCTTCAATCTCTCTGTTCCCCAACTTTCCACGATGCTTTCATTTGACTTTAGCATTAGACATGTTGTCATTTCTTTTCTTTTCTTTTTTTTTTTTTTTTTACATAAATTAACCCATTTATTATAGGCTAGCAACATTATCAAATGGTGGTGCTTCTACTGGTCCTTCAATTCCTTCAGTCTTCTGATGGCAGACTTTACTGTGACAGCAGAAGTGGTGTTGTAGGTCCAGGCACCACCAGCTACTGTTTTCATGCAGGAACCACAGTGCCAAATGCCCACAGCTCTTCTCTTCATCTTGGTTTTGCCACAGAAGGAGCAGGTATACTTGGCGTGCTGGCTGATTTCAATTTTCTTCACCATTTTCCTGAGGGAGGCACCATAACAGGTCCCGTATTTGCCCACGATTTCGACCTTCTTGGTGCGTTTTGCCATGTTAACGCAGCCTAGACCCGAGCCCAAGAGCGACATGTTGTCATTTCATGTACTAGTCATCACTGCCTGTGACATCAACTGGCACTTACTATCTCTTTAAAAATTGAGGTATAATTCACTTAAAATATTATATTAGTTTCAGGTGTGCAACGTAGTGGTTTGATACGTGTATAAATTACAAAATAACCACCATGATAAATCTGCTTACCGTGTCACCACTGTTACAATATTATTGACTCTATTCCTTACCGCTGTATGGTTCACCCCTGTGACTCTTTTATTCTGTAACTGCAAGTTTGTAGCTCTTGGTTCCCTTTACCTGTTTAATTCCCTCCCACCCTTTCCCTCTGGCAACCTCTGTAGCTCTGAGTCTGTTTCTGTCTTGTTCTGTTTGTTTTTGTTTTTTAGATTCCACATATAACTGAAATCATAAAGTATTTGTCTTTCTCTTCTGACATATTTTACTAAACAGAATACCCTTTAGGTCCATCCATGTTTTCACAAGTGACATGTTCTCGTTCTTTTATCTGGATGAATAATATTCCTCCGTGTGTGTGTGTGTGTGTGTGTGTGTGTGTGTACATCTTCTTTATCCATTTATTTCTTGATGGACATTTAACTTGCTTCCATACCTTGGCTGCAATTATAATAATGCTGCAGTTAACACAGGGGTGTGTATATCTATTCAAATTAATGTTTCTATTTTCTTCAGAAAAATACCCAGAAGTGGAATTGGTGATTTATATGGGCTTCCCTTGTAGCTCAGTCAGTAAAGAATCTGCCTGCAATGCAGGAGACCCGGGTTCAATCCCTGGGTTGGGAAGATCCCATGAAGAAGGAAATGGTCACCGACTCCTGTATTCTTGCCTGGAGAATCCCAGGGACACAGGAGCCTGGTGGACCACAGTCTATGGGGTTGCAAGAGTTGGATACTGCTTAGCGACTAAACCACCACCGTGGTATGTTTAATATTTTGAGGAACCTCCTTACTGTTTTCTGCAGCGACTGCACTAATTTACATTCCTGCCAACAGTGTGCAAGGGTTCTGTTTTCTTCACATCCTCACCAACATTTGCTATTTGTTGTCTTTTTGATAATAGCCATTGTGACAGGTGTGAGGTGATAACTCACTGTGGTTTTGACTTGCGCTTGCCTGATGGGTCAGTGACGTTGAGCATCTTTTCACGTGTGACAGTTACTCTCTTGGGCACTGCACTGTGCTAGGCGTGGAAAGCAGGTTAAGGCCCTGCCGTTGGGTGTTTATGACCTGTCTGGGGAGACAGAACCCCTTAGGTCAACTCACAGCCCTTAGAGTTCACTGTGATCTCAGTGGACTTCATTATAAAAGGAGGAAGATGAAGGCCACAAGTTAAGAGGACAGACCCAAAGCGAGCCAAAGAATAGGAGGCGGGAGAGGCCACGAGGCCTGGTGTGGCCTGGGGTTTATAAGGAGCTCGTCTTCTGGAGAAGGCGGGCCTCAAAAGGGGGCTCTGTGGAAGGACTGGAGTTATGTAGGAGGTTTTAGTGAGGGTCCTTCCAGCAGGTCTGTCTTGCTGCCCAGACCAGAGCAGCTGTGACGGTGTGGGGTTCCACCACGTCTTCCTTGGGGTGCTACCCCTTGCTTTACACGTCAGAGGCAGTGGCTGTTGGGGCTTTCCTGGGAGGCAGGCTCCATGAGACAGATTTGTGTAAAGGGAGTTTGCTAAGAAGAAAGAAGGAAGCAGAGTTGAGCTCTGCTTAAGTTGGGCCGTGAAACCATCCCAGTGACAGCCTCGTCTGACACGCTGGAGACTCGTGCAGCTGAAATGTTCTTCAGAGTTGCCCTGACTCAGGGGCCTTTGTGCTCACCTGTCAGTTTATCCCTGGACGTGGGCTGCCCCAGGAAGGGAGCATGCCTCAGCTGTATTCTGGAGGAAAACAGAGGAGGCTGTTCTGAGTCCGCGCTGTAGCCCCTGGCGTCGGTGCAGTAAGTCCTCCTTTCCTGAAGGGGGCGCTGAGCAGCAGGCAGGTCCATGAGCAGTGGACATGTTGACTGAGAGCAGCAGTCTCCATGGCTCTGGGTCCATGACTTGTGGCTGTGATGCAGACAGAGTAGGGTTGGAATTGCCGCATTGGTTTAAAAAATAATAATTTTCCAGACCAAGAAAGACCATTTTGTGAAGGGTTGAGTAGCAGCCACCACAAATGGCCTAGTGTATGGGTTTCGGGCTTTAAAATACCAGCCTCATTTGTAATGAGAGGGAAGGCAGTGTTCCCAAGCCAATTAGTGATGGTTGGGGAGGAATTAGTGACTTGTACAGTCAGATAAATGGTATTATTTCAGATTCTGTCCCCCAAAGATATTTTTTTCAGAAACAGAGAGCCCTTGGAGTAAGATAAATCTCTCTGTGTACACAACTGTTAGTTAATTCAGGAGCCAGCCTAAGAAACAAAATAATTTATGGTAACCGTCCTTTCCAGGAGTTGAAATACTTTGGATATAATTTCTCAGCCTTTAAGAGAGCCGTAGGAGTTATGAAGGGAGCACTTATTCTATTTATTTTGCTAAGATGGGGAATCTCCATAAAGTAAGGAAAATTCCCTGAAGAACCTGGACCACCTGTGTCTCAGTGCTTGAAGCACCAAGTTCCTTGGAGGCAGGGGGAATGGATCACAGAAGATTTATAAACATTGTACAGCAGCGTAGTTTTCTACCAACTCATTTAGACTCCTCCCAAATCTGCGTGTCCCCTAGACTTTCTAATCCATGTAAATGGTACCATAAACCCCTGGTCAGTGAAACAAAATCATTAGGAATCTTGCTTTAGTTCTACCTGTCCTCATTCTTTATAGCTCACCTAGTAGCACATATTAGTTCCACTTCCAGAATTCACCTAGTGTCTCTCTAAACCCCTCCTCCTTGACTTTGACATCCAAGTCACCATCACTGCCCACGTGGACCTCCTTACCGGTCTCCCTGTTTTCATACTTACTTCCCCTGAATATATTCTTTGCATTTCAGGAATCAGCCAGAGGGAACTTATAAACGTGCAAATTAGATCACATCACTGCTCTACCCGAGCACTTCATGGCTTCCTGGTACAGTGGGATGAAGTTGAAAGTGCTTTTTATAACATACAAGACCCTATGGGAGCCTCCTCTTCAACCTCCTCCCACACTGCTCTTATTGCTTCAGCCCCACCAGCCTCCTTCCTGAATATACCAGCCTCCTTCCTGCCCCAGGGCGTTTGCACTTGCTGTTTTCCCTGCATTGCTTGCTCTTCCTTCAGCTGTTTACATGGATGACTCCTTCTCTTTCAAGTCTCAACCCAAACAATATCTTTTCAGAAAGGCCTTCTAGCTAAAACAACCCTCTCTCCTGAGATAGTTGTTACATCACCTGTCTGTTTTTTTTTTTTTTTTTTCATCCATGGCCCTTATCACAATCTGTTTTTGTTAAAAATCACTCTCTTTTTTAAAAAAAAACTGTCTTCTCTCACTGCAGTGCAAGTTCCATTAGAGCAGGAACCTTTTGTTTACTGGTTTACTGTAATATCTCATTGCTAACACAATGATGGGAACGTAGGAGGCATGTAATCAGCATATGGTAAAAGAAAGAATGAACAGGAAAATATATAAGTTTTCCAGGGCCTGCTGTTCAGATGGAAGCAGAATACAGGGCATCAGCCGAGTGCTGATTTCCTAATGATATTCCTAGAGGTTTGCACATGAAGCTGTAATTCGCAAATATTTTATTAAAGCAGGACACACTATCTATAGGAAACTAACACAGGAGTGAATTGTAGCACTCTGTATGATGCTGTCCAGAGCTCTTAGATGATGCAGCGTCTCCTCTTAGGGTTTTTTTTTTTTCTCTTAAGGTTTTTTTTTTTATAGTATATTGCTTATAAGACAGCCCATACTATGTGATCCTTTTTTCCTTTAAAAAATGTTACTATATCTATTTATAACCTAGAGGGGTGGGATGGGGAGGGAGGTGGGAGGGAGGTTCAAGAGGGAGGGAACATATGTATACCTATGGCTGATTCATAATGATGTTTGGCAGAAACCAACACAGTACTCTAAAGCAATTATCCTTCAATTAAAAGTAAATAAATTTTTTAAAAATGTTACCGCAATTATATAGCAAAGGTTAGAAGGGTATTATCGAAGTGTTAGCCAGGATTATCCAGAGTGTTAAAGTTATTCTTTGTTTTTCTTATTTTTATTGTCTGATTTTTGTATGGTGAATTTGTAATCGTTTTTTTTTTTTTTTTTTTTCTTTGTTGCTTTAGTTTTGGTTGCACTGGGTCTTCATTGCTGCGTGTGGGCTTTCTCTAGCTGCAGTGAGCAGGGTCTACTCTGCTTTGGTGGGGAGCTCAGGCTTCTGCTTGCTGTAGCTTCTCTTGTTGCAAAGCCCAGGCTCCAGGGCGCACAGTCTTCAGCAGTTGTAGCACACAGGTTTAGTTGCTCCGAGGCGTGAGGAATCTTCCCAGGTCAGGGATCGAACCTGTGTCCCCTGCATTGGCAGACAGACTCTTATCTGCTGTACCGGCAGGGAAATCCTGTCATCTTTTTAAAAGCAGCAGCTGTGTTTGTTGTTTTTCTTCTTAAACATACTAATGGTGAATCCTTTCATGGAATAAAGAATGAGCATCAGCTTTGTTTGTTTTTTTTTTACTTAAATCCAACTTTTCATACCTTGGTTCATTTGCTTTTCGTGAATCAGCTGCGACAGGAGCTTTGCGGAGGTGGTGGTAGTGATGTCATTGGTGATAATCTTGTTTTAAGAAAAATCCCTTCCTGGAGGGCCTTGTCTGGTACACTCTCCTGGCGCAGCCTCCCGGGAAGTTGTGACTGCCTTGGGGTCTCCAGAGAACCTGTTGTGTTCAGAAAATGACTCTTGAGAGCAGCCAGCGGCTTGCCGAAGGAGTGCTGATTCAGCTCTAGGTTTTGTCAGAGCCCACGGCTAAGCCAGAGCCTCATCCTTTGATGGGAACCAGCATGACCCACTGAAGCTCAGGCCGCCCTGCACACTCAGCCGGCCTTGTGCTTCCCTGGGCAGACTGGGGTGCGGAGGAAGGCGCGGAGTGGGTGCAGATCAGGGGAGCTGAGACTGGCCTCAGAAAGGGGCCACACTGGGGGGGCCTGGGGTCTTGACCTCAGGAAACTGGGCCTCTGGTGACCGGAGTCCTGGGATGCTAAGGGAGAGCAAGGGTGCTGGGCTTGAAATGGTGAGGTTTTTCTCCTTCCTCCCTTCACCCTGCCCCTGATCTTGGTCTGTTTCCTCTCCTGGGCCCCAGCATTCCTCTCTGAGAGCCCCTGTCTGGCCTCTTCCTTCCATAGACCCACCAAAGTCGAGGACCAACGTTCTGTAAATGAACGTGCATCAGGCCCTTAGCAGGCGCCAGGACCGTGACACACAGCAGAGGCCAAGGGGCAGAACTGTCTCCCCGTCGTGGAGCTTCCACCAGGAGGAGAGAGGGTGGGCGTGCTCCTGTGGGCAGGACAGAGTGGAGATGTGGACGCCAGGGTGGACGTGAGGAGCAAGTGCCCAGTTCAAAGGCCAGGCCGGATCCAGGCCTGGAGAGGCCGAAAGGTTGTGCCACATTGGAGGCCTTCTCAAAAAGGAGAGAGATGAGCTACTCGGCCCCCTCCCAGGACTCTGAAAGGGGCCCTGAGAGTGAGGAACCCTTGGCTTAAGGTTTGTTAGTTTCCTGGTGTGTTAGAGTTCTCCAGAGAAACAACCAATAGGATGTGTGTGTGTACACACACACACACAGACACACACACACATAAAGAGATTTCATATATCTTAGAGAGAGAGAAAGATACATGATTTATTTTAAGGAATTGGCTTACTCGATTGTGGAGACTGGCAAATTAAAAACCTGCAGGGCGGGCCGGTAGCCTGGGTGCCCAGGAAGAGCCGATGTTGGAGCTGAACTCCAAAGGGTGGCTGCTGGCGGAATTCTCTCTCGCTTGGAAGAGGCCAGCATTTTGTTCTGTTGGATGAGACCCACCCATACTATGGAGGGCGATCTGCCTTACTCAGTGTCCTGATTAAAACGTAAATCCTACCCCAAAACACCCCCACTAAAACTTCCTGATTAGTATTTGACCTAATATCTCGCACTATGGCCCAGCCAAGTTAGCATATAAAACTACCCATCTCACCTGGTACATCCATCTCTGGATGTGAGGTCAGCAGAGGGAAGGATCGCTGTGGACAGAGCAGGCAGAGAAGGCTCCTCAGGAGAGGTGAGGGTGGGCCATCCTTGGGCTTCATGGGGCCTACTGTCCTTGAATATTCAGCCACAGGAGGGGTTTGGGGTGGGGGGTGGTCTGTGTCCCATGACCCTCTACCAAACATCTCACTAGAGGCTGCAAGGATGCTGGCGTGGCTAAAGGGGTTGGTGACCTTTGGCTCAAGGAGTCGTCAAAGCCATTTCTTTTGGCCTACTTGCCCCCATACTGTCCCACCATGAGAACCTGTTTTTCCTTTTACTTGACCTCTTTCTCCTCCATTTTGTCTTCCTATCTTTTCTTGCTGTCCTCTCTCAGGTTAAACCTCAGACAGGACATGGCCCATCTGGCTCACCAGCAGTCACAAGAGGCTCGAGCAAGGGAGCTTCATTCCAAATCCTCAGAAAGAGCCACAGCCTCGGTCCATGGTGTCACGTGCCCAGGCTTCTGTGATGTTCAGAGAAAGCCTTTGTTGTTGGTATCCCCACACCTGGTGCCCAAGTGGCTTTTGGTGGGTGTTAATTGGTGTGTGATGTCATTTATCACGTAGGTGTAATTTAAGGGAGCCTCTATGTGTTCCCTGCACAGATCCTCCTTGCTCTCCCCAGCCCCCCATCAATCTGCAAGACAGATGGGGGTTTTCATTTGGCCCTGTACCTACAGGAGGGTAGAGCATTCCAACTTTCCTTTCCAACGCACTTTCGCGTTCCCCTCTCAAGTCTTGGCCAAGTGGCTTCTATTTCAGCTCCCTTTGTGTCTCCTCAGTTAGATACTGCCTGGGCCTCCCTTGGAAGGTGGGGTTCTAGAAGCAAAAAGCTGACAAAAATCATCTAGGCGGGTACAGTGGATAGCAGTGAGGAAGCAGAAGACAGCCCCCTCCAGAACATTCCTTCCAGCTCCTCGCCACCTGCTTCGGCGCTGGCCTGGGGTCCGGGGAAAGGAGAGGCTTCAACCACACTTCCTCCTCCTTCCAGAAGTCAGCGTCGAGATCCTTCTGACCTGAAAATGATTTGGAAAGTGGAACCAAAACACCCCACCACCAGGGTGCATTCAAAGCAGATTGGCCTGGTGGGAAAGAGATCATTCTGTCCCTCACAGCATCCGCATGAGGAGGACACAGCATGTGAGCATCCCTGTTCTGTGAGGTCAGGGGAGGCCCCTGAGTGGCAGACTTGAACCAGATCCTGAGCCCAGTACGGCCTGCCCAGGAATGGCGTGGAGGGCAGGGTCTCCCGTGGCCATGCCTTAGGAGGGTGTTTACAGGCCCCCCCAGAGACCTGGCTGCACGGGGTGCTCTCTCGTGGTTTCCTGGGGCCTGAAGGAAGCGTCTTCGTGAGGTCAGTGAGGCAAGTCTGGTGATGGCCGCGTCCCCCCGCGGTGTTAGGTTCTAAGTGGAGCCATGGGGCCGGGGAGTGGGCGAGCTGACCCAGGTTCTTCTCTCCAAGCGGAGGTTTGGTCACCAGGGAATTAGCTCCCAGCAGGCCGCCCCCACCCATCTGGGCCCCGTGGTGACTTGTGACTCCCACGCTGAGCTGCAGTTCCCAGGGGGTGGGGTCCAGGGGGTTGCAGGGGGAGGCTGGTTCCCATTGAAGCGCTCCCCAGATGCCAAGTTGCAGCCAGCTCAGCTAATTGGCAAGAGAAGGAGAAACAAAAATAGTGAAAATCTGTGAATTAATAAAAACAGCCTTGAAGCGACCGCCAAAATGTGTACAAATCATGAAGTAATTAGAAGTGTGAAGAATTCTATCGGGTTGACTGTTTCCAAATCCAGCATCTGATCGCTTTAGGAGGCCAAGGGCTGGCAGGCCAGGGGAGTAAAATTCTTTCCATTGCATTCTCATCTGGCCTCCTTGGAGCCTGAGTTTCTTGAAACCCTTTAGGGGTCCAGGCAGTGGCTCTGGGACCTGCTTGAGTCAAATGGGCACCTTCTGAAGGCCCTTTAGGATGTGCAAGATCTTGTCCCAATAGCATCTCATATTTTAGATAAAACTTTAAGGTTTCACAAAGTGTTTTTCGGATTGATGGTCTTATTTAATCTCACTATCACCAAATATTTTTATGTCAGTATTTTTTAGAGTAGGAAATCAAAGTCCAGAGAGTGAAGTGCTGTCCACCCAACTCCAAGAGCTAACCAGTAGCAGAAACTGGGGCCAGATCCAGGGCCTCCTGGTAGCCCTGCCAACCTTTCCCCCTGTGCACATTCTTCCTCTCGAGCCCCCTGTGTCTCTCAGCCCACCTGAGCCACCAGGGAGGTGGGCTCAGACGAGCTGCCCAGCAGTGCTGGGTATTTCTATCTCATGATTCTCACAGCTGAGAGCTGAATGCAGTTCTGTTTGGCCAAGGTATTAAATTTAGATAAGTTGCTCGACCCACTTGTTTGATTAATAAACTGAGGCTCAGGCACAGTCACCTATTTGTTGATTTAAATTTCATTTTATATCCAGATTAGGGAGGAGAAAAGGATCCATTTTTCATATCTTTTTGGAAACACTTTATGGAGACAGGTTTCAGGTCTTAAGTGTCATTTATCCGTGAGCAGAGATGGAAACAGTATGTGGTTAGAGTTTCTTTGTTTGGGCTTGTTCTTTCTGATCGGAGGGGACTTTAAGGGTAGGTGCCCACATTCAGTAATTGAAGGGCAGGCATCTCTCAGGGCTGAAATGCAGCCTGCTCAGGGTTAGAAATTCTGCGAGCAGACATCGGAGCAGAACCCTGGGAGAGTCATGTAACGAGCTTGACGTGTGTTGTTAATTCCCCAAGCGGCAGCGAAAGCTCCTGGGAGGATGGAGTTTACATGGTTTACAGCCAGACTGAGCAAACAACAGTGTGATTAGGTTACACGCATTAGTTGGCTCCATAACCAGAATAGAAATGTACATGTTAATCTGGGATGGAAAGTTTTCAACAAAGCGGAGGCCGCTTGCACTGACTTGTGGGAGAGGAGATGGGGGAGTCAGGGGCGGTACCGGCTGTGGAATCTGAGGCGCCCAGTGCAAAAGGAAGATGGGGCCCCTTGCTTGAAAATTAAGAATTTTCAAGACGGCCACAGCAGAGCATTGAACCAAATACAAGGTCCTTCTGAGCGTGGGTGGGACCCTGTGAGGTTGCATAGGCTGGAAGCCCCTGGAGAAGGGACGTTATAATCTCTGGGCTAGAGGAGGGGTCTGTGAACCAAGTGGCGCTGCCTGGAAGGTCAGAGATGAAAGGCTTTCAGATTATATTTCTGGAGTCACTTGGATGCCCCAAGTCACTTCTAAGCCGCGGGGGTTCAGCCGTGAGCAAGCAGGAGATGCTGGGTGTGTGGTTACAGCTGAGGGCTCTGGCATCTGCCTGTCAGCTCGGAGAGTTTTAAGAGCTCCAATAACCTTGCACATTTCCCATCTGCAAATGGGCTGAATGATAATAACTCCCACCTCTGGTGTGAGGACTATGGCTATCATGAATTATCGTGTGCAAATGTCTGGACACCTCAAGGGCTTTAACGGATGTCAGCAAAGACGACAGGCAGGTAAACAGGAACCTGGGGAGCCCTGGGCACATGCAAGAGGGAGCTGGAGGATGGGGTTGGGGAAGGCCGCCCTCTGGGCGTTCGGCCTGCCTGGATCCTGGCTTGTTCCTTTTGGACGGATACCGAGACTTGGGAGTCTGACACCACAAAGCTATTTCCTCTTCTCACTCACTCTAGATCAGCCTCTCAGCGCCATTCTAAGGATCCAGGGGTGGCCCGGTGCTGACCTCAACCAGCCTCTGAGTCCTGAGCATCCTCCCCTGACCCATCCTTCAAGGTCCTAAAATTATGCTCTTTTCCAGTCCTA
This sequence comes from Muntiacus reevesi, assembly GCF_963930625.1. Lineage (NCBI taxonomy): Eukaryota > Metazoa > Chordata > Mammalia > Artiodactyla > Cervidae > Muntiacus > Muntiacus reevesi. Next base: position 47,811,114 of record NC_089252.1, read on the forward strand.
CCCTTGCCAGGTTCTCTGTGATCCACTGGGTAAAGATCCCTTGTCCCGATCGTCACGGCCCTCCCTGCATCTGACCACCCCTGCCTCGCTGGCCACGCCCCCTCCCATCACCACATTACCCCAAAACCAGCTTCCCACCCTCACGTCGTCAGCCTCCATCATTTCCCCCAGCTGAGAGCCTCCTTCACCTGGGTTTACAGTCAGATTCAATCCACAGGTGGGGACCGAGTGCCTCTCCTCACAGCCCTTCTGTAACAAAGTACAGATGATTGTTGTTATTCACGGAGTCTGCGTTTGCCAACGCGCCTACCCACCAACGCTGATTTGTAAGCCCCCAGCTCAGGACTTCTCTGCGGCTTTCACTGCTGTTCATGGTCAGAGCAGAAAGGCAAAATTTTGAGTCGCTCGCATTCCCAGCTGAGATACAGCAAAGGTAACACGGGCTTCTTGTTTCCGCTCTCAGATGCTAGACAAGCATCCTTTCTGTGCCTGTTTAGTGCCATCTTTGTGCATTTTGTCGGTGATTTCATTGTTTAAAATGCTCCTGAGTGGAGAGCTGCAGGGCTGTCTAGCGTTCCCAAGGGCAAGAAGACTGTGATGTGCCCTCAGGAGAGTATGCGTGTAGCACACATCTGATACGCGTCCTTCAAGTGTGTGTAATGGTGCTGCTGACCCAGAGTTCAGTGTTAATGCGTCCACAGTATGGTACACCCAGAAAAAGGAAGGGGAAATTCAGCAACATGTATGTCAAGTGGCTCCACTGTTCTAACCAAGGGAGGCTCCAAGGGACCTGGCCCTATATTTTCCCTGGGAGCAGTGATTCCGAGGTAACTAATTCAGTATCTGTAGAGATCAAGGCTCCTCTGTCCATGGAATTCTCCAGGTAAGAATACTGGAGTGGGTTGTCATGCCTGCCTCCAGGGGATCTTCCTGACCCAGGGATCGAACCTGCATCTCTTACATCTCCTGCATTGGCAGGCAGGTTCTTTACCACTAGCACCACCTGGGGAGGCCATATAGGACATAACTACCACGAATAATGAGAATCAACCTTGCCCCTGCCCACCACAAAAACCTTGTGTTTCTACTGTCAGACATCGTTCAAACCCCTCTGGTACTTTGTCGCTTCCTGCTTTATCCAGACCAGTGCTTTCTCTGTCTTGTGAGTTGATTTTGCATCAGGGTCTGTGCATTTTGTTGAGTACTCACCCAAACCCCGCCTTCTGGTGCCTCCTCAACATTAACTCTCCAGTTGTGACCCCCAGATGGACACTAAGTCCCTTGAGGGCAGAAGACCACTGGCCCTCACATCGTCCTTCCCAGGGAGGTGGATAATGAAGATGTCCCGAAGCCAAAGGTGGAAAAATTGTTAGAGTGGAATGTGCTTACGGAGAGGTGCTAGACCCAGCGGGGAATGGTTTAACAGAACCGTGAGCTGCAGGAAAAACCACACAGCGCCTGCCCCCCAGGGATGTGGCAGAATCAGAGATCTTTGTAAAAGCACAAAGTGAGCTTTGGAAGTGCCACGTGAGTGTTCTTTGTTGTTGGAATCCATGGGTGGCTGTAGGGAGGGACCCTGGGGGGTCGGGGGCTGCCTGAACTCCAGGCCAACGGGACACCAGCCAGGATCCCACCGTGTCCAACCTGCTGAGGGGAGAAAGTGGGGTTTCAGATGGCCCGGGGTGGGTGTTCCCAGGCTGCTGCCTCCCGGAAGTGCCGCCTACTCTCTGGAGGTCACGTGGCCTGGAGTGGTCACCGATGGGGCTCGGCTGCCCTGTCCCTGGGCTGCGGGGATTCTCCCAAGCCCATGGGTGCTGTGGTTGGTGGTACGTAAACCCGTGTTTCTTCTATTTATTTGAGAGAAGTCAGTTTTTCTTCTTGTTGCTTGCTGCTGCTGCTGCTAAGTCGCTTCAGTCGTGTCCGACTCTGTGCGACCCCATAGACGGCAGCCCACCAGGCTCTCCCGTCCCTGGGATTCTCCAGGCAAGAACGCTGGAGTGGGTTGCCATTTCCTTCTCCAGTGCATGAAAGTGAAAAGTGAAAGTGAAGTCACTCAGTCGTGTCCGACTCTTAGTGACCCCATGGACTGCAGCCCACCAGGCTCGTCCGTCCATGGGATTTTACAGGCAAGAGTACTGGAGCGGGGTGCCATTGCCTTGATTTCCACATAATTAGATTTGTGGGGTTTTTCTCTGTGGTTTGTCACAATCCACTGTCCTAATCTTTCAATTTCGAAGCATCCGCTGACGGGAGCCCTCTGTCTGTGGTGTTTCCCTCAACTGGTTCTCTTGGATTCTTTCCCATTCACGTGCTGTCTCTCCTTGTGGACATTTGTAAGTAATATTAAGCATCTTCTGGTCTTTAATCTTCCTTGAGGACAGAGACTGGATCTGTTTTGTTGTTTTTTTTAATATGTACTACTGTGCTGATGGACATGAGTTTGGGTAGGCTCCGGGAGTTGGTGATGTACAGGGAAGCCTGGTGTGCTGCAGTCCATGGGGTTGCAAAGAGTCGGACACGACTGAGCGACTGAACTGAACTGTGCTGAGTACAATACCGAGAAGGTCATAAATGATCTATTGGACTGATGGAGTCACTTACTGGAAACCTTAACAGAGGTTACAGTTTTACACCAGCGTCCCGGGGGCAATAAGGAAGTGGACTAAGTCAGGCTGTCACCTGTCCCAGGTGTCCGTGCCTAGGGGGCGCGTCAGCTTAGCTCCTCTCTGCCTCGTGGTGAGAGGGCTGGGAGGGACACGAGGAAGTCCTGGTCAAGTCTAGAAGACCCGAGGGCACTGAGGAGTCCCTTTCACCGGGGATCTTTAGGGAAAAGTGACATCCTTCTTTCTGAAGATGATTGCCTGGAAACAAGGACTTGCCTGGAAAGGGACAGCTATTCCCAGGCAGCCGGGGCCGGGTCCAGTGGCCTGAGCCGGGGTGGCCAGAGGGCCCAGGAGTCCTGCTTCCCGATCAGTGAGCAGGGGCCCTAGTTGATTGAAATACTGTCACACGCACTGGCTCAGAGAATGTTCTAGTGCATCTCTGGGATAGTGGAGGACACGTGAGCTTCTGAGGGTGTGATTCTTGTCGCCTCCACCTTTTGTTTAGTGACTCACCAGGCCAAACCACTTGGGCAGCCAGATCTGTCTCACTTAAACACCGTGATCCTCTCAACCTCACACTGCTGAAGGGATAAAACCTTTAACTCCTTCCGCCTTACTCTGAAATCCCGGAGGTCCGGGCCCCCCTCTGATGCTCCTTACCAGTCTCCTCAGGAGAGTGGAGATGGACAGTGGTGCTGAGTGTTGGTTTGATTTTATCTGTGGTCACTTCTGGAGAATGGCAGGACTCTAGAAGGTTCTGTCTGTCAGCCGGCTCTCCATTCTAAGGCATTCAGAGAAAGCAGAGTCCAGCACTGTGGGTCTCACAGTGGGATGTTACTTTGCTTCTAGTCAGAGGGCATCAGGAAGAATTCGGGGAGCACTGAGCACTGAGCAGACAGTGAGGTCAGGGCAGAGGGTGGGGAACACTAGTTTTGTTGGAGGTTGAAGTTCAGGTTTGTTTTTTTTGGGGGGGTCCTTGCCACTCCCACATTTCTTATCTCCCAGGTGCCTCATTTTTCTCCTTTTCAAGCAGGCCTGATGAAACCCGGGCCCTCCCTTCCCATCAGCCCAAAGCAAAGGTGAGTGGGAAGGTTCTGAGCGGTGCTGGGCGCTGCTCCCGGAGGGGGCAGGATGCGAGCTCTGGGCTCTGCGGCTGACGTGGGGTTTGCCTGGCACATGCTACTTCTTTTCAGCCTGGCTGCCCGGTTTTTTTCTTTCCAGGAAAATTGAGGAATGTCTGCTTTGAGAGTGAGTTCAAGGGCAAGGTGAGTTCAATTCCAGGAGTGAGGAATCTGAGTGGTTCATTGAAGTGACTTGGAAAGAAGTGTACAACACGAGCAGGCTGATGTCCATTGGCATTTATTTTGTCCTAGATGTTGGCATGGGTCACACCCTGCCTTATGTTACACTTGACTTCCATCTTGTATTATAGTATCAGCTCTTTCAGAGAAGGGATCATCTGTCATTCATCTTTGTTTCTCCCATAACCATGAGAGGTGTTTTCTGTGTATCACGGGAGAAGCTCTATGATCCAAGACAGCCCAGCCCAGTTCTTAATGAGGGAGCCAGGGAACATCTAGGAACCAGAAATTACTAAGGATGAAAATATATTGGTTCAATATCCAAAGAATATTATCCCTATGATACCCATGTGTTTTATATTTCTGTTCTAAATCTCTGAGGCCTAAGAGCTTGAGTCATTTTGCTACTTCTCCCTCCTATGTGACTAGACGCAGGCCGAGCTGGGTCTTGCCTGCTCTGCAGTGGAGTTTCTCAACCCTGACTTCCGCCACAGAGTCACCCAGGCCCAGTCCTCCACACCTTGATGCCCTAGTAGTTGAGACCCCCTAGGTGGAACCTAAGCATCAGTAGCTGTCAGACTCGCAGGTGATCCCAGCGTGCGGCCAAGGCTGAGCACGCGGTGTTTGAAGGAGGGGAATCTAGTCATTGTTTTGTCTCCAGGGCCTCCTAGAATGCCTGGCACAGAGTGAGTGTTCAGCACATGTCAATGCCTCCTGTTTCACCATCTCTCCTCATGGGTGTCACAGAACTTCAAACAGTGCGATTCTAGGACCCGCCCGTCCCTCTTCTGGGTCTTCCTCATCTCAGCATTCGCATCCCCATCTGTCTAGTGGTTCAAGCTGGAGCTTAAGGTTCATCTCCCCTCCCAGCCCTGCCCAGCTTCCCAGCCCTTCATTATGGAATGTGCATGCTAAGCCTCTTCAGTCGTGTCCGGCTCTTTGCAACCCCTTGGACTGTGGCCCACCAGGCTCCTCTGTCCATGGGGATTCTCCAAGCAAGAATACTGGAGTGGGTTGCCGTTTCCTTCTCCAGGGGCTCTTCAGGACCCAGGGATCGAACCCATGTCTCTTATGTTGCCTACATTGGTAGGCGGTTTCTTTACCACTAGCTCCACTATGTGGATTTTACACTAAATCTGCCTCACAATTACACGTTTGTTTCCATCCTCACCCACATCCTCAATCCGTGGTCCTACCCTCAGTCCCCTGAACTACCTCAGAACTGCCCAGCCAGCTGCCTGCACGCAGCCCAGCCTCACCAGTCCACTGCCCACACCAGTCAGAATCATCTTTACTAAGCGCAAATGTGATCGTGTGGCCTGTTGATTGAAGCCCTTCGGTGACATGCCACTGCAGTTGGGGACCAAACTCTTTAATCCTGTTGACAAGACGCCATGGTCTGGTCCTCCCGTCCCAGTGGCCTGTCCACTAGACCCCAGGGTCTGACCCGCTTTCTCAGTCTCAGTTCAGTCCACGCTCTGCCACATCTTTGCTCTCCAGCCACTCTGGCTTTCTTTCCCTTCCTTGAATCTTCCGCTACTTCCAGTCTTGGGGCCTCTCCCCAGGTGCTCTCCCCACACGCCCCTCCCTCTTTGCCTTGTTAATTGCTGCTGCTCCTTCAGTTCTCGACTTAAGCGCCCTCATCCCAGTAAAGCCTTCTTAGACCGTTAGAAACTCTTTTGTCGTGTGGTCCTGTGGCCGCAGGCTGTCTTCTCCACGAGTGTTTTTACCTCAGTGTGTGGCTCACCTTCCACCTGAGTGATTCTCTGCCCCGCCTGACTGCAGCCACGGGAAGGCAGGGCTGGGTCTGACTGTGCTTGTTCTCTCCCCCGTGCTGAGCGCCGGGCAGAACACCTAGAATGTGCGCAGGAAACCCTTGCGGACTGAATGCCTGGCCTTTTTGGTCCCGGGCCTCCGTGCCTGGGAGGAGCTGTGACTTCTCTTGCCTCCTCTTCTGTTAGGCAGCGGCTTCCTCTCCTGCCTGAGACCCCGTGCTGGTTCCTAGCTGCACAGTTGTATGAAAGATTCCACGTGACGCATCTGCTTTGCCCTATTTTCAGCAGCCTCCTAAAGATCTATTAATATCCACGTCCATCAATTGCTTTTCTATGGGAATCTTTTGATGTTTCTGAATCTCCTTAGAACTTTCCCAAATCTTAATTTTTCGGGCTTAAGGTGTATCTTCTGTCCTGCCCTTTGGCCCGCAAGGGATTTCAGGAGTTGCTCTTTTTTTATAGAGCCCATGCCAGTGCCTTACGTCATCCATGTGCTTTTACACAAGTGTTTGTGGCCTCATAGTGATGCTCGGAGGGCTGAGTGGGGTGTGTGAGAGGATCTGTGTTTATAGATGAGAAACACAGGGTCCAGGACTGCAGTCTCCCCGTTCCCATCACAGCCTCCTGCTTGCCTTTAATCCACCGTGCACCCTCCCCTCACTTTAAAAACCACTAGAAACTAAAGCCTGCCTCCAAACAGTTGTTTCTTTGAACATCAATGGATAGAGCATTAGCCTTGATCCTAATTACTGGTTTTTGTTACCTTCTAAGGCATTTCTCATTTCTGGAGTTCACTTTACTGATTTCATAAAATGAAAAGTTTAGACCAGATTATTAAGGATCCTTCAGTCATCATAATGGTAACAGTAATACTAATGGTGAAAATTGTAGTAATAATAATATTAGCTAGTACTTACTGGGCACCGTGTATCAAGCACTATGTGTCAGTATTTTACATTGTCTTGGGAAAATGCTGTTTTTCCTTTGTTCTTTCTTACAACACTTCTGACCCCAGATTGTGTGGGCTTTTCTGTGACACTGACCAGTCACTGACACCAGCTGGGTGTCCTGCAATTCCGTTCCGACACTGTCTGCCTGGAGTTAACATCAGATTCTCCAGGTGAAGGGTGTGATCCTGCAAGACTGTCTCCACTGCAGACACCAATCGCAAGTCCAGATTGTCACCTGTGCTTCTGACCAGTTGGCTGTTCATCAGAAGTTCTCATGACTGTCTACTTAGATTCAATTAATTTGCTAGGATGGCTCACAGAACCCAGGAAAACAGTTTATGTACTAGGTGTCTGGTGTATTGCAAAGGATATTAAAGGATACATAAGGTGAGATCCAGAAGGGTCCTGAACACAGGAGCTTCTGTCCCTGTTGAGTTTGGGGTGTACCACCTCCCAGCACCTGGATGCATTCTTATTCACCAACTTGGGAGCTTTCCAGACCCATGTTTTAAGGATTTATGGAGGCTTCACCACATAGGTGTAATCAATTATTAACTTCTAGCCCCTGTCTCCTCTCTGGAAAATGAGAAGTGGAGCTGAAAGTTCCAAGCTTATCATGGCTTAGTCTTGCTGGTCATCAGCCTCCATCCAGGAGCCCACCAAAAATCATCTCAATAGAACAAGAGATGCTCTGATCACTCAAGAAATTCCAAAGAATGTAAGAGCTCTGTGTCAGGAAGCAAGATCAAAGACTAAATAGTAGCAAGTGACAGAGCAGAGACATATATATATATCTTTTTATTTCACACCAATTTTAAGTTCTTTAATCCCCTCTACAAGCAACCAAGTAGCGCTCTTTCTGTGGCTTAGTTTTACAGATGTTGAAACTCAGACTCAGTGAAGTTAAGTAACTTGCTCAACACCACAGAGCCAGGAAATGACAGGGCTAGGATTCAAACCACCTAGGATCACTGGCTCCGAAGCCCTCACTCTTCACCAGGTGAAGTAGAAGTCACTAGAGTAAAGTAGACCAGGCTTTGGATCAAACTGATCTGGTTTGAGGACTGACTGCCAGCTGTTAGCCGTCTGATTCCAACGTGGGCAGTCTGTCCGCCTATTTTCCCATATGTGAAAGATGGGAGTGGTACCTGTAGCAGGTGTATCAGGTCTCTTGGGCTGCTGTAACAAAATACTCTAGACATTTATTTTCTCACAGTCTGGAAGCTAGAAGTCCGAGATCAAGGTGTCAGCAACTTTGGTTTCTTCTGAGGCCTCTCCCCTTGGCTTGCAGGTGGCACGTCTCACTGTGTCCTCACATGGCCTTACCTCTGTATTTCTGCACGTCTGTATCCTAATCTCCTCTTCTAATGACACCAGTCTTATTGGTGTCCATTAGGACCCACCTATATGATCTCATTTTACTTGATACAGTCACATTCTGTGATCCTGGCAGTTAGGGTTTCAACATGTGAATTTAGGAGGTACACAATCCAGCCCTCAACAGCCCCAAAGAGAGTTTTGTGCAGCTTCAAGGACATTGTGTTCAATAGAGTACCTGAGTTAAGCACTCAGTTAATGCTGGACCTTCTTCTCTCTCTGCCGGTTCTGACTCCATGTCCATCTTTTTATCCCAGGGTAATGATGAGACTTGACGCTCTGTTGGCAGCATGTGAGTGAGCATTGGGTGGAATCTGTCTCTTTGGCAGCTATTTCTAGAGTGGAAAAAAAAATCTCTCCCTCATTTTAGATCACTTATGGCAGAGTTTACAGCCCTCGAATTAACACTGGAGGCCTTGAAGTCTTAGAAAAATATTATGATAAGTCACAAGCCTTCCAACTTGCATGACATACTTCATCCAAGGGTGGTAGCTGGCCTTTCATTTGTCAGTTTCTCCTTCTGCCTCCACTAAGGCAGTGCCTCCCTCCTCTTGCAGCTGAATAACTGAGGCATTAACACTTCCCATACAAACGACAAGAGGAATCTTGGAGCTCCACACTGCTGTACCCTGGCCCTTCCTGTGTTTGCTTCTGGCCTCCCTTTCCTCCTGGGAGCCCACCTTTCTGAAGTCACAGAAGGTAGGAGGTGAGCTGGCCAAGAGGAGGACCCGGGAGAACAGAAACATGAATTTAGTGCTTCTGAGTTACTGAAGATGCGCTAACATGGTGACGTGGGCATGAAAGACATCCCTTCCATGTGGAATCTAAGAGGAAGTGATACAAATGGACTTGTCTACAAAACAGAAACAGACTCACAGACTTAGAGAAAGAACTATGGTTGCAGGGGAGGTGGGGTGGGGGGAACGGTGGAGGGAAGGGATAGTTGGGGTGTTTGGGATGGACATGTACACACTGCTGTATGTGAAATTAATAGCCAACAAGGACCTACTGTATTGCATGGAGAACCCTGCTCAATGTTTATGTGGCAGCCTGGATGGGAGGGGTGTTTAAGCAAGAATGGATCCATGTATATGTATGGCTGAGTCCCTTCGCTGTCCCTGAAACTATCACAGTGATGTATAAGTTATACTCCAATATAAAATTAAAATTAAAAGAAAAGTCTTTTTTAAAATGCCTGATTGAAAGTGTCTTTAATTAGCATTTCTGTTAAAAGTTTAATATGGATTTTTAAAAAAGAGATGTGGGAGCCTTTAGAGACAGACCAGATTCTTCCGTGGAAGGAAGAACCGAGAAGCAGCAACAGCAGCATCATTAAAAAAATAGCAACTGCTGTTGATGGAGTGAGAGCCTGTTACGTGCCAAGCACTGAGCAGAACTCTGTAGGTGTGTGATCTCAGCCCTCAGAGCAGGTTTGAGGATTCCCCTTCCTTCAGACAAGGCACTGAGGCTCGGGGAGGCTAAACAACTCACCCAAGGAGTCTTAGCTCCTCAGCAGCAGAGCCAGTGTCCAAAGCCAGAGCAGGGAGCCTGCTCAGGGACTCCTGGGGCACAGCCCGGGAACATCACGTGGGTGACCAGATGGATGGGGCAGAAGAGCTGCCTCTGAAATCACAAAGGAGCACCTGGAGCCCAGAGCTGAAATGAACTCGCCCCTTCAGATATCCAGGGGATGGAGAAAAACACAGCAAAATTACAGCTCAACCTCTGCCTATGGGGAGAGTAAGCAAGCTGCCTTGAAGAAACGAAAGCAATTCCTTCAGGGCTGATGCCAAGCTTGATGACTGGAAAGGGAGTGAACCTGGAAAGCAGAAATTCTTACAGTCGAGCCAAATTAGCTCAATTCCAAGACAGCAGCTTGTCATCTGCCTTTTCTCTGTGTCTGTGGGAGATTGATTCCAGGACCTCAGCGGATACCAAAATCCCCGGGTGCTTAAGTCCTGTAGTCGGTTCTTGGTATCTATGGAGGTAGGACCAGTGGAGATGGAGAGGTGACTAATTTGCACACTAAAAGGACTTTATTCCTGCTGCTGATTTGAGTGATCTCTGAAAGTTTTGTATTCTATTAGGAGAGTTTGGGAAGAATGGGAAAGAACTGTAATCTCAATGTCAAACCACCTTTCCTTTACCGATTTTTTTCTGAGTGTAAAATTATGGTTATTGCAGGAAATTAGTGTGACTAACACAGGAAATTATAAAGAGGAAAAATTTCTATAATCTACTGCTTGCAGATAGCAATCAAAAATTTTAAAGACCACCTTTCCAATCTCTTTTCTATATAATTTTAAAACCAAAAAAAATGATCATACTTTGTAACCCTTTATCACTTAGTGCTATATCCTGCACATTTTCTAATCTCTTTAAATGTTGTTCTTTTTGAATGGAAGTTTTTCTCCCTAATGGGTGATGTACCATGATCTAATTAAGTCCTTTTGTTGGTTGAGAGTTTCTTCCCTTGATTAGCTCACCTGGTAGATGACCATTAGGGAGCTCCCAATAGCAGGGCAAGGTGTCTATTTTGGGAAATCAATGCTATTTATATACAATTTTCTCTAGTAATTATCTCTAACATCAACTAACAGAGGTCTGAACTAGTGTCAGTATCTGCTATTTTTAGCCACTTCACATTCTTTTGTCCTCCTAATAGAAACAGTTGGAATGTGTCACAAACCTTTAATTCTGAAAGATGATTCATCTTGGGAAGTGTGGGCACAACCCAATGTTCTTTATATACATCCACTCGCATATGTGATCTTTATATATGCTCAGTCGTTTCAGTTGTGTCCAACTCTGCAACGCCATGGACTGTAGCCCGCCAGGCTCCTCTGTCCATGGGAGTTTTCAGGCTAGAATACTGGAGTGGGTTGCCATGCCCTCCTCCAGGGTATCTTCCCAACCCAGGGATTGAATCTGCGTCTCCTGCATCTCCTGCATTGCAGGTGAATTCTTTACCCTTGAACCAATGGGTAAACCTGATCTTTATATATACACATACATAAAAGCAAAGGGCAAGTGGCAAAGACCACCATATTAGGAATAGGAAAGTTCCTATTACAATGAGGTATGAGATGTTTTGAAGGAGACTGACAATCAAAGACTTATTACAAAATGGAATTTTTGCCCTCCTGGGTTCCTATCAGCAGCATGGCTGTTCAGAAGCCACTTGGGGGATCGCACCAAGGAAACTTGGGTTTATACCCCAATCTCAAATTAGGAATGATCTTGGCCATAGGAACAGGAATTATGACTGCTTCCAACCCTTCTACTGGCCTAAATACACACACACACACACACACACACACACACAAATTATTTACAAATTCACAAATCGGTGTTGTTCTTTCACTTTGTTATTGCCCAAGATTATTGTTTGTCAATTTCAGGAGAATCATCTGAGCTGCCACCTGTAAAAATGGTTGAATAAGTCTAGTTGGTGACACAAAATCAGCCTCCGTTCTTTGTCTTTTCACTAGTCACCTAGGACCCTGGAGGAGTCACTTTCTACAAATAATCTGTTTCAGGTGTTCTCTCTCTGAAACATGGAACACCAAAAGTGGCCTGGCCATACTGTCAGGAGAAGTTGACTCAAAACTTACCCTATCACTAATCCCTCTGTGGGGTTTGGGCAAGTCTCCCTGTCTGTCTTCCCCCTGATAGCCTCATCTGTAAAAAAAGAAAATTCATAAAGATTTTATCTTTTGTATTTGAAGGTACTTTGGTGTTGCATAGATATTTGCATTGAACTTCTTTTAAAATGTATTTTAAATTTCTTTTAAGAATTATAACCCCCAGTCACATTCAGATGTGTTGTGTATAGCACACTCAATGTGTTAATTTGATTTTAGCTCACCTGAAAGTTTATTCTGCCATCTCTTTTTAACTTAAAAATAATTTAAGATTGTCAGAGCAAACTATATTTTTTTTCAAAAAGCTATTTACACAATTACTATAATTTACCTCAGTGAATCAGGATTTTTTCAATAATACAAATTTAATAAAATTTAGACATAAACTGGACATAAGAATCAGGTTCAATGTTCTCATTGTCTTTATAATGCTTAGAATTTATACTGAAAATGGAATCAATTAAATAGCATAGTTCAGAGTCTGTCTTATAGATATTGTTAGAAGTTATTTAGAATGTTAGTGTTTTTCCATCATTTGTATTTGGTTTTCTGTGAGATCTTTTTTTAAAAAAATGTTCTGCAACATTACCTCTGAGAAACCCTCAGACTTGACATTCTACATAAATTACATTTTTATATGTAAAACAAAATGCATTTGTGGCCTTCCAAACATTATAGTATACATTAATGACCTTTAACGGTTTTAGTGAAAGGCAGGGGATTTAAAAACTAATTAAGTAAATGATAACCATTATAAAAGAACTGTAAGCAGAATCATAATTAGTGAATTTGCTAATTATTTTCCCCACTGCTTGGCTGCTGTTGGTTGTCAACTGAAACGCATTATTGTGTTTTTGGGAAGAGGAAATTTACTTGGAGATTGCAAAGACTAGCCTACGCACCAGTGCTAAAGAATTCCATCCCAGGGGACTTTAAGGAATGGGTTTTGGACAACTGTTCAATTGAGTATTCTAAATTAAATGACTAAGTACTGACTCCAACTTTGGTTTAGAGAAACCTCGCTGGTATATGCATTTCGTCTTCCTTCCCTTGTTTTATAAGTAGAGTCCAAGAAATTGCCTAAACTCGAGTAGGCAGGACTGCTGCTGCTGCTGCTAAGTCACTCAGTCGTGTCCGACTCTGTGCGACCCCATAGACGGCAGCCCACCAGGCTCCTCTGTCCATGGGATTTTCCAGGCAAGAGTACTGGAGTGGGTTGCCATTGCCTTCTCTGGTAGGCAGGACTGTTGGGAAGTTATTTTCAGGGGCAACTTTGTCCTATAACATAAATTCAGGGAAGTATTGAATAGAACTCCTTTTTACGGCTGCTATCCCTGGACAGAACGGATACCCCTCATTTGATTACTATTGATGTTTCAAGGGGTTAAATGGTGCTGGGTATGAGATCTATCATGGCATATGTGAGCAGAGAATAGCGTAGCCAGGTGCATCACTTGTTCAAAGCTCAAATGCCCCTCTGTGATTAGCACCCTGCAGGGGGTGGTTGGTAACAAATCAGCGTCATTCTTGAGCCTTCAAAGTGAGACCAGATCAGCTACAGTGCCATCATTTTCCTGATGGCTTCGTATTGCCTTGGGAAAGGGGTCTCTGCCCCTACCCTCCATCTTCCAAGTCTCTCCTTTGCCAGTGGTTCTCAAAGGCTGGTCTTGAGACCAGTAACATCAGCATCACCTGGGAACTTGCTAGAAAGGCAGACTCTCCAGTCTCACCCCATCCCAGACCTCCTGAATGAGACATTCTGGGGTGGGGCCAGTCATCTGTGGGTGAAGGATCCTTCCAGGTGTTTCTGATGCTCATTCAAGTTTAAGCACCGCTGCTCTGGGTCATGGCTCACCGGGCAGGGTGGCCATTCTGGAGTCAGTTCTAGGGACTTCTGTTGACGTCATACCAACTGACCTCAGGGGAAGCTTGGGCTTATGCCCTAAGTATTCATTTGGCTTTGGTTCCGGACAGTCCTCTTCTTGCTGACAGAAAATGGTATGGATGGGCTTGCCGAAGCGGCAGGAATGGTGGCTGCTCTCACACACGTGGACACACACGCATCTACCCTACAGCACTCTACAATTGTCTGTAGCAGTGAAAAACTAGCTCCTCTTGGCTGTGTGCTGATGTGAAATGTATTTTCTTATCCTTATTTGCCATCTGTGTATCTTCTTTGGTGAGATGTCCATTTAAATCTTTAGTCCATTTTTTAATCGGGTTATTTGTTTTCTTATTGTTGAGCTTTATGAGTTCTTTGACTATTTTAGATAGCATTTGTTTATCAGATATGTCTTTTGCAAAAATATTTTCCCAGCCTTTGGCTTATCTTCTCATTCTCTTGAGGCATCAGGAGCTTAAAAAGTTCCCGGATGGTTCTAATATGCTGCTAAGTTTGAGAATCAGTGGGTTAAATGTCAAGGCACCTGATGAAGGTGAGGAGAAGGATGGGGTGGGCAGTGAGACAAAAGCCCAGTCACTGACAAGAGACCCACGCTCTCACAAGATGGTTCTCTAGGCAGCTCTCAAAGCCCTCTCTTCTTCTCAACATCTTGTCCCACGGAACCAAAGCAACTTTTCATCTTCAGAACATCCTTTCTGCTTTGCCCTGGTGACCGTGAGGTTGACAGTAAGTGGATGACTTCCAAGTCTTTCTCACTTTAATCTCTGCAAGCCATGGTTTTTTAAAAAAAGTTCAAAAGGGAATCATAATGAAAAGCCACCAGGATCTTTCCCATCTTTGACTGCAAACTTTCAAGCATTTCTTTAGTTGTTTTCTTGTTTCGTGTCATATCTTTAAATAATGTACTTTACTTGTTCTGTTGTGGTTTTTCTGGTTTTGCTCATTTTTGTTGTTAGAAAAAAAGGACAAGACAAAAAGGGAGTAATTTCGAGAGTGAAAATCTGCTTGTCTGCCTATGAAATAACCTGATATTGTCAGGTGTAATTTATTTTTTGGTGAATCCTTAATTCCTCTCTCACTAGAAAATAAGCATTGTGATACCTGACTTTGATAGTAATTATCACTTTTTAAAGAGCTTATATTTTATCCTTTAACTTCCAGTCCTTATAGTCACTATATCTTCCTTTCTCTTTCCATTAGAGTTCAGCAATGACTTTCAAATTGGTTTGAGAATGTATTTATTTTCCTTCCCTCCTCCTTCCTTTCCCCCTTCCAAATTTTATTTGCTACTGATTCTTTTCTTTTACATGTCAAATTTGATGATATTTACCTTTTATTGGTGACATATGCACCTATAGATTGATTCTAAAAATTGAAAACCAGTAGATGTCAAATTCATTTGCATTGTGGATTTGTGAAAATAATGTGCCCTTCCCCAGTAACTCTCATCCTGCCCGATTCTCCACCGCAAGTGACAACCACGTTCCCAGAACTTGGGGTTTAAGAGGAGAGCGGGAAGGGGAGGGAGACCCCTGGGGTGATGCAGAAGAGCATCCAGCGGTTTCACGCGCAAACCTGCACAGAATCCCAGTTTCAGGAGTTACTTCCCACCTGCCTGTTACCCTCAGTCCGGGTGTCAGTGGACTGGAGAGCACCCTGCTCTGTTGCCCCTGCCCGGCCCTCAACGTGCCTCCTGGGCAGAGACTTCCAAATTCCCAGCCTTTCAGAAATGTTGTGAAAACGCTTGTCTTTTGGCTTTTATGCTCCTGTTGTCTTCACTTTTTTGGGTTTATATTGATTCAAAGGGCTTCCCTGGTGGCTCAGTGGTAAAGAATCCACCTGCCAATACGTTGGTATCTGGAGGGTTCCAAACCTGTTCAGTCGTGTAAGCAAAAGACTCAGGAGCTGTTTGAACAGAGACAAAAGGCAGCAGTGTTTGGTGGTGACGGTACTACATCATTTACCCTTCTCCTCAAAGAGGCTCCATGACCCTCTCTTCTCCTTTTTTTGGCACCTGAGGAAATGACCTCTCTGATGTCAGTTTACCATTCCCCTAAATAGCCAAGGTGATGCCTAACCTTTCCTAACCAGGACACAGGTTTTCATTCCATGGTTAGTGTTAAGGCTTAAAACATAGATCCCCTGGGAGAGGGAACCTGGTATCTTAGTTACGGAGAAGTCTAGATGGCTAGACTCAAATCCTGGAGGTGCTAACGGGGAGGGGTCTGGGTGTTTGAAAAAAGTGGTAGAGAGGACGTTGCAGAGAAAGAAAAGGAACAGAAAGTGACCTTGGAATCATCCAGATAGATGTTTCCTCACCATTTGCCTGTGACTGGCTGCTCCCCATCCTTCCATTGGCCTCATACCCCACCCCCCCACATCCTCTTTTCTAAACTCCCAAGTGGCTGTTCTGAGGGGATATTGATCAGAGTTGGAGTGCAGAATATGGGATGGGATGAGGACTAGCAGGGGAGAACGCTCTAGATGGAACACAGGGCAGCAGGAGAGAGCGGTGCTCATCAAGGGGATGGCCGGGAAAGAGTGCAGAGAGCGAAGACGGAAGGCAAAGGAGCCTTCTGCTGCACATTCCGAGCTATGGGATTAGAGATTAGGGGTGAATGCTGACAAGCCATCCAAAGTGGCCCTGGAACTTGGCAGAGCACCACAGGCTCTCCAGTGTGGCAGAGACTGACTAGCCTGCGGTTGGAAGACGGATGGGCTCGTGAGAGTCTGTGTAGGATCTTGCTGCCGGCTGATTATTAGACACTATATATAGCCACTTGATACTTGCAACAGGAGCTAGTCACCTTTCTTGGGGTTTCCTACCATGAGCCCATTAATGTGATTGCTGCCCCTGGTCACAAAAGGAAAGGGAAGCAAGAGAAAGACAGTCCCTTGTCAAGGGGCACAGAGCAAGCTAAGGCAATGTTGTGTCACTTTGCTCAGTAGCTCCATAGGCTGATTACTGGGGCAAATCTTAGCACTCACTGCCCTGGGGCATTTAATTCACTCAGACAGCATCAGTTCAGTTCAGTCGCTCAGTCGTGTCAAAGCAGAGACATTACTTTGCCAACAAAGGTCCGTCTAGTCAAAGCTTTGAGTTTTCCAGTAGTCATATATGGATGGGAGAGTTGGACTATAAAGAAAGCTGAGCGCCAAAGAATTGATGCTTTTGAACTGTAGTGTTGGAGAAGACTCTTGAGAGTCCTTGGACTGCGAAGAGATCCAACCAGTCTATCCTAAAGGAAATCAGTCCTGAATATTCATTGGAAGGACTGATGCTGAAGGTGAAACTCCAATACTTTGGCCACCTGATGCGAAGTGCTGACTCATCTGAAAAGGCCCTGATGCCAGGAATGATTGAAGGTGGGAGGAGAAGGGGATGACAGAGATGGTTGGATGGCATCACCGACTCAATGGACATGAGTTTGCGTGAGCTCTGGGAGTTCGTGATGGACAGGGAAGCCAGGGAAGCTGCAGTCCATGGGGTCTAATAGCCTCATGGTAAGGGCGTGGGGTCTGGAGGCGGACTGTTGGGCTTTGAAGTCCTGCCCTGCCACTTCCCAGCTGGGTAAGCTTGGGCAAGTTCCTTTGCCAGTCTGTGCCTCAGTTTCCCATTTGTAAGATGGAGGCGATACTGATACGTTCCTGGGAATATCCTTGTGAAGGTTAAATGAGCTGGGGTACATCGTTATCAGTTGTTGTCATTCAGTGTGGGGAGGTGTATAATATTTATGGGGATTATTACTGCAGCGTCTTTTATGTGGTATTTACTTTTCACACTGCTTCAGGGCTACTGCTTTTAACTCTCACAAAAGCCCTGTGAGATATAATATGGAAGGTGTTAATATTCCGGTTAGTAGTGGAAACTGAGGCTCAAGGTCATGTCTTCTGTGAGTGGCAGAGGTCGGACGTGAACCCAGAGTTCCTTCATAAGCCAGAGGCTCACCACTCCACTGCAGCTAATGGGCACCTTCTCCAGGGGAGACGCTGCCTCCTCCAGGCAGTCCCCAAAAATCCACGTGAAGTTTTGCATAAAAAGAAATGGGACATCACAGGAGTACGTCTCCCTTGGCTGTTTCCTGAGAGTTGGGTGACGTTGTCTGGTTCTTCACCTGCATCTTCTGCACCTGGGGGCACACCTAAAGCTGGTGAGTCAGAGTAGGCAGCTTCTGGGAACAGGAGATGGAGCCTGAGCACCTCAGCAAATCGCCCCACCCCTCTCAGAGCACCCAAGCCTAGTCAAGGGGGACCCGAGAGTCGGGAGCATACACCAGGACTGCCGGAGGGCCTGCCATGGCCACTGTTCCCAGGACATCCAGCCCAGAGCCCTCCCATCTCCACTCCACCAGCTGGAGAGCCTCTACTCACTCCCCAGGTCTCAGCTTAGATGTCACTTCTTCAGAGAATCTGCCATTTTTTATCCAAGTCTCCTTGTCCCCCCTGCCCGTCGCCTCCTATACTTTCCCATCACACGCTCATCACAATTGTAGTCACGCATAGGCTCTATTTGTGCCAGTATCTGTGTCATACCTGCCTCTCCAACCCCAGACTGTAAGTTCCCTGGGGCCAGGGATCGTGTCTGCTTGGTTTGCCCTGGGCTCCCCCCCCCCCTGCCTGGTACAAAACGATGCAATAAATATTTCATGGAAGTATTAAATATTTTAAAATACATGCAAATGCTTTGGACAGTGGAAAGTTGCTTTGCAAATGTGTTTTCATCTTCATTTTACTGCTGTCTGTGGGGTAACCACACAAGGAGAGAACAGTCTGTGGCAGCTGAGGCTCCCAGATAAATCAGGCAGGACAGTTCGTAGGAAGTCCCTGCTATTTGGCATGTCTGCTTCTGAAGAAGGAAAGTAGACAAGTGAGCCGGAGGAGGGAGTCTTGGTAAACAACCCGAATTTAGCATCCTGAGTTTGTCAGTGTGATGATCTATAAGCTGGGAGAAGGAAAAAAACGAACACCTAAGGGAATGGCTTGCAGTCGCCGTCTGGGTTTATTTTTGCTTGAGCTGGTCTGTTTCTGCCTGCCCATGATGCCCGAAAGCAGTTACTGGGAATCAGCCAGCACAAGCCCTTCTCTGGTCCCAACTTCTTTCAGTTCTGCTGGACTCTCTGCAACACTCCCACTAGATCAACTTTCTGCCTCCACACCTCTGATCAGCTCCCACCGGACCTCACTGTCCCTCACACCTTGGTGGGTGCTGTTCCAGCGCAGTCTGTAAGCCCGGCCTGATCTTCAGCGTTCACCTTGTTCCCCGTGAACATCCTACTGTTGTCCAGAGAACTGACCACGCTTCCACCAGCACGGCGCCCCTCAGGCAAGGCGCCGTTAGGAACCACTTCCCCAAGTGCCCCTTCCAAACAGTTTCCACTCTCGAGTCCCTAAGCCTGCTGCCACCCATCTCTTCATCTGTCCATCAGCTTTTTATTGAGCATCTACTGTATATCAGAAACTGTACACGATCGGGGATATAAGGATGAACCAGCCACTGTGCTTTTGCTTTCGGGACATAGGTGCAGCTGCGTGAGATGACTGCCTGGGTATAGGCATTGTGCCCACCATCCTGGAGAAAGGAGTTTACTCTGAGGTCGGCAGGGTTGACATTTGGTGGCACTGCTCCAAGGACCCTAAGAGGACAGGATTGCTGACATACAGGCTGTGTGTGCTGGGAAAACAGAGTCAGGGACTGCTGCCACAGTCTCTGTGTCGTGGGGTGCGGTTTGGGGAGTGGTTGGATTTGAGACAGGAAGATAATCAGGTCCGATGCGGGAGCTGTGTGAAAGCTTGAGCTTCAACCTCTGGACAGTGGGGAGCTATTGAAAATCTTTTTTTGTAAAACAGGAGAATGAAATGATCAGATGCATTTCAGATATCACTGGAAGAAGAAAGGAGGATGGATTGTAGAGAATGCAGGAAGTTGGTGAGCGTACAGGGGCTATTGAGGCTTCATTCATTCATTCATTCACTCTAAACCTGTTCGTGGAAGAAGCCACAGGGGCTACAGTGCTCTCAGCTGCAGGGAAGCCAATGTGCGTGGTTCTCGCACCCTGCTGCTACAGTGGGGTGAAAGCTAGAGGGGGTCCGATGCAGGCTCTGGACGTGTCAGAATATCCAGGACCTAAGCTGAGGCTGTGTGGCTGAAAAAAAAAGGGGACAGATGGCAATATTTCCAAGAAAAAGTCTTATCTCCCCCACATCACCACCTCCCCCTGTTCTCTCCGATCACAGCCCTCACCAGCTTTCCCTGGGATGCGATCCCACTGGAGACCCCAGCAGCGCGTGGGAAGAGACAGGCAAGCCCAGGCTCAGGAAACACCCTGAGCATAGGCACAGGGGGTGGGGGGGCTCCCAGATTTCTCCAAGCCTTCGTCCCCGTCACCTTTTCTGACAACCCAAAAGAAATCAGAGCCTCTTGGGAGCCTGTGGGCGTGGGGTAGAAGCCAACAGCCCATTTCTGTCTGCAGTTGTGTTGAAGAACGAGGGAACAGATCGATCCACGGGTCAGAGAGAGGATGATCAAAGTCAGTGTTTGGTTTGCTTTTTGTTTTATTTCAAAGAAGAGCTCAACTTTATCATATAAAACTGAACAAAGGGATACGAGTGGACCGTGGGTCCTGGGCCCGCCGCCTCAGTTCGGGTCGGTCAGGACTCTTGCCAGCCCCTTGGCTCCATCCTGACAAAACCCCCCCTGCTGTCCTCTCCAGACTTCCTGGGGCCCCGCCTCGTGGCCACAGGCAGTACACCCTAAGACTCTCTACCCACCCACACTTGGGATCCTAATTTGCAGTTTCGGCGGTTAAGACAGATTCTAAACCAAAAACAAGTCACATTGTTGCTCGAAAAAAGAAAATTATTTTGTCATTGGTCATATAAAGTCTTACTGTAACAGCAAACTTCTTCCCACCTAGAAAGTTCTCACTGATGGTAGGGGTTGCTCCCACCACCCTTGGTGAGTAAGGGCATCAGTCCTCTGTATCTGTGGGTTCCGCATCTGCAGATTGAAACAGCTGCAGGTCAAAACTGCTAGAAAAAAATTTCCAGAAAGTTTCAAAAAGCAAAACTTGAATTTTCCGTGCTCCAGCACCTAGTAACGTAGCAGTTTTTACTGTACTAGACCAAGTCGCTCAGTCATGTCTGAGTCTGTGAACCCAATGGACAATAGCCTGCCAGGCTCCTCTGTACATGGGATTCTCCAGGCAAGACTCCCCTCCTCCGGGGGAATCTTCCCAACCCAGGAATCAGACCTGTGCCTCTTATATCTCCGAGCATTGGCGGGCAGGTTCTTTACCTCTAGCTCCACCTGGGACTCCCTTATTGTATTAGGGATTGTACATAGTCTTGAGATTTGGAGTACGGGAGGATGTGTGCAGGTTATTTGCAGATACTGTGCCGTTTTATGTAAGGCACTGAGCATCCTTAGATTTTGGTATCCACAGGACTTCCTGGACCACAGACCCTGGGGAATGATGGTCATCTCTCTCTACTTACTCCAAATAAGAGGTGACCAGTGCTGTACAGGACAGCTCCTTCCAGCCCACCCCTTCTAGAAGCTGTTCTGGAAGGCAGCTCTGTCTATGATGCACGCCAGTCAACTGCCTTACCTACCCCTCTGAGCCCCAGTTTGCTCTGGCCTCCGAGCATTGATAGGTATTGAGGGCAACATCTACCCAGTAGCCTTCCTCCCAAGATGTGGCTTGGAGACTGGATCTGCCTTTAAGCCTGGGAGTGGCTGGGCGCTTCCCCAGGCAGCTCCCCGCCCACACCCTTGCCTTTTCTCTTGTTCCCGGCACTGGAGAACTCCAGCATGAGGAGGACACAGAGCCTGGTTTCTGCTGCTGCTCAGAATTCATTAAATCTTGAGGCTGGTGTATCTGGAGCCTGTAGAGAAAGGGTGAGGTGAAGGAACGCTTCCCTGCATCCCTGCTCCACCCAGACACTCACGCCGCCTTGGCCCAGCTACCAGCCTGATCCAGGCTTCCAGCTAACGACGCCCAGCAGGTAAAAAAAATCCAGTCCCTGCCTGGGACTCCCGGTACCCAGGAGAGGCGTGGAGTCAGTGGCCGCGGCATGATTATGTTTGTCTGTATTGTGTTGGTCACGCTGCTGCCCTTCTCAAAGTTCCAGCACTTTCTGCAGTGAGGACTTTTAATGATGTGTGTGTCTAAGGCTCCCGGGCAGCGAGGATGGTCTGGGTACCAAGTGCTCGCAACCGCCCAGCAACTCAGTAAGGGGTTAGGAGAGGCGTCTGGGGGTGAGGTGGGGCGGGGTCCCTCTTTCTTCCCTTACACCCCTTCTCTGTCCCCTCACTTCTGCTCCCTGGTCTCCTTCTCCCCCTTGTTCACCCCTCCAGCTCGGGCCCCACCTTGCCTCTTTTCAGGATTCGGAGTGCCCACTGTCTCGCTGGTACCTTGAGGCTTAAGTCCACGCACACCCCTGTGTTTCCTTCATGGTCTCGGTTTTGCGTGAACAGACAGCGGGGGCTCTTGCCCCTGGCCTGTGGGGGCTCGGCTCTCCCCAGTCCAAAATGGACTTGGAGCCTTCCTGACACCGCAGACACTGGCTCCGTCCCTCCAGGGTCCGTCCGGCACCGTGCTGGGCATCAGCCCTGCGCTTCCTCGGTGGGGACAGGGACCAAGTCACCATCCCCTTGCCCCTCCTCCTCCCCCAGCCCGGCCTGGCTCCCAACGCCACTGTCACTGAGGGGAGAGGATCGCAGTCTGGAAGGCTGACAGCTGCTGCCACACGGTCCATATGCCACGCTTTTCCCCGTTGCTGAATAATTACTTAATGATTTGAGGAGGCGGGGCTGCTCCTTCCCAGCCCGCCAGTCCTGGCCGCCTGCTGCTGTCTGGCAACCTGGTCAGGACGCCGTTCCTCTTTGATGGAGGCTGTCTTGGCCTTTTGCATGGTGGTCCTGAGGCCCAAGAAACCACTGGAGGTGCCTGCGCCCCAAACCGGCAGCCTAGGGCACTCCACACAGCCTGATTCCCACCTCTCTGAGTGACCTGAAGAGTCATTGTCTTTTTCTGGGTCCCAGTCTCCTCATCTGGCAAATTGAAAGTGTCAGTTGCTCTTCTGTGACCCCATGAACTGTAACCCTGTAACCCACCAGGCTCCTCTGTCCATGGGATTCCCCAGGCAAGAATACCTGAGTGGGTTGTCATTTCCTCCTCCAGGAGATCTTCCCGACCCAGGGATCAAACCCAGGTCTCCCGCATTACAGGCAGATTCTTTGCCGGCTGAGCTGCCTGGCAAGGGTGAGGGTGATTGGTGTGAGCTGAGCTGGCAGTGTTCTGACACCCAGGATGCTCACCTTTCTCCAGATGAAGTCAAAACCAGCTAAGAATACATGTACCAGCTGGAAAACCTGGTGTCGCCATCTCGGCTCCTGTTCTTTGCCTCATTTATCTCAAGAGCCCCAGGGTGGGAGACGGGCAGGTTCAGGGGAGGGGGTGGTCCCTGCCCACCTTCCTGCTTCCTCTTGCTCTCTTGCTTCCATTGCTTTTTTCTCCAATCTTCCTCCACTCCCTTCCCAGGCAGTGGAACCATTCTTCTCCAGGGAGTTCTCATAATCGAAAGGCTGATCACTTCCTTCCCTCCTGCTTTCACGTCCAGTAGGTTTTAATGGCCTTGACCATCAAACATAAGAGGCCTGTTTGTATGTAGAATCTCTCACAGGCTTGCGGGGGCTCATTGCGTCTAAGAGGCCAGTGACACTCGCTGGTATGTCTCCAGCTAGAGCGAGGAGGAAAATGAAAAGACAAGCACCCATCAGCACATTTCCCTTCCAGTGGGTCATGTTCCTCCCATGTGATCTCTGTGGCTTGAGATCATGAGTCTTGGAGTCTCATAACCTTTCAGTGAAGGAGGTGTTCACAGGGAGAGCGGAGGAGAGGGCGATGGACACTAAGAGCAAGTGGCCTCACTGTGATGGGCTGGGTTAGCCCCCTGGTATGAAGAAGCAGAGACATCACTTTGCCTACAAAGGTCCATATAATCAAAGCTATGGTTTTTCCAGTAGTCATGTATGGATGTGAGAGTTGGACCATAAAGAAGGCTGAGTGCTGAAGAGTTGATGCTTTTGAACTGTGGTGTTGGAGAAGACTCTTGAGAGTCCCTTGGACAGCAAGGAGATCAAACTAGTTCATCCTAAAGGAATTCAACCCTGAATATTCATTGGAAGGACTGATGCTGAAGCTGAAACTCCAATTCTTTGGCCACTTGATGCGAAGAGCTGACTCATCTGAAGAGACCCTGATGCTAGAAAAGATTGAAGGCAGGAGGAGAAGGGGATGACAGAGGTTGAGATGGTGGGATGGCATCACTGATTCAATGGACATGAGTTTGAGCAAGCTCTGGCAGATGCTGAAGGACAGGGAGGTCTGGCATTCTGCAGTCCATGGGGTCGCAAAGAATTGGACACGACTGAGCGACTGAACTGAACTAGGTGTCTCAGTCTGTTTGGGCTCCTACAACAAAGTACCATAGACTGAGTGGCTTATAATTACCTGAGGTTTGTTTCTTGTGATCTGGGGAAGTCTGGTCATTCCCATTTCACAGATTAGTAGCTCCTTGCTGGAGAGCACCCAGCCAGCGAGAGGACTCGAACCCTGGCCTGCTGGCCCCCCGCCCGCAGCTTTCCTCCTCGGCTGTGACAGTGCCGCGTGGACCAGAGATTGTTGCTGTCATCTGAGCTGTCAGAATACCACCTCTTCTGTCACTGTGAACAGGGGGATGCAATCACCAGGAGAGAGAACATTCTTTCTGCTCTACGAATGATTTCTTCGTACCTTTGAGCGCAACCCCTGGATATGATTAGCCTCCGAGGGTAGAGTAGGGGGTAGTGTGTGGTGCATCCACTGGACAAAGGGCCAGGTTCCTGGGAAGTGGACCAGTGGAAGGAAGTCAAGAACTCCATGAAATTTATTAAAGGGACTGTACCGCACGCAGGATTCGAATCAGGAAAAAACTTGTGACATTCTCGCATCTGGGTGGTATCTCATGAGGAGAAAAGAAGTGAGTATCACAAATTTGAGTTTGTCGGTGACACTCTGGACCACGGGGCTTCTCAGAATCCATTTCTTCTGCCCTGTGCTGTGCTTAGTCACTCAGTCATGTTTGACTCTTTGTGACCCCACAGACTGTAGCCCGCCAGGTTCCTCTGTCCATGGGAATTCTCCAGGCAGGAATACTGAAGAAGGTTGCCATGCCCTCCTCCAGGGGATCTTCCCAACCCAGGGATCAAACCCAGGTCCTCCTGCGTTGCAGGAGGATTCTTGACCATCTGAACCACCAAGGAAGCCCAAGAAGACTGGAGTGGGTAGCCTATCCCTTCTCCAGGGGATCTACTCGACACAGGAATCAAACCGGGATCGCCTGCATTGCAGGCAGATTGTTCTGCCAAAATATTATTTATCATTAAGTAAGTTAAGAATTAGGCATTGGGGCCAGAGTGATGCACATGGGTCACTGCCTCTCCAAGCTTCCAATCAAACACTGAAGACAAGGGATTAAAGCTCAGACTAAAAGGGAGAAAGTAGTATAAGAGGGGAGAACACAGCCTGACAGATAAGCTAATCTGGGGAGGGAACAAAGCAATCAGGGAAGGCTTCATTTAAGCTTAGACCCAGAGGAGAAGTAAGAATTAGCCAGAGGAAGAGAGGAAACGGCTTGCATGGAGGCCCAGAGGCAAGAGAGAAGATGACGTATTCAATGGATAGCTGGTGAATAGAATCGAGGAAGCTGTGAGGTCAGAGGCTGATACCATTAGAAGGGATGCCAGTTTCCAAGGCGATTTAAAGGATCAAGGCAAGTGCTTCTCCTCCAAGGAACTGGGGAGACTAAAGAAACAAAAGTGAGCCCTCAATTGTGAGAGGGACGGCGGTGGGAACTTCATGGCAGGAGCCCCCATAGGAGATGACAGAATGCATGAGGGTTGCAACCAAGCCTGGATCAGGAAGTGGGCTCAACCCCCATCTAGTGTGTGATCTTGAGCAAGTCACTTCACTTCTCTCAAAACGGAAGGGAGGGGAGGGGACAGGTGCCTGCCCTGCACAAATCGCTGGCACTGTGTTTATTCACGTCGAGAATAATTATGCCTTCCCCCGCATGGGCCATGGAGCTTCAAACATTGTTGAACATGTGTGATGGTGCCCAGCACATAGTAGGCCTTCAGTAAACAGCAGCAAGTCAGACTGTGTGCCTGGGGAACACGGTGGGGGCTTGATCCCAGTGGGGGCAGGAGCTCAGAGAGAGCCTGCCCGTCTACGCAGATCGGCTCTGCCCTGAGAACCAGCTGCGCGCAGTCAACAGGGACTCTCAGGAAGCTGATGGAGAGGGGTTCTCGGCTTCCTGGCTCATCAGGGCAGAGGGGTGATCACTGGTTAGCAGCATCTGCTGTTGGTGCAAAAACGGGTTGATAGTAGTACACGTGATGCATATTTGCCATTTCTGATCTAAATGCTGTATCCTCTAGCTACAAACCAGGGATCTTTCAGCATCCTTGCCATGTGCTGACCCTGCAGGTGGGGAGTAAGTGGCTCCCCATTCGGGCCCCGGCGTTTGGCAGGAACAGCCAGATCTGAACACCAAGCTCCTCCAGGGACCACGATGGCTCATGAAATCTGGGCTCAGAGAGAGTAGTCTCGGAATTCAGGAAGGCACAGTGGCCCGTGGGCCCCGTGCAGTGGGTGCTAGTGTGAGTGTGGGAGAAATGAAGGAGGCAGGCTCTGCTTTGGGGAGGCTGAGACCCTGGCTGGGATCTCTGCCCTTTAGAACGCAGTCCAAACAAAGCAAGCCCCAAAGGGCTCACCTTATTTAGCCACTGAAGTCATAGCTGTCCTGATTTAGATTTTGAAAGAGGCCAACATCTTCTGTGATCCCAGGTTTTCTTCCTTAAGGAAAAAAAAGTTTTTCCTTTGCGTAGATAAAGGTCAAATGGAGAAGTTGTGTCAAATCAGAAGGATTTCGGTGCTGGCACACACACACAGCCTCACACACTTGTGATCCGAAAGTCACACTTGCAGCCTCCAGCCTGGGCAGGTGCAGCTCCTGCCCCCATGCTGTTCCCGTGGAGACCAGCACCCACTCCCCACCATGTGAGGACCCAGACTGCCCGCCCCCAGCTCTGCACCGATGTGGGCTTTGGAGCTCCAATGAGGTCGCCGGAATTTCTCTCCGAGCTATTTCAGTATTGTTGGGAGGCTTGGGAAGCCTTTGTTCTCCCTGGCTGGTTACGTAATTTTCAAGAGAAAAGACAGAGGAAAGACTGAACTGAATGCTTCCAGAGTCTGCTTTGGGGGGAGGCAGTAACCCCAGAGTCTGATGTTCCCTCTGCTCCTTTTATCCTTCCAGCCCCTCTGGAGCTCTCCTCCCACCCCGCCTCAAGGAGATGAAGATAAAACAGGTTCCCCTCCTGTTTCTTATACTTGGCCTCCCCACTGACATGTTCTGGAGGAAGCCGTATACAGGAAACCAGCCAGGGCCAGTGGCATCGCTGCCTCGCAGGGACATGAAGGCGTTTGCACATCTCATGGGGGGATGCTCACTGGGTCTGGCCTGGGGACCAGGGCCTGTCAGTGGCTCCCCACTTGGGACATATGTGTATTTTAGGCCAAGCAATGCTTTGGGCCTGGGGTTGGCGGCTGAACTGCTGGCTGGCGTGTGAAGGGCTATCCTAGGACCTCGGCTGGAGTGTCCTGGGGGTGAGAGAGGCTTGGGGCGTAGGACCTGCAGCCTGAGTCGGCATCATGGGTGTCGACCCTGGGGAGAGCCAGCTGCTCCTGCACATAGGTTCCCACAGACAAAGGGCTTCCGGGCTCAGACACCTTTCTACCCGTCAACGCCCCCCCAGCCTATTCACCTCCCAGGTGGAGGGAGTGGTACTTCACGAGTCAAAAGACCAGGAAGAGTTGTTCCCCTTGATTCCTGGGCGCCCCACGGCTGCTGCCTAGTGCAAGATGCCCAGAGGCTCAGCGCTAAAAACCGGAGAGAACCCTGTGATCACTGCCGCGGGATCAGCAGCCCTTTACTCGGTGAGGCCACGTGGTCACCTCTCTTCTGAGCTCGTGTGGCATCCTTGCTTGAGCCCCACCTTCATCCCCAGCTCACCGTCTCTGTGTGTGTGAGTCACTCAGTCGTGTCTGACTCTTTACGACCCTGTGGACTGTGGCTCGCCATAACCCTAACCCTAACCAGCCTCCTCTGCCCACTCCTCCCTGGAGGGATTCAAAAAGCTTTCTAATCTGGGCTCGGGGGCAGTTGTCTTTCCATACGGGTTATACTTTGTCATAACCCTAATCTTACTGCAAGCAGGTAGCCATCCCTGTGTCAACTGGCATTTATTTCTAGAATCCTTGCTGTGTGTCAGACACTGGACTCACCCATGGGGTTATGTCAGTGAATAAAGAAAGGTAAGGTTTCCCAGCAACCCTGATTCCCCAGGATCCTGTCTGGCTCTGGAATCTGATGGGATCTAAGCCAGCTCTGACCCAGGAAACCTACCCGGAGACTCACGGTCTCAGGCCAAGTCTTGGCCATGTCAGAAACTGAGGTCTCCAGCTCCCTCCCCTCCGTTAGTCGCCTCTGGCCTGTAATAAACACCCCCACATTTAATGCCCTTAAACAGCACTTGCCGTCACACGGTTTCTGTGGGTCAGGATTCTGGGCCCAGCTTTTAGCTGGTGCCTGTGGTGTAAGGTCTGGGTGAGACTTCAGTGGGGCCGTGGCCTCCGGGGCGGGCTGCAGTCCCCTCAAGCTCACCCTCCTCCAGGAGGCTTCTCTGACTGACCTGCCTGGTCCTAACTCCTACACCACTTACAGGAGAAGCACCAAGTTGGCCCCCAAATATTCTTGCACCGTTTCTGTAATTGTTCTGTGGGCCCACTCTCCCTGTAGGAATATAAGCTCCTTGAGGTCAGGAGCCATATGTTCCACATCTCTTTATTTCCCACTTAGACCAACCATATACTTTCTATCAGGTATTTCAGGTTAGGAACAAGCCAGTAAAAATGTCTTAAACAAAAATAGAACTTGACCATGTCACTTGGCAGGAAAGCTGGAGGCAAGCATTTCCAGTCTTAGCTTAGCTATTCAGCGATGTCTGCAAGGCCCCATGCTCGTCTGCCAACTCCAGTGTGCTGGCTTTGTCCCCAAGCTTGTCCCCACGTGGTCTCAAGATAGCTGCTGTGACACTGACACCACGTCTTCCTACAGCTTCATCTAAGGACAGGGAGGAAGGAGAGAAAACTGTTTCAATGAAGTCCTTCCAGTGATCTTTCCTATAAGGCTATTGTCCAGAACTAGATCATTTGACACCTCTAAACCACGCACTGTCCAATGGGAGTTGCATTAGCACGATTGGCTTAGACACATGGCGCTCGGTGGGGAGGGGTGTGGGAGATGTCATCACCCTCTGGGATTTTGGTAATGTGTGAGGCTGTCACAGGAACCAGCGGTGCTCTTGGCATTTAGTGGGGGCAGAGCTGGGGTTGCTAAACTTTTGGTAATACTGTACTGTGTTGTTGCGAGCCCGCCAGGCTCCTCTGTCCATGGCATTTCCCAGGCAAGAATACTGGAGTGGGTTGCCATGTGCTTCTCCAAGGGCTCTTCCTGGCCCAGGGGTTGAACCCACATCTCTTATGTCTCCTGCATTGGCAGGCAGGTTCTTTACCACTCAGCACCACCTGGGAGGTCCCCAGAGCCTCACGAAACAAATAACTCTACTGTGAAACTGGCAATGCTGTCTCTGCTAGAAAGTGCTGCTTAGGACCTGTGGTTCTCTGCTGGGTGTGATTTTGTGCCTCCTCCACTGGTGATAGTTTTCAATGATTAGAGATATTTTGGTTGCAACAACTAGGGGTCACTACTGGTGTCTAGTGGGTAGAGGCCAGGGATGCTGCTGAATATCCTACAACTCACAGGCCAGGCCTGCAGCTGAGAACGAAAGTGCAAATGTTAGTTGCTCAGTCATGTCTGACTCTTTGCGACTGTGGTATGCCAGGCAGGAATACGGGAGTGGGTTGCCATTCCTTTACTCCAGGGGATCTTCCCAACCCAGGGATTGAAGCTGGCTTTCCTGCATTGCAGGCAGATTCTTTACCATCTGAGCCCTCAGGGAAGCCCCAAGAGTGACTTAATCTTAACTGTGCTGATGTTGAGAAGCTCTGCTGTAGACCCCCCATCCAACCACGGGTCATCCCTGAGTTGGCCCAGACTTGGTCTGTGTTCCATTGGAGGAAGTGGGAGTGGTTCCTGGGGAGGTGGGACCCTCCCCCTAGGATGGCCAGTCCCTGCAGCCAGGGGCTCTGGCCTCTGAGGCTTACAGTTAGAGAAGAGGTCAGGTACTGGTTGGAAGGCAGGGTTATGGTTGTTTGAACTTAGCAGAGGTTTTGTTTGTTTTTTTATTGATTTTGTTTTTTTGTGTTTGGTACGTTTTCTTTCACCCAATCTCATTTTAATGGTTCACTTCTCCATTTTTCTTTGTTTCAAGTGGGCTAATTAACTGTGATCTCCACACTGGGGCTGAACACATGCTGGAAAGGGGGCTGCTTTGTGCTTTAAGAACCCCAAGATGTGCCTCCCCCAGACTTGTCCTTCACTCATCCCGGGAGTCGCACTGGGTCTAGATAGTTCTTGGTGGGAGTCACTTACTTGGGCTCAGCTAATATGTTACAGGGATGAGACGTGTGGACTTTGGCAGCAGGCACACTCGTGTTTACACCCCCAGATTTGCCACTGGCTGCTTGTGTGACTTTGGGAAAGTTGTTTCCCTCGGGGGCTTTGTGGGAGAATGATGTCAATCCCAAGGCGCTCTCATAAGACCCAACCAACTAATGTCAGTCCCTTGGCCCAGCGTGAACCCTCCCTGTGTGTAGGTACCCCATCTTCATCAGGTTGTCTTTGCCACTTCCTCAGAAAGCCTCTGTGAAGATGCATGTGGGGTTTGGGAGTGAGGCCCATCAACAGCACCATAGAATCATCAAAGAGTTGGAAGGTAGTTTGTTGGAAAGCTGGGTCCTGAGGGCATGAAATGTATAGATGAGCTGAACTAAGCCTGATGGAGTCTGGAGCCCAGGGAACCTCCTAAGGAGGGCAGTCTTGGGGCCTAGGGCAGCTCCGAGGGGAAATGAGGTAGGGTAGGAAGGGCCCGATTACCGCATACTTCAGTGCCTCCTTGAGAACAAGCTAGAAGATGTTCCTACATGATCCAGAGCAGGGGTCAGCAACTTACCCCCTGACCAAACCCAGCCCCCCACCTATTTTTGTAAATAAAGTGTTCCTGAAATGCAGCCATGCCATTCATTTAGGTATTGTCTGTGGTTGCTCTTGTCATACAAAGACAGGGTTGAGTAGTTGTACCAGAGATGGTGCTATAAAGCCTAAGATATTTATTCTTGACCCTTTATAGGAAAAAAAAAATTGTCAGTCTCTGCTAGGGCACTTCATTCACATAGACTACAGCATTTAGGATCACCAAACTTTGAGTCAGGCAGACTCGACTATGATATGAATGATAGCACCTGGAACTGTGCAGTGGATAGCCTGTTCAATGGTAAACATCGGCCCTGCTCAGGGAGGCTTTCCTGTAAGTTTTTAGATGCTCAGGAGTGGGAAGAAAGCAGTGTCTGGGAAATGTCAGCACCTCGCTGGGGGCCATAGTTCCTGCTGAAAGCTGCCAATGTGAGGTTGGGGAGGATCAGAGGAGGTGAGTCTAAATTTAGACTTTCCAAAGCCATTTTGTAAACCAGAGCCCCAGGAGTCCTCGAAAGGGGCGGTTGGCACACACCAGCTCGTCTCTGGTTTGCCTCTGCATGTTAAAAGCTGAATGCGTGAGAGGATAATTAATTGGCCTCAGATAAGAGATTGGTGGAAAGTTGGTGAGAAATCAGTGGAGAGGAGAAGCTCCACTGGACGGAGTCCGGGGGTAGAGCTTTCTGTTTGTGTGTTTTATTACAACGTTCCCCATGGAATCATGGGAGCCTTGCTGCCCTTAGAAGAATTACATGCATTCTTCTCCCTGAGTGTCATTTGAGCCCAACTGAGCCATGACCTTTCCGCCTCTCAAGGTGAATGCCAGCTCCCTAGTTCCCAGTCACACCTGTGATTCAGAGCAGCTCTGAGCCACCACCTCCAGATGGGGAACGGCTCTGCTTTGCTCTAGAAGTTTCATCACATCGAGAGCTGCCATCCACCCTCTGCCCAGGAGGGTACATCCAGGGTTGGGGTCTGGGACTCCCCAGGGCCGATGGGCCCACGCCAGCAAAGAAGCACTAATCCGAGACTTCTTAGGTAATTGGTATTTCATAATCAGTCCACCTGTGGGAAAAGGCAAAGGGTTTATTGCAGAAATTATAGAGAAATGATATGGGAAAACTTAGAAAATAGGAGGTTTGAGAAGGGATGAATCACAGTAAACTCAAATGGGAATAGAGAAATGATCAGATGAGGGCTGCCTGGTTTGTGTTGAAATGCTGAGAGAGGCAGCATCTCTGTTCAGAAATATTGGTTTGTCTGAGCAACCGAGGCTCGTGTGAAGAGCTCTGTAGCAATGAACACGTTGCATTGGGGCAGCAGCGGAAGGGAGGCCGGCTGACTGTCTCGGGAAGGTGGGCATTGCGGTTCTGTAGACGTAACAAGTGGACCGAAGGTAACGCCAGTCCCCGATTATGGTCTGAGTGCTGCTTCGTGTCCTGGACTTGAAGCTTAAAGTCAGGTTGAGAGATGGACACGTATAAAAAGTTAAATAACAGCCCAGATTAGTATATGGCAAATGTCAAACACAGTATATGCAGACGGATGTACAGGAGTTCAGAAAAGATTGGAATGTCACTGAGGACACTTCAGAGGGGAAGTGAGACTTCATCTGGACTCAGAATGATGGACAGGGTTTCAACAAGTGGGCAGGAAGCAGAACATTTCAGGAACTGGGAAGATGCAAGCAAAGAAGCAAGGAGGTTAAAGAGTATATTTAGGGGCCATGAGTTCAGTGGAGTAGCTGGAATAGAGCCTTCCCAAGGTGAAGAGGCACCTGCCAATAGTTTGTTGAGCAGACCACTCTCTCTCTCTCTCTCTCTCTCTCTCTCTCTCTCTCTCTCTCTCTCTCTCACACACACACACACACAGCAGCCCCTCTGTCTGTGAGAGGAAGAAGAAAGAGTTTTAAAAATAAATAGAGCCCCTCTTAATTATCCACAGATTATCTGCACTGCAGCTGATATGGAACAAATCCTGCCTGCAGCTTGCTGGTGACGTCATCTCCCTGTTTAGGTGCTCATTCCCGTCCTTCTCTATTTACCGCCCAGTGGGGGCCGGAAAGGGAAGAAGCCTTCAGTGTCTCCCTTCATAAAGCAAAATATACAATTGCCTCTGTTTGCTGTGCGCTTGGGAACCAGGCCAAGTGTACAGGTAGAAAGTGAAAGGAGTTCCAGTTTAGTTTCTATTCCCTGACTTGGGCAGCAGGAATTGGAGGAGGGATGGAATAGGGCCCCAGGTGGTTCTTTTCTTCCCCCGAATTAGGTGACCAAGTGGACTTCACTGCACAGGCCACAGATTGACTGAGTGGGTGGTCTCAGCACTATCTCTAACTGGCTTGGAATCTTCAAAGTGAATGGTGTTTATCAATTCCTCAAGTGTTTATTGACCCTGTCTGTGCTAGAAGCACTAAGCTGGCGTTCTTTGAGCCTCAGTGCCCTTATTTGCAAAGTGGAAACTCAGACTAGAATTGCAGTCTCTCAGTGGAGATGCTGGCATTATTCATTGATGGAGATGCTCGTCAGGATGGTTAGCAAAGCCGGCTCTGCCCATTAAAGCCCTGTAGTGACTCCTTGTCAGAGTAGCCAAAGAAGGCAGGACCACCCTCAGTTAAGGACCACTGGACTTGTTTGCTACAGTTGCTTCCCAATCTGAAATTCTGATTATTTTGTGCCTGGGCCCAATAAAAACATGTATAGTAGAATTACTGAAGGTTGATGAAACATCAGAATAGCAAGTACATCTTATTCAAGTATAAGGGAATTTTTAAGAGTAGCAGCAACAGGTAATATCTCTTGAGCAATTATCATGTTTCAGATTCTTGGCAAATTCCTTTCATTAGAAGTCTTTAGACAGCATCTGATTGTTTACTATTTCAGATCACTTGTGTCCTCTAATTTGTCCCCTTAATTTTAGATCATTGAGTTGACAATTGTCTTGCTTCATTTACCATTTGCAAAGTTCAGATGTGTACATAGCCTTGTAGGGGACCCTACGGTATGAAGAGAATTAAGTGGCTAGATTCACTCCTTTGCATAGGATACAGTATTTGTTCTCTGTATATATGTGGACTTAACAAACTTATGAAACCTGTGACTCCCTAAGAAGCTATAATATTGCCTTTACTTCAGAGATCTAACTTGCTATTTTTGCCATTTTTTTTCCTTCCCACTTAAGTCCTTTGCCTGTAATTTGAGTCAGGGGCAATCAGGATATGATCTGATTCATTGCTTTCAAGAGCTAGGTCCCCATTATCTAAAAGAATACAGTTCATCGTGCCAGTCCTACTGTCATGCTAAGAAGTCTGTGTCCTGCTTTGCTGTGCAGAAAGTTCCTTTTCTAGGGTGGCAATAAAATTTCCTTATAGTTTGTATGTATGCATTCTTGTCCTATTACATGGAAAGCAAGAGATGCAAATAATTAAATCTGTGTTTAGCAAATTCTCTCAAAATATTCAAAGACATTTGCAAAAGAAGGAGGAAAAGGGGTCCAAGTAGAAAAACAAATTTATTGATCCCTTATTTTCCATCTGCAATGAGTTTCTTTTTTCTGTTACCCTTCTCAGCTAGTGCTTCTGTGTGTGCTTGGAGGGCATAATGAATGATTTTTACAAAAGTCAGAGCTGATCACTGCCACCCACAGTTTGTGCATGTTAACCTTCAGGGAGAAGGCATTTACATTAAAGGCACACGAGCTGATGATCTTATCAAATCAATCCATCTTCTCTCTCTTCCAGGGGAGCGTTGCACACAGCAGACTGGGTGGCTTGGGCAGTGCAAAGCCTGGAATCCCCTGAGCAAGCAATGTTTCAGCTGGCTGGACAGATCAAATAACACTTGGGCTGGTTAACAAAAGGCACCCAAGTGGGAAGGTGTTGGAAGCTGAAGTGTGGAAATTTACCCAACATTGTTTCTTTGACAGGGAAGGAGACTCGGTCTGAAAGATGCTGCATTCCTGCCAGCCTCTCTGGGTCCAGCAGAACACAATCTCCTTCACGGTGATGTGGATGAGGGGGTGACAGAGGACGCTGCCTGCATCTGAAGTCTCCGGAGGGTCCAGGCTAGGCAGGTGAGACCCAGGTCTGGGACTTCAGGTGCAGCTTGGTGTAGAGCTCATGAAAGGTGCATGAATTTCTCCAGCTTTCTTCACCAACATTCAACAGACTTGTTTGGGCTTCAGAATCTGAGAGGAGCTGGTAGAAAGGAAAGCTGGCAGAGGTACCAAGAAGTCCCTACAAGCCTCTCAAATCCACTGTTGGGATCCCTTCATACTGCTTGGGACCCGGAGGGCAGCTCCCAGGCTGCCAGAGGCTGCGATACCACTAGACTTTGGACCATCTAAAGGAAAGGAACACAGCTCAGCATCGGCTCCACATTTGAGCCAGAAGGAACCTCTTATAACAAAAGATTTAAAGGGGAGAGTTTCTGCATCTTTACTTTGTGGTCCATCATGAGAGAAAACTTTCCATTCACATAGATAATGGGACTGGGTTTTCTTTCCAAGACACTGTATTTGAAAGAATCATGAGCCATGCTAAGCTTCCAGGGAGGCTCAGGGTACATGGGAGTTGGTGGACAGCCTTCCCAGGGCAAGGCTAAGGGAACAGTCTGAGCCTCCAGCTTCTGCAGCTCAGCAGGTATGGACAGATGCCACTCTTGTCCCCAGAGAGCCAGTGACATCACCAGGAGGAAAGGCATCCTTCAGCCTTGGGACTTGACACAATGAGGAGGGCTGGGGAAGCCAGGAGCTGGGACTTGGTCTTTCCTGACTGCCCCTCTGTCTCACGGGCAGCGCCTGACCACTGAGCCAACCATGGCCGAGAAGGGCGACTGCCTCGCCAGTGTCTACGGGTATGACCTGGGCGGGCGCTTCGTTGACTTCCAGCCCCTGGGTTTCGGCGTCAACGGGCTGGTGCTGTCGGCCGTGGACAGCAGGGCCCGCCGGAAGGTGGCGGTGAAGAAGATCACCCTGAGTGATGCCCGCAGCAGGAAGCACGCGCTTCGGGAGATCAAGATTATCCAGCGCCTGGACCACGACAACATCGTGAAGGTGTACGAGGTGCTGGGGCCCCAGGGCACCGACCTCCAGGGCGAGCTGTTCAAGTTCAGCGTGGCCTACATCGTCCAGGAGTACATGGAGACCGACCTGGCGCGCCTGCTGGAGCGGGGCACGCTGGCCGAGGAGCACGCCAAGCTGTTCATGTACCAGCTGCTCCGGGGGCTCAAGTACATCCACTCCGCCAACGTGCTGCACCGGGACCTGAAGCCCGCCAACATCTTCATCAGCACCGAGGACCTCGTGCTCAAGATCGGCGATTTCGGACTGGCGAGGATCGTCGACCAGCACTACTCACACAAGGTATGTCTGGCTGCAGCGGCTGAGACGGGCGGTCCATGGAATCCTCCAGAACGCTCAGTGTTCGAGAGGGTATTCCTAGCTCCAGTGGAATCAAAGGACTGGGGTCAGTACTTGGGGGGAAGCTGGAGGATGAGAGAAAGAGGGGAGGTCCGATTCTTAGTCTTGCCTCTGCCACGTGGCCAGGACCAATGATTCATGGCTCTCCCATAGGGGGTTGGATTAGATGATCCAGCTCTAAACTCTGTGGCTTTATAATTGTGCAGCTGGGGAGCTCCCCAGTGGTGTAGTGGTTAGGATTCCAGGTTTTTACTGCCGCGGCCTGGGTTCATTCTTATGGGGGATCCCGTAAGCTGTGTGGCATGGCCAAAAAAAAAAAAACTTGTGCTGCTGGTGAATTTGCCTCTAGCTCCTTTTTATCCCCGCCATCCGCCTAACCTCTTCCTCTCCATACCCTCTACTCAGGACTCCCCGGGAGGCCTCCCAGGGTTTGAGTCTGACTCTCTGGCTCATCTCGCCTCCTCCTTCCATCACAGCTGCCTGACACTGTGTTCCAGTCTCTCTGTGGACAGAGGCACGAACGGTGACTCTGATAAACTCATTCTCAGCGTACCTTACCCAGCGAAGGGCTCAGCTCTCCCAGGTCCCGCAATGCCCTGGACCCGCAGTGTGATGGTGAAGCCACAGGGTCTGGTTGCATGGTGGTCAGCTAAACGCTCCAGTGGCTGCAGAGATCAGAGCTGACCCGGCCACACTGACACTCGTTCTCAAGGCCTCTGACGACTTCTTACCTAATCCACTGGGCCCTTCAGGAGCTAGGAGTTCTCAAAAGTTCTGTTCTCCTTACCCCAGTTCCTCTGACTTTAGGGGAGCCTCTGAGCATCTCAGCCAGGCACCCCTCAACAGAGCTGTGGGGTGGCTGTGATTTCCAGCCTCCTGCCAAAACTTGTGGATCATGAACTTTTACTTCTGGGTTGGCCAAAAAGTTCGTCCCGGTTTTCCTGTAACATCGGGCAGAAACACCCGAATGAACTTTCTGGCCAACCCAAGAGAATACATGCATTCCACAGGAAGTGGGTGCACCATTACCTGTTACCAGCCACAGGGCTGGGGCAGGCAGTGAGTGGGGAGGGCATCTCTGACCTTGAACGTGTTCCGGCTTTCTCTCTGAGGCCCCCTTCCTCTGCTCTCCCCTACCACCCTCTCTGCCTCCAGCCAGAAGGTCACAGACACTCAGAAAAGGTGCTGACCGGCCTGGCGCAGCTGCAGTGGGGTGGCGGGGGGAGGGGGCTGGGGGCAGGGCTGCCTGACCCCCCTCCCTGGCTAGAACCTGGGCTCCAGCTCAGATTTCAGACCTCGAATCAGCCCAGCTGGCTCTCATTGCCTGGTGCCGCCTGAACCATGAGCTTGCCCTCTGTCCCCGCTCCTGCAGCCAGGCCATCTGTCAAAACTGACAGTCGAGTCTGTAGGAAGGAATGTCCACGGTGGGGGAAAAAAAAAAAAATGCCATTCCCTTCTGTCTTCCTAATCCCCTGTGCTGGTTCTCTTTTTTTCAAAGGAGCAGTGATTCCAAACAATTGAACCAAAAGTTTTAACCCAAATCTGCCCTTATTTGGTAAAAGGACCATAGAATCCGTGACACTGTTATTTCTGGGATGCCCAAAACCACCTTCTGGATTGGAATAAACCAGGACGTTTGGAAATAATAAAAGGAGCTTTTCTTCGATGCAAGTGAAGTGTTATTATGGGAACGGGCGCAGAACAGCACATGGTGGAGGCTTTCAGGAAAATGAGGGCGGGGGGTTGTTGGGGCAAACAGTGTCTGTGGCAGTGATTCCTAAGGAGGTGTGAGGAGGTGATGTTGTGTTGGAGGCAGAGACCTGGGCTCCCTTCTGGGGATGCTACCTGGGACAGTCACCCCCTGGGAGCCTCCATTTCCCCATCTTTGATAAAGGTGATTGTTTATGCCCTGCCTGCCCCCCTGGCTTGTGGTTATGAATCAAAATGGAACATAGAAGCAAAGTCCCTTAGAAAGTAGTAAGGACCCCCCCACCCCGCCCCGCTCAGAGTGCTGGCTGAGTACACGGGGCCTGGGAGCTATGCTGGGAGCCACGGAGGAGCCCCAGGTTCACTGACCACCAGCCGTGGCCGTGCGCCTGTCCTGCAGGGGTGGGAAGCCACCGTCTCTCTGGTTGGGACTTTTCATTTTCCTGATGCAGAGGAATTTAGATGCTCTGACTTACTCTTCCGTGGGCTCTCTTCAATAAAATTAGCTGTGGGAGGTTTAAAAAAAAAATGACTGGAGCCAGTGACAGGCCCAGTAGGTGCCTACATCAGCCCTGGGTTTGGCAGGCGTCCCCCACCCCCACCTGCCTCCTCCCTGGTATGCTGCCTTTAGCTTCCTCCCTACTCTTCCCCAAGTGATGACGAAAGCTTTATATTCGGTGCCTTTATCTGATTGCATTTAAATCAGTTCTCATTTAATTCTCATAATGCCGTGAGGCACTTTGGGCAAATGGTCCATTTTAAGATGGAGAGAACCGGCTTTCTCAAGATTACTTGGCTGACTGCGGCAGAAGGGACACAAGAATTTGGCCTTCTAGCATCTTTAAGGATGGTCTTTCCATGCGCCATTTCCTCCTTGGAGGCTGTCTGGCTCTTCCCTTCCTTTGAGTCCTCCCCTGCTTCCCCCCTGCTCCCCATAACCTGGATCTTTTAGCACCCACCATTGTCTGCTTTATGGTATTTCTGCCGGTGTCTCCTATGCTCTCTTAGGCTAAGAACTCCGTGGTTCTTGGCGGCATATCATGTTCATCTCGGTTTCCTCCAGGGAGTCTAATCCTGTACCCGAGACACGGCCCAGGTGACTGTGTTGACTGTCCTGAACAAATGGAAGAATTGTCATGGGCCAGCACGTTGCAGATGGCAAGCTAGTTGGGCTCACTGATTCCATGTGCTTAGAAGGTTTGACTCTCAGAAAGACACTTGGCATTCTTCCAGCCGACGGAAGTCAGAACGTGCACCTGCTCTCCCTGGTGTGTTTGGAGGACGACTGCCTTCACGTGAGCCGCTCTACACTTGACCCCTCTGAAAGCTTCAAGGATCCTACACTTGCACATTTGGGCTGCAGCCAGTGCCTGTGTGTGGGTTACAGCCCAGGGTCAGGGACGGGCTTTGCCATCTGACGGCGGGATCGGGAGCGGGGGGAGGAGCTGGACCTGGGTGCAGCAGCTGGTGCTCGTTGTCCTCATCGTAGCTTTGTCCTGAGTGGGCAGCAAGTCTCCTTCCCGTCCACGTCGCCCCTCGTCTAGCACAGGGCCTGGCCCAGGGTATGTGTCCACTGTGTTTGTCTCATGGAGAAAAAGGCCTTCTCTTCTCTGATGAGTGTGTGACAGCTTTGAGCATCAAGTTACAGTCAGCAAGCATTCTGGGCACATGACCCCTTCCCACACCACGCCGAGGGTCTTTGATTTTGCAAGGCAGAGGGCAGCTAGAGGCCCTGGTTGACCCACCCTGACAGTAGAATTTGGCAGTGGGTAGCAATGGGGTCCTCTGATGGCTCTCATCAGACACGACATGGGGGACCCCTGGTTTCTCTGTGTCATTCATCCTATGACCTCAGATCCTTTACCCTTGTGTAGCTCATTCCCAGACTAAGAGATTCCATAAGGAGACCTCCCAATCATCTGGTCCATTTCTTCCATTTCACAAATGGTAATACTGAGGCCTAGGAAAGAGATCTGTTTAAGAGCACACAAGGATTGGCTGAGCCAAGGGTACCATGCCCACTGTTCTTTTTCTGAGCTCCTTGCCAACTGTCTGATCTGTCAAGTGGGGCCATCATTCCCCTCCTGCTTAATTCATAGGATCCTTGTTAGCATCAGTGAAAGCAGGGATGTCAAGGGCTTTCCTGATGCACGAAAGGCTAAATCACTAACACAACCACTTGCCCAGTAGATGCCATGGGAACACCAGGCAGACACCCAGATGTCAGCTTCCCCTCCACCGACATATGGACCCAAGGCCGGGGGGGCGCACATGCTGCAGTCCACAGGGTGGCAAAGAGTCAGACGTGACCAAGCAACCGAGCAACCTGACGTGATGGCCGAAGGGCGAGTCAGGAGGCCCCACCTCCTGAGGGCGGCTGCCCGGCCTGTGTTCTTGTCATGAACCCTTTTCTGCCCGCCTCCTCGGCAGGCCTGCTAATTAGTTCCTTGTGTGTGTTGTCAAGAGGAGGCAGCTGGAAGATCAGAGCATGTTTCCCCTTGAATTTATCCTATTAGGGAGTAGATGAGCTCAAAAGAGGGGGGAAAATGTACTTTAAGACTTCACTAAGTTCTGTGTAAATTCTGAGAAATGTCAGGAGCCCCCAGGAGAGGGTGCTGAAGGCTGAACAGCACGTTGACAGCCTGATTAGCTGTGTGAACACGTCCCTC
This sequence comes from Muntiacus reevesi, assembly GCF_963930625.1. NCBI lineage: Eukaryota > Metazoa > Chordata > Mammalia > Artiodactyla > Cervidae > Muntiacus > Muntiacus reevesi. The sequence goes on from NC_089252.1 coordinate 47,851,714, forward strand.
CAGGCAGGGGCCTGTGAGGGGAAACCATCTTTTGTCCTTGCCGGGGGTTGCCAGCCGGCCTGCCTTTCCTGGGAGCGGTAAGCAGAGAAACCTGCAAAGGAAAGCAAGCAAGAAAAAGAGGCCCATAGCATATGTCTTGGTGGATCATTCGAGCAAGTGTAAGTTTTCTGCCAAGCTGGCCTGCCTTTGGGTCCTGACCCCTTTCTTTTGGGTTGACCAGAAGGTTGTTAAGATGCAGAAAGTTCCATAGGATGTTATGGAAAAACCTGGGCTTTCTGGCCAACCCAATCCTTCAGAACCCTCCATCTTCTTACCTTATAATTTGTGATTGGAATGCTCTCACACTCTGCCTCCATATCTCATGAAGATTTCCTTAGAAATCAACTAGTACCATCGTCCTCAAAGCGTGGCTCTGGACCAGCAAGCAGCATCAGCCTTACCTGGGCACTTGTTAGACATGCAGGTTCTCAGTTCCCATCTCAGACCTACTGGATCAGAAACTCAGCGTAGGGGCCCAGCAAGCTGCAGTTCAACACACCTCCAGGTGATTCTCATGAGGGTGAACTTTTAAGCATCACTGATCTGAAGATGTGGAGTAGCTTGTCTGTGAGCAAGCTACTTTTATTTTGTGAGCGTTCCTTATAGTTTTTTTTTAAATATTTGTTTATTTGGTTACATCAGGTCTCAACTGGGGCACGGGATCATCGTTGCATCGTGTGAGGTCTTGTTGCGCTGCACTGACTCTCTAGCTGAGCTCATGAGCTCAGTAGTTGTGATGTGAGAGCTTAGTTGCTCCGAGGCATGTGTGATCTTATTTCCCCACCCAGGGATCGAACCCATGACCCCTGCATTGCAAGGTGGATTTTTAACCACCATATCACCAAGGAAGTCCCCAGAAAGTGGACACTCCTGGTGTATCTGCTGATTCTTGCACTTTTGAGGTTCTCAAACTTGAGCTCAATGAAGAAGGCTAAGAACTCCTCCAAGGTAACATAGGTGTGTTTGAAGTAGGTACCTTAACCAAAAGGGGTACTTAATGGTGGTGATATCAGGCACTGTGATGGGGGAATTGTGAAGATGGTTTTAGCCAGGTTGACTTTCTTTTTTTTTTTTTTTTTTTTCTTCTTTATTTTTTTTTTATTTTTTTTTTTTTTAAATATTATTTTATTAGTTGGAGGCCAATCACTTTACAACATTTCAGTGGGTTTTGTCATACATTGACATGAATCAGCCATACAGTTACACGTATTCCCCATCCCGATCCCCCCTCCCACCTCCCTCTCCACCCGACTCCTCAGGGTCCTCCCAGTGCACCAGGCCCGAGCACCTGACTCATGTATCCCACCTGGGCTGGTGGTCCGTTTCACCATAGATAATATACATGCTGTTCTTTCAAAACATCCCACCCTCACATTCTCCCCCAGAGTTCAAAAGTCTGTTCTGTACTTCTGTGTCACTTTTTCTGTTTTGCATATAGGGTTATCGCCACCATCTATCTAAATTCCGTATATATGTGTTAGTATACTGTAATGTTCTTTATCTTTCTGGCTTACTTCACTCTGTATAATGGGCTCCAGTTTCATCCATCTCATTAGAACTGATTCAAATGAATTCTTTTTAACGGCTGAGTAATATTCCATGGTGTATATGTACCACAGCTTCCTTATCCATTCATCTGCTGATGGGCATCTGGGTTGCTTCCATGTCCTGGCTATTATAAACAGTGCTGCAATGAACATTGGGGTGCACGTGTCTCTTTCAGATCTGGATTCCTCAGTGTGTATGCCTAGAAGTGGTATTGCTGGGTCATATGGCAGTTCTATTTCCAGTTTTTTAAGAAATCTCCACACTGTTTTCCATAGTGGCTGTACTAGTTTGCATTCCCACCAACAGTGTAAGAGGGTTCCCTTTTCTCCACAGCCTCTCCAGCATTTATTGCTTGTAGACTTTTGGATAGCAGCCATCCTGACTGGCGTGTAATGGTACCTCATTGTGGTTTTGATTTGCATTTCTCTGATGATAAGTGATGTTGAGCATCTTTTCATGTGTTTGTTAGCCATCTGTATGTCTTCTTTGGAGAAATGTCTGTTTAGTTCTTTGGCCCATTTTTTGATTGGGTCGTTTATTTTTCTGGAATTGAGCTTCAGGAGTTGCTTGTATATTTTTGAGATTAATCCTTTGTCTGTTTCCTCATTTGTTATTATTTTCTCCCAATCTGAGGGCTGTCTTTTCACCTTACTTATAGTTTCCTTTGTTGTGCAAAAGCTTTTAATTTTCATTAGGTCCCATTTGTTTATTTTTGCTTTTATTTCCAATATTCTGGGAGGTGGGTCATAGAAGATCTTGCTGTGATTTATGTCGGAGAGTGTTTTGCCTATGTTCTCCTCTAGGAGTTTTATAGTTTCTGGTCTTACATTTAGATCTTTAATCCATTTTGAGTTTATTTTTGTGTATGGTGTTAGAAAGTGTTCTAGTTTCATTCTTTTACAAGTGGTTGACCAGTTTTCCCAGCACCACTTGTTAAAGAGATTGTCTTTTTTCCATTGTATATCCTTGCCTCCTTTGTCAAAGATGAGGTGTCCATAGGTTCGTGGATTTATCTCTGGGCTTTCTATTCTATTCCATTGATCTATATTTCTGTCTTTGTGCCAGTACCATACTGTCTTGATGACTGTGGCTTTGTAGTAGAGTCTGAAGTCAGGCAGGTTGATTCCTCCAGTTCCATTCTTCTTTCTCAAGATTACTTTGGCTATTCGAGGTTTTTTGTATTTCCATACAAATTGTGAAATTATTTGTTCTAGTTCTGTGAAAAATACCGTTGGTAACTTGATAGGGATTGCATTGAATCTATAGATTGCTTTGGGTAGAATAGCCATTTTGATAATATTGATTCTTCCAATCCATGAGCACGGTATGTTTCTCCATCTGTTTGTGTCCTCTTTGATTTCTTTCATCAGTGTTTTATAGTTTTCTATGTATAGGTCTTTTGTTTCTTTAGGTAGATATACTCCTAAGTATTTTATTCTTTTTGTTGCAATGGTGAATGGTATTGTTTCCTTAATTCCTCTTTCTGTTTTTTCATTGTTAGTGTATAGGAATGCAAGGGATTTCTGTGTGTTAATTTTATATCCTGCAACTTTACTATATTCATTGATTAGCTCTAGTAATTTTCTGGAAGAGTCTTTAGGGTTTTCTATGTAGAGGATCATGTCATCTGCAAACAGCGAGAGTTTCACTTCTTCTTTTCCTATCTGGATTCCTTTTATGTCTTTTTCTGCTCTGATTGCTGTGGCCAAAACTTCCAACACTATGTTGAATAGTAGTGGTGAGAGTGGGCACCCTTGTCTTGTTCCTGATTTCAGAGGAAATGCTTTCAATTTTTCACCATTGAGGGTGATGCTTGCTGTGGGTTTGTCATATATAGCTTTTATTATGTTGAGGTATGTTCCTTCTATTCCTGCTTTCTGGAGAGTTTTAATCATAAATGAGTGTTGAATTTTGTCAAAGGCTTTCTCTGCATCTATTGAGATAATCATATGGTTTTTATCTTTCAATTTGTTAATGTGGTGTATTACGTTGATTGATTTGCGGATATTAAAGAATCCTTGCATTCCTGGGATAAAGCCCACTTGGTCATGGTGTATGATTTTTTTAATATGTTGTTGGATTCTGTTTGCTAGAATTTTGTTAAGGATTTTTGCATCTATGTTCATCAGTGATATTGGCCTGTAGTTTTCTTTTTTTGTGGCATCTTTGTCTGGTTTTGGAATTAGGGTGATGGTGGCCTCATAGAATGAGTTTGGAAGTTTACCTTCTTCTGCAATTTTCTGGAAGAGTTTGAGTAAGATAGGTGTTAGCTCTTCTCTAAATTTTTGGTAGAATTCAGCTGTGAAGCCATCTGGTCCTGGGCTTTTGTTTGCTGGAAGATTTCTGATTACAGTTTCGATTTCCTTGCTTGTGATGACTCTGTTAAGATCTTCTATTTCTTCCTGGTTCAGTTTTGGAAAGTTATACTTTTCTAAGAATTTGTCCATTTCATCCAAGTTGTCCATTTTATTGGCATAGAGCTGCTGGTAGTAGTCTCTTATGATCCTTTGTATTTCAGTGTTGTCTGTTGTGATCTCACCCTTTTCATTTCTTATTTTGTTAATTTGGTTCTTCTCTCTTTGTTTCTTAATGAGTCTTGCTAATGGTTTGTCAATTTTGTTTATTTTTTCAAAAAACCAGCTTTTAGCTTTGTTGATTTTTGCTATGGTCTCTTTAGTTTCTTTCGCATTTATTTCTGCCCTGATTTTTAAGATTTCTTTCCTTCTGCTAACCCTGGGGTTCTTCATTTCTTCCTTCTCTAATTGCTTTAGGTGTAGAGTTAGGTTATTTATTTGGCTTTTTTCTTGTTTCTTGATGTGTGCCTGTAATGCTATGAACCTTCCCCTTAGCACTGCTTTTACAGTGTCCCATAGGTTTTGGGTTGTTGTGTTTTCATTTTCATTTATTTCTATACATACTTTGATTTCTTTTTTGATTTCTTCTATGATTTGTTGGTTATTCAGAAGCGTGTTATTTAGCCTCCATATGTTGGAATTTTTAACAATTTTTTTCCTGTAATTGAGATCTAATCTTACTGCACTGTGGTCAGAAAAGATGACTGGAATGATGTCAATTTTTTTGAATTTTCCAAGACCAGATTTATGGCCCAGGATGTGATCTATTCTGGAGAAGGTTCGGTGTGCACTTGAGAAAAAGGTGAAGTTGATTGTTTTGGGGTGAAATGTCCTATAGATATCAATTAGGTCTAGCTGGTCCATTGTATCATTTAAGGTTTGTGTTTCCTTGTTGATTTTCTGTTTAGTTGATCTATCCATGGTTGTGAGTGGGGTATTAAAGTCTCCCACTATTATTGTGTTACTATTAATTTCCTCTTTCATACTCGTTAGTGTTTGCCGTACATATTGCGGTGCTCCTATGTTGGGTGCATATATATTTATAATTGTTATATCTTCTTCTTGGATTGATCCTTTGATCATTATGTAGTGTCCTTCTTTGTCTCTTTTCACATCCTTTATTTGGAAGTCTATTTTATCTGATATGAGTATTGCGACTCCTGCTTTCTTTTGGTCTCCGTTTGCGTGAAATATTTTTTTCCAGCCCTTCACTTTCAGTCTGTATGTGTCCCTTGTTTTGAGGTGGGTCTCTTGTAGACAGCATATATAGGGGTCTTGTTTTTGTATCCATTCAGCCAATCTTTGTCTTTTGGTTGGGGCATTCAACCCATTTACATTTAAGGTAATTATTGATAGGTGTGGTCCCGTTGTCATTTACTTTGTTGTTTTGGGTTCACGTTTATACAACCTTTCTGCATTTCCTGTCTAGAGAAGATCCTTTAGCATTTGTTGAAGAGCTGGTTTGGTGGTGCTGAATTCTCTCAGCTTTTGCTTGTCTGTAAAGCTTTTGAATTCTCCTTCATATCTGAATGAGATCCTTGCTGGGTACAGTAATCTAGGTTGTAGGTTATTCTCTTTCATTACTTTCAGTATGTCCTGCCATTCCCTTCTGGCCTGGAGGGTTTCTATTGATAGATCAGCTGTTATCCTTATAGGAATCCCTTTGTGTGTTATTTGTTGTTTCTCCCTTGCTGCTTTTAGTATTTGTTCTTTGTGTTTGATCTTTGTTAATTTGATTAATATGTGTCTTGGGGTGTTTCGCCTTGGGTTTATCCTGTTTGGGACTCTCTGGGTTTCTTGGACTTGGGTGGCTATTTCCTTCCCCATTTTAGGGAAGTTCTCAGCTATTATCTCCTCGAGTATTTTCTCATGGCCTTTCTTTTTGTCTTCTTCTTCTGGGACTCCTATGATTCGAATGTTGGGGCGTTTCACATTGTCCCAGAGGTCCCTGAGGTTGTCCTCATTTCTTTTGATCCTTTTTTCTTTTTTCCTCTCTGCTTCATTTATTTCCACCATTTTATCTTCTACCTCACTTATCCTATCTTCTGTCTCCGTTATTCTACTCTTGGTTCCCTCCAGAGTGTTTTTGATCTCATTCATTGCATTATTCATTTTTAATTGACTCTTTTTTATTTCTTCTAGATCTTTATTAAACATTTCTTGCATCTTTTCAATCTTTGTCTCCAGGCTATTTATCTGTACCTCCATTTTGCTTTCAAGATTTTGGATCATTTTTATTATCATTATTCTAAATTCTTTTTCAGGTAGATTTCCTATCTCCTCCTCTTTTGTTTGACTTGGTGGGTTTTTTTCATGTTCCTTTACCTGTTGGGTATTTCTCTGCCTTTTCATCTTGTTTAGATTGCTGTGTCTGGAGTGGGCTTTCTGTATTCTGCAGGTCTGTGGTTCCTTTTTATTGTGGAGGTTTTACCCAGTGGGTGGGGTTAGACGATTGGCTTGTCAAGGTTTCCTGATTAGCGAAGCTTGCGTCAGTGTTCTGGTATGCAGATCTTGATTTCTTCTCTTTGGATCGCAATGGAGTGCCCAGTAATGAGTTTTGAGATGGGTCTATGTGTTAGGTGTGACCTTGGGCTGTCTGTATGTTGACGTTCAGGGCAATGTTCCTGCGTTGCTGGAGAATTTGCGTGGTATGTCGTGCTCTAAAACTTATTGGCTCTTGGGTGGTGGTTGGTTTCGGTGCAGGTATGGAGGCTTTTGTACGGTCACTTATTACTTAAAGATCCATGTAGTCAGGAGTTTTCTGGTGTTCTCAGGTTTTGGGCTTAAGTCTCCTGCTTCTGGATTTCAGTTTTATTCTTCCTGTAGTCTCAGGACTTCTCCAACTATACAGCACTGATAATAAAACTTCTATGTTAATGGTGGAAAGTTTCTCCCCCGTTAGGGATACCCAGAGAGGTTCACCGAGTTACATGGAGGAGAGGGAGGAGGGAGATAGAGATGGGCAGGAGGAGAAAGAGGGGGACTCAAGAGGAGAGAGACAGATCTAAGAAGTTGTCTGATCCCAGAGTGTTCTCCGTAGCCCAGACACCCACAAAGATTCACAGAATTGGATTGGGAAGAGAAGGGGAAAGGAGGAAATAGAGGTGTTCTGAGGTAGAAAACAGAGTCAAGATTGGGAGAGAATAATCAACACACTCGTGAATAAAAATGGGAGCTGAATATTGGATTCTTAAATGCTCACAATTTATATCATATACTGAAAAACAAAAATTAAAAATCTAGAGTAGAGGTTAGACTCTTAAAAATACTATATTAAAAACAAAAACCAAAACACACAAAAGAAATTTTAGAAATATATATGAAGTTTGGTATAAAAATAGGGCTTCTCTTCTTCTTTTTTTTTTTTTTTTTTTTTTTCCCCTTTCTTCTGTAAGGTTATAGTGGATTGAAAATGAAAATTAAGGCGTAGTAAAAGGAGTGCTAGAGGGCTTTAAAAGAAATAAGAGAAAAAGAAAAAGAAAATAGAAGAGAAGAAGAAAAAAGAACAGAAAAAAAGAAGAAAAAGAAGAAAAAGAAAAAAAAGAAAAAAGAAAGAGAAAAAAAATTGTTTTGCCTAATTAAAAAAAAATCGTAAAAATCTATGAAAGTTAAGGAGTAATGGGGGAGTAATAAGGAATTTTTAAAGGAAAATAAAAGAGAACCAAGAAAAAAGAAAAAAAAATTTTTTTTTCCTTACTTAAAAAAAAAAAGAAAAAAAAAAGAAGAAAAAAAAAAAAAAGAAAAGAAAAGAAAAAGAAAAAATATATCTAGGAATTTCTCTGGAGCTGTTGCGGTCAGTGTGGGTTCGGCTCAGCTTCAGATAGCTCCTCGTTCCAGCTTACACTTCTCGATATCTACAGGCCCTTCCGGTGTAGTCAGTCGGTGGTTTCTTCAGGGATTTTAATCTGTTGCACCGGTCCCTTCTGAAGCGGTTCCCTTTGTTTATTTGGGTTCTGTTGCTGGTCTCTTCCGCGCCTAATTTCCGCCCTGACACAGGGGGCGGAGGTGGATTCTTATTCAGGTAGCTAGTTCCGTCGCGCTGCGGGGAGGGGCTGTGCGGGGAGGGGCCGTGCGGGGAGGGGCCGGCGCTCCCGGGAGAGGCTTGCGCTCTTTTCTCGGTCTGCGCTGCTCAGGCTCCGGGCTGTTCTGTCTGAAGCGCGCGCCACGCTGCGCGCAGCTCCAGCCCTCGGGCGATTCACAAAAGCGCGGCACACAAAGCTGGGCCCGCGCTCGGGCCCCACGCCGCCCGAGCGGCCCAGGCAGCCAGGCGCCTGACGGGCGCTCTCTCCCCGGGTGCGGCGCGTCTTCTGCCCTGCGCGGTCCGAGTCTCAGTCCCCGCCGGCGCCAGTCGGGCGTGCGCGCCCTCTGCCCTCCGCGTCCCCAGCCCCAGTTCCCGCCCACGCCGGTCGGGCGCCCCCGCCCTCCGTCTCGCCGCGACCCTCCCGGCGGACTTCGGCCGCCGAGAATCTCGGTCCCTTTGTTCTGCGAACGGCCGGCAGTGTGTTCGGGCCGGTTAATTTTCTCTCTTGCTCTCCCACAGTTCAAGCTGGCAACTCACAAAAGCTCCCTCTGATTGTCCTCAGGGCGCTCAGGCCCGGATCCAGCCCCAAGTAATGCCGCCCGCTCCTCTCCGTTCCGCCCCCACTTGCTGGTTGCGGATGCGGGCGTCTGGGGTACTTTTCTGCTGGGAGTTGCTTTTAGGCTCGTAATCTGTGGGTTTTATTTATTCTATCCCTCCCAGTCAGATTCAAACTCTTGAGATTCCAACACTTCCCCCAGGCCCGCCAGTGCGAGGGTTTCCCGGTGTCTGGGAACGTCCTCTATTAAGTCCCTTCCCGGGACGGATCTCCGTCCTTAGCTCTTTTGTTTCGCTTTTTATCTTTTATATTTTGTCCTACCTCCTTTCGAAGACAATGGGCTGCTTTTCTGGGTGCCTGATGACCTCAGCTAGCGATCAGAAGTTGTTTTGTGAAGTTTGCTCTGCGTTCAGTTATTTTTTTGATGAATTTCTAGGAGAGAAAGTGGTCTCTCCGTCCTACTCCTCCGCCATCTTGGCTCCTCCCCCGCCAGGTTGACTTTCAAGGCTTCAGTCACATCACTTGGAAACCGCCTGGTCCACCATCCCTTGAGCTTGGTGGAAAACTGCACAAACAGTCCATCAGGAGTGCTGGTTCTGTTTAGGTTTAACTCTTTCACGAGAGTTAGGTGATACTGGGGCTTCCCGGGCTGCTCAGTGGGAAAGAATCTGCCTGCCAAGCAGGAAGGTGAAAGTGAAAGTGAAGTCACTGACTCTTTGCCACCCCATGGACTGTAGCCTACCAGGCTCCTCCGTCCATGGGATTCTCCAGGCAAGAATACTGGGGTGGGTTGCCATTTCCTTCTCCAGGGGATCTTCCTGACCCAGGGATTGAACCTGGGTCTCCTGCATCACAGGCAGACGCTTTACCCTCTGAGCCACCAGGGAAGCCTGCCAAGCAGGAGACATGGGTTTGATCCCTGGGTCGGGAAGATCCCCTAGAGAAGGAAGTGGCATGACACTCCAGTATTCTTTCCTGGGAAATCCCATGGACAGAGGAGCCTGTCTGGCTACAGTCCATAGGGTCGCAAAGAGTCAGACAGACTTGCAAAAAAACAACAAGGTGATACGAGCAATGATTTTAAAAAACATCTGCTTTTTATCCTGGTGTAAACTACCTCACTAGGTGTTATTTAAAGACAAGACATTGCTTTCACAGTTCAGTGAGACTGTTTGATTGAGGGCTCAGCAAATTACTGCAGTTTGTTAAGACTTGTGGTTCCAGGTCCCAAAGGAGGCAAAGAGGTACATGATGGAAAATGTATCAGCCAGCTTCCGAAGGCTGTGCACAGAGCGTTGATTAGCTGTGTTTTTGCTGGTGAAATTGCGCTGATCCACCACACCTCCTCCTCCTCTGGGCCACTCTGCATGCCTTTGATGGCTTCTTGTCTGTCTAGGCCAACATAACCCTCCTCTGCCTGCCTAGGCAGACACACAGATTCCTTTGAACCTGAACCTAGGGGGAGGAAAGTCCATTTCTGTGACTGAAATAGAGTCTTTGCTGCTGATCAAGAGAATGTCCATTTGTTGTTCTGTGTGCCTGTATTTTGCATGACTTCCACCTTGAGGATGCAGATAAGTAGGTGCAAGAAGGGAGGAAGGGCTTGCCTGGGATCCCAGAATAGGACTGGGGTCCACAGTGCAGGCACTGGGAGGGGTCCAGCCACTCCTGACATCCAGGGTTTCATGAGAAAGTGGACTCGTTGAAGGACAACTTGCTTGGAGGGGGCGGCCAGCTAGAAGTTCTTAAGCTGCTGAGAATGTTATTCTCAATCAAGTGGAGGTGAAAAGATTTATTTAAAAGGCTATGAAATATCTCATTTTAAAAGGGAAAACTATGACCTAGAGGATTAGAACAGAGATTGTTCTAGAGTTAAGTGTCTCTGAACCCGCAGACTGACCTGGAAAAGTTCATTTTGTTGGCTTTCAGAGCTTCCCTGGTTCCTACTGCACCCCTGCCTCCAAGAGCAGAGTCTTCATTCTGTCCCTAGGCCTCCTGGGTCCTTCTCTACCCACTGCCAGAACCCTACACCCAGGGAAGCAACCCCACTTAGCTCCAGTGGTGATATTATAAACCTTTAATAACTGGCCTGACCCAGGCACCAACCAATTCGAAAGGAAGCTGGCAGAGTCCTGGAGGTGCCCTGCTTGCCAGAAGTTGATCCTTTATTGCGCGATCGTAGGGATGTCTGGGAGTATCTGGGAATGAGGCCAAGGTGATGAGCGAGGGAACGGGGCTTGGAGCAGTCTACTTCCCAACCAGTCTGCAAGTACTTCATTGCTCTGACAGCTGGCCTGACTGTACCAGTGCATACCAGCCATCCTTTTCTGCCTTCCTCTGAATGTCAAAGTTCACTCTTCCCATACACCTGTGGGTCCGGTTCTCCACTGGGGGTGAATGGTTGATTAAATAGCACAAAGAGATCACCACCTCCCTCCTTACTGTCAACACCAGCCTACTCACTCACCTACTCACAATTAGAGCTGCCATCTCCTATGGTGAGCTCCAAAGCTCCAGATGAATTCAAGAAGCAGGAAGTCAGCCTTCTTGCTAGGAATGCTAGAGAGTGGCTAGTATTTTATGTAGTTCAGGCTTGCTGGTGACATATTCTTTTATCTAGAAAGTGTCTTTATTTTATTCTCATTTAAAAAGTTTATTTTCCCAGGACAGAAAGCTCTGAATCTATATTTTTCTCCTTCAGGACTTAAAAATGTCCATGCTTTATTTTCTATCTCTAACGTTTCTCGAGAGAATGTCTTCATATGGATCATTTTTCCTGTGTATGTAATGTCTTTCTCTAACTGCTTTCAAGATTCTTTCTTGATCTTTAACTTCCAGAAGCTTGATTGTGATGTGCCCAGGTATGGTTTTCTTTGTACTTATCCCATTTAGATAATTCATTGAGCTTCTCAGATATATGTATTTTCCCCCACCATATTTGGGATGTTTTCAGCAATCATTTTTTCCAGTCCCCATTTTCTCTTCTCCTTCCAGGCTCTGATAATGTGTATGTTACTCAGCTTGATATGTCGCAAAAGACTGTCTTCCAATCTTTTTCTTTTTCTGAATGGATAATTTCTACAGTTCTGTCTTCAACTTCCTTGACCTTTCCTTCTGCCATCTTAATTTGCTGTTAAGCTCATTGGATGAAGTTTTCATTTTGGGTACTGTACTTAACTGGAATTTCTATTTGGTTCTTTTTCATAGTTTCCACTTATATACTGAGATTTCCCCATCTTTTTACTCACTGGGATCATATTTTTCTTTACGTCCTTGAACATATGAAAACTGCTTTAAAGCCTTTACTAATTTGAACATCTGGGACATCTCGGCATCTGTTTCCTATTGACTTTGTTTTCCTTGAATTTGGGTCACTTTTCCTGCTCCTCCGCATTTCTGGTACTTTTTGGTTGGTTGTGGATATTACAGTTGAAACCCTGAAAGAAGCTTGAATTATATTGTCTTCTTTTAATGAGTGTTGAATTTTGTTCTGATGGGGAGTTAATTCACCCATAGTAAATTACAGGATCCTTGATCCTGTTTAAGCTTGATTTCATGCTTCAACAGGGCAGGCCTAGAGTGAACCTGACTCCAGAGCGTGATCCTTACTCCTGTGGTATGACCTTGCTGTTATCTCACTTTAATGTCTGGAATGTGAATAAGGAGTTTCCCCTTCTGGCTAGGTCGAAACTCCTACATGTCCAGGGTTTCTGCAACCTCTACTATCCGCGTTCTGCTGTAAGTTCCAAAGTAACTACTCTTTGCTAGATCTCACCCTGTGTATGTGCAGACCAGCCTTCAGCCAGAGGTCTGGGGGGGATTTCCCCCCACCTACAAACTCCTGAGCGCCTACCGCATGAAGCTCCTTCCTCTCCAGTATCCCGCCCCACGGGCTCCAGTGCTTCTGCAGCCGCAGACCCCAGCCTCTAACTCCTCAACTCAGCAGGACAGCCGTGCTCTGCTCCATCCCAGCTTCCTGTGCGGTGGTTCGGAAATCTAAGCAGGCAGAGCGACAGGTGAACACGAAGCTCACCTGATGTGTTCCTTTCCCTTCTCTCAAGGATCATGTACAGCCTCTTCAGTTCAGTCGCTCAGTCGTGTCCGGCTCTCTGTGACCCCATGGACTGCAGCACGCCAGGCCTCCCTGTCCATCACTAACTCCCAGAGTTTACTCAAACTCATGTCCATTGAGTCAGTGGTGCCATCCAACCATCTCATCCTCTGTTGTCCCCTTCTCCTCCCGCCTTCAATCTTTCCTAGCATCAGGGTCTTTTCAAATGAGTCAGCTCTTTGAATCAGGTGGCCAAAGTATTGGAGTTTGAGTTTCAGCATCAGTCCTTCCAATGAACACTCAGGACTGATGTCCTTTAGGTTGGATCTGTTTGCAGTCCAAGGGACTCTATTGTTGAATCCCTAAAAACTGCTGTGTATATTTGTTTTGTTTTATACTTGATTTCAGCAGGAGGGCAAATCCAGCACTGGTTACTCCATCATGATCAGAAATGGCCAGCCCTAACATTTCATGATGTACAGATCTGCGTGGCTGAGAATCTTTTCATGCTAGCACACAAGCACCTTGAAGGAAGTGTTGATGACTTATCTCTACATCCCTGTAGCATGTTTAATGAATATTATTAAATGGAATGAAATGAGAGTCTGGGAGTAAGTGTTGAATAACGTGTTCCTCCTTCGTTTATGCCTAGGAGATGTGCTGGGAAGGGAACTCTCTTCAGATAGCATCTTCCATCCCTTCAGTCTTGGTGGGAAGGATCCCAGTTGTTCCAGTACTGGCTCCAATCTACTTAGGGACTCCAAGGTTATAAATGTCTCAGGAACATGACACACTGCCTTATTCTATAGGCAGATATTCCTATGTTGATACTGAAGAAGATGGATTAGAAAATTGGATCAAATCCTTTTTCATTTTCTCCTGAAATGTGATTTCTTCCTTCATCCTTTACTGTGGTAGTCTGTTGAGGAGACAGCAGTATCGAAACAGAAGACTCAAGGGGAGCATCAGATTGCTATGTTTATCCTTACTTTCATGGGTAGCTTCTCAGTCAGTACCATACTTGGAGCTGGGAGAGAACAACCTTTACCTGTAGCCTCATTTGCTCCCACCCCCATCATCTTTTGCCGTAACATCACTGACTTCTCATCATTTTCTGGAAAATACCTGGTGATAGATCTAGTCCCCCACACTGTCCCCTCTGCTCCCACATATACCCCTACTTACCCCCGCAAACTCCACTCAAAAGCCCCACTTCTGTAAAGCTTCACCTGCTCTCCAGGGAGAGTTAATTACGCCTTCCTCTGGTTGTCCTTAGCAGTTATCTCCATGCTATTGTGATTATTTATCTTATACATTTATGATGATGCCTCTACCCCAATAGATAGTAGGGTCCTTAGTAAAACAGTATGTATCTCATTCATCATATGAAGACGCTGAGGCACAGACAGTAACTCGTGCCAGTTCCCCCAGCTAGTAAATGGCAGAGTTGGGTTTCAAAGTTTCAAAGCCTAATAGAATAACCACCTCATAGTGCCTTCAGAGGTCATGCTTTATCCACTGAGCATACTGCCTTGTTGGCTATTTACAGTGTTTCTAGAGGTCACATATTCTGACTGTCCTTTCACTGACCGACCTACTTGTCACACCCTTTCCTAAAATCTTCCAGAACAGATACCTTGTGAAGTCAGTGGGAGCGTGACATCTCTGCTCCATAAATGACTCTCCATTCACGTTGTTGGTATTTTGTTGTTGTTCAGTCGCTCAGTTGTGTCTGACTCTCTGTGACCCCATGGACTGCAGCACACCACATTTCCCTGTCCTTCACCATCTCCTGGAATGGGCTCAAATTCATGTCCATTGAGTCAGTGATACCATCCAACCATCTCGTCCTCTGTCATCCCCTTCTCCTCCCACCTTCAATCTTGCCCAGCATCAGGGTCTTTTCCCATGAGTCAGCTCTTCACATCAGATGGCCAAAGTACTGGAGCTTCAGCATCAGTCCTTCCAATGAATATTCAGTGTTTATTTCCTTTAGCATTGACTGGTTTGATCTCCTTGCAGTCCAAGGGACTCTCAAGAGTCTTCTCCAACACCACAGTTCGAAAGCATCAATTCTTTGGTGCTCAGCCGCCTTTATGGTCCAGCTCTAACATCCGTACATGACTACTGGAAAACCATAGCTTTGACTAGACAGACCTTTGTCGACAAAGTAATATCTCTGCTTTTTAATATGCTGTCTAGGTTGGTCATAGCTTTTCTTTCAAGGAGCAAGTGTCTTTTAATTTCACGGCTGCAGTCACCATCTGCAGTGATTTTGGAGCCAAATAAATAAAGTCTGTCATTGTTTCCATTGTCTCCCCATCTATTTCCCATGAAGTGATGGGACTGGATGCCATGATCTTAGTTTTTTGAATGTTGAGCTTTAAGCCAACTTTTTCACTCTCCTCTTTCACCTTCACCAAGAGGCTCCTTAGCTCCTCTTCTCTTTCTGCCATAAGGGTGGTGTCATCTGCATATCTGAGGTTATTGAAATTTCTCCCAGCAATCTTGATTCCAGCTTGTGCTTCCTCCAGCCTGGCATTTTGCATGATGTACTCTGCATATAAGCTAAATAAACAGGGTAACAACATACAGCCTTGACATACTCCCTTCCCAGTTTTGAACCAGTCCATTGCTCCATGTCTGGTTCTAACTGTTGCTTCTTGACCTGCATACAGGTTTCTCAGGAGGCAGGTAAGATGGCTTGGTATCCCCATCTCTTTAAGAATTGTCCACCATTTGTTGTGATCCACACAGTTAAGGCTTTAGAGTAGTCAGCGAAGCAGAAGTAGTTGTGCTGATATTTTGCAGGGCAGCCATGTCACCCTATCGGCTCATATTGAGGTTGTAGCCAACTAACTTCTGTTAAGTTTGGTATCCCCTATTCAGGTCCATGGGCTTCCCTGGTGGCTTAGAGGATAAAGCATCTGCCTGCAATGTGGGAAACCTGGGTTTGATCCCTGGGTGGGGAAGATCCCCTGGAGAGGGAAATGGCAACCCCCTCTAGTACTCTTGCCTGGAAAATCCCATGGATGGAGGAGCCTGGTAGGCTACAGTCCATGGGTTCGCAAAGAGTTGGACACGACTGTCTATTTGTTTGTTTATTCACATTCATATCGTTGATTTTTAGCCCAAGTACCAAACTTTACCCTTCTACCTGATAAGTCTCACCTTCCTGGCTTCTGGCAAATATTCCAGCCTGACAAGATCTTTTGGCTCTTTGCTTTATCACGTAATCTTATCCCATACAGTTTCATAATTCACAAGCCTATTTTCTATGACTTCACCCATATCACCATTTTAAAATGTGTGAAGAGATTAGGTGAAAGGCTTAGTCTCATGGCCACCAGCTACTTCCTTCCAGGGTGACACTGACCCTAATTCAGAATTCTTTGGGTTTAGTTGTCCAACCAGTTGTGAATTTACATAATTTTATAGTGATCTGACCAATGTTTCTTCATCGTCCACAAAGATGTCCTAAGAGATTGAGCTAAATGCTTTATTGAGATTCAGGGACATCGTCTATAGTATCCTCTCATTCTACCTCAGTACAATTTAAAATTCATCCCAAAGTAAAAAATCCCAATTCAACCTGCATAGCCAACTATGATTCCTAGATACATGGAACTCAGATCTTGGCAAATACTACCTCTTTACTTAAAGAAAACCCGAGACATGAAAATTTAAACTTAACAAATTCATGTTGGAGGGTAAGGCATGGTTAAGTACACTATGTTCATCCATTAAATAGAAAGATATACAGCCATTTTCAATGGTGACTTTGAAGCGTTTAGAATAATGTAGAAACTGTATATGTAATAAGGATTAAGGTTTAAAAAGGAAGATACAGAATTGGATGGATGGTATGATCATAACAGTTTAAAGCAAGGAGAGAAGAGAAGAATGATATATAAAAAACAGACGAGAAGGAAAAACTCCAAAATGCTAATGACTGGACTATACATGGTGTGTTTTTTTTTTTTTCCAGTCATTCCAAAAGTACAGTGTAAACATGCACACTTTTTAAAAATATTTATTTGTGGCTGTGCTGGGTCTTCGTTGCTCCAGTTGCAGTGAGCAGGGTGGAGAAGGAAATGGCAACCCACTCCAGTATTCTTGCCTGAAGAATCCCAGGGACAGAGGAGCCAGTGGGCTGCCACCTATGGGGTTGCAGAGAGTCGGACACAACTGAAGTGATGACTTAGCAGCAGCAGTGAGCAGGGGCTCACTGCAACAGTGAGAGCTGCGGCATGCGGGCTTCTCACCGCAGTGGCTTCTCTCGTCGTGGAGCATGGGGTCTAGCTCCTGCGGGCCTCCGTAAGTGTGCAAGGGCTAGGCAGGTGTGGCTACCAGGCTCTAAAGCACAGGCTTAAGGCTGTGGCACACGAGCTTCGTTGCTCTGCAGCACGTGGGATCTTCCCGGACCAGGGATCGAACCTGTGTCTCCTGCATTGGCAGACAGATTCTTTACCACTGAGTCACCAGGAAAGCCTGAACATGCATAATTTTGTCCCAGTGATCTCTTCCTGTAGGAAGCTGGGGAAGTTTGTTTGCTGGGTGGGAAGGTAGTAAGCTTGCAAGAACATGTTTATTGCAAAAGAGGTAAACTCAGATCATGTGGCCTCTAAGAGCTCCGGCCCAGGAGACTGAAGATGCTGGCCCTCGGCTGCATTCTGCCTGGAGGTGCCTGTGCTGGCGAGTGTGTGAATATTACCTCCCCACCCAGGGTGGCAGCTGTGCCCTGCCCACTGCCTCCGTGGGAACACGGGACAGGCTCTCCTGGGTGTGCTATCCCCTGGGAAGCAGGACCATCCCCCCTCAGAGGCAGGGTGGCCAGATGCTCACTGCTGCCGTGGAACCCTGAGCAAGTTACTTCACCTTCTTCACAAGCCTCTGACGGCTGGCTCCATCCTCTCATGATAGATTCTACTTCTCAGGGCTGTGTGAGAGTCGAGAAGATGATGTCTGTAATGTGTGCGTCAGCTGTCTCGGAAGGACTCAGTGAACAGTAGCTCCTTTTTTTTTTTTTTTTTTTTTTTTTTTACTATGATCATGAATCACCATTGGAGGGAATTCTGATACTTGAAATTTGACCACTAATGATGCCAAAACTCAGCCTCTGTACACCAGTGCCGAATCGATTCTCAAAAGTTTTGGGTGAAGTAGAAAAGTTTTATTGACATGGCAGGCTCACACTCTCAAATCTGTGTGTCCCAAGCTGGGGGGATTTGGTGAGGAGTTTTATAGCAGTGGTTGGGGTCAGGGGAGGTTGCTAATAAGCATCAGAGTTTGTGTGGGGTCTGGCTCAGATGGTAAAGAATCCACCTGCAATGAGAGAGACCTGGGTTGGGAAGATCCCCTGCAGAAGGGAACGGCCACCCACTCCAGTATTCTTGCCTGGAGAATTCCATGGACAGAGGAGCCTGGCAGGCTACAGTCCATGGGGTCGCAAAGAGTCAGACAGGACTGAGCAATTTTCACTTTCACTGCATTTCTTTAATCTGACCTCAGGTGGTCTCCTGATAAGCGTCTCTGGTTCTTGAGGTTATCAAACTGTGACCTTCTTTCTGGAATGAAGAATGCTTCATCAAGTTAACATCTTCCATTTGTTGGAAGTTTCAGTTCTGTAGACGAGTTCAAAGATATCGCGTGTATCCTTTGAGGCAGAACCAGGCCCCTGCCCAAGCCTGCACTATATTGTTTCTTCACTGCAACTCTCTTGCCTCTACATCCCCTCCCATCCCTATTAGTAACTCTTTGAACCTGCCCTTTAGGACTCAAACACAGTCATGGAGGCGGAAGCCTATTTCCTACAAATAAGAAATGGGGGACACAGAATGGCTTCCACGCCCAGGAGCCCCACAGGGTCCTGCTCAGTTTCACTAACAGTAAATTTTATTGAGACAGTTGACCATGTTTTATTTTCTCTTCTAAGATGCAAATGGAAGGAGTGAAGAGGAAAAGTTCAGAAAGCCTTTATTTGAATGCACTTGTCAAAATGGATGGATTAGGAAGCAGTGCACTGGGGGAAGTGTATTTAACCCAAAGAGGGACCAGAATAGGGAGCTGCCTGCCTTAGTTTCAACACTTTGGCCATTTAGCCAAAGTGATTCTAGTACAGAGGTTATACACTGAGTGATATTCAAAATACTTCATTGCTCACGTTTGGGACCAACCAATCAAAACAGATGTTGGTAATGACCAATCAGCATGGATCCTGGTTGCTATGAGCACCCAAACCCCTACCTCTGCATACCTCACCCTACAAAGCCTGGAGAGCAGGCCTGGCCTCCCCAGAGAGGCTAATTTAGATGAGCAGCAGCTCCACATCTGGGCACGCAGAGCAGTAATCGAGCGCCAAGCCCTGGTCCCAGAGCTGCCCTGTGCTCTTATTCCTGCTTCCTTCTCTTGTCCATGACCTCATGCTTGCCCTCTGCTCTCCACCACACCTCTGACAGCAGGCATGGAGGAGCTGTTCCTTAGTCTCCCTGCTGGGCCATGCTGGCCCCTCCTGTGTCCCCAGATGACCTGGACGGCAGGTTTTCAAGATGTCAGGGCCTCTGGAGTATGGCCATGAAGATGTTCTTCTGTGTTGCACCTTCTACACAGAACTGCCGCCCTCTGCAGAAACCATGCATTCTCCTGGAGGTGATCTCAGTTAAACAGTTGTGATCTGCAGGACTCATCTTCTTGGAGATGAATATTTCCCATTTTACATCCCTACACTGTTTATTTTGGAATTGGAGCCACAGTTCCCTGTGTAAGAGAGCAAGCCCAGAGTGACCATCCCGGCCTGGCTTCACAGGCCAGCACCCTGGAAGGAGGTTGTCTGTAGATTATGTGATGAAGGCAGAGGAGTCTGAAGCCAGAAGACTAAGCTTGTAAGTCTGGTTGTCTTGGCTTTTTATGTGAGCTCTGTTCTGTGGTCACCAGCTGCCCTCAACCCTGACCCCAACCAATTTGCATATGGTGGGTGGGTCAGACGCTAATGAGAGTGTAAACAGGTGATGGCTACTATAGCTAAGGGACCAATATCGTCATTTCAAACCTGAAGATTTTACTGCAGTTCACAATAGTGCATCCTGGAAATTCTTTCCCATCCTTGATAACTCTGGATCCTCCCACCAACCCTCTGAGCAAGGCAGGTCACATTACTTACTGTTCTCACTTGACAGCTGAGGACTAGGGAGCCCCAGGGGTTGAGAGGTTCATCTAAGACCCACTGCTAATAAGTAGCAGAGGTGGACCAGGCCTGCCTCTAGGGACCCGGAGCAGCTGATGCAACTGGGCTCAGCTTCAGAACTCGAGAACTCCCCTGCTGCCTTCCATGATGAGGGAAGAGTCATAAAACAGGGGGCACTTGATTCTGCTTTCCCAAGGGGACACGAGACAAACAGAACAGTTCTGTGACCTTCCCCACACCCCATGGTGAGCAGAGAGGGAACCAAGACAGGAACTGATGGTCCATGTGTCCTCGGCCCGCCCTCCTCTCTGCAGGTCTCTTCCCACGTCCCTCCTGCTGTCCCCAGCACTCCCACAGGCCTCCTCCTTCCATCTCTCCCCACTGGACACTTACTGAGGCCCAGGGTCTGCTTCTTGGGAACACAGGCTCCCACCAAGGGACCAGAGCTTGGTACCCCAGCATTCAGCCAGCTGGAAAAGTGCTACCAGCTAGCGTATCCCTTTTTCAGTAGGATACTGGCTTATATTTGCCTTTAAACTCTTTTAAAAACAGTTCAGCTGAAATAAACAATTCACCCATTTAAAGTGTACAATCCAATGGCTTTAGCATATTCAGAGTCATGCATGTAGTACCAGAATCAATTTTAAAACTTCTTCAAACATATTCCAAAGAGATCTCACCCACCTTAGTCACCATCCCCCAAAGTCTCCATACCTCCCCACCATCCTAGGCAAGCAAGAAATTTTCTTTATAGATTTGCTTATTCTGGGCATTTCACATAAATAGAATTGTGCAATATGTGATTCTTTGTGACTGACTTCTTTTATTTAGTGTTTTCAAGATTCATCCATGTGGTGGAAGATTTTAGTACTTCCTTTCTTTTTACTGCTAAATAACATTCCACTGTATGTACAACATTTTGCTTATCTATTCCTTAGCTGATGGATATGTCAGCTGTTTCCACTTCGGGGTGTTTTGATTAATGCTGCTATGAACGTTCATGTACAAGTTTTGAGTTTTGAATTACAGAGGTTTTCATTTCTCTTGGATTATATACATAGGAGTTGAATTATTGAGTCATATGGTACCATTGGAGGAATTACTAGGATGTTTTCCAAAATGGCAGCACTGTTTTACTTTCTCACCAGCAATGTATGAGGGTTCAGTTTCTCTAAATATTCACACACTTGAGATTTTGTTTTTATTCTAGCCATCCTAGTGGGTGTGAAGTGGCATGTCATTGTGGTTTTGGTTTCCATTTCCCTGATGTCTAATGATGTTGAGTATCTTTTCATGTTTATCGTTCATTTGTGTATCTTCTTTGAGGGACTGTCTATTCATATCCTCTGCCCATCCATTTTAAAATTTTTATAGAATTGTACACATTCTTTACATATTCTAGATGCAAATCTCTTATCATATAAACAGTTTGCAAAAAAAAAAATTTTCTTCCATTCTTTGGGTTATTCTTTTACTGTCTTGGTGTTACTCTTTGAAACCAAAAGTGTTTCTTTTTGATGATATCCAGTTGATGTACTTTTTCTTTTCTTGCTCTTGCTTTTGGTGTCAAAACTAAGAAACCATTGCCTAATCCAAGTTCATGAAGATTTAACCCATCATTGGTCAAAGTTTATAGTTTTAATTCTTACATATGGGTCTTTGATGCATTTTGAGTTAACTTTTATATAAGATGTGAGATTTTTGTCATAAGTTTTGAAATCAGGAGTGTGAGTCTGACAACATTGTTCTTTTTCAAGATTGTTTTGTCTATTTAGGTCATAAAAAAGGACACATTCTGTAATAAGGATGAATCTTGAAACTGTTAATGCTAAGTGAAAGCAGTCAGTTACAAAAGGCCACATACTGTATGAATCCATTTATATGAAATATACAAAATATAAGCAAATTCATAGAGACAGAAAATATATTTGTAATGTTAGGGGCTAGAGGTTGGGGAAAAATGGAGTGTGACTTCCAATAAGAATGAAGTTTTATGTTGGGGTGACAAAAACATTCTGGAATTAGGTAGTAATGATGCTTGTATAACCTTGCCAATGTACTGAAAACCATTGGATTCTTAAATAGTGAATTTTATGATATGTGAATTATATCTCAAAAAATTAAGAAACAGATCATTTGAATATCACTGTATCTAATTAAGAAATTAAATTTGTAGTTAAAAACTACCCCACAAAGAAAACCCCAGGCCCAAATAGCTTCATAGGTAAATGTTACCAAGTATTTAAGGAAGTAAGTACCAATTCTATAAGCTCTTTCAAAATATTGAAGAGAATGGACTACTTCTCAGTTCATTCTAAGCAATACCGTGAAGCAAAACCTGACAAAACCATTACAGGAAAACAACAGATTAATATTTCCCATTAACACTGATATAAAATTTCTAAACAAAACTAGCAAATTGAATTTAGCAACATATAAAAAGGAAAATGCACATCAGTCAAGTATGTTTTATCTCAGGAATGCAAGTTTGGCTTAATATTTGAAAATCAATGTTATAACCATTTTGGAAAATGATTTGCAGTTTCTTTAAAAGTTAAACTTACATCTACCATGATTCAGACATTGCACTTCTATATATTTACCCAAGAGAAATGAAAGCATATGTGCATACAAAGATTTGTGTATAAATTTTATAGCAGCTTTCTTTTCACAGAGAAAAACTAGAAGCCACCCAGATCCATCAACATCCATGTGAACAAACTAGGTCCTACTCAGCCTTCATAGAGTAACCAGAGGGGGCTGCACTGCTGGGATTCATTGGATACCTTCTACAGAAGGCCACTTCTCCAAGGTCGGGAAAGGTACCACCCTACCAGATATATAAAAATAAACAATAAAAACCAGCAATTTAGGTGAAATTAGGCAGAAGAGCAACATGTTCCACATTAAGAAATAAAATTTTTAAAAGCCCAGAAAAATAACCAAGTGAAGTAGAGATACACAATCTACCCAAGAAGGAGTTCAGGGTAAGGATTGTAAAGATGATCAAAGAACTCAGGAGAAGTGATGCACAGAGGAAGAAATTAGAAGATTTAAACAAAAAGAGTTAGAAAATATAAAGAACAAACAGAGATGAAGAATATAGTAACTAAAATGAAAAATATACTAGAAGGAATCAGTAGTAAACTAAACGATATAGAAGAATGGATCAGTGAGCTGGAACACAGGAGTGGAAATCACCAATGCTGAACAGAGAAAAGAAATGAGGCCAGTTTAAAAGACCTCTGCGACAACATCACACACACTCATATTTATGTTATAGGGGTCCCAGAAGGAGTAGAGAGAAAGGAACTGACAACACACTTGAAGACATAATAGCTGAAAAACTTCCCTAACCTGGGAAAGAAAACAGACATCCATGTCCAGAAAGAACAGAGTCCCAAACAGAATTAACCCAAAGAGAAACACAAGAGTCTCTGTAAATGGCAAAAAAAAAAAAAAAAATAGAGTATTAAAAGCAACAAGGGAAAAACAACAAATAACATACTAGGGGACTCC
Organism: Muntiacus reevesi; assembly: GCF_963930625.1. Classification (NCBI taxonomy): domain Eukaryota; kingdom Metazoa; phylum Chordata; class Mammalia; order Artiodactyla; family Cervidae; genus Muntiacus; species Muntiacus reevesi. The sequence continues at coordinate 47,874,985 of NC_089252.1, forward strand.
CATAAGGCTATCCACTGACTTTTCAGCAAAAATTCTGTAGGCCAGAAGGGAATGGCATGACATATTTCAGCTAATGAAAGAGAAAAACCTACAACCAAGAATATTCTACCTGAGTAGAAATTCTACCTGAATGAGAGCAAGGCTCTCATTTAGATTTGCTGGAGAGATCAAAAGAAAAAAAGAGAGAGGACCCAAATCAATAAAACCAGACATTTAAAAGGAGAAGTTACAACTGATAGCAACAAAATACAAAAGATCATAAAAGACTACCACAGATAACTATAGACCAATAAAATGGACAACCTAGAAGAAAGGAACAAATTCTTAGAAATGTGTAATCTCCCAACACTGAATCAGGAAGAAAGAGAAAATATGAACCAACCAGTTACCAGTAATGAAATTGAATCAGTGATTTAAAAAAATAAACTCCCAACGAACAAAAGTCCACAACCAAATGACTACACAGGTGAATTCTACTAAAGATTTAGAAGAGTTAACATGACTTCTTCTCAAACTATCCCAGAAAAATATCCCCCCAAAAATTATCCCCCCCCCCAAAAAAGCACCAAAGAAGTGCTTCCAAACTCATTCTTCAAGGCCTGCATCATTCTGATACCAAAATCAGACAAAGATACTGCAAAAAAAAGAAAATTACAAGCCAATATCATTGATGAACAAAGATGCAAAAATTCTCAACAAAATATTGGCAAACCAAATCCAATTGTACATAAAAAGGATCACACACCATGGTCAAGTGGGATTTATCTCAGGGGTGTGAGGATTTTTCAGTATCTGCAAAATTAATGTGAAACACCACATTAACAAGCACACGCATGCTCACTCACTCAGTTGTGTCCATCTCTTTGCGACCCCACGGACCGTGGTCTGCCAGGCTGCCTGTCCATGGGCTTCTACAGGCAAGAAAACTGGGTTGCCATTTCCTCCTCCAGGGTATCTTCCTGACCCAAGGATCAAACCCATGTCTTCTGTGTCTCCTGCATTGGCAGGCAGATTCATCACTGTGCCATCTAGGAGGCACCACATTAACAAATTGAAGAATAAAAAGCACATGATCACCTCGTAAGTTTAGAAAAAGTTTTTGATAAAATCATTATCCATTTATGATAAAAACTCTCCAGAAAGTGGGTATAGAGGGAACCTACCTCAACATAATAAAGGCCATATATGACAAACCTACAGCTAACATCTTACTAAATGGTAAAAAGCCTACACTCAGAATTAAGACATGGATGCCCACTGTCACCACTTTTATTCAACATAATGCTGGAAGTCCTAGCCCCAAAAATCAAACAATAAATGAATCCAACTTGGAAAGGAAGAAGTAAAGCTGTCTCTGTTTGCAGATGACATGATAATATACATAGTAAATCCTAAAGTCACCACCAGAAAACTACTAGAGCTCATCAATGAATTGGTAAAGTTTCAGAATACAGAATTAATATACAGAAAGCTGTTGCATTTCTATATACTAACAAGCTATCATAGAAATTAAGCAAACAATCCCATTTACCACTGCATCAATAAGAATAAAATACCTAGGAATATACCTACCTAAGAAAGTAAAAGACCTGAACTCAGCACACTCTTAAGACACTGATGATAGAAACTGAAGATAAGATAGACGGAAAGATACGCTGTGTTTTTGGACTAAAAGAATCAATGTTGTTAAAATGACCATACTACCCAAAGCAATCTGCAGATTCAGTGCAATCCCTATCAAAATACCAATGGCATTTTCCACAGAAACAGGACAAATAATTTTTAAATTTATATGGAAACACAAAAGCCCATTAATAGCCAAATCAATCTTGAGAAAAAACATAGCTGAAGGTATCAGGCTCCCTGCCTTTAGACTATACTACAAAGCTACAATAATCAAAATATTAATGGTGTTAGCACAAAAACAGACATATAGATCAATGGAACAGACTAGAGAACCCAGAAATAGACCCACACACTTAAAGTCAATGTATAACAAGGAGGCAAGAATATACAATAGAGAAGATACATTCTCTTTATTATACAGTGCCAGGGCAACTGGACAGCTACATGCAAAAGAATGAAATTAAAGCATTTTCTAACACCATATTCAGAAATAAACTCAAAATTATTAAAAATCTGAATGTAAGACAGGAAACTATAAAACTCCTAAAAGAAAACATGGCAGAACACACATTATTGACATAAATGTGGCAATATTTTTTTTTTTGGATCTGTTTCCTAAGGCAAAGGAAACAAAAGCAAAAATAAACAAATGGGGCCTAATTAAACTTAAAAACTATTGCACAGCCAAGTAAACCCCCATGAAAAGACAAAATGAAAAGACAACCTACTGAATGGGAGAAAATGTTTGCAAATGATATGACCAATAAGGGATTAATATCCAAAATATATAAATGGCTCATACAACTCAACATCAGGGAAAAAAATGCAATTTAAAAATGGGCAGAAGACTTGAATAGAAAAGTCTTTTCTCTTCTTCCAGAGAAGACATATAGATAGTCAAGAGGCACATGAAGAGATACTCAACATCATTAATAATCAGAGAAACACCTGTCAGAACAGCTGTCATCAAAAAGACCACAAATAAAAATGTTGGCAAACATGTGGAAAAAAGGGAATCCAGTACACTGTTGGTGGGAATGGAAATTGGTGTGGTCACTGTGGAAAACAGTATGGAAGTTTCTCAAAAAATTAAAAATAGAACTACCACCTGACCCAGCAATCCCACTCCTGGATATATACCCAGAAGAAATGAAAGTACTAATTTGAAAAGACACATGCACCCAAGTGTTCATGGCAGCATTATTTATAACAGCCAAGATATGGAAGCAATCTAAGCGTCTGTCAACAGATGAGTAAAGAATACTATTGGGATACTACTCAGCCATAAAAAAGGATGAAATTTTGCCATTTGCAACAACATGAATGGACTTGAAGTGTATTATGCTAAGTGAAACAGGTCACAGAAGGACAAATACTATATGACATCACTTACACATGGACTCTAAAATATAAAACTAGGAATGTTAACAACAAAACAAAACAGACTCACAGATACAGAGAAAAAGCTTGTGGTTACCAGTGGGGAGAGGGAAAGAGGAAGGGGCAAGATAGAGGCAGGTGATTAAAAGGTGCAAACTACTGTGTATAAAATAAACTACGAGTATATATTGTACAACATGGTGAATATAACCAATATTTTATAGTAACTACAAATGGAGTATAACCTCTAAAAATTATGAGTCACTATGTTATATATCTGTAACATAATATTATATATAAACTATTAATGAATATTTGAATACTAACTATGGTCTAGATGCCAGGGAGACAAACACAAGACTGTAGACAAGAGCTCTGACATCATGGAGTCTGTATTTAAGTGGGAAGCTTAGGTAGACTAGATACTTCATAATAGTCCCCAGGTACACCCACACAATCCTTTCAGCTCCAGGTGGAGTCGTCCCCTCCCTCCCAGAAGTGCAGGAGGGCTGGATACAGGGCTGCATGGAGCTGGGCTTTAGCCCCAGAAGAACCACGGTTGGGTTTTCTTTCTCTCTGGGGGTTCCCCTTTAGGCCTCTGGCTCACCATCCATGTTCCTACCCTGACCAGCAGGAAGGGGTTTAGGCATGGTGGTTCCTCTCGTCTTTTGGAGACTTTCTCCTCCCCCTAACCTCCATCAAACACCCTTGGAGGAGCCTATTTGCTTAAACTCCTTTCACTGGTTGTGTCATTGCGACTCAGACAAGCTCTGAGTCCCGACATTCCTTTGGGTGGCCTCTGTCTTCAGGAGAGCAGGAGGCGAGGTGTGGAGGGGGATGACTCTCTGCCCTCACCAGGTAGGGCTGGATCGGTTCCTTAGAGCAGCTCCATGTCCTCAGAATGGCCACGCAGGAGAGAGGAAGGTCTGTCCCGAGGAAGACCCCCACCCTGGGGGCTCTAGAGACCATCGGCAGAGGGGTCCAGGGAGGAAGCTGAATAGGGTGGAGGCTGTCGCAGGGATCGAGAAGCAGGTTCTGGGCAGGCCTGTCAGGACTGGGGACAGAGGGACAGGAGCAGCGTGTGGGGTGACCCACAGGGGTCATCACATTTGCAGACCTGGCTCCCCGGAGGTGATCCCAGCCCACCTGTGCTCACCAGGCGTTCCCCTCCCCGTCACACCTTCCGGATTCCTTTGTGGAGGCTCCTTGCTCAGGACGCTTGCAGTGGGCATCCCACAGCCCACCAGGAATGCATGGGACTAAAGAAGTTGCTCATTTGGGAGCAAATCCCTGGCCTGAGATTCAATCTGATTTCTAGGCTTCCTTCCACTCCCAGTTCACCAAGTGACCAGGAGCAAACAGTACTGCTCTGTGCCTTGGTTTCCCCATCTGGAAACAGGAACAGTGGCCACTCTTCTGAGGGCGCAGAGGCACGATTAGAATTGAAAGCAATGTGGGCTGCTTTCAAAGACCAGAAGACAGACCAAGGGACTGGCGTCGGGGTCCCCAGTCACAGCGCAGCCTCCCCATGTTACCAGTGTGACCCTGAGCAAGTCACCCCGCCCCGCGGGGCTCAGCCTCCTCTCTGTCAAATGACAGAGTGCACCTGCTCCCCACACGCTGCCGTGGGGAAGATCAAAGAAGAGGACACACTTGGGGACGTGGACATGCCACGCGTGCGTGAGGAGACACAGCGACCACAGAGCACCAGCGGGGAGACTGATGACCAAGGCGGTCAAGGACTCCCCCGCCCGTCCCGGGGTCTTCCCCTCAGTCCATCGCAGGACAAAGACCCCAGAATTCTAGCGGCGAGGCTGTGTGGGATCAAAGCACCCTTCATCCCCGATCATCGGGTCTCTGCCCGGCTGTGTTCACATCACCCCCAGGCTGCGTTCGGGAGAAGCAGCCAGGTTTAAAGACCGTCATCGTCCTGAGGGGTGCCAGGTGGTGACCCGCGGCGTGCCCCGCTCCCCGGGGGGCTCTGTGGTCACGTGATGTATGTCTGCTGCTCTCACGGCGGGTCCTGCCGCTGGAGGCAGCGTGTCCGTGCTTGATGAATTTCCCAACCAGCTCGGGGCAGGCGGCACTCAGCAAAACAGCAATTAACAGGAATGCTCGAGCAACTAGAGTGGCGTGGTTCTCAGGGACACAGACGTGAGGGCCACGTAAGAGCCTAGATTTCAGCTCCTCTCACTGCCCAGGGAGGCCCGCCCACAAGTGTCTTGCCTGAGATGATGGTAAAGTCTAGACTTGACTCTGAGGAGCAAACAGACGACCACAAAACAAATACAAGTTGCATCACGAGTCCCCTTGTCCTTTGGACTGTCAACCTCCCATTGGTTCCGAGTTTGAATATTCTGTAGGCCAAATGCCAAATGTCTTCCACATTTTCTACGCTTCTCTCTGGTGCCTGACACCATGATGAACTAAAATGCAGAAAGACCCGGAAGCGAAGAATGTCAGTCAGTCATCAAAAACTGAATTCTGTTCCCTGGGTGCTAGGCACCAAGGCAGGAAATCAAATGGGGACATTTCAGAGATATTTCCAGACACAGAGGTTGAAACAAAAAGCCTTTTGTGCTTAACCCTCTTTTAACCAGAACACCAACCAAATCATCTCCGCAAAAGCACTGAAACTTCTGCATGATATTCTTTAACACTCTGCTTCCTTGCTGAACAATGGATTTTCTTCTCAGAGGTGGCTCCTGATTTATGCAAACCAAACCACCCTACTCTGTGCTGTTGGAGAGCTAACGCAAGGTGTGTTTGTTCACACTCCAAACCCAAAGTCCATTTTGCAAACGTGCTTCCCCTTAAGCTTGTACATGGTAAGCAGATTGAGGTCTTCCTGCAGCCAGCGTGGGCCCAAGTTTTCTGGGACACGTCTGCTCTGTGCAGTGAGACTTCCTTGACATCTTCCTCAGTTGTTTGGCAATGTAGGTGCCCACGACCATCCCAGAAAGGGGTACTGCTTTTGTCAACTCCACTCTGGTTGACTGGAGGAGAGAGGAGCAGAATCAGGACTGGGTCATGGAGTTTGAGCAGCGAGACCAAGGAAGCCAGACAGGATGGATGTGAGATCCCTGGCAAACCCACCTTAGACTCAGGATCCCCTAGCCCGCAGCCTTCTCCACAAAGCCTAGACTGGGAAAGTCCAGCAAGGAGGGATGCAAGACCTGAGTCAGAGCCCTGAAGGCTCATCTCTCCCAAGCTAACTCTTCTGCTTCACCTGCCGTGCTGTTTCAAGTCACTACAGTGACCTATGCAACCAGGCAGCTGTGACCTTGCTTCTCTCCAGGGCCCCTTAATAATAAGCAGCAGAAAAGGAAAGTAATTGCTGTACTCCTCTTTTAAAGTGATACTGTTCAGGTTGGACTTTCACATTTCTAAGCCTCTCCCACTCCCTACTTTTTTAGATCCGGGTGTGAGTTGATATATAAATTATCCTCACTTCCTTCCAGAAAAGCATCTTGCTGCTAACAATGCTTGACACAATGAGTTAACCTCGCCAACATATTTCAGAGCACCCAAATGCACAAGAACAAGACATTCAGAACAAAAATTTAAAGAGCTCCGAATAGAGATTGTAAATGACAAAAGAATTTGGCACTCGCTATGTAACCACTTATAAAGCTCCTTTTATCCTAAAGAGAAGTCATCTGTAATTGAGGTGAAGATATCAGGTGAAGGGAAAGTATAATAGAATTATTTTATTTCTGAAAAGAAAGTATATATGTATGTGGATGGAAAGAGGAAAGGCAAAAATGAGAATTATGCTAAACTGTGATTCCCTTTAGGGAATGGGGCTTGGGGGGGTGGTACCTTGAGAATCAAGGAATGACTCACTTTGAAAGATTATTTCTTTACTGGCTGAGATTTTTAAAGTGAACCTATACCAATTTGCGATTAAAGAATAAAACAAAAATCTGTCTTGCAAGACAGCAAAATGAAAGCTCCAGAAATGAATCTTCCAGGAAGGCAAAGCGTCTTCAGGAAGGGCAGGGCGCCTGAGAGGTAGGAAGGAGCAGGAATTTGACTCTGACTTGTAAAGGGAGGATTCGTGGTCAGTTGAAATTTGACATTTTTTCTGCCTTCTGATGGAGGCCTGTGCTATTGAACTTAACAAATCCTGGAGCATATTCTGGGTGAGAGCCTCCTCTATGTATGTATGGGGTTTCCTGCACACCCACACATGGTCATTTAAACGCCCATGTAGCATTCAGTACAGACAGTTTTCCGAAACCAATCTTCAGGTCAAAGCATTAAAAAAGGTAATTTTTTTTGCACAATAGGTTTTATCACTCTCAGGTTTTACTACTGAAAGCTTTCCAACTGAGGGTCTTACCCCCATGTACCTTTGTGCAGGGAACACCTCTGATGGTCTCAGAGTGTGTGTGTGTGGAGCCAGCACTAGTTTTAGCCAAAACTGCAGAGCTAGTAGAGTCTGTATCTCTCACTGTCTGTATCTCTCTGCATCCCTTGGCTCACATTAGAGCTTCCCTCCTCACTTTGCTATCCCCATCTCCTTTCCCATCCTTCCTTATACCCACAGGAGCACCGCTGGGTGCTTCTTCCTTCTCTCGAAACCCTCCACGGATCTTAAAAGGAGCTGGTATCAGTCATTTACATTTTAGTATGAATGTTAACATATGACCACAGAAGCAGGAGGTCTTTATATCTTAAGTTTTATTCTTGACTGTGAAATGGAAGGTTGAATCCCAGGGAAGGGAATTTCCAGGCAACAGCCAGCAGGTGGAGGCAGTATTTTTCAAGCAGCCTTCCTACTGCTCCAGAAAGCACGCCACCTGAAGCTGCCTCGGTCTTGGGTCTTCCTGCCAAGACTCAGTACAGGGCCTCCCCGAGTCCTGAGGGCCCCCCGTCTGCTCTCCGGAGGATACTTTTCATTATTCTCCACATTGCTCATTTTTCTCCTCCCATTGTTCTCTAACTGGTGCGTGTCAGGTTTCTGGCTCAGACCACTCACCTTTTGCAGGAGAGAATCCGGACACCCAGGATCCGGCAGGGTCTGGGGTTCACTGTGGAGAGCCCAGAAGAGGGGACTCAGAGAGCACTGTGTGACCTTGGGACTTGCCTGGCGGTGCAGCAGTTAAGAACCTGCCTTGCAATGCAGGGGACACGGGTTCAATCCCTGGTCAGGGAACTAAAATCCCACATACCATGGAACCAGTAAGCCCGCACGCCAGAACTAGAGAGTCCACGTGCTGCAGTGAAAGACCCTGCATGCCGCAACTAAGACCCAACACAGCCAAACGAATTCATTTAAAAGGCTGTGTGACCTTGAGCAAGCTAGTCACCCTCTCTCAGCTCAGCTTTCTTACCTGGAAGGAGGACACAATGGCATCTCTTTCCTTGTGTTGTATTAAGGATGGATTGTGATAAAGAATGCGAAGGGCTCAGCACGAGGCCTGGCAGGCCGGAAGCCCTCAGGAAATCTGAGTTCTTACTTGGTGGAACAGAGAGCAAGGCACATGAGAGGAAAGAAAACCAGAAATCCCAAAGGCAGCGAGAACCTGGGGTCAGAGAACTTGGCACCAGAACACCCGGTCCTGTCAATTGCTTTGATCCGGGGGCCTCCTATGGGTTGTGCAGTAAGAGAGGACGCGTGAGGGTTGGCTGGTGGCTCCCAAGCCCAGCACAAGATTGGAAATGATGGCTCGTAAGTAACAAGAATGCAGGACGGCAGTTTCTCTGTTATGCAGCCTCACTCATCTGAGGCACGGGCGAGACAGAAGCTAAAAGGATCGTTAGCTGCTGAGCAGATGGTACATAGCTGGTGCATGACTTGTCATACACTTTACCTGAGCCTGAGTACCTTCACTTGACACACAGTTCTCACAAAATTCATTATCCAGTTGTCAAGGCCACCATGGATGACAGGCAACAAACCAGGGGCGAGACAGGAAGCGCAGAGAGAAGTGACGGCCGGGAGTCTGCCAAGGAAGGAGGCAGAAAACTAGAAAGACAGACATTAGAATTAACAAGAAGTCACAGCCATCAGGCTCTGGAAGAGGGTCTGCCTCCCTTTGATTTCTGAGAGCTGCGGTGTGTGATGTCTCAGAATTCAGAATTATGATGTCCAATTTCTTGACCCTGCAGGGGGATGCTCAGTTACAGCCAGCGCATTTTAAGCAGCCAGCGGTGTGTATAACGTGAAGGACAATAGAACCTGGGGTGGGGAAACGTTCAAGTGTGCATGGGCTGTCCACAGATTTCATTATCACTTCACTCCCGTGATAATCCTGGGGTAAAGGCAGGACTCATGCTATCATCTCCCATTTGACAGATGACGAAACGAAGCCTTAGAGTGGCTAAGACACTGGCCTCGGCTCACGAGACTAGTGCGTACTAGAGCTGGGCTTCCCCCAGGACTTCTGACTTGCAGTCCAGTGCTGTTTCCACCACTTGGATGTTTTCAAACTGTGTTCCCAGAGCCCCAGGGTTCTGCCCAGAGGCTGATGCAGGGACACTGCCTCCCCGCCCCGCCCCCACCCCCCTCACCCCCCACCGAAGCAGGGCTGTGATTTCCCACCTCTGATCCAATGAGGAGTGTTCCTCATTCGATTTGTCCACAGGAGTTTTTAGATGAGGAAAATAAAAAAGATCCTGCTGCCTGGGGGGGGGGAAAGAATGGACGAAAGAAAAACTGTGAAGTCGCTGAAAATGTTGCCCGAAATATTGGGGGAACACTTCCATCCAATTAAAATTAAAAGAAAGTCATGGGGCCGTGTGCACACAGGGGAGACCTGCTGCTCTCCAGAAACCTCAGCCGACCAGAAGGGCTTTTTCTGGGGATGTCCAGTCCTGCTGGAGGCAGGTTCTCTGAGGGCTGCCCAGGTGGGCTCAATCACTGACCTTCAATGGAAAGATGTCAGCCTGCACTCTCCACACCCCTCCTCCATCCCCTACACGGGCACGCAGGGTCCCCAGGCCACCCAGGGCCATCAAGGATGTTTTCAGTCCCTCTCATGGGCCACACGTGTTCTTCCTCCCCACCTCAAGACAACACCTGTCAAACTCCTCAGTGATGCTCAACTAACCCAGCACCATCACTTCACGTGGAGTCCTCTCTGCCCAACAGAGCCATTCATCAATTTTTTCACAGGGGCTCATACCTGTTGTATTTCAACAACTTAGTACTTGTTGAATGAATGACAGTTATCTTTCTGCATGTTAACAGTGGCCTCACGTCCCCCAGGGTACCACCATGTCATTTATCTGAGAGTAGGACAATCGGGCCCCGCGACAGGTCCCCGGGAGCGTTATCTGCAGAGAGACAGCTTCTTTGACACCACACCGGTGGCCATAAGTCACCTGGGAAGAGCTGGCCCGGCCCACTTTGTCACTCTGCACCCACAGCCGCCTCACCGAGAGGAGGAAAGAGCGTGCGTGACACCCAGGTGTTGGTCATTCCTATGTCACCACCGTTACCACCGGCAGACACTTGCTAAATGCGGACAGTCTGGGCTGGGTATTTTAAGAGGGAAATTATACGACTTCTCCTTCACCTGGCCACTCTAAGAAATCGGTCTGAATTGTAAGCACTTGATAAATAGCAGTGTTGACTATGACTGGAACTGATGGTCCAAGGGGAAAGACAGAACACAGACTAAAATCTTAGCAAAACAGACAAGGTGGCATCTAGCCAGTATGGAGGGAGTGACATGATGACATCCTTTGTTGAAAACTTTCCTTTTCCCGCCTCCCTTTCTGGCCCCATTTTTCCCCTCTCAGTTAGAGGACATTTTGGAGCTGAAGGGCTTCACTCGTGGCTCAACTGGTAAAGAATCTGCTTGCAATGCAGGAGACCTTGGTTCGACGCCTGGGTTGGGAAACGTATCAGAAGAAAACACATATGGATGTGAGAGATGGACTATAAAGAAAGCTGAGCACCGAAGAATTGACGCTCTCGAACTGTGGTGTTGGGGAAGACTCTTGAGAGTCCCTTGGACTCCAAGGAGATCCAACCAGCTCATCCTAAAGGAGATCAGTCCTGCGTGTTCATTGGAAGGACTGATGCTAAAGCTCCAATACTTTGGCCACCTGATGCGAAGAACTGACTCATTTGAAAAGACCCTGATGCTGGGAAAGATTGAAGGTGGGAGGAGAAGGGGACGACAGAGGATGAGATGCTTGGATGGCATCACCAACTCAGTGGACATGGGTTTGGGTAAACTCTGGGAATTGGCAATGGACAGGGAGGCCTGGTGTGCTGTAGTCCATGGGGTCACAGTCAGATACGACTGAGCAACTGAACTGAACTTAGAACTGAAGGGGTCAAAGAGGATGTCTTGAGGTGGGGGTAGGGTGTGAAGTCAACCCTGTGGGTTGTTAGGATGTATATAGGAAGGGAGGGAGGAGCCTTTCCAGGGGAGAAGAGAGACTGGGGGAGGGGCAGAGCAGGAAGAACCCGAGAGAGCAGGCTGAGGAGTATGAAGACAATGCAAGTGAAAAAGAACCATTAAAGTCTCTCTCACCACGGAGACTGAGAGGGAAAGCAGAGGAGCTTCTGCAGTGTTCCTTTTGAACCCTGACAGCAACCTGGTGCAGTGTGAGTTCTGTGTTGCAGATGAGGAGTCTGAAGCTCAGAGAGGTTAAGAAAATTACTGCAAATCACCAGCAAGTACATCACTGGCCCAGGATTTGAACCCAGGCTCACATTCTCAACACAGATACCCAGCGTCGTAGAAATCTTTGTCTGGAGGGGCAGTGCAGGCTGCACTGGAGGAGCTGCAGCCAGGTCCTCCTGCTAAGAAAGTCCAAAGATACTTCAGTGCAAGAGTCAGGGCCCCAGCAGGGCAGAAACACCCAGGAGGATTTGTAAAAAATTTTACTTTTGCTATTAAAAACAAACAAAAAATCAAAGTCATCATTGTGGGAAGAAAATTAGACCCTTGTTGGACACTGTATTAGTTTGCTAGGCCTATTGCAATGAAGCACCACAAACTTGAACAACAGAAATCTAATGTCTCACAGTTCTGCAGGCTGGAAGTTCAAGATCAAGGAGATTTGGTTTGGTTTCTCCTAGAACTGTGAGGGAGAATCTGTCCTCTGCCCCTCCTCTAGCTCCTGGCAGTTTGCTGGCAATCTCTGGCATTCCTTGGCTTGTGGGAGCATCACCCCAACATCTGCCTTCATCTTCTCCCAGCATGCGTGCATGTCCAGATCTCCCCTTTTTAGAAAGACTGGCCATATTGGATTAGTGAAAATGTTAGTCTCTCAGTCATGTCCGACTCTTTGTGATCCCATGGACTATAGCCCGCCAGGCTCTGTCCATGGAATTCTCCATGTAAGAATACTGGAGTGGGTTGCCATTCCCTTCTCCAGGGGATCTTCCCGACCCAGAGATCAAACCCAGGTCTCCTGCACTGCAGGCACATTCTTGACTGTCTGAGCCACCAGGGAAGACCTATATTCCTATATTGGATCAAGACCCACCTTAATGTCGTCGTCTTAACTAGTTACATCTGCAGTGACCCTATTTCCAAATATGGTCACCTTTTGAGGTGCTGGAGGTTGGGACTTCAAGGTGTGAATATCGGAGGACACAATTCAGCCTACAACAGGCTTCCTTACACTAATAGTTTGTGTGGATTTTATTTGAATTACCTACAGGAAAGGAGCACCATGCTAGATTAGTCCTAAGGGCCTCTAAAGATCTCTTCCTGGCCTGGGGGACCCCAAGAGCAGAGCATTGTAGAAGAGTACAGACCACAAAGTCCTGACCTCGAGGTGGGATGAGGCTCGGGTACTTGAGCCAAGGGAATAGCACGAGACAGTGCTCCCTGGCGTTGAACCCCACTGTCCAACCCCAAGGCTGCGTGCGGACATTGTGAGCTTCCCTGGGGGAGAAGCAAAAGTCATTCTGCAGAAACTGCAGCTCCGAGACAGCAGTGTGTTGGGTTATTCTGTGGCCGTACTGCACTCACTGTATGTGGGGTTGTACCTTGTGGGCCCGCAGGCCTTGTAGATGCCCGGCCTCGAGACCAAAGAAAGAGCCCAGAGACAGCGACAGAGACCGCAGATCTTACAAGTCGGAGGCAAAGGGTCCCGGAGGAACACAGCACCGTGTGCAGAGCAGGGCACGGTAGCCGTCTTGACTACTCTGGGGAGGCGGCGGCTACCATTTATAGGGGGAAGTGACGTCAGGCAGGCTCGTCAGTTACCGAGGGCGATGATTAAGCCTTATAATTAAGAGGACGGATGGTCATGCGAGTGAAGCAGGGACTGGTCGAGCAGGGCATGCACGAGAGCAGGCATCTCAAGTGGCCTAACCGTACACCCCGGGAAAGACTATGAGGTTCCAATCTGGGGTCTCTTCTGGGCCCAGGGACCCTCCTCCCCACTGGCTGAGGGCCAGAGCAGCCAGCATCAGCTGTCGTGAGCTGTGTCGCCCATAACACAGCCTGGGAAGTCAGGGGCAAGAACAGCCCCTTTTCCCAGCGTAACTTGTTTACACGGAGTGTAACTGAGAACATGTTTAACTGGGGTAATTATCCACACAGACAGACAGTGACGGCAGCACACCGCAGCGCTGGCTGGCCGCAGTGGGGCTGAGGTCCTGGGAACGTGTAGGCAGTCAGCCTGGCATGGGGCCCCTGGCACATGCTTGGAGGAGAGGCGTGGTGAGGAGGAGAAGTGGGGTGTGAAAGAACCAGCGAGAAACTCAAGAGAGTTCTGGTTCTGTATACAGAACAGTGGTTCTCAAAGGCTGGGCCCCAGAGTAATAGCATCAGCATCACCTGGGAACTTTGTAGACAAGCGTGTCCTCTGGCCCTGTTCCAGACCCACTGACTCTGAAACTCTGAGGGTGGAGCCGGGGCTCGGAATTTAACAAGCCCTCCAGGTAACTCTGATACCTGCTTCGGTTTGAGAATTGCTGACGTAGAGCATCGCAAAGCTGTTCAAGACAAGACGGGGCTCAGCCACAGCTTCCACACTTAACTAGCGGGGTCACCATGTCTTTATCTAAGCCTTACTTTGTGCGTGCTCAGACGCTTTAGTCCTGTCTGACTCTTTGCGACCCCATGGACTGTAGCCCCTGCCAGGCCCCTCTGTCCATGGGATTCCCCAGGCAACTATACTGGAGTGGGTGGCCATGCCCTCCTCCAGGGGATCTTCCTGACCCAGGGATCAAACCCAGGTCTCCTGTGTCTTCTGCATCACAGGTGGGTTCTTTACCGCTGAGCCACCAGGGAAGCCTGAGCCTTACTTTACTTGTCTATAAAATGGGAATAAAAACACCTCCCCTATGGGAGCAGCAAGTGGACCGCAGAGGTGGGAACTTCTCTGCTTTGCTCACTGCCCTGCCCCAGGACTCAGAGCTGGAACATAACAGCTCAGTAGATAGTTGCTATGCTGGTGATGCAACAGGACTATGGTGAGGTATTCGTTGAAGTTCTACATGTAAAGTATTGATACAGTGCTTGGCAGGCATCTAGTAAGTGCTTCGTGATCATGCGGGTTATCGACACAGATGATGGTGATGGTTAGGAGTTCCTCTTCTGCAAAATGAGAGGCTTGGCTGAAATGACCTGCACCATCCCTTTTAGAGAGAAGTCAGAAGATCAGGTCCTCAGCCTCTGAGGGTTCTAACTGTGCACAAAAATATCTAAATGGGGAGGAGAAAGGAGGTGGTAGAGTGTCATTTCGTTCACAGGGGGATCAGAAGGAAACAGGACAACGCTGGTCACCTCTGGGCCTTGGGCCCAACAAGTACAGAGTGTAACTCTGCCATCTAGAGAGTTCTCAAGGGCCCCTGAGTAGCTTGGAGGTTTCCAGACGAGTCTGGGTCCTAACTCCTCAACGGGAGGCCCTCTGTTGGCAGACAGCCTGAGGCACAGGGTTCGTGGGCCCTGCTTGCCCAGTGAGCCATTTCTCAGAGCTGCTTTGTGGGACGGGCTTGTCAAGGCCAATTAACTTAGTTACAGGAGCTCAGTCATATTCCCCTGTCACTCTGAAAAGTGCCAAACCACAGCAAGACCACAACAATGAGCTCCTTAAAGGACAATAATGCTCTTTCCCTCTGGGAATCAAAATGACAGCTGATCATGGTTCTCATTCTCCTGAAGGCAGAAACCCGGTCAGGGCCTAGGTTACATTGCTGGGCCTTGCCCACAGACACTCCTGTGGGTGGCACATCTCAGATCAACAGGAAATAAAATCAAATCGGGCAACAAGTCGGCAGGTTTCAGTGTCAGCCTTCCACAGAGTGGCCAGTGGCCTCCAGGGTCAGACCATCCCAACAGCCCTAAACAGCAAAGAATATAACCACAGATTCTGAGTTAAGAATATACTATGAACCCTATGCCCATAAATGTTCATTTATCAAATACATATATTTACTAACTAGTAATATGAAGTGAATAAGTTCTTAGAAAAATACAATTTTTATCAAAATTTGACTCAAAAAGAACACCTCAACAATGCAATAACCATTAAAGAAACTAAATCAGTAGTTTAAAAGCTCACAACGAAAACCTCAGGCCTTATAGTTTACAGGCAAACTTTTAAATAACATATAAGTTTTATCAAACTCTTACAGAGAACGTAAAAAGAGGAAATACCCTGCTACATAAAACCTTGCTACCAAAATCAGAAGCAAATTAGAGGAGGGAAAAAAAGATAACATGATCATTTCAACAGATGCAGAAAAACATTCTAGAAAATTCAGTATCTGTGAATGATAAAAACTCATACTAACTAGGGAGAAAAGGATTTCCTTCACTGAAAAATGGTTTCTACCAAAAATCTCAACAATGTTTTCAACAATGAAATGTTAAAAACCTTTTTTTTTTTTTAAAGCTAGGAGCATGCTAAGGTTGTCACTTCTGCTCATCATTTCACTAGTCCTGGCAAGCAAAATAAGGCAAAACTGTTATTATTCACAGATGATTTGACTGTGTAAATAAAGCCTCAATCCACAGCCAAATTAATAGATTTAATAAAAAGGCTTTAGTAGTGTTACTGAATATAATAAGATCAGTATATAAAATTCAACTTCATTTCTATACACTGGCTGAAAGCAGAAAACATAATCTTAAATAATATACCATTTATAACAACAGTCAAACTACATTGTAACTTGGTGACTCAGTTCGTACCCAGAGTTAGGACAAACCTCACAGGTTAAGGGCATTCCCCCCACAGAACGACCTACACTTCAACCACAAACTCAGGGCTTCCCAGGCCACTTGCAGAAATAACCAACTCGCTACAAATTTGAGGACTCCCACACCCATTCACTTGAACAATTCACAAAACTCGGGAAAGCCCTGTAATTAAGGCTTTTTAAAGCTAATCCAATAAACTACAGATATAGATCACAACTAGCCAAAAGACAGGCCCGTGGGGAAAGATCTAGGAGATGCCCAAATGTGAAGCTTCTTGGTCACCCTCTCGGCAAACTGATGTGTATCCCCAACCGGGGACACTGACTCAACTTTCAGTGTCCAGGGTTTTAACTGTGGCTGTGTTTTCATGCAGCTACTTCTACTAGAGTTAACTTAACGAGTTAAGTTAGTGCCAGCATCTTGCTGTAGGAGTAACTTCTAGGAATACCTCTGTGGCTCACTAAATCAACTCAGGAGTGTCACGACAAAGCAGCAGGGCCCACCCTACAGCTCACAGTACATGACGACAGCTAGGACATACGGACAGCCTGGTTGATGAGCGTCATCAACTCAAAGAACAGACGTTTAGTCACCACAAAAGAAAACTGGAGATTCCCCCAAATCTTACAGCTCATAAGGAAAAGAATACCTAATAAGGTTTTCCCAAATCTGACAATAATCTTGAAAATTTATATGACATTGCTAGCTAGTTTTGAAGGTACAAGAAACTTCTAGACTATCTACCCAACTAAAGAATCGACTGTATTAGAGGAAAGACTGAGTTATCTTTTCAATTATCTTGCAAATACTGAATTAGCTTTAAATTCTGCCTGTAAAAAATTATATTACAAAACTGTCATAGACAAGATCAGAGATTATGAAATCCATTCACGTGTTTGCTACCCGCAGTTTGCCAAGCAGCTACTTAGTAAAAATGTTATTTTTATGACTGTTGTGATGTTTGTGCTATTTTCCAGCTTTTCAGAATTTTTAATTTGCTGCACTTTTCTGATTCAAAAATAAATATTCACTTTCTACCCAATTTTGTGTTCACAATTTCTAAGGACCACCCCCCCAGCATGGATCCACCCTGCCCCCCTTCTGCTCCACTCTTCACTCGGTGACTGCCTCCTCCCCGCTCCCTCCCTCACCCAGTGTTGACTTGTCACTGACTTTAATGACCGTCTTTGCAGTTGAGCCAGCAAACTCACTGTCAAGAATTGGGTTGTAAGCTCCTCGAGGACAGTCCCCTAACTCAGAGCATCACACACAGGGCCAGCGCCACCGGAAGCACTGAAGAAATGCTGTCAAAATACCTGTCTGAAATGGGACCGGGGTTCCCGGGCGCAGGTGACCCGGGCAGCCTCTCAGCACTGGGACACTTCTAAAGAAGGCCCATGCCGGGGACCTGCAGCTTGGGAGGAAGAGAAGGGTTTCCGCAGAGAGGATGCGGCCCCTGATGGATAGCATGAGTTGGCTGGTTGCCTGGTCGGCAAGGAGGGAAGACCCTTCTCGAGGTCAGGGTTGGGCAGGGTTACTGAGCCTGCATTCAGA
This sequence comes from Muntiacus reevesi, assembly GCF_963930625.1. Classification (NCBI taxonomy): domain Eukaryota; kingdom Metazoa; phylum Chordata; class Mammalia; order Artiodactyla; family Cervidae; genus Muntiacus; species Muntiacus reevesi. Next base: position 47,892,675 of record NC_089252.1, read on the forward strand.
CCCCGCCAGAAGCAACAGCGGAGAAGGGCTGGAGTCTGCGGTCTCCCACCTCGCTGCCACCCGCGCGTGCCCTCGGCAGTGGGCTGGCCTCAGCGCCTGCACTCCCCACACCTCCAATGGCTCTTGTCCCTGCCTTGGCTCAGCAAGTCCAACGGCCCCGGCCCTCGCAGGCTCAGAGATAAATGGGGAGGCTGTGCATTTCCATCCACACAGAGCACACTCGGTAGCGGCCACGGTGACCGTAGAAGACAGTGGGCAAAGGGTCAGTGTGTTTCCTCTCCCAGATAAACACATTAACAAGGACCTTACCTGGCACGTCCCACAGCGCATCCTGCGAACGATTGGCCCCTAAGATGCACCTAGAAATGAGAAGTGGTTACGTGGACAAAGAGAAGTACTAAAGACTGCATCCTTAGCCCCTGAGGTGGTAAAAAAAACAACAACTTACTAGTCGCTGCCAACCTGTCCCAGGGTGTTTGTCCACACGCCTTACCTGCCCCTAGTAGCCTCTCTGGGGTGTGGACCCATCTAGGGAAATACTGCCTTCACTACAAGCAGCAGCTGTGGGTGAGACTCGCCAAGACAGGTGGATAGTCAAATTCAACAGTTGTGGGGCGTTTCTGGCTCCTTCTACCAACTTACCGGCCTTCTTGCATCCGGAGCCCTGAATGACCACCACCGCCTCCCCCCATCTCCTCCCTTTCTCAGGACCCAGGAGAGAGGGATTTCTAACACCTGCAGCCCAAGGCCTGACCCCTCCCACCGTCATCTGTGAAATAATCTGCCTTTTAAGTTCCACCTGATCCTGGATGAAAACAAGCGAGACCACGAGGGTTCTCTCTTCCTTTTTTTAGCCGATTGAGTCCATCTTTGTTACCCTCAATAACGGTGGTGGTTTACACCCCAGAGCCTTCGGAGGAGGGGAGTAGTCCAACGAAGTGCCTTTCATTCTTCTGGGTATGCTCTCCCTGCAAGCTGAACAAGGGGGGATTTTAGCCTTCCGTGAGGGGATGAGTGAACAGAAATGAGGTTGGGGTGAGGGAGGAGGCTGGGAGCAGGAGAGGAACTTCGGAGACTGAACTGTCCACTGGGGGACTTGGTGACCTTGGCACTGTGTCACCGACCTTCTGCCCCAGCTTCCCACCCCCTCCCATCAGGAATAGTAACAGCACCCACCTTGTGAGTGTACGTGTGTGCTAAGTCGTTCAGTCATCTCTGACTCTGTGCAACCCTATGGACAGTAGCCCGCCAGGCTCCTCTGTCCATGGGGATTGTCCAGGCAAGAATACTGGAGTAGGTTGCCATTTCCTCCTCCAGGGGATCTTCCCAACCCAGGGATGAAACCGCATCTCTCATGTCTCCTGAATTGGCAGGCAGGAGCGCCTGCCAACTAGCGCCACCTGGGAAGCACCCACCTTAGGAAACTGGTAATCAAATGAAAGGATGCAGAGCTCAGGTGATACCTAGGATGTGGTCAGCTCCTGGCAAACATGATTATCATCCGCATCACTCAGTAGGGCTTTGAGGGGTGAATATTCTCTTTTTTGAGAGTGAATTAGAAGGGATTGCACTAGGCCCTGAATCTGACCTCTAGGTTGGCCCCAAGGGACCAGCTCCCAGCATCAAGGTCACATCAAACAGAAATCCACAGCCACACCTCACATCTGAGGGAGCCCCTAGATTTCAGAGGGCTGGACTTGAACACGGCAACTACCTTTGCCCCACAATTCAAGCATGGCCCACGAACTTCAAAATAATCTCCCCTTGACCGGTGATCAGTGTCTGAAATTCCACCACGGGCGTATCAGTCATTCCTTTGGCTTAGATTTTTATCCAATTCAGTCACCACGTTGAAAGTGAGCATCTACCCTGGAAAGAAAACAGCCTTCAGGGCCTCCTCTTCTGTGGAGTTGTGATCTGCAGATGAAGAGGTCCAGGATCACAAAGGCTTACCAGCTAAGCCAAGCAGAGGGGAGGGACCTGCAAGAATTTCCCCAGAGAGAAAATGAAAAAAATAAATACCTTCCAGAGTTGTCAGGAGGTCAGCTGAGTTAATAATGCCAAACTCGTTCCCTCCTCCTCCTAAACTGTTGTCAGTGGTTTACACCTGGGGTTAACGAGGGCCGGAGAAGAGGGCTTGCTGGGTGAGAGGGTGAAGGTGAGAAATAGTGTTTCTATTTGGGGACAGGACAGGGAGACAGAAAGGGAGGCCTTGGGCTCGGAGATCAACTTCTCTGATGGTCTTCTCCGCAGTGGCCACTCCTTTGATTCACTCTGGTCTCTGCTCACTTGTCCCTCGTCACAGAGGCCTTCCTAGACCACCCACCCAGTCCCTCACTCTATCTCCTCACCCTGCTCGATTTTTTTATTCCTCACACTCCCTCAGCTGTCTTTCCTACCAAATGCATGTCTACAAGGACTTTGGTTTGCTCTCTGCCAGGATGGAATCTCAGCACTGCCAGTTCGGACCTAATTTGGCCTTGGTCAGGCTGGTCCCTTCCCTGTTCTGTCTTCATAGGGTCATTTTGATGATTAAATGCACTGATAATAAAGCAGTACTTGGCACAGTGCCCAGCACATCCTAAGTTCTCAATAAATGGCAGATGTTGTTGTTATTGGTTATCTTCCAGTAAAATTTTCCTTCCTGCGGGTCAGCCCGCAGGAGAAGACTGCGGAGAAGACTGCTGTGGCCACTCAAGAAATTCATCTCATCCTGAGTGGAGCCAGAAATAGAAGCCTGTGCTAATTGGGGAACTGTGAAAATACTGCTTACCTTTCCAAAGCCAATGAGCCAGGGATCCCCAGGATACTGGTTCTCAAATATGGCTGCACATTGGGGTCACCTGGAGAGTTTTAAAAATGACTGATGCCTGGGTGCTCTGCCAGAGACTCTGATGTCATCGGCATGGTTGGTGGCCTAAGCATCAGGACTTGTCTTCAGTTGCCCAAGTGCTTCTAATGTGTATCAGGTTTGAGAGCCGCTGCTCCAGACTGCTGCCAGATTTCCCCCTTGAAAGTCAGCGAGAGACAAGTGTCTAATTATGGCCTGCTGGTTAATGCATCTTCCTAAAAGGGGCCATTCGCTCACAGTCCAGCCCTTTAAAAATTAATCACTTTGGCCCCACAGGGTCACCTCACTTAGAGATTGCTAGTGACTGCGGTGCAGATGTCTAGGACTCTAGCACCCCACAGAGGAAAGCCTAGAGGCCAGCAGCACAAGCAAATGGGGAAACTGAGGCTGAAGCAACTGCACCAAGCCTTCTTTCCACCCAGCCCAGCCCTGGTCCTGGCGAGGATGGCAGTATTAGAACTGGCGATCCAAACAAACGAAACATTTTGTCATGTCTTGCACTGTAACAGAACTCAGAGCTGATGATCAGGATCCCAGAGGGATAATATGCAAAGCTTTTATCTGTGACACGAGCTCTAGTTGAGTGAGAAGACAACCACATTTTGAGAAAGTGCTTTTTAAAAAGAAGCTCAGCTCCGTTGCTCCCACTTTCCTGCTGTTTAAAGTAGGGAGAAGTACATTATGCTGAGTGAAAGAAGCCAGTCACAAACAGACAGATACTGTATGATCCCGCTTATATGAATAGTCACATTCAATAGCGCCAGAAAGAGAGCTGGTCGACCGGGGCTTTGGGGGCTGGAGTATGGAGAGCTGTGTTTTAATAGGCACTGACTTGTTTTGCACATGGTGGTGATGCTGGGACAACAATGTGAATGTACTTACTACTACTGAATTTTGTGCTTAAAAACAGTTAAAATGGTGAATTTTATGTGTATTTTACCACACTTAAAAATAAGTCATTTTTTAAGGCAATTCTTTTTTTTTTTTTTTTTTTTTTTAGTGGAGAAGGAAGGGACCACATGGGGGCTGCAGGCCTATAGGAACTTAACTGGGCTTTTGGTTATTTCCATGGAAACCAGGGGAGAGATGAATTTCACTGGAGAGGATCCAGAGCAGGGAGCGGGGAGGGGGCAGCCCTGAGAAAGAAGGGCATCAGGTCAGCACTTAAGGGGCATCCACCTTAGAGGTTAATGATGGCTCGGACGGTAAAGAATCTGCCCGCAATGCAGGAGACACGGGTTCAATCCCTGGGTTGGAAAGATCTCCTGCAGAAAGTAATGGCTTACCTACTCCAATATTCTTGCCTGAAGAATTCCATGGACAGAGGAGCCTGGCAGGCTCCATGCGTCCATGGGGTTACAAAGAGTTGGACATGACTGAGCGACTAACACTTTCACTTGAGAAGTTAATGAAAATTCAGGGCAGCTGATTTAACCACACTGTTCACCATGTGTATTTTAGCTGCATAAACAGAATGTGCATGCATGCTCAGTTGCTCAGTGGTGTCCAACTCTTTGCAGCGCACCAGGCTTCTCTGTCCATGGAGTGGGCTGCCACTTCCTTCTCCAGGGGATCTTCCAGATCCAGAGATGGAACCCACATGTCCTGCATTAGCAGGCAGATTCTTTACCACTAGGCCACCAGGGAAGCTGTAAACAGAACGTACCCGGTGACTTACCAATGATTGTGTTGTACACTGGGCTTGTAAGACTGTGCGTTCCTTACCTCAGCTTCAGAGAGTCCCTGCTGCATATTTTCATGGAAATGAGTTTAACAGAATGAGTCTGGAGTCAACAAGAAGAAAGGCGATTCCTCTGTGGTGTTCTTTCTGTTTTAAAAGGCTCCTAACATGCCTGATATGGATATTGGCACAAATAAGAATTATACCTTCAGAGGAAGGAGGCTGTGGAGAGGGAGGCCGTGTATTTCTGCTTAAACTGGGTCTCTGAGAAGGTGGTGTTTTTCTAAATGATCTTTTGATGAGTGCTTGTAACACAAAGAATTAACCCCTATTACAGGTCAGTCTGCTGCTCAGTTAGAGAAATCTGCCTGGCCTATGAGCAAAGCATCAATCCCTTGGGCAGGGCAGAATATTAAAGATCATCCAGGGTTTTGCTGGTCCAAATGCGGCCCCCCAACCTGCAGCATCAGCACCACCTTGTTGGCCTGATGAAATGGAATCTGCACATGTTTAGCCCAGGTCCCCAAGAATTCAAGTGTGAGCCAGAGTCTGAGGATCTGCGGCCTGGAGGGTGCTACTGGCTCATCTCCCATCAGCTTGTCCATCCCTGTCTGCCTAGGAGCCCAGCCCCGCCCTGGGACAGCCTGGTGGATTCGAGGGCTCTCTTTCTTCGAAAGGCAGTTCAGCCATCTACTCAGATCACACGGACTACATCGTCCCAAACTGGCGTTGCATCCCAGCTCTGCTTGCCGCCTGGGTGACCATGGATAGACTGCTTACCTTCTCTGTGCCTCCGATTCCTCCCTGTCAAATGACTGTCATGAGAGTCCCTAACTCATGGGGTTGTCGCAGGGATTAAAAGAGTTAATCCCTAGGAAGCATGAGAGCAGTTCAAGTATCTCAGTAAGCGTGAGCTATTATTATACTGCCTGGATTTCTGCCTCATGCCATGGCTCACGTCTGTCCCTAGAGCCTCAGAGAACAAGCTTAACTCCCCATCCGTATGACAGCCCTGTGTATGTCCAGAGGCAGCTCTCATGCCCTCTGCAGTGTTCCCCAGGCTCTAAGCACCCCGTCTTTCCCATTCCTTGGGTGACGTGCCTTTGATTTCCACAGCACATCCGCCAGGAGCTCTTCTGAGAACTTGCGCCTCCACAAAATCTCAGCATCCGTGCCACAACCCTGTTGACCCCCTCAAGCTCAAAAGTTCTTACTTCTCCGTAGCCTGACTCCTCTTTCCCTTGACCCAGTTTCTTCGAGATCAGACAGGATCCATGTGTGCATTCCTACCCCCTTCCAGGGAAGCCTGGTGCACCGGGGCGTTCCTGAACCTGTTAACCCCTGGCTACCCAGAGAGCACCCGAGTTGCAAGCCTCTCCAGGCTTCCTACAGCCGCCATCAGGGCTCCACAAATGCCCTCCCTCTAGTGGAGTCTGCAGGAGCCCTACTAGAGGCACAGGCCTCCCCGGGACCTTCCACAGAAATCCCCGTCCTACCCACCTCCCCTCCCTCCCCAGCCCCACCCCCATGTCTGCCCTGACCCAGAAACGGCCGCACCCCTCTGTCCCCATCCCTCCTTCTCCAAGGCTCCTTTTGCGCCACAGCCTGGCAGAAGCCACCGAAAGAGAGTGAGTTAGTCGCTCAGTCATGTCCAACTCTTTGCCACTCCATGGACTGTAGCCCGCCAGGCTCCTCTCTCCATGGGACTTCCTAGGCAGAAATACTGGAGTGGGTAGCCATTCCCTTCTCCAGGGCATCTTCCTGACCCAGGGATCAAACCCACATCTCCTTCACTGAAGGCAGATTCTTCACCTCCGTCCTATGGCTCCTGAAACACATCAGGGGCAGCCTTGCCTCTGCAAACGTCTTTTACGTTCAGGGCAGGTGCTTCAGAAGGAAGCCCCCTGCATCCACTTCAGTCCCAGATTCTGCAGATAGACAGCTGTTAATTATAGGGAATTCCATAACAGCCTGCTCACCAGAGTAAACTCCCCTCAGTATCCTCCCCAATGAGCACTCTGCTTTAGCCTTCCTCTGACACTCGTACCCTCTGGCTGGAGAATAACATCGGACCATTCTTTATTTATAACCCACCTGCCCAGATGTGCACACCTACAGTTGGGCTTGTCTCTCATTTTGAGACTCAGACTTAAACTCCTTACAAACTACTCTCCAACCACTGCAACCACAGGGATGAGTCCAGATGCATTAGGCTAAGCAAAGGAATTTCAACTCAAAAGGCCACACACTGTGATTCCATTTATATGCATTCTGTACAAGGCAAAACTAAAGGGGTGGAAAAGAGTGGTTTCTAAGGAACTGGGGCTGGGGGGTGACCCAAAGCGGGCAGGAGAGAATTGTGTGAGATAATAGAATTGTTATACATCTTGATTGTGACGGTGGTTACACTCAAAACTCATGGAACTATACACTAAAAAGTGAATTTTACTGTTTATAAATTATACATCAATAAACCTGGCTTTAAAAAAAAATTACACTTGCCAATCCTTTCTGGAACAAGGCAAAGCATAAGGCAAAAGCCATCCACTTTTGTAAACTCCTCACCCACTGCTGAAAGTGGGAATTGGATCTCCCTGTAAAATCAGGTCTGTTAAAGAAAGGGATCAGTGGTTCCTGCAGAAGGTGCCCCATTTTGAAAGGACTCAGACCATGCGAGACTTTCCTTACTCATTCATCTGTCCATCCACTCGACAGTGTTCATTGGACATTTCCTAGGAGGCAGACCTGGGACAGAGTCGAGGAAGGCAGAAATGGCTGTGAAACAAGATACAGCCTCTGCCCATGAGGGGGAATCGTCCAGTGGTCCGGGGGGTTGGCTGGGTGAGGCAGGTGGGACGGCAACTGCAGAGAAGCGCTCAGTCGTGTCCCACTCTTTGCCACCCCAGGGGCTGCAGCCCACCAGGCTCCTCTGTCCGTGGGATTTTCCAGGCAAGAATACTGGAGTGGGTTGCCACTTCCTTCTTCAAGAGATCTTCCCTACTCAGAAAACAAACCCACATCCCCTGAATTACAGGCAGATTCTTTTACCGCTGAGCCACCAGGGAAGCCCCAGAGAAGTAAAGAAACAGTGACAAAACAGGATGGTGGAGCTCTTGGGAGGGGGCGTTCAACCTCATCCCAGGGAGCTGGGAAGCTTCTGGAGAGGAAGCAGGCCTGAGTGAGTTAGCCAGGAAGGACAGCGGGTGTGAAGACACCCATCCCTGGAAGGTAACACACGCAAAGGCCTAAAGGACAGAGAAAGGGAGCATGTATTTTTTATTTTTATTTTTTTTAAGGGGGCACGTTTTAAAAATTACAAAGAAGTCATTTGGGAGCCTCGATGCTGGGAAATGAGGGTGCTCTAGTCTTTTCTTCCTTTCTTCCGCCAGTTTGAGGTCCCGCTCTGAAGAACCATGTGTCACAGAGGAGAGAAAACTGCCTTAACTGAGGGCCCTCGGGTTTTAAACACAATAAATCTGCTCAACAAGTGAAGAGATTTCAGATTAATTGATTAAAAGCTCCCGGGTACTTGAGCTTCCTAACTTTTACCTCTGCTTTAACCTGGGTCTGTGATACTTTCTACTTCAGCAAAAAAGGAAAATTAGATGCCAAATTGGAAATTACAACAGCAAATAACAAAGTGTTCCCTAGACTCCCTGACTGGATACCCCTGGTGCTCACTGTCTGACCTTGACCACCAAATAGGTCTGTTTTTTCACTTTAGAGAGACTGTTCCAGGTAATGCAACTAGACATTTTGCAGATTTCACTGTTGCACATGCTTTCTGAATTACACAGAGAACAATTTCCACATGGCCTGGCTATATTTCCCTAAAGCACCTATGACGTCATTATTTCCCACAGGAAGGGCTTCCCCCCCAGGCCACACACTGAGCAGTGGCTGAAATCAGCTAGAACCTCCACCCCACACAGCAGAACTCCCAGAACCCTCTGGGCCAACCAAAGCTGTGTCCAAGACTGCCTTTTTAGGGCTACTCCCCCAAGCCCTTCACCCACACCCATGATGAATCTGGCTTCGTCCATTCCCTGCAGGAGACTGGTGTCTGGCATTGTAGCAGAATTAATCATCAGCGCCAAAGCAACTGGCTTGATTTCCATTTTCCAGCTATTTCTGAGATTCAGCCCACTGAATAAATGAAATTCCAGTTTCTCATCATTACTCTGTTGATGGTGATAATGAACTCAAGTATGGCTCCTGTTTATCCATCTTCTTACTAGATGAGGGTAGAGTGTTACGTGTCGTTACATCAAGATGGGCTGGGAAAGCGTTGCTCCTTAAATAGTGGCATCCTGTCCCATTCCACAGAACAGAACTCCACGGCCTCATAAGATTCCCCCTACAAACTCTTTGAGCCCCTCAAACCTGCCTGAACCCCTCTAAACAGATGATCAACAGGAAAGGATGGAGAGTGAAAGGGGTCTTTTCTCCCTGAGAAGAGACAGGAAGAGAGGTGTGGGAGGGAGTGAAAGTCGCTCAGTCATGTCCGACTCTGCGACCCCATGGACTATACAGTCCATGGACTTCTCCAGGCCAGAATACTGGAGTGGGTGGCCTCTCCCTTCTCCAGGGGATCTTCCCAACCCAGGGATGGAACCCAGGTCTCCTGCACTGCAGGCAGATTCTTTACCAGCTGAGCCAGCAGGGAAGCCCTCTGGGAGGGAGGGTGTCTACATATGACTGACCATTGGAAGCCGGGGTTTTGTCTTCCAGGGTTACCTGTCAGAAGGGCTGGTAACGAAGTGGTACCGCTCACCGCGCCTACTCCTCTCCCCTAACAACTACACCAAAGCCATCGACATGTGGGCCGCTGGCTGCATCCTGGCTGAGATGCTCACGGGCAGGATGCTCTTTGCTGGTAAGCTGCTCCCTGGGCCACCCTCCTGCCCCTCTGCAGCAACTCAATAAAGGAGGCGGGGGGGGGGGGGGGGGGAATATGCTAATCACAAAACCTGCTATCCTCCTCTTTGAGGTTGCCTCTGACTTTGACGGCACTACTTGGAGGCAACTTGTTATCAACCATTTCAGGCAAAATGCTAGAGAGGCTAAAAAAAAAAAAAAAAAAAAAAACCTTCTTGAGCACTAAACTTCCAAAATCAAGAAATCATGTCTCTTCAAATACCTTGAGATTGACCCATGAAAACACCCATCCTACTTTTTCAGCTCCTTTCTCCCCTCTCCCTGCCACTGTGAGAGGTCGATCCGGAGTGCTCATTTAGACAGGGGACCGCACCAGGCTCCCAGAGTCCCTGAACTGACCCTACCTGAGTCCACTGCAGGGAGAAGCCAAGTGACTCCTTCGGAGCAGATGCTGACGCTTTGGCACTTTCTGGGTCAGCATTCACATGTGCCTAGTGCCATACACAGCATCATCGGGGGGACACGGGAGAGCCCTGCCCTTGGCCTCCGGCTTCTGGAAGACTGGGACCCCACAGAAATCGGTGGTTGGGGTGGGGGGGTCGCTCTGTGCAGCTGGATGAGTCAGGAAGGAAGACCAGGCTTGGTTGGATTTAACCCAGTAGAGGTGAATGGCAAGGCTACTCGTGCAAAAAGGGAAAACAAAAGGAATGGAATGGCCCAGAGGCCAGAGAGGGCAGCAAAGATTCAGACCTGACCCATCCCAGCAGCATCAAAGCTCTGAAACAGTGTCAGTGATGGCCTGGGTGTGAAAGAGGACTTGAGTTTCCGAGAAGCAGAAAGCCTGAAGCTTCTTATGGATGAAGATGCTATTCATTCCCAGCATCTAGCATGATCCTTGGCAGGGAGATGACACCCCATAAATATTTGTTGAATGAACGAATGAGTGAGTAAATGAGTGCTTAAATGCGCCATTCCATCCCGTCCCACAGACCTGGCACACCCGGTCTTCCTCCCCCTGCCGGGAGGAGCGCTCATGACATATCCCAAACTTAATTTACTATTCCTGGGTTTTTTTTTTCCCCTCCTAATGGGAATCCAAAAGGTAAGACTCATTTCTAGGCTTAAAATCGCTTCCTCCCCCAGCCTGGTAAAGGGCATGCACAGAGGTGCATAAGAAGGAACGCTTGCAAAGCCCTGGGTCGGGCTGCTCCCATCACTTTAGCGCGGGCTGACTCAGGCTGTATGAGGCTGGACCATTCCGGAGGCACAGAATGCTAAGAGAAAGGATGGGGCCCCAGAGACTACCCCTTCTTTCTGCATTTGACCAAGCCCCAGAGATGGCAAGCAACCTGCCCACCGTCACCCAGCAGTTAGCAGCAGAGTGAACCCAGGTCCCCGGGCTCCCACTGTCCTAGGTTCCTAGGCGCTGGGGTTTCCACACCCACCAGCCGGGTGGGCGGCAGGTGTAACCGTCTGGCGTTTGCCTCCCCAGGGGCTCACGAGCTGGAGCAGATGCAGCTCATCCTGGAGACCGTCCCCGTGATCCGGGAGGAGGACAAGGACGAGCTGCTCAAGGTGATGCCCTCCTTCGTCAGCAGCACCTGGGAGGTGAAGCGGCCGCTGCGCAAGCTGCTCCCGGAAGTGAACAGCGAAGGTACCGCCGCCTGACTGCCCGGCGGCGTCCGGAGGGGGCGCCCTGCGCCGTGGCTTCACCCGGGGGCCCGAGAGCAGGCAGTCTCCTCCCAAAAGACCAGAGTCCCTAGACACAGAAGCGGGGGACCTCCTGGTAGCGGGCCTTTGTCCTCGCTGCTTCTAGACCGAGTTCAGCCATCAGGCCACCCTCAAGGCAGTCCACTGCTGGTCCTCCATACTCAACCCTGATTTTGCTTCCTTTTCCTTCGTTCTCACTTGCCCCCCTCCCTCTCCCCCACCTCCCTTTACTTTTTTCCCTCTGGAAGGCCTGGTACGGTTTCACCAGCTTCAAAGCCTGACCCAGACTCAGCTCCCAATTCCACCAGTGCCTAGCTGTTTAGCTTTGGGCAAGTTTCTTAACTTCTCTGCATCTCAGTTTCCCTAACTGTAAAATGGGTATAATAACACATGACACATAGGGTCACTGTGACAAGTAAAACAGAATTTGTAAATTCCTTGGCATAGGATATTTCCTCCACTATCTGAGATGTTAGAACATCACCAGTCTCATATCTGCTAGAGGCTTCCTTGTTGTTGTTCAGTCACTAGGTCGTGTCTGACTCTTTGAGACCCCCTGGGCTGCAGTATCAGGCTCCTCTGTCCTCCACTGGCCCCCAGAGTTTACTCAGATTCATGTCCAGTGAGTCAGTGATGCTATCTGGCCATCTCATCCTCTGCTTGAGGAAATTCCTATATCAGATAGGATACAGGTTTAGCCAATTGTAAGAGAAACCCAGATTCTCAACAACTTAAATGACATTTATTTCTTATTTAAGAAAAAAAAAAAAGGAGTTTATTTCTCTCACATAAGAATCTAAAGTAGACAGTCCAGGGCCACTGAGGTAGACCTGGTCTACAGTCATCCAGGGGTCCAAGGCCCCTTCTGTCTTATATCTCTACCACCTTAGGGGGTTGTCCTTACCCCTTGGAGGAAGGTGGGGGAGGAGGGCAGCCTCTTGCCTCTAAGGTCATGAGCCAGGATTTGGACACTTCACCTCCATTCATGTCCTGCTGGCCAGAACTTAAGTCACCTGGGCCCACCTCGCTGCAGTGAGGCTGTGAGATAGAAACTGATCCCAAAGCCACTGTGTGTCCACGTCCATGACTATGAAAGAGGAGAACAGACATGGGTACAAGCTACCATCTCTGCCACACTCCTCCCCATCAAGAAACCAAGAACTTGGACTAACAGTGTCTTTGGCCATGATCCCCTTTCAATCAATAAACTGTCTTAGCTTTCCCATTATTAAGGGAGAGAGGCAATTTGATTCCCCACAAATTAAGTCTCAGCCCATCCACATTTTCTTTGATTCTTGGGCCTCTGTAGAAATCCTGCCATGTGACAGGAGGTTCAGAATTCTCAGAAATTCTGGATCAGGGACGAGTCATCCATGCCCCTTCCCAAACCACTACACACAGCAGCCCCTCTGAACATGGTGGGCCCGTCTCAGGGAAACCAGAGACATGATAGATGGTCTGCCTGCAAAGACGGATAGCTGTCAGAGATGAGCAGAGGAAGGAACGCACCCTAAGGGGCCAGCGAGAGCTCTGGGTATTTGGGGGAGGGGACGAGAGCCACACTATATCAGAAACACCAAAAACAAAACCAAAAACGTGTGGGAGGTTGAACTTGCAGGAGAACGAGCTGGGGACTGAGGGCGGCGGTTATGAGTTAAGGGGAAGTCGGTGCTGTAGCTGATAGATGGGAAATCTCCGTGGCCTACCCGCTAGCAATGTAGTCACTGATCGACTCAAGTCCAGACGAGGGGGCCCCTGCCCGGGACACAAACCATCTGCCATCTTCAATCAGAGCTTCCAAGGCTCCCCAGGCACCAACTTCCAGCTGAAGCCTGGGGGTGGTGGGGGGGGAAGAGAGAAGACCTGCAGGAGGTTTTGAAGAAGACAGCCTTGATCTGTCAAACCTCCAGGGGCAACATGTGGGAGAAAAGCTCTGGACCCAGGAGCCCCAGGCTGGCAGGCTCTGTCCCCCGGCCCTCCTCCACTGTGAATGCTCTCACTCAGGCTTTCTACTGCTGGGTCCTACAGGACGGTCCTCCACCAGCTCCTCCCACAGCTGCACTCAACCCACGACACCTGATGGTGGGGGTGGAGATGCCCCGCTTCCCCCCTCCAGGTGGGACCACCTCTGAGGCGCGTCCCATGCTGTCACTCGGAGGACCCGGTGGAACGGAGCCCCAGGTGCCTTCAGCAGGAACTGCTCACTGGCACGTCCTCAGCGGGCTTCTCCCCCACCCCCCACCTTCTGGGGGGGTGCTTCCTGGGGTCACTGCCACATAAAGTGCCTCCACCCCATTCTTTGTCTCTGCAGAAATCCAGCCAAAGGCAAAGTTCTAGCCCTGACCTCCCATAACCAACAGTGACCTTATCTTACAAGTCACTTCTATCCCTCTGTATGTATTGTATGTGGGCGCTCAGTCATGTCTGACTCTTTGCGACCGCATGGACTGCAGCCCGCCAGGCTCCTCTTGTCCATGGAATTTTCCAGGCAAGAATAGTGGAGTGGGTTGCCATTTCCTATTTCAGGGGATTTTCCTGACCTAGGGATCGAGCCCACATCTTTTGCGTCTCCTGTATTGGCAGGCAGATTCTTTACCAGAAGTGCCACCTGGGAACACCGTAACCCCTCTGAAAGTGAAAATAAAAGTCGCTCAGTCATGCCCGACTCTTTGTGACGCCATAGACTATACGGCCCATGGAATTCTCCAGGCCAGAATACTGGAGTGGGTAGCCTATCCCTTCTCTCCAGGGGATCGTCCCAACCCAGGGATCAAACCGGGGTCTCCTGCACTGCAGGTGGATTCTTCACCAGCTGAGCTACCAGGGTAACCCCTCCGTTAATTCATTTGTGGAGTCAGAAAGCAGCATCTGCTCTGAATTTGTCCCTAGACTGTGGTGAGGGTCATGAGAAAGGGAACGGGTAAGAAGCCCCTTCACAAATGGAAAAGTACAGACACTCGGGGGCATCCCCTCGCTGAGGAGTCTCATTCTCAGCTTGGCAAGGGCACCAGTGACCATCCTGGCCTGCTCTGCTCCCCACAGCCATCGACTTTCTGGAGAAGATCCTGACCTTTAACCCCATGGATCGCCTGACCGCCGAGATGGGGCTGCAACACCCCTACATGAGCCCCTACTCTTGCCCCGAGGACGAGCCCACCTCGCAGCACCCCTTCCGCATCGAGGACGAGATTGACGACATCCTGCTGATGGCCACCAGCCAGAGCCAGCTCTCCAACTGGGACAGGTGCGGCTGCAGGGGCCCACGACCCCATCCTCCCATTTCCACCTGCCTCTGATCCTCCGTGACCTCGCCTTCTGTCTCCCGAGTTCTAAAGTCCATGGGACGCTTTCCCCAGCTTGGCTTCCCGCCCGTCTCTCCTTGCCCCTAGATACTCCCTGTAGATGGACAGCCGTGTCCCGCATGTGCGGTCAGGGGCCTGCCTCTGTACCACCCAGCCACCGCCCCCTCCCTCCCCAGCCCAGGTGCCCCGCACACCCGGGGTTCAACAGAGTCGGGCAAGCATTTAATGCACACCCATGGCTGGAGCCCACATCTTGCAGGCTGGGAATCTCCCCCAGAAAAGCAAAGTGCAGCAATGCAAGAAAACAAGATGCAATTCACCATCACACAACACCTTCCTGCTATTCACATCCTTTGCGTCTCCTGAGAAGCCAGTAAAGGAGGCACCATTATCATTATTGCCCACTGACACAGGGGGAAGCCACCGCTGAGAGAGGTTAGATATTGGTGTCGTGTTACACGGCTAACAACTTGGCCACGAAGGGCAGTCCCCTGTCTCATGTCAGACACCGCTAACACTCACAGAACTCTTCCCTCCTAAACTGGGCCGGGCCTCAGAATCCTTCTCGACCCAGTGTGCCCAGAAGTCACTACCAATGAATCAGAGCTGGGGAGAAGATACGTTTTGTTGTTGCTGTTTTTGTTTTTTTTTTTTTTTTTTTTTTACAAACTCCACAGAAGCACACAGTGATCTCTCAGGGCCCTCCCCGTTCTGATGTTCTAGATCAGGCAGCTGAACGTTTAGGCATCACCACCTGCTAATTCTGGGAGGGGAGCGATGGTAGCTGCTCCGTTTAGAAACAGAACTCTAGGGCTTAGCAGCTAGGACTCTGAGGGGGCCGAGGTGGGAGCCCTGCTGCTGTGAGAAGGTGACAGCTGGTTACAGAAGTGACAGATGAGCAATGTCTCCTTTTCGGTCATTTGACAGATGGTGGGTTTCAAATTAAGGAGGCTCCGAGGGAGGGTCAGGGCCACGTTGCTATTTTGGGACAGGCTTGTTGTTGTCGATAGTTGTAATCAAGAGTTGCCAGCAAATTGAGATTAATGAAGACCCTCTCTGCTGCTGCTCCCATGCTAGGCCTGCCCTGACTGTGGTCCCTGCAGCCCCGCCCCCTCCACTCCACAGCATCCCGGGGCACAGAGCATTGACGTGGCAGGGTTCATCCTATGCTCATCACGGCTATGGCCCGAGGCTGGAGCCAGAAAAACTGTAGCAGGGTTTCTTTGGCCCCTGCCCATCCACTCTGACCACTTCTAAACCTGGGGCTCCTCTGGTCTGACTTTTCCCATCACACCTGCATGATGAAGGTGGATGACAAAGGCAGTGACAAGCCCTGCCCACAGGCCCTGCTGCTCTGGGCAAGCTGTTGACTTCTGAACGCGCGTGTCCTCACCTATGGAGCAGGTGACAATACTCCACGGGGCTGCTCTGGAGACTGCAGACAACTTATCAGGTTGGCCGAAAAGTTTCTTAGGGCTTTCCATACCATCTTGTGGAAAAGCCTGAATGAATTTTTTGGTCAACCCAATACATTTGGCCCTTAGCATGTAGCAGCCAAAAGTGGAAGACATCCCATTGGGGTGTTATTAAATGCTATCACAGAGCTGCAGAAGAATGGAATGAATGTGAGCTTTTCCTTTTTGAATTATGCCCAGTCCAGCCAGTGTAGAAACTGGCAAGACAGTTCAGTGAGTTACGCAGCTGGAGCACTCACGGTTCACTGAAGCCCTGAATCCTCAGGCGTGCCATCTGCACATACTCACACTCTGTCCAGGGTCCAGGCCTAACCCTTACCAAGATACTGATCCTGGTTTCGGGGGATTCTGAAAACTCAAACTAATAGAACTTTCTTTCTAATAGAACTATTAGAGCATCCAAAAGTGACGCTCTTCACAAGTTCTTCCTCCTAGAAATCTCTGCTGTTTCAAGGACCCTCCTGGGAGGAGGCAGTGGTCACTTCGAGGAGTGGCTCCTGCCCTCTTGTCATCAATGGGCAGAACTGGCACCTTCCTGTGCTTCACAAACCACAGGGCATGGGCCGCAGCTTCCTGCCCGCCCAGCTACACAGCGGAACCTGCCTGCCCTTGGTTCTTCCCGTGTGAGCACTCGGCCTCCTGTTCCAAGAGGCTTCCTCTGTGCTCCCCGCCTCCCCGTCCCCTAAATTCCGCATAGAACACCTGACACATGGAGGGCTCAGCCCAAGTTGAGGGCCTGCCCACCTGCTCACCTGCCCTTCACTGGGTGACTGCTCTCCAAGGCCCCAGGACAGCCAACAGGGAGCAGAATTCCAAGGATCCTTGGCCTCTCTTGAGGGTGCCTATAACCCTTTGGTACGCCCCACCTGCTCACATCTCACAAACTGCTGCAGAGCCTCCAACCAGAACCACTAAGACGGGGTTCTTGGCCCTGATTGGAGCTTAGAAACACCTGGAAAGGTCTGATGAACAGCTGCAGGGCCTTTCCCTAGACATCCTGAATCAGCATTGGAGGCGCTGGGCAGGCATGGAACTTTATTTTCAATTCCCCCCCAACACACACACACACACACACACACACACACACACAGAGACACACACACACACACACACACACTTCTAATCTGAGCCAAGGCAGTGAAGCACCCATCAGAGCCCTGCTACTCAAAGTGTGGGCCGCTGACCAGTAGCATCAGCATCTTCCCCCCCAACACACACACACACACACACACACACACACACACACACACACACACACACACACACACACACACACACACTTCTAATCTGAGCCAAGGCAGTGAAGCACCCATCAGAGCCCTGCTACTCAAAGTGTGGGCCGCTGACCAGTAGCATCAGCATCTTCCCCCCCAACACACACACACACACACACACACACACACACAGACACTTCTAATCTGAGCCAAGGCAGTGAAGCACCCATCAGAGCCCTGTTACTCAAAGTGTGGGCCGCTGACCAGTAGCATCAGCATCTTCCCCCCCAACACACACACACACACATACTTCTAATCTGAGCCAAGGCAGTGAAGCACCCATCAGAGCCCTGCTACTCAAAGTGTGGGCCGCTGACCAGTAGCATCAGCATCACCTGGGAACCTGTTAGACATACAGATTCTCAGACCCCGCCTCATCTACTGGATCAAGATCTGCATTCTAACAAGGTCCCCAGGTGATTTGTGTGGACATCACAGTGTGAGGAGCACTGCATAGGTGGATCCACTAGAAAATGTGACAAGGATTTTGTTCCCTGCTGTGTCCGGTAATGCCCAGTACAGCACCTGGCGCAGAGGAGGTGCTCAAGAAATATTTGTAGGGTATTGAATGAATGGGCTTCCAAAGAGGTCCTAGTGGCAAAGGGCCTGCCAATGCAGGTTTGATCCCTGGGTCCAGAAGAGCCCCTGGAGGAGGGCATGGCTACCCACTCCAGTATTCTTGCCTGGAGAATCCCATGGACAGAGGAGCCTGGCGGGCTACAGTTCATGGGGTCACAAACAGTGGGACATGAGTGAAGTGACTTAGCACGCACACACATTGAATGAATTCCATCGAATTCTCCAGGCCAGAATACTGGAGTGGATAGTCTTATCCCTTCTCCAGGGGATCTTCCCAACCCAAGGATCGAACCCAGGTCTCCCGCATTGTAGGTGGATTCTTTATCAGCTGAGCCACAAGGGAAGCCCAAGAATACTGGAGTGGGTAGTCTATCCCTTCTCCAGCGGATCTTCCCGACCCAGGGATCGAACCGGGCTCTCCTGAGTTGCAGGCGGATTCTTTACCAATTGAGCTACGAGAGAAGCCCCTTGAATGAATACAAGAGGATACAATCGTCCCTCCACCTGCGCTCTGGGGGCTCACCGTTACTGTTCCTTTGTCCCTGTCCCTCCCACCTTGGAGGTGGGGGACAGCAGGAACTGGGGGGACTGGGAAGGAATGGAAAGCCTGCCTGTTGGGGGGCAGACAGGGATGAGGGGGGTTGGCTCCCTCCGCAAAGCCACCCCGGCTGGCGGGCGGGGGGCGGTGTGTCCAATGGGCGTCTCGTCTTACCTGCAGGTACCCCGTGAGCCTGTCGTCGGACCTGGAGTGGCGGCCCGACCGATGCCAGGACGCGGGCGAGGGGCAGCGCGACCCGCGCGCGGGGTCGGCGCCGCTGGCGGAGGACGTGCAGGTGGACCCGCGCAAGGACTCGCAGAGCAGCTCGGAGCGCTTCCTGGAGCAGTCGCACTCGTCCATGGAGCGCGCCTTCGAGGCCGACTACGGGCGCTCCTGCGACTACAAGGTGGGCTCGCCGTCGTACCTGGACAAGCTGCTGTGGCGCGACAGCAAGCCGCACCACTACTCGGAACCCAAGCTCATCTTGGACCTGTCGCACTGGAAGCAGGCGGCCGGCGCGCCCCCCGCCGCCGGGGGGGCCGGCGCACCCGCGGTGACCGCGGACCCCGGGCCGCGCGACGACGAGCCGGCCAGCCTCTTCCTGGAGATCGCGCAGTGGGTCAAGAGCACGCAGGGCGGCCCCGAGCGCGGCGCCAGCCCGCCCCCCGACGGCCCCGAACGCAGCCTGTCCCCACCCGGCCGCCCGGCCCCCATCGACGGGGGCGCCAGCCCGCAGTTCGACCTGGACGTGTTCATCTCCCGCGCCCTGAAGCTCTGCACCAAGCCCGAGGACCTGCCGGACAATAAACTGGGCGACCTCAACGGCGCGTGCATCTCCGAGCACCCCGGCGACCTCGTGCAGACCGAGGCCTTCTCCAAAGAAAGGTGGTGAGGGCGAAGGGGTGCTCCAGGCCGACCCCCTGGAAACCATCCGGGGAAAGCCGGACCCGGCTGGAGGGGACCGCCCCTCTGGCACCTCCACCAGCCCTGCCGCCCTCTCTCTGCTGCCCTGGGGTTAGCGGAACAGGAAGGATCCGAGGAGCGAGAGGAATGTCCATTTCTTAAACTGCCTTAATAACTAGCCTTTAACCTCTGGGAGCGTGTTTGAACAGGAGCCTAGTTTGGGGGGTGGGGGGGTGTGGGTTGATCACTTTCCCAGCAAAGAAGAAGCCCTTGTGTTTTTATCATTGGTGGTGCGCAGGACAGAAAGGTCTTAGCAGTCAGAGGCCCCCCCTGGGTGGCTGGGTGGAGAGGAACCTGGCAAAGAGGGTTGGCACTCTCTGGTCCAACACCCTCAGCTGACAGATGAGAAACACAGTGAGGTCCAGAGAAGCCAAGTGACCTGCTAATGAGATCGGGGCCTAGTCTGTGTCAGGGCAAGCCTTGAATCCCAGTCTCCTGGCCCCCAGGCCAGTGTCTGTCCACTAAACAATGTCTTCCTCTACTGGGGTCACTCTGGCCTTTTTCTCAGAAAACTTGGTTCAAGACGTTTCTTCCCTGTCCATTGCCAGCTTACCCATTCCATGTGCTTTTACTCAAAGCCGTGTCCTGTGAATTCTGAAATTGGACACTGAGCCAGCTTCTTTCCCCTTGTCACCAAGTGTTTGTGTTTTTTTTTTTTCCTGGCTCCTCAAGGACTGAATATTCCCACTTGCCTCACCCCGGTGTGATCTGAACTCTCAGTTTCAGATCAGACCAGTTCGGGATCTGTGGGTAAAACCACCCATCCTCCCAGGCCTGTGCACACAGCTTTTCCAGAACTTCCTATGCACTTTGCTGACACATGCGCAGACACAGTGACACAGCTCTTGTTCCCCAGGAAATGCCGTACCCTGGTGAGTCTGAAGACAGCAATGCCAAGAATCCCTGCTGCCTGCCCCGCACCCCTCGTACACACAGCCCCGCTCCAAACCTACCTTGGGAGCTTCTGCTCTCAGCCCAAATTGCCCCTTTGGAGGAAAGCAGTGAAGTGCCTGCAACAGAGTGGATATGCTGGGAGAGTGGCTCTCACACAGGACCCATCGACCTTCGTTAATTCTGCCCTTGACTTGGACCATCCATTTAGCCCCAGCAAACAGCAGGCCCTGAAGAAATGCACTGGAGAGCAAGGGCCCTTGGGCACAAGGAATCCAGAAAGGCAGGAAGGTCTGCAAAGTGGGGTGCCGACATCGAGGACCCTCAGGGGTCAGGTACCAGCATGGGGACCCCACGGCAAAAGAAAAGACTGGAGACCACCGTGTCCTCCCTAGCTTAGGCCAGGATGAATTTGGGGCACGCCACGCCAGAGGTGCACTCGTTCACAGAGCCTCAGGGGACGGCGTGTAGCATGGCAGGCCCTCTGCAGGGGCATGGAGCCCGGTCCTCGGCAAACGCTCTTCCGTTTCCACCACTGGCGTTCAGCTCCCCCCAGAGATGCCCATAGGAGCCGGTCTGTAAACAGAGGATCCCCCAGTGTTGATCGCAGGCTGTGTTCACCCTCACCTCAACAGCACCTTAAATCTAGTCAGTAACTAGGATCTGTACCTTGAAACCTGCAACGCGTTAGAAACTTATATTTAAAAACAATTAACCATAGTGACCAATTTTTACCTGGGAAATATGTAAATATGAAGTGGTTTCTTTGTTGTTTTTCCTTTTTTTTTAAGAAAAGGAAACATACACCGCTCTCATGTGCCATTTGTCCTCAGAGGGCGGCTTTACTTTTTTGGTAAAGGAACAAGCTGCTGATCTTGACAAGAAGTTCATATATAATTGTTATTACAGAGGAATTGCTATTACTCATGTTTTAAAAATATCTATTAAACATTATTAAACTTGATCGGGATGGGCCAAATAAAGTTTTATTGGAACATAGATTCATTTGTTCGTATGCTCACTCTCATTCATTTACACGTTATCTGCTGTCTTTAACAGCAGTTGCGTCATCGGAATGTGGCTGGATTCTCCCTGGACCTATGAAGGCAAGGTGTTTTGAGGGGTTGCAAGTTGAAGGGGAGGTGAGGAGAGAATCTACCGAGATTGGTAAAAAAAGGGAAGACATTCCGCAATCCCCGGGGTCAGACCCAGTGTCCATCATTTCAAACCATCTCTTGGAGTCAACTCTAAATCTTCTGACCGAGGTTGGTTCTTGGTCCCATAGCTGCTTCCTAGCTTGGAGCTCTATCAGTGAGGACAGTCAGATGAAGCACTGGCTTAGTTTCCTTCAAAAGCAAACTCAGAGACAAAGAGTCAAGTGCAAGTAATTAAGGGACGGGAGAAATGACATCAAGAGACATAGATAGGTGATAGGGAAGTGATGGGGAGGGGAAGGAAGCCAGCAAGGGTGCATGCCGCCACTGTGGGCAAAGCAGCTTGATCCCGGTGGGGCGCTCCGTTAGAGAGGAACGTCCACCTCGCCACCCTGCCCACCCTTGGAGGATGACCACATTCTTGGGCCATTACCTCCCAGCACCTCTGGCCTGGCCTGCACTGCAGCAGAATGGGTTTCAGTGGCCACAGAAAGGCCACAGGCACAAGGGCACAGGTGCTGGCAGGTGAAAGTTGGGAGTGGCAAGTGCAGAAAGACGAGGACCAAGTAGATCTTGGCAAAGCACCAACACTCGCAGGTGTCAGCAGTAGGATTTAACTCGAAGAGGGTTCAGAACCCCTGTTAGTGTTGGCAGCACACTCCAGGTTTCTCAACCCCTCCTATCCCCTCTTGACTGCCTACAAGAATTAAAACCCCAGTACACAGAGGTGAAAGGCTGGAGGTACTAAGGTGACTGCTACCTAAGCTACCCATGGCTTTTCATTTCAATCTCCTAAACAACCCAAGCCCAGCATCTGTGTCCCCGCCACGAGTCCCACTAATCCAACTCTGGGATCAGTCGTCCCTGTCACTGTTGAGAAGTTTCAGTGTCAAACCGATGGGGGTCTTTGTGTCAGACCCTACTGGCAGGGCCTGTGGTGTCCCTGCAAGAGCTGTGCGTAGGGCCACTTTGACCCTTGAGATGTGACTTTTGCTTTTTACACTAAGAACTTCACGAAGATCTTAAAAAACCCTTCCAGACATTCAGAGTTCAAGTTCCTTAGTTTCCGCTGATGTCTCTTTCTTGCTCTGCACGTTCTTGACTAACAGGTATGTTAACACTCCGCGTTGACACCTTTTAGCACCCAGTGGCTAATTCCCACGGGAATGACAATATGACAGGGTTCTGAGAACAATCGTGGTCAGGAAACAGCGCCCAGTCCACCAGACAACTGAACCTGCAGGTCCAGTCTCCTCGGTACAGTGCTTTGGCTGGGCAACTCAGCTATATTCTGGGTCATTCATTTCATGAATAGTGATTGGCTTTGTCTCTACTCACAGCATTAGAGTGATGATCAGTCTCAAGGTGCTTACCATGGGATCAGATGGGCCTTCGGAGCACCTACCCCACCCCAGTCCCTTCCATCAAGCTTAGTTGGCAGGCTTGTCGAAAACAAGCTCTGCTGTGGGAGAAAACAAACTTGTGAATGACAAGTTTGTGTCTGAGCGCCAAACTGCATATTCAACTACTGTTCCATCCTGTCTTCCAGAACTCTGGACCAAAGCAAGACTTAACATCTTCTCCACTTTAATTCATGGGCTCAGTACTAAGATAGAGCTTTATGTGACTGAGAGATTCCTTTGCAGACACAAAGACACCGCGAGCTGTGCCGAGATGCGTCAAAATATGGTTGTGGGGGTCCCAGTGGCCCCAGAGTTCGGTCCCAGAGTTCAGTCACTGCTGTCCTGGCTTCGTTCTCGGGAATCTTAAGATGGGGATTCCTGAGCAAGTGATTGATGGAGGAGATACCTGAAGATGACAGAGGGTACGGGACACAGAGGAGGGATGGGGACAAGTACTCAGCAAGTATACGGTCCAGGCTCGAAACCAGTTTCAGCCTGACCACACGGAGAGCTCTGCAGCACAGATTGCGCCGTGGAATCGGCCCCGCCTTGAAGAGGAGAGGACAGCATTTTGTGCCTTCGTCTCAGTCAGTCTTTGGTTGCAGGCTGCGGGGGTTGGTGGTGAGGGCCAGGACCTATTCACCAAAAGAAGTTCTAGGAGCAGCTGTGAGCCATGCAGTGGTCAAACCCACAGCCACGGGACAGTGGGCAGACTCCCTGCTGAAGGGCGTCTGGGCAGGGTACCATCCACATCACAGAGCCCCACGCTAAGCACTGGGGGGATAAAGTGGCAGAAAGGGGGCCGGCCCAGCAGAGTTTTATGGTTTGAATGGAGAAATGGGGCAAACACATAGACCCTCTGAGGTGCAAATAAGAGACCTTCCAAGTTCCCCACCTGCTGGGCATGCCAAGGCCCATTTCCAGCCCTTTCATTATGAGCTTTCTGCTGTTCACGTGCCTAAAAGCTACCTCTCCACCGTCGCCCCTACCATGGAACTCTCAGCCAAGCGACTGTGTTGGGGGCCCCCAAGCCCACCCCCCCACACACACATATCTTAACGGCCTGTTTCTCTGGAGAGCCCTGACTAGTGGGAGCACAGGGCTTGACATGTACCATCCATTTTAATCCTCACCACAACTGAGGAGGCAGATGTCATCAAACCCATTTTACAAGTGTGGAACCAAGGGACAGAAAAGTTAATTAACTCACCCAAGGTCAGCGTAAAAAAAGATTTCAGCCAGGAATAATTGAGCCAGACGGCCTGGGCTGGAATTCCAGTGCTATCATTTACTCACTGTGTGACCTGGAGCAAGTTCATCTTTCTATGCCTCCATTTCCTCATCTGTAAAATGGGGGTAATTATAATACCTGTCTCATAGAATCATTGCAAACATTAAAGATGTTAAAATCTGTGAAGCACTTAGTGTTTGTATGATACAGTGTTTGACATGTCGAAAGTGTTTTATATGTGTTTGGCGAGTAAATTAAAAGAAACAAGATTATTAAATGGCAGATTCAAAATTTGTACCTACTAAATAATACTTTCGATTTTATTTGTTCTCTGCGATTTTTCTATTGCTCTACATCAAACAGGTAGAAAATCCACATCTCCGTTAAAAACAAACATCAACAGTAAAACCCCACCCTTTGAAGTATTTGCTCAGCCCACAACCTCCCTTCTCTGAGAAGTGTATTCCGGCTCCCCCCCATTCACAGGAGAGGCCGCTCCATTCAAGTTGGAGCTATGGTGACCTTCCGCCCTCAACCTTCCCACCCCCATCCTGGTGACTGGACCAGGATACACACCCGACCCAAGCTGGACCAACCGTGTTCTCTCTCCTGGGAATGTAGATTTAAGATGCAGAGACATTTGTCAGTTTGCTGTGGCTTGAACTGAGGACAAATCAACCTCAGAACTGTGAGATGACCAAGTTCAGTGAGAGTCTTTAGCCCCAGAAGGAGAGGAGTGAAGCAGCGGCATAGAGAAGGCGAGCCGGAGAGAGACATTGAACTGCCCTAGTGCTGGTCGGGTTTCTCCAGTTTCAGTCGCTCACGGGGCCCTGACGACACCTCCGGCCCCTGGTCCCCCTGGGTTACCCCAGGACCTGAGAATAACACCCCTTTATGTGCATCTCCCTTGAGTGGACTCTCACAGCTGAGAAGAGCCTTGACTCAGCTGCCTTCCTGTCCAAGCCCCGTGCTGAACCCCCACCCCTGACCTGAATGTGGGGGACCCCTGTCTCCCCAGTATGCATTCATGTTTTGGCACAGGTAGCTCATCACAGCAGCCTCCTGTGAGCAGTGCTTTGCCCAAAAGGGAAGAAACTGCATAGAATTCCATGAGGTGAGAGAGTCTGGGAGGGACTTAGATAAAGCCTTCACCTGGGCCAGAATTGGGTGAACCCAACCCAGGTGGTGCTGGTGGTAAAGGACCCGCCTGCCAAAGCAGGTGGCCATGACAAATGCGGGTTTGATTCCTGGGTCGGGAACATCCCCTGAAGGAGAGCACAGAAATGCACTCCAGTATTCTTGCCTGAGAATCCCATGGACAGAGGAGCCTGGCGGCCCGACCTATGGTCCATAAGGTCTGTGCACAGAGTTGAATGTGACTGAAGCAACTTAGCACGTACGCACGAAACCATGTGGGAGCAATGATGCCAGGTGGGAGGGAAGCTGTGGCAGAACCTCAGGGCTAATTTCATCTCCTCCAGACTTCTGCCTCAGGCTGCCCTGACTTGAGCAGGGCAGCGGTCGGTCAGTGGCAAGAGAAGCTCCCACCTGTAAGCTCCGTTTTTGTGATTTCAGCCACCGTCCAGGTTGCTAGCCACTGGCCGCAGGCGGCCTCTGAACCGTTGAAAGGTAGCTGGTTTGACCTGAGATGTGCTGTAAGTGCCAAATGCATTCAGATTTCAAAGACTTAGTACCTCCCCCCTCAAAGAATGTAAACTATCTCACTCATAAATATTTATATTGATTACATATTAAAGTCGTAACATTTTTGTGTGTGCGTGAATGTATGCTCAGTCGCTTCAGCCACATCCAACTCTTTGCCACCCTGTGGACTGTAGCCCACCAGACTCCTCTATCCATGGGATTCTCCAGGTAAGAATACTGGAGAGGGTTGCCATGCCCTCCTCCAGGGCATCTTCCCAACCCAGGGATCAAACCCGTATTTTCTATATCTCCTACATTGGTAAGCATATTCTTTAAGCACTGAGCCACCTGGGAAGCCCCCATAACATTTTTGATGTTTTATTAAATAAAATACATTAAAACTAACTTCATCTGTCTCCTTTGTTTAAAAAAAAAAAAAAACATGACTAGGCTAATACAAAAGTTTTAAATTGTATAAGTGCCCCACATTTTACTTCTATTAAACAGCACACTCTGACACTCTCATCGGGAACAAACTTTAAGGGATCAAGGACACTAGGATGTTGTTACAATTAAAGTTCCATCAAAATCTGTGAGCTCGAGAGTTTATCCAGCCAACAAATGTCCTCTGACCGTAAGAAGGAAAAGAGCCACAGCTGTTTTTCACCAAATGGATCTCATTAAATTAATTACATTAGCACTGGATAGCTCATTCAAGGCCCTCTAGGAGCTTTAATAAAACCAGTAGCGTTAGGGCAGAAAGAGATCGTCTACTGAATCTTACCCTAGAGATAGCGTAGGTTTAGGGAGGTCAGCTGACCAGAGGAAGGTCATATAGCAAGATGTTGGCTCCTGTCTCATAACCTACTGCTCTTCCTTCTGCAGGATGGTGCCTTATCTTGGGACTTGAGGCATTCACTGTGGTTGGCTATCCAACAGTCACTTCCAACACCATTTCCCTTTGTCTCTGTCCCTAGAGGCAGAAAACTTAACTTTTCCAACCATGGAAGCAATCCATGGCCATGAGATCTAGTTCTGGTCAATGAGATACAAAAGGGTATTTCTTGAGAAACTTCTCAGTACATATGAGACAAAAACCTTTTACCTCTGCTCCCTGTTTTTTTATTTTTGGATGCAATGCTGGAGCTGCTGAAGCCATCTTAAGATCATGAGGCAACAAACCAAAGGACAAAAGGTCAAACAGACTGTGGAGGTGCAAAAGAGGAATAGAAAGAGCCCAAGTTCATAACAATGTCATAAGTTTACTGAACCAGCCCTAGAAAATCTGCCTTTCAGATTTTTTGTTAAGAAAACAATAAATATCCTTATGATTAAGCCAATCAGTCTTCAGTTACAAGACTTGGAATCCTCCCGGTGGATGCTGAATGCATCCCAGTGAATAAACACTCATTTGAAGGTCCCTAATTCCTCCACTATTTTATTCTGCTTCATTCCTGTCACTGTTGCAGTCCGGGCTGCTATAGCTTGACAATCTCTTGGCTGATCCCAGTGGCATATTTCTGCTCAAGGTTATGCCTTTTATTGCAAAGGGCCTGACTTTTCCTAGAACATACAAGCAAAAGTTTCAAACCACAGTGTTTGGGCTTTCTTGTAGATACAGCCATATATTACCCTCACCCACTCCTGCCACCCTGCAAAACCTTCTTGCATTATTTATTGTGTTCTTAACTTACAGTTCTCCAGTCATTCTGTCCCTCCAACTAATTTCCTGAGATGTTTACTGGACACTTTAGCTGCTCTCAGAAATACCTGCAGTCCCCTCTTTTCTAGACCCCCTCCCTGGGTATCATATCTGCTCCTATCTCCTTTGCACTATCACATTTGCATTTCCTGGGAGAAGACAGACATTGATCCAGAGAAGCTCCCATCTGCAAGCCCTATTCCTGCATGATTTCCAGCCACTATACAATTCAGTAGACACTGGCCACATGTGGCTACTGAGCCCTTAAAATGTAGCTCATCCTACCTGCCACGTGCTGTGAGTCAGGAGTCCCCAGTCTCCTGTATCTAATACTTGATGATCTGAGCTGGAGCTGATGTAATAATAATAGAAATAAATGTAATGTGCTTGAATCATCCCGAAACCATCTCCCCCAGCCATCCACGGAAAAACTACCTTCCACAAAACCGTTCCCGGATGCCAGAAAGGTTGGGGACTCTGCTGTAAGGGTCAAATACACACCAGATCTCCCAGACTTAGTATCTCATTCAAAAGAATGTAGACTATCTCATTCATAATTATTTCTATTGATTACATATTAAAAGTATAACATTTTGAAATCATATTAAATAAAACATATTAAACCAACTTAAACTGTCTCTTTTTACTTCTTTTAATGTAGCTGGCTAATGCAAAAGTTTTCAATTATATACTTCTGTTGGACAGCACAGTTCTAGGATGCTATGAGCTGATTATGGCCTTAATTCTTTTACAATAATATTTCATTTCAGTGAGGTCTTCAAACTAAGAAAAGTGACCCTCCTAACTGAACTCCAGACTCCATTCAGTCTGTGTGGGGCAGGTCTCTTTCAAATCAAATCAAATTATAAAAGTGTTGGCCTCTTAAAGATTGTTTGCAAAAGCTGCCCTAAACAAACAAACAAACAAACAAAAATAGCATCTATCCCCGGCGTGCTGCAGTTCATGGGGTTGCAGAGTTGGACACGACTTAGTGACTGAACAACAACAACAAAACCAGGTACAATAGTGTTTCTCAAAATCTGAAGGCCAGAAGCAGAATCAAGCCTCAGGAGGGACTAGACAGAAGCCCTGAAGAAGCTGAGTCAAAGTTCTTCTCTCTTCACTTCTCTTTGCAAAAGTGTTATTATCTCATCTCTTGGCCCAGCCACTTTCATTTCACTTGAAGCCCTGTATCTGAATGTCTTTCTGCTTCTTCTGAGTTTAGCAAAATCAATCACGGAAGCCACCAGAACAAAGTGGAGGATCAAGATGACCTGCTTACCAGATTACAGGTAATTTTTTATCTCCAGTGGTGCCAGACACTGCATTTTACATTTGGATCCCGTCACTCTGAACTGTGATTTATTTATTAGATTTGACAATGAGAAGAGTCTGCCTTGTGCATGTAGAGGAAATTTCAGTCTGAATCAGAAAACAGAAGGTGCTGTGCCAAGGATGGCCACTTGGCACATCCAAGTGCCAAGTAATGGGGGGGCAGCAAACCTCCTTGCTGTCAAGGAGCTTGCAAAATTAGGTCAAAAGGGAAGGGAACTCAGTAAGATAGCTCTCTATTACAAGGATCTGCATATGTGGAAGACTATAGAAACCAAAAGTCATCCCTTAAAACCCTAATGGGAGCTGGTCAGATTAAAAAGTTGGCCAAGGCTAGACCTCTCACCAGTGTACCAGATGCTCCCCAAATGGACTGAGCAAAGCCCCGCAGTGAAGAACCCCCCCACTGACCCTGCTACTCCAGCCTGTCCCAGAACCAACATCTCCCAACCCAGTCCTTCCATTCTCCCATGCACCACATTACCTGGAAGAAAAAACACATTGCACCAGCTAAATTCACCACTAGCTGGTGAAACTTGTTCGCCAGCTAAGATTGAGAGCAGAGCCCAAGAGAAAAGGACAAGTCTGAACCTCTGATGGAATGAAGGGTAGCGGAATATACCACCCCGAGATAAACCACACTGGTTCCAAAGTTATATTGAACTGAAGGCAATTAAGAAGCAGTAAGTGAGGGGGGATCGGGATGGGGAACACATGTAACTCCATGGCTGATTCATGTCAGTGTATGACAAAACCCACTGCAATGTTGTGAAGTAATTAGCCTCCAACTAATAAAAATAAATGAAAAAAAAAATTTTTTTTTAAAAAGAAGCAGTAAGCCCAAGAAAGTTCTCCCTATCTGTCCTCTTTCTACCTAAAGAGAAGATGTAAATTTTCCCTTTATTGGAGACAGATTCTTATCAGCCCAGAGAAGGCACCAGAAGATTCTACAAACAAACCTCACTCTATTTCCTCCCATTCGTTTACCTTTCTGCACTTGCCACCCTTGGAAGCCTGAAACTGCTTCCTTTGACTGTTGTTTCTCTACAGACGCATTGTCGTCTGTTGAAGATGCCATATAAAGCAGAGATCTGAGCCACCATTTTTTAAATTGATTTGTTTATTTTCACTGGAGGATAATTATAGTATTGTGATGATTTTTGCCATGTATCAACATGAATCAGCCACAGGTATACATGTGTTCCTCCCGCATCCTGAACCGCCCCCACTCCCTCCCCACCTTACCCCTCTGGGTTGTCCTAGAGCACCAACTTTGAGTGCCTGGCTTTATGCATCGAATTTGCACTGGTCATCTGTTTTACATATGGTAATGTACATATTTCACTGCTATTCTCTCAGATCATCCCACCCTCGCCTTTTCCCGCTGAGTTCAAAATTCTGTTCTTTACATCCATGTCTCCTTTGCTGCCCTGCATGTAGGATCATCGTTATCATCTTTCTAAATTTCATATATATGTGTTAATATACAATATTTGTCTTTCTCTTTCTGACTTACTTCACTCTGTATAACTGGTTCCAGGTTCATCCACCTATTAGAACTGACTCAAATGCATTCCTTTTAATAGCTAAGTAATATTTCATTGTGTATATGTACCACAACTTCCTTATACACTCATCTGCCAACGGACATCTAGGTTGCTTCCATGTCCTGGCTATTGCAAATAATGCTGCAATGAACATTGGGGTGCTTGTGGCTCTTTCAGTTCTGGTTTCCTCGGGGTGTATGCCAACAGTGGGATTGCTGGGTCATATGGCAGTTCTAGTCCCAGCTTTTTAAGGAATCTCTGCTTAGTTCTCCACAGTTAATCATCATTTTGATTTACTCTTCATTTTGGGTTTCTCGCATTTGATGTGCACTGCATGTTAATAAACAGGTTTTCTCCTGTTAATCTTTTATTAGAGTCCCAAATGAAAACCTAAGATACTTAGAGGTGAAGTTTGGCCTCTCCTACGAGACTTCTGTTCAAGGGAAGAAAGACGGAAACCAGGTGGAAGAATGTGCACCTGATGATGGAGGTTGACCTGGGCTGAGAATGAAGGGGAATTTCCACCAGCAGAGGTTAAGAGCCTCTGGGGAAAGGTTTTCTGGACAAACTCTCTGAAATCTGTCACAGGAGAGGGCAAGCCAGGTCAGACTCAGAGAGAACATGACAGGATGGGGATTTCGGAGGAGGAGCTCTCAGATCAGAAAGCCCTGGAAACGCGGGGCCCCAGAACTTGGCCTTCTTTCTTTCCACACTGGGAGCCTTCAGGATTTCAAATGCTGCCTTCTTCCGGGCTGGCCTGGTTGCTAACCTGGAGCCCTGCGGTGGATCTCTCCTTGGTAGTGAGGCCCAGGTGGACCCTTTCTCCTCTTAGAGACCACACTGCCACGCTCTCCCAGGCCGCGCAGTCAGACAGCTCAGCCAGCCCGTGGTAGCAACAGCAGCGGGGTGGCGTTTCTGTCTCTTCTCTGGCGGGAACCTGCAGGACTCCCAGCCTTAGCCAGTCTCTCCTGTGCCCTGAAGAAGCCACCTACCATGCTGCCCCTCTCAGCTCAGGCTCCGAGAGGCCACATTTCCTGGGAGGCCCCTGGGACTCACGTCATCGAGGCAGCAGGTGCAGGGAAGCTACGTGAAGGCCTCCTCAGGGTCCCTTCCTGCGGAAGCCAGAGCCTCTCGTGATTCCATGATTCCGTTCTGTATTTTCCTGCCTCTTCCTGCTGCTTCAAGGCTCCCTTCGCTCGGACAGAGGGAGGGGGAAAGCTCAGCCTCCTGAGGTAAACCGACCCCAGCAGGTCCTCCCCACCTGCCTCTGACAGGGCCAGGCCGTCTGAGCTCTGGGGCTCAGGCCAGCGTCCCTACCGTGCAGGTGAGAAGTGGGTCACTTCTTTGGCTCTTCTCTTCTAGAAAAATGTCTACTGGCTTCAAAGAGGGAGGGGGACATCCTCCTAGGTTGTGGTGCTGGGCTCTGTGAAGTCGCCCTTCAAGTTTAGGACCCCGGGGTTGGCTTGTACGTGGGGGGCGGTCATCATCTCGCGGCCTGCCAGCTGTTCCCAGCTGTTCCCACCTTCCCGGGGCTCCCCCCGCCCCTCTGCCTGGAAAGACAAGGCAGGAGCCGGGCCTCCAAGCCCAGAGCAGTTCGGAGCGGAGAATCTCATTGTTAACACCTCCAGCTGGGTGCGAGGGAAAACCTCTTAGGAGCTCTGTAAAACTTTTGTTTTCCCTTCTCTTGTCACGCCCTCTGTGGAGGCTGCTGGCCCAGATCAATCACCTCAGTATCTCCCCATCACTTCTTCCCTCACCTGCTGCTGTCCAGCCTGAGGGAGACGTTTCTTTGGCACAAACCAGTGGGAGGACAGATTGGTCATCAATATGGCCTGGAATGTCAGGAATTGACCCCTCTAGGGGGAGGATTCCTGGGGAGGCCCGGCTGACAGATCAGAGTCAAGCTCAGCATTCTCTGCTCTAATCGCCGGCTTGATCCTATGGTCTGTCAAGCAGGACTCAGCCCCACCTGCAGACCCCACTAGTGTCCCAGGGACCAGAGCTTCCACCATCTGACTTAGTGATGGCTTACAAGGAGGAAAAGGACCAAGGAGAGACACCACAGGAGTGACTGAGAATCCAGGCACCCTGAAGGGTCTCCATCTGAGGGAAGCTATTTATTAGATAACCAGCCCTGGAGTAACCCCAAGGCAGTTCCACCTCCCTGGCCCCTTCTCAGCACAGCAAATGGTCCTCCTGGAGCCAGAGGAGAGCGATGGCAAGAGAGGAAAGAGCTGGAAGCCTGCTGTCCCCAGCATCTCCCCTCCCCAAGGACATAATTACTCCTTGGGGCCAGGCCTTGACCTTCCCTGGAAGTGCGATGCTTCATTGTAACTGTCCATTTACATGGCTCGAAGCTCTACAAAGCTTTAGTGAGAAGCAAGCAGTTGATAGATGGGGACAAGGTGACAAACTCTCATTTGTTGGAGGTCATGGTAAAGAATCTGCCTGCAATGCTGGATCGATCCCTGGGTTGGGAAGATCCCCTGGAGGAGGGCGTGGCAACCCACTCCAGTATTCTTGCCTGGAGATTTCCATGGACAAGAGAAGCCAGGCGGGCTACAGTCCATGGGGTCGCAGAGAGTCAGACATGACTGAGCCACTAACACTCTCACTTTGATTTTAATAGCTATACTTCCAGTTCAGGGATGCTGCGAAAAATGATGAGTATGGATTGTTGTGTGTAAAGACTATGAAGCAAGAAGTTGTTTATTATTATGATTATTATATCAGTCCCCCTCTGTAAACCACCTCAGATGAAGGCTTAACATGTTCACTTTAGGGACTAGGGTAATGGGCAGCAGAAAATTGTGCCTTCTAAGTTAAAATTCTCTGCAGTATTCCAGAGAAGCTGAATGGGGTTCCCACGGGAAGACGGGGGGTCCCTGAAAGGATTGTGACTGTCAACCAAGGATCTGACCCCAGGTCCAGAGTCTAGGCTGCTGACTGTCACTGTCCACATCATGAGCTTCAACTGTTGGAGAGGAAAGACTTTTCTTACGCTGGGGTCTGTGATTTAAACTGACAAAAGACTGACCACAGAAAAAGGTTTATTTGCCTACATGTGGGGAGAAAAGAAGTAACTGTATTTAGAAGTAACTAAACACAATGGACTCTTGAATAGCACAGATCTGAACTGTGAGGGTCCACTTAGTCACAGATATTTTTTCAATAGCGAATACTACAATACCACTCGGCCCAGAGTTGGTTGAATCCACAGATGCAGAGGAACCTTGGATGGAGGCGGGGGGGGGGTCCAACTATAAATTACACACAGATTAACCCCTGCGTTGCTTTAGGGTCAACGGCAGCTGAAGCCAGAGGATACATCTAGAAGGGGAAAGGGAGGGGGCGGAAAAGGCTTTCATGGGCTCTGGGGAAAAGGAAAAGAGTTTTTAGGAGTGCAATCAAGAGATAAAGTCTGTGATAGTATTTGTCTATACAAGTGTGAACCTGGAGGTCTCCGGTCCACGGAGTCACAAAGAGTTGGACACGACTGAGCACCACCACAACACAAGTGTAATAAACTTTCCATCTCCTCCAAGGCCTCAAACCCCCCTGGGGAGGGATTTGGTGTGGATTTTACTCGAGTTCTCCCTTCCGTGGGGTAAATCTGCCCTGTAGAAGGAATTTATAGCAGCCTTATTTCCCAGAATGTTTTTGCTTCTAATCAGATGAGGAAAGCAGCCCCAGAAGGTTTCTTTCTCCATCTTTTGATTCTCCATTGCCTTCAGCTCAAAAGACTCTTTATGCTAAAGCGGATATACTTGGAGGGCGGTGCGTTCTGATCGCCTCACGACTGAGAGGGGGCAGTCATCAGCAACCACCCCAGGATGACGCCGCCGAGCGGAGTTGTCCCTCTGGGCTTGCACCAGGGGCATCTTGCTCCCTCCTCCCCAGGGCACCCTCCACCTGCCTGTCATCCCCTCCCTCGCCCGCAGCTCCCAGCTCCCTTCCCCTGGGTGTTGGGGGCGAGTGGGGAAAAAACAAGAAATAATGACCACAATGAAAGGAACCACAGTTTCTACCTTTACTGCTGTGTGTTCCTAACCAGTCTGGGAGGAGTGGGGTGGCTGTCAGCTATGAAGGAATATTAAGCAACTTTAATCAGGGCTTTAAAATGCAAACCTCACACTGAGCAGAGAGGTTAATAGTTCGAAATAGGGGGAGGAGGCAGATTAATTTTAGATCTCTCAAGAAGCTAAGAACTTGCTGAAAAAATACCCACAGAACCAGTGTCAAATGTGAGGGGCGGTGTGGGGGGCGTTAAGGAGAGGGTCCAGTTAAGGCTCAGTGGAGGGTCCAGAGGAAGGCCTCCCCGTGCTGAGGAGGATGTGAGAACACAAGTGGTGGGTCTGGCTGAGTCAGAGCTGCACTCTGGGCAGCGTCTGTGAAATCCAAGTGACCGAGGAAGGGAAGCAGGGCTCGGGCTGTGAGATGCGGGACTAGGCTACAGAGCCCAGGCTTAAACCTGGTGGGGCCGGTAGACAGAGGGCAGAGAATGGATTCATCTCCCGTGAAGTGGGCTGCAGGGAAGCAGAAATGTCAAGAAGGCTGGGGGCACATGTTTGCGTGGTAGCAAGAAGACCTCGGAGCCAGGAGAGAGGAGTCCTGGGCTCCTCGCCTGCCCAGCTTGGGATGTGAACCCTGTCCCGTGCCCATCGCACACGTGATGAGTCCAGAAGCGCACCCTCTTACGAGGTCCTGCACACACGCGTAGTGGGAAAGGTGACTACTAAGACGGAGCTAAGGTGGACACACACCAGGATGGATGGCTCCAGGGCCACAAGAGGTTGGCCCTGTGCAAGTCTCCATGGCAACAAGAGCCCCAGACAGGATGGGACAGGGTTAAATACAGCTGACTGAAGCACCCCCGTGGTGCTCAGAGCTGAGCTGCAGGACGCACAAAACTCCCATCCTAAAGGACCTCCTGGAAAGGGATCCACCGTGGCTGCTCCTAGGCTTCGAGCAGCTCCAATCTCAGGCGCAGTCCCAAGCCAGCTCTTCACTTGTGGACTCTGGTGCCTTCCATCTGCCACTCCTGGGAGGCTGTGCACCCCAAATTGAATCAAACGCCTGGTGATAGAATTACTAGGAAGTGCAAGGAGGACAGGGGGTGCTGGCGGGGGGAGGGATAAGCGTGGGCAGCAGGCAGGGAGGGGGAAATTGCTGCAAAAAAGCAGCCAGCAGCTGCTGCGAAGGCCTGGAGGAGAGGCAAATGAGATCTGACCGGACCGAGCAAAGACAAAGGAATGGGCAGAACCGGGCTCCTGTCCGGGGTCTGCTGACCACCTGCTCCAGGCGGGAGGGGCAGTGGGCAGCCCCACAGACCCGCAACACAGACCGCGCTTCCTTCTGGAAAGAGATAGCCAGAAGGAAGTATCCCTTCCTTTCTCACCTCCCCAAATGCCTCTACTCAGCTGAACCATGAATTTGCCAGCCTCGTAGGTAGGGTCTGTAGGACTGTAGGATGGAAAGGACTCCAAAATAAACCCAAGCCCAGAAAGCACCCCTATTCCTAGGGTGGGGAAGGAGGTTCCACTATCAGAGACCCCTTCTTCCTGGGGAGGAGACTCCGAGATGTTTGTCCTCTGTCAAAAGGCCAATTTAGCACCCTTGGAAATCTACAGATTTCATGCCGTCAGTCGCTGGTACCTCCCTGTTACGGAGTTTATCTGAAAGAAAAGGAAATATTTCACATGGGTCTTGTCAGAAGGGCCCCAAAGGAGACAAGATGCCCCCAAGAGTGGTGAAGAAAGCAAGGACGGGAATTTACCCCGAGATTAAAACAGTGGGAGAAGGAAGGAGGCAGCAAGAGGCGATGGAAAGAGACTCAGAGGAGAGGGAGGGCGTAGGACGCAGAGAGAAAGAGAAAGACTCCTCTCTGAATAATGATGTCATGTTTTCCACTTATCTAATCTGGCATCAGCCACCCAGGGGCTTGTTTTCATTTGAAAGAGAATGCTACTCAGTTTGGTCTTTGTATATTTCCCCCCAGAAGCTATTTGTTCTAATCAGCATCTCGAACAGCCCTCTTCCCACAAGCCCCCTTGATTCACAACCTGCCCTTCTGGAGGCTGAGGACAGACATCTATCTGGACACTTGCAGAACACCCGCACCAAGCAGGAAAACTAGGGGGCACGAGAAAGACGCGGAACAGAGTCCTTGCTACCCTTGGAAGGTGACCCCGGCAAGAGGCATCCACAGCGATCTCCTCTCACACCCAGAAAGAGGGTCTCTGCTTTTCTCTGCACGATTTGCCCAGGAATGTCCACTCTGCCTCCAAAAGCCTGACTCCAGACCTGGCATGCATTGCTCCAGTCGTGTCTGACTCTTTCCGACCCCCATGAACTGTAGTCCGCCAGGCTCCTCTATCCACCGGATTCTCCAGGCAAGAATACTGGAGTGGGTTGCATGCCCTCCTCCATAGGATCTTCCCAACTCAGGGATCAAACCCAGGTCTCTTACATTTCCTGCATTGGCAGGCGGATTCTTTACCACTAGCACCACCTGGGAAGCCCGGCAGACCTGGCACCTGGAGCCAACTTCCATCAGAATCAGGGAAGAAATGAAGTGAGAAGGAACCGGCTGAGTTGAGGAGAAAGAGAAGCTGAGTTTAGGAAGCCTCAGTGCTCTTGCGACCATGGTTTGAATCTGATCCTCGGGCCTCATTGTTCCAACCCACCCAGACAATAAAAGTGAAAGTTGCTCAGTCGTGTCCGACTCCTTGCAAGCCCATGGACTATCCAGTCCGTGGAATTCTCCAGGCCAGAATACTAGAGTGGGTAGCCTATCCCTTCTCCAGGGGATCTTCCCAACCCAGGGAGCAAACCCAGGTCTCCCACATTGCAGGCGGATTCTTTACCAGCTGAGCCAGGAGGGAAGCCCAGGAATGCTGAAGTGGGTAGAGTATCCCTTCTGCAGCAGATCTTCCCGACCCAGGAATTGAACCAGGGTCTCCTGCATTGCAGGTGGATTCTTTACCAACTGAGCTATCAGGAAAGCCAGACAATAAAAGAGGTAGACATCCAAGGTGAAGATAACAGGTGATGAGCAAGTGTCCATCTGAAATGTCGCCTGTCCCTCAGCTCGGGTCAGACCTCTCCTCCCTCAGTGCCTGTTTCCTGGCCTGCAAAACCAGGACAACTTTAAAATCACTTCACTTATTCCCTCGATGAATGAGCATAGAGTCAGGATCTACTGTAGCCCAGAGATTGGGGCCAAGAGCCAACGGGGAAATGTTGGGGAAAACGAAATACTATACTACAGCCCTTCAGCTAAATAGGGAGCCTTTCAGCCTCCCTATTGAGCCCTCTTCTGAGCTTGCAGAGGGCCTTCGCGTCTGACCTCACACAGTCTGGAAGGGAGGAAACCTCCAGATGAAAACTCTAAGTGTGGGGGGCTTCAGTGTTCTGTCCACAGCTCCATAACTGCTCATGGCTGGACCGGGCTGTGAAATTGGGTCTCCAAGGTTGGAGGCCCACCCAGGTGGCCCAAAGGTTTAAGGGTAGCCTGTAATGGGGGGATCTCAGGGGGGAGAGGTGGGTGCTATAAGCTGGAGGTTTGGGCCCCGCCAAAACTCATGTTGAAATTTTAACCCCCAAGATGATGGGATTAGGAGGCAGGGCCTTTGGGAGGTGACACGTTCGTGAGAGTGGAGCCACGAATGGTGTCAGTGCTCCTGTAAGAGGGTTTGAGAAAGCCCCCTTGCCTCTCCTGCCGTGTAAAGTTATGGTGACAAGACAGCCATCTATGAGGAGGTGGGTTCTCACCAGACACCCAACCTGCGGCACCTTGACCTTGGACTTCCATCCTGCTCATCGGAACCTGTGTCCTTGGAGAACTGAGCTTCCATGCATGAAATCCCACTCTCCTAAAATGACATCCCAGAGAGACCACACGGAGAGCTCTGGACGGCAGCCCCCGCCGAGCCCATGCTGCAGAGAGACGCCTGATAGGTGAGCCAAGAAGCCTTCTGGCCTCCAGAGTCCAGACACGGACATCTCCCCAGGCACCGCAGAGCCGAGGAGGGCCTGTCCCCTGTGCCCATCTGCATTGCCAGCACACCATTTCCATGACATCAGGTGGTCATTGTTTTATACCCTGAGGTGTCAACAGAGTTGTTCTGCAGCAATGAATCAATCCCAACAAAGCTGGACCTGAGCTCAGGACACTGGTGACTCTAGTCTGGCCCCAGGTGCTGAGGACAGCTCTCCAGGGCAAGGCAGGAGAAAGTGGCTTGAGCACCAGTCATCCCAGCACCAGGAGAGACCTGCGGGGAACTTCGAAGCTCTGGGGCCAAGGAAGTGATGCTATGGGTGAAGAAGGACAGCTCAGAGGACCCTCTGAGTCCTGGCAATGATGAAATTAGCGCTCCCTTGGCAGGCAAGGCTTCTGATGGTGTTCTACAGCCCATTCCTCTGGCCTGTCCAAGGATCTTGGAAGCACGCTGCCCCCAGTATTAAATCCTTTTTTTTGCAGATGAAAGCCAGAGGAGCAATTGATACCTGCAACTGAATCTGCCTGGGGCAGAGTCCATGCACCCTGCTTAGATTACTGATCAAACCTGATGCTAATCCATTTCAGAGACCACATCCCAGCCTTTTCACTGATTCTCTGAGCTCCCCTTCCAATAAATCCCCTTTGCTTTGCCAAGATTGCCTTCTGTTGTTTGCAACCAGAAAACCCCAACTGAAACAAAAGTTAAGTTGAAAATTAGAAGGATATGTTCTATTTAATCCCATGTTTGAAGAATTCACTTTTCAGATGAACAACAGTATAGAAAAGAATGATGATTTCCATAGGGTGGAAAAATGTAATTGTGATTTTTTTTTTTTAAGTCTTTAGGAGTGGCTCTTTTGTAAAGAAAAGAACATTCAGGAACTTCTTTGGTATTTAAAGTTAATACTCAAAAAAAAAAATAAATAAAGTTAATACTCAAATCATTCAAAGGTTTGGTTTTCTTGAAGTTTTTAAGTTCAAATTAGAAATAAGTTCTATTTATAAATCTTTCAAATTTTCACAAATGATTTTAAGAAGACTTTCATAATTTAATTGAATTCCTTTAAATATTTAATTCCTTTAGATATTTAGTGTACTGATAAAGCCAGCACACTCAATTTCCTTTTTAAAGTAAGTCAGTGGCTGGCAACTTTTCCAAGTACCTAAGGAATTCTTACAAATCTAATAAAATTTACCAAGATGATGATTAAACTCTTCTAAATATTCCAATGCTGTTTAAAGACTTGGACATTTCAGCTTAAAATCTAGATGAACTGCTCAGTCCTCTAATAAGCCAAATTCTCCAGATCCTTTGCACTGGTCACTGCTGGGGCCCCAGCTTTGCACAGACAAGGTCTGACAGCATTTCCATCCACAGTCCCTTGCTTTTCACCCTTGTCTTGCTTCTCAGTTTCAAGGCCAAGGACCCCTTGCAAGCCACTATGCCTGAACACATGCACAGATCCAGAAGTGTAAGGGATTTGAGGTCAGGTGGGAGAATCCAGAAGCACTGGGTTCTTCCTATGTCTCCTCTACTGCCCCTTGAGCAGACAATTCTCTGGCATATTTCACAAGGTTGCTCAGAGGTGTTTGAAGGATGGGGCTTCAGTGACCCACGGCAATGACCAACTCAATTGAGAGTGAGTGAGTGGAAGTCGCTGTCATGTCTGACTCTTTGTGACCCCATGGACTGTAGCCCATCAGGCACCCCTGTCCCTGGGATTCTCCAGGCAAGAATACTGCAGAGGGTTGCCATGCCCTCCTCCAGGGGATCTGCCCTGACCCAGGGATTGAACCCGAGTCTCCAGCATTGCAGGCAGATTCTTTACCATCTGATGCAGTTTTGTTGTTTTACTTCTATTCCCTGGGATTTCTTATCAAAACAAATTTCCTGCCCAAATCCCGTCACAGTAGCTCTGTTTCCCGGGGTGAGGTGGTGGCTGGGATGGGGGTGTGTGGGCTAAGACAAATAGTGGTACATACAAATTATTACCAGATTTCACACAATAGTGATACCATGGATTTGGTTTGCCTCATAATCTCTGTTGTCAATTCTAAGTCACTCCCAGGTTAAAGGTTCCACTAATTGGGTGGCTTAAAACCACTGAAACTCTCATAGAGAGTTCTTAAAACCAGAACTCTCATAGTTCTGGAGGCTGGAAGTCTGAGATCAAGGTGATTTCAGGACTGCCCTCCCTGTGAGCCTCTGGGTAGAATCTGTCCTTACCTCTCCCAGCTTCCGACGGCAGGGGGCAATCCTTAGAGTCCTTCAGCTTACAGCTTCATCGGTCAGGTCCACTCTGCCTCCATTTTTATATGGCGTTCTCACTGTGTTTCTTCACATTGTCTTCCCTCTGTGTGTATCTGAGTCCAATTTTCCCCCTTCTGTAAGGATACCACTCACAGAATTAGGGCCTACCCTAATGACCTTATCTTAACTTGGATAAAGCTGCAAAGACCCATTTCCCAAATAAGATCACATTCTTTTTTTTTTTTTTTGACCATGCTGGGTCTTAGTTGCAGCACTCAGAATCTCTGTTGTGACAACGAGGGCTCTTAGTTGTGGCCTTCCGGATCTTTTCCCCTGACCAAGGATTGAACCCAGGGCCCACCTGTATTGAGCTCGAAATCTTAACCACAGGACCACCAGGGAAATTTAGGATCACATTCTGAGATACTGGAAATTATAACTTCAATTTATCTTTCAATTCAATTTATAACACCCACAGAGGGAACAATTAAGTAATTCTAATCATGCAGTGGGTTTCCAAGCAAACTTTGAGGTTTCCCTTCAGTTGGCCATTTTGCAAACCGACCAGAGATTCTGGCAGGAGGTAAGAACAGAAACTGTAGGTCTCCAGAATGCAGAGAAACCGAGACAACTTCCATAGCCATTATGTCAGTGTGAGTCTAAAAGCCCATGCCTTCTGAATGGGATTATGGAAACAGATCATAACCCACAAATTCTTTCATTCAGCTTCGGCTAGAAAATGGGAGAGGAAGCAGATCCCCAAGAATCAGCCGTTGTTAAAGAATCCTGAGAAAATGAGAGATTGTTGATACAGGTGCTCTCTAGACTTAAGTCCTGGGGTAGCCACTAAATCTTATTAGGTAGAACAGGAAATAGTAGTGAATATTTAGACACCTGCGAACAAATAACATAAGCTAATTCTGTTCACATTCTGTATCTTCTCATCAGAGTTGTCTAGTTTGCTAGGAAGTGCAAAGATATTTGCTGTGATATTAAAAGTTTTAGCCTTATATTTCCAAGGATTTTGACTTGTAATCTTGACTAATATGCTTGTTTTTTATAACTACATTTGAGAGGATGTTTACTGTAGAAAATGGTGTTTGTTCACTTGGAGTTATAAGCTACACTTGTCATAGGAGGTTGATCTTTCCCAACAATCTTGGTGACAAATTAATTCACTATGACAGCACTTGTCTGGTTCAGATGAACTCAACTCATAGAAAAGGACTGAACTGTTTTTCTTGTCATTAGGCACCTAGCTAAAGGGACATGTCTATGTGCAACGTGTGTTTATTAGTAGAGTGATTCCAATGGATTACCTTAACCGCAATCTGACAGGGTGATCCTACTGGTTAAGTTGCTTGAATTCATCACACCTTTCCTCATTCTTTTTTTTTTTTTCCTTTCCTCATTCTTGAGTTTGAATGATCATGTTCCTAAGTCACTGGCAGTCACTTGATGGGATGTGACTATTTACTTTTTTCTCTCATGAATTCTTGTCATAGTCTCCCTACAATCCACAAATCCATTTGAATGCAGCAAAATGCCATTTGATTAAATTCTTCAGATCTCTCTGAGTTTATCTAGCTTAACAGTCATAACCTCCAAGGTTACACAAATGAGAGGAGGTCAACTTCTCAAAGAACGATCATCCGATGGGCACCCACTTTCACAGCTGCCATAAGGAATTTCCAGAAGAAAGGTAAGTAAAAAACTGAGAAGTCTGACCCTTACCATGAACAGTTAAAACCCCTTGTAGAAAATGAGTGGGTCTTTGGCAGACACGGTATTCATTCGTTCATTCAGTTGCTAAGTCCTGTCCTACTCTTCTGTGACCCCGGGGACTGTAGCCCACCTTGCTCCTCTGTCCCTGGGTTTCCCCAGACAAGAGTACTGGAGTGGGTTGCCATTCTCTTCTCCAGGGGGTCTTTCTGACCCGGGGATCAAACCTGTGTCTCCTGCATTGGCAGGTGGATTCTTCATTGCTGAGCCACCAGGGAAGCCTTTAGCATGTGTGTGTACATATATGTATATACACATGTATGCAATGGACGATTACTCAGCCATAAACATAATGAAATTCTGCCATGTGCAACAGCATGCATGGATCTAGTGGATATTACGCTTGGGAGAAAAGTCAGACAGAGAAAGGTAAATACCATATATTATCATTTATATGTAGACTCTGAAAAATGAAACAGATGAGGGAACACAACAAAACAGAAACAGACTCACAGATACGGAGAGCAAACCACCAGTGGGGAAGTGGCTACCAGTGGCGAAGGGCAAGATAATGGTAGAGTATTAACAGGTACAAACTACATTTATAAAATAAATCAGCTCCAAGAATATATTGTACAACACAGGGAATTCAGCCAATATTTTACAATAACCTTAAATGTGGTATAATCTCTAAAAACATTGAATCACTATGTTCTACACTTGACACCAATATTGGAAATTAACTACACTTCAATTAAAATAAAATTGAAAAAAAATAATTCAGGAAAGATGACGTGCAATAATAAAACCCTTCCATGGCAAAACAAAAAAACAAAAAAAGTTCCACCCACGGAGCCTAACAAAGCCACGGGCCCCAGGTCTTGCCTCTCTCTTTGTCTGTGCCTTGACCTGCCCACATGGCCCCGTGAGGCACGCCATGCACTTACTTCCTCCACGACCTGTAGTTACACTCGCTTCTATTTCAGTTTCTTGTGTGGTTTGTTGCACTGGGGGCCTCACCACCAGCACCCTGGGGTCCACGTAACAACTGTTTGTTTCACAGTGTCATAACAACACTAAACTTGGGTGAACCTTAAAAACACTAAACAAAAGACAGATACAAAAGACCATATATTGTACAACTGCATTTATAGGAAATGCCCAGAAAGTAGATCAGCGGTTGCAAGGATTTGGGGTGGGGGCGGGGGGGAGGGGTGAGAAATAGGAGTGTTTAAAGGGTACAGGGTTTTCCTTTGGGGTGATGAGAAAGTTCGGAACTGTACAGTGGGGATGAATGCAAGACACAATATACTAAAAGCCATCGAATATTACACTTAAAGTTATTTACATAGTGAGTTTTCTGTTGTGTAAGTATTATCACCAAAAAAATTTAAAAAGTGAAATAAAACAAAAAACATATGAACAAGGAGCTTGCATGGAGTGAGGGGAATCAGCCAGCCCCAGGAAACAGGGGGAGGCGCTGGGGCAGCCCCAAGCCAAGGCGAGCCGCAGGGCAGGGCCATCTCAAAAGCCCAGACATGCACCTGCAGTCTTAGGTAACAAGGTAGGCTGAGCCTTAGGCATTGCCAGCCAAGCACCAAGAAAGGCTTCAGCAAATTCTTATCGAAGGGCTGGAGACAGAAATGAAAGACACTTTCTGTCTTTGTGGTTAAAGTACCTTCCCCTCCCACCTCCACCTGCAGCAGCAGAACAAAAGCCTTTCCAGTCTGAGAGTTCCCGGGCGCCCTGGAAATCCTGCGCCACCCTTTTCCCTGGAGGACTCTGAGCGGAAGAAAGGCAGGGCGTTGGCGCCCTCCTCCGGTCACTGGGCGGCTTGGCGTTTCTCCCTCTGATTAAGGGGAGTCTCACCCGCTGGCTGAAGGGACCACAGTCTGCACTCGCTCCACTCCTCGAGATGTTTGAGAAGCTGGGAAACCAGGGTCGTGAAAGCAGCGCAACCTTTATCTGCACAATGAAATTTACCATTTGAACCATTTTACATGAAAGGTTCAGTGGTGTGCTGTGCTTCGTCGCTCAGACGTGTCTCTCTGTGACCCTATGAACTGTATGTAGCCCGCCAGGCTCCTCTGTCCATGGGATTCTCCAGGCAAGAGTACGGGAGTGGGTTGCCATGCCCTCCTCCAGGGGATCTTTCCAACCCAGGAATCGAACTCGAATCTCCTGCATTGCAGGTGGATTCTTGTTTATTCATATTGTTGAGAAATATCACCACCATCCATCATCAGGATATTTTCATTTCCCAAACAGAAACCCCATATGCATAAACACTAACTCTCCCTTCCCTCTCCCCCAGAGCCTGGCAACCCCTAGGCATGTGACTTCTCTATGTACATCAATTTCAGATGAAATGGCTTATTAGGTTTATATCTGGTAGTATATATATATATGTATATATAATATATAATATATTGATGTAAAAGTAATTGCAGTTTTGCATTGTTAAACATTGCTGTTTAATATCAGAATTCATTCTTAAATAAATGTAGTTATGTTACACATCATTTTAATAAGTATTTGTCTGTTTTTTTGCTAATGACTTTTTACTGTTTATTTTATATTTATTTTAGACTACAGAAATTATATTGACAAAAAGCAAATTAGAGCGATTTTTTTATTCCAATTCAAAATGAGTCATACAGCAGCGGGGACAACTCACAACATCAACAAGCTGGC
Source organism: Muntiacus reevesi (assembly GCF_963930625.1). Classification (NCBI taxonomy): domain Eukaryota; kingdom Metazoa; phylum Chordata; class Mammalia; order Artiodactyla; family Cervidae; genus Muntiacus; species Muntiacus reevesi. Next base: position 47,937,499 of record NC_089252.1, read on the forward strand.
CCAGGAACTGCTAACGAATATACAGCACAGTAGTGGTTGAATAAGTTTTCAAAGGAGATGAGAGCTTTGAAGACGAGGAGTGCAGGCCATCCATCAGAGGCGGACAACAACCAATTCAGAGCAATCATCGACGCTGATCCTCTTACAGCTACACGAGAAGTTGCCGTAGATCTCAACATCAACCATTCTACAGTCATTCAGCATTTGAAGCAAATTGGAAAGGTGAAAATAAGTGGGTGACTCATGAACTGACTGGAAATCAAAAAAATCGTCGTTTGGAAGTGTCATCTTCTCTTATTCTATGCAACAACAATGAACAATTTCTCAATTAGATTGTGATGTGTGATAAAAAGTGGATTTTCTACGACAACTGGTGATGACCAGCTCAGTTGGTAGACCAAGAAGAAGCTCCAAAGCACTTCCCAAAGCCACACTTACAACCAAAAAAAGGTCATGGTCACTGTCTGGTGGTCTGCTGCCCGTCTGATCCACTACAGCTTTCTGAATACCAGCGAAACCATTATATCTGAGAAGAATGCTCAGCAAATGGATGAGCTCCACTGAAAACTGCAATGCCTGCAGCCGGCATTAGTCAACAGAGAAGGCCCAATTCTTCTCCATGACAAAGCCCGACAGCATGTTGCACAACCAATACTTCAAAAGTTGAATGAATTGGGCTATGAGGTTTTGCCTCATCCATCAGATTCACGTGACCTCTCACCAACTGCCTATCACTTCATCAAGCATCTATCTAGACAAACTTTTGCAGGGAAAATGCTTCCACAAACAGCAGGAGGCAGAAAATGCTTTCCAAGAGTTCTCAAAGCATGGATTTTTACATTACAGGAATAAACACACTTATTTCTCATTGGCAAAAATGTGTTGATTGTAATGGTTCCTATTTTGATTAATAAAGATGTGTTTGAGTCTAGTTAAAATGACTTAAAATTCATGGTCTGAAATCACAATTACTTTTGTACCAACCTAATAGTATTTGTCCTTTGGCTTCTTACACTTCACATAATGTCTTTATCAGCATTTTTTTCTTTCTTCCTTTCTTTTTTCCTTCCCTCTTTCCTTTCCTCTTTCTTTCTTTTCTGCCGCAAAGCATGTGGGAGTCTTACTTCCCTAACCAGGGATTGAACCTACAACCCCTGCATTGAAAGCATTGAGTCTTAACCACTGGACCACCAGGGAAGTGCCTTCATCAATATTCTAGCTTTGAAAGCACCAGAGGAGATTTTTAATAACTACTGATGCCTTGTTCTTAGCCCTAGAAAGTCTGATGTCATAGGTCTGCAGTACAACTAGGCACCTGAGTTTTTAAGACCCTTCAGGTGATTCCAATGTTCAGCCAGGCTGAGCGCTGTTCCCAAACCAGGCTACACATCAGATTCACCCGAGGTGCCCCCAGCCTCGCATGTCCCACTTCTGACCAACTCGTTCAGAATGTTCAGGAACAGGCCATCTTAAGCAACACCCTGAGTGACAGCTCAACACCAGGGAAACCCTTTGACAGAGCCCGCCCTGGCGGTGACGCTGGGAACGCACCATGCAGACGGCCCCCAACTGCGGCGATTGACCTGCAGAGGGCGCCGTCCCCACTGGATGCTGGAAACAAGTTAGGATTAATATTTGCTCTTAATATTCGAGAAAGCTAAGCTTCAAAAAAAAATAGTGATAATGACCACACTTGCCTATGATAGTCTAGATTCTAGAATAATTCCATTTAGGGAGGGAAGTTACAGGGCAGACATGCAGTTTTCTGTGCTGTCCTCGTACGGAATGAGTGGCAAGGCTGTGGGAACCTCTGACAGATTCATGCAGCCCTGGTGAGGGCCTTACCCCTGCCTGGGCTCCAAACAGCCCTGACAGCTAAAAGAGGCACGTGGATAAATGCACAGGAACAGGGCCCTTATGAAATAGAAAATAGCAGGGGGAAAAAACAATCAGGGCCAGGCCAAGAAGGGCAGGTTCACCTGGGGCTCCTGCCACCTGCCTCTGAGCAGGGGTCCCCCACTAGAAGTTCTCTGCCGGGACCCATGGTCTGAGATAGCAGGCTTTGGGGCTGCAAAGGGTATTACACCCAGAGCTGAGGGCCCCTGGTAAGGACTCTCAGAAGAGGAGGTGAGAAGGCGTCTCACGGGGCTACAGAGAGAAATGAGCAGGGCCTCACCCCTGCCTCCACTCCATCCAGCTAGCTCTTAGCGCCTCCATCACTGTTAGCTGTTACCCACTCAGAGCGCCTCTCTTCCCAGGAATATTCCATGCAGCCAAGGTGAAGACCTTGGCTCATACCAGGCCAGCCACATGGGTAGAATCCTGCAGGCAGCACTTCCCAGTGGGCTCCCAGGGAAAGATCAGCAGTTCTTAATATAGAAGTCCTTCTCCAAGAAGTGCCAAGGTCCTGCTTGGTCTCCAAGAGCCCTGAACTCTTAAGGATGTAATGATGGATGGGAGAAGGGATTTACTGCTCGAGCCCAAAAGTTGGTTGTCAAATCCTAAGGGCTTCAGGGGGAAAAAAAGAGAAATTTGTGAGCCCGGTTAGATTGGGCTATTTGCTGCAGCAGATACAGGTGGTTTTAAAGCAACTCCACTGAGTTTTCTAGCACTCCTTGAAATACAGGTTCTTCAATAAGCAGTGTATATTTTGGGAAAGTTTTTCTCTCTGCAGTTACCCAAACATTTATCTTGTACACACACACACACACACACTCACACACACACTGCCCCAGAGTTCTGGAAGTTATACCGTTAAAGGAATAGGCTTAAATTTGGCGAGAAATAGCAGCCTAATGACAGGAGGGGGGTGGACAGCAGTCCTAACTGACCACGCTTGCCTTCCTCGTAGATTCTGTGCGGTTAGTTCAGCTTGTGCTGTTAAATAGTCCTAGAAAGGGCAGGGCAGAGTCGGGTACCTGGAGATCTTCAGGCAACCTTCAAACCTGCGCTAACAGTGAATAAACCAGCAGAAGTGTAGGAAGCTTAAACTGAGTATCAAGGGGTCACTCAGGGACCTGACCTGGAAGTGAAAGCGCTGTGCTCAAAGGAACACGGAAAAGGGCCTGCTGGGCCCTTGGGGAGCAGATCTGTTCACAATGGGGCGGGCGGAGCTGAGGGTTTTTATTTGTTTCTTTTCTTCTTTGTTCATGCAACAAGCTGGATCTCAGTTCCCCAGCCAGGAATCACAGGGAGGAAACCCAAACCCCACCCCCACCCCACCCCACCCCCGTGGCAGGGGAAGTCCCAGGAATTGAGTTTTGAGGCCAGAAATGATTTCCACCCCCTCACCCCGCACACCCAGCAGGCAAATCCCAACCCAGCCAAATCCCATCCCAGCCGGAACCTTTCAATGAGCCCCTTGTTGAGTTTTGTCCACCACCTCTTCATGCAAAACATCACAAAGCGCAGAAAATACATTTATTCAGCCCAGGGAAGCCAAGGGAGGGTCAGAAAGAGGAGAAGTGAGGAGTGAGAAAAGAGACAAGGCGGTTGCCAGTTGGTTTTTCATTTTGAGTGGCTGTTTCATGCCCACCCGTGGGGAAAAAATCATTTTTTCTGATGCCTTCACTGCTTGAGAGATCACCACTCACCGCTCTTACTAAGTGAAAGTGAAAGTGGTAGTTGCCAAGTCATGTCCAAGTCTTCACAACCCAATGGACTGTAGCCCTCCAGGCTCCTCTGTCCATGAGATTCTCCAGGCAAGAACACTGGAGTGGTTGCCATTCCCGTCTCCAGGGGATCTTCCCGACCCAGGGATCAAACCCGAGTCTCCTGCATTGCAAGCAAATTCTTTCCCACCTGAGCTACCAGAAAAGCTCTTACTAAAAAACACTGTAAGTGAAAAAAGCCTGAGGTTCAGTTCTCTTCCATGGACTTAGGCCATTTGCCACACCACAGGCTTCAACCCTAGGAACACTTAGAGGCACGCAGGGTAAGATTTAGATGCTTCCTTAGAAAAGGTATGACCCCACATTCCCCCCCTGTTACCTCCCTACGCTACAGTCTGAGAAGTACCTTCCTGGGAGGCAACTGGGAATAGCCTTGCATCGATACAAGGGAAATCAGAAGTTACAGGCTTTGATCCCTCAGACAGACTTCATTTATTGACATGTAAGTTTAAATCATATTTAATAAAAAACCTTGTGACGTCCAAAATGCTAGGCCAGCATTACTCTTCTTGGGAAAAGTAGCCCAAGGAGGTTCATCCATAGTTAGGTCTAGAAATCAACACAGATCCAAGTAAGCAAACGTTATTACAGGTCTAAACCACTGCAATAAAGCAAATACTGTAATAAACTAAGTCACATGACTTTTGTTTGCTTCCCAGTACGTATGGAAGTTATGTTTCCACTATACTGTAGTCTATTAAGTGTGCAACAGCACTTGTCAAAAAGCAACGTACAAACCCTTAATTTTAAAATACTTTATTCCTAAAAAATGCTAACCGTCATCCGAGCCTTCCGTGGGTCATAATCTTGTTGCTGGAGGAATTCTTGGCTTGATATTGATGACCGCGGACTGATCAAGGTGGTGGTTCCCTGGGGCCACTGTGGCAATTTCTTAAAATAAGATGATCGAGTTTGCCACACTAACTGCCTCCTCCTTTCATGAATTATTTCTCTGTAGCATGCAATGCCGCTTGAAAGCATTTTACCCACAGTAGAACTTCTTTAAAAGCGGAGTCAGTTCTCTCAAACTTTGCCACTGCCGTATCAACTAAGTTTAGGGAATAGTCTAAATCCTTGGCTTCCCCGGTAGCTCAGTTGGTAAAGAATACACCTGCAATGCAGGAGATCCCAGTTCGATTCCTGGGTCAGGAAGATCCCCTGGAGAAGGGATAGGCTACACATTCCAGTATTCTTGGACTTTCCTTGTGGATCAGCTGGTAAAGAACCTGCCTGCAATGCAGGAGACCTGGGTTGAATCCCTGGGTTGGGAACATTCCCTGGAGAAGGGAACAGCTACCCACTCCGGTATTCTAGCCTAGAGAACTCCATGGAGTCAGACACGACGGAGCGACTTTCACTTTACTTTACTTTTACTAAATCCTTTGCTGCCATTTCAGCAGTCTTCACAGCATCTTCACCAGGAGTCGCTTCCATCTCAAGAAACCTCTTTATTTACCCATCTATAAGAAGAAACCCCTCCTCCATTAAAGTTTTATCATGAGGTTGCAGCAATTCAGTCACATCTTCAGGCTCCACTTCTAGCCCTAGCTCTCTTGCTATTTCCACCACCTCTGCAGTTACTTCCTCCACATTAAAGACCGCACCTCGATATTCTGGATAACGTGCTGTGGCTTCCACGTCAGCACTTGTTGCTTCCCCTTGTACTTTGACATAATGGAAATGGCTTCTTTTCTTAAACCTCACGGACCAAGCTCTCCTAGCTTCAAGCTTTTCTCCTGTGGCTTTCTCTCCTCTCTCAGACTACTTAGAATTGAGAGATAAGGGCCTTGCTCTGGATTTGGCCTTGGATTAAAGGAATGTTGGGACTGGTTTGATCTTCTATCCAGACCACTAAAACTTTCTCTGTGTCAGCAGTAGGCTGTTTCACTTTGCTATGATTCATTTGTTCACTAACTGCTTGGCACAAGAGCTTTTGACATGCGTGCGTGCTAAGTCACCTGACTCTTTGCAATCCATGGACTGTAGCCCATCAGGCTCCTCTGCCCATGGGGTTCTCCAGGCAAGAATACTGGAGTGGGTTGCCATGCCCTCCTCCAGGGGATCTTCGCAACCCAGGGATCGAACCTTCATCTCTCATGTCTTCTGCGTTGGCAAAAGGGTTCTTTACCACTAGTGCCATTTGGGAAGCCCCACTTTTGACATGCCTTCCTCATTAAAGCAGAAGTTAGAAATGACTAGGCTTAAAATGAGAGGTGGGCTCCTCCTCCTTTCACGTGAACTCTGAGCGGCTACTGTAGGGTTGTTAACTGACCTAATTTCAATGTTGCTGTGTCTCAGGACACAGAGAGGCCCGACTAGAGGGAAAGATGAGGGGACAGCTGGATGGTGGGGCGATCAGAACACACTCAACATTTACGGATTGGGTCTGCCTTCTTACATGGGCATGTTCGTGGCCCCCAAAACAATGACAAAAGTAACATCAAAGATCACAGATCATCTTAACAAATATAATCATGCCAAAGTCTGAAATATTGCAAGAATTACCAAAATGTGACCCAGAGATTTTGTGTCTGCTCAGCACCCAGAGTCTCATGCTCAACACGGGGTTGCCACAAACCTTCGATTTGTAAAGTGTATAGTATGTGGGAAAGGCGATACAGTGAAGCTCAATAAACTGAGGACTACTGTAAACAGACTTACTGTGTATATTCCCTTGTCAAGATAACATCCTTTCTTTGTTTACCAAGAGTTAATAAGAAACAACACTTCTAAATAAAACCAGTTAACCATCTAAACCAGTACACTGTGTTTAATACAGGAAATTGGATTTGTTCCCTTAAGTCATAAAATTCTGTTTAGGGAATTGAATTTGTTTGCTATGGTTGTAAAATGAGCTCACTAGTGAATTAATTTAATCCAGCATTCTGCACATGGTGTTGATTTTCCTGCTGGTCAGAAAATCTGATTCCTTGGATTGTTCTTCTCAGGCTCATAAGGGTCTAAAAAAATAACCTGCCACTCTAGCAGCTCTAAATCCAAACAGATTGCAACTTTTACTTTTCCCTAACAGAGTCATAACTGTTTTGAGTTAAACTTGATCCCAATATTCGAGGGATCTAAAAGAAAAGTGCCATGATTTCTGAACACGACTCTTCCTATCATAGAGAAAAGGTTTGGGTGTAACTAAATGTCACAAAATAGATCCACGTTGAACTTGTAAATGGAATCCCATTTCACAGAGTAACAGGGGGACCTGTTATCTGGCAAAGCATCCTGATGTAAACCATGTACCAAAGCCAATTTTACTGTTTTTAAGATTTTTGTATATTGACTGTTACTTTTAAATAGAAGCCTGTGTTAATATTGTAGTTCATTCTTTCCACCACTTTCGCTTGGATAAATAGGCTACGATAATGACTGACTAGTATGTAAATAACACCTCATCTTGGAATAACAACTTACAATTTACACAGATTGCTTCATTTGGTCATCAGAATATCTTGTGTGGTGAGTTTCTCTCCCATTTCACAGATGAAGGAACTGAGGCTCTGAGAGGTTCTGTGACTTCCCAAAGGTAACCAGCCAGTAGATGACAAAGTCAGGGTGCAAGTCTTCAGGTGCTGAGTCCTGTGTCCTTCCGGCGCACACGACGTCACATTAGGGAATCAAGCTTCTCTCTTTCTCCAGGGAAGTTGTATCTGCTGATGTAGTCAGTGTGAGCGAGCACGTGGAAAGCTTTAGACTTCTGTTCACCTATTTTGCTATGGCAGAGCCCTGTGCCTCTACTAGCAAGGCTTAGGAAACAATTTTAACTCTCTGATCTACATTTCTGAAAAACATTTCTTCTTGAAGGGAGACATTCGGGCCATTTCCTGATTAACATTTGCAAAGCGCTGCAGGAAACTCATTAGCTTGAAAGGAACACGATCATGGCAGTCGCATTTGGAAACAGAAGGTGAGGTGTTAATTATTAACATGATATCACCCCAAAGATTTACGCAGAATGATTAACGGTGCTGTTGGGAATGTTAGGACGGAATGAACAGAGCCCTTGAAGCCATTCCCGGAGCAAGAAAAGGCCTGGCTCCTGCTCTGAGTGTTCACAGCAAGGACCCAGCGGGAAAGAACAACTTGTTATTCTTATTCAGTTATGATTCTTCCTTATTAAAATGCATTAAGCCATTCCAGCGCCTACAAGGTGACAGATTCAGGCTTTGTTGAAGCACCAGCATTTGCAATTCTATAAACTCAGCCATCTTTGTTGGGCCAAGGCTCAAAGTTAGTCTTGGGTGGCTGGTGAGGGGCAGGGTGCACAGCTGCCCCTGGGATGCCCATCATTCACTGGGGAGCATCAGGATCACACTCACATCCCCACGCTACAGGCCAGAATGGACCTCGCTAAACACCTGGGTGCCTCCGGGAAGAGAAGGAACAATATCTGGAGTGGGTTGCGGGTAAGGAACAAAATTAACCAGTGTTTGTAGGGCACCATCTATGAGCCAAGCACTGTGTGACGTGCTCCCTGTAATCTAATTGAATCTTTGTAGAACAACAGCTCTGAGTTGGGTCATTGTGTCCATTTTAGAGATCAGCAAACTGAGGTGGGGTGTACTGTCTTACAGGGTCACGTGGGTGAGTGGCAAAGCCAGATTCACACTCGTGGGGCCTAATTCCAGGCCCCATCCTCCCAACTGCTCTGCCCTCCCTCGGAAGAAGGGCAGTTGGAATTGACCCAGGGAATGGTAGGTGGAAGCAAGGACATGGAGGGTGAAGCATTCAGGAAGTAGGAATTTAAGAAGTGCCAAGGGAAATTAGAGGTTGGTGTCTATGAAGAATCTATGTGTCAGGCTTAGAGGTCTGTGCTTAACTTGGTAAATAATAGGAGCCTTTGGATATCAAACCATCTCTCCGCAGTAAATTGGGATGTATTGGATTTACCTAGGACCCAAGTTTTTTCTAAGAATATTTAATACATACATAAATACGGAAAACACTTACTGTACTATGGTCAGACTGGAAGAATGTAAATTCTGTAATATAAATACACCGATAGTCAACCATAAACAGTTTCACTTATGAACAGGTTATGTCATCAAGTTAAAACAAAAATGCCACAAGAGAAAAAAGGCAAACACATATTTACTGAGAGTGAACAATGGCCATCCCGGGCTTTTCAAAGCATATCACTTCATACACTGATAGGTATTTAATTTTTACCTTAAAAGACCATTTTGGTGTGTGTTTTATGATTATAAAAGTAATAGAGGCTTACTCCAGAAAACTTGGAAAATGTCAAAAAGTACAGATATGTGTCTGCCTGGTTTATAGCACTACCTGCTGGCTCTCCTACTTGGCTGCCGTTTCTTTTAACAAAATCCACTCTGATGTTTTTCTGATGTGTGAGGCATTCTCTCAATTACTCCCCAGGATTCGGTTCACACCGACGACCAGTACTGATCACACCCGTTAGGTCCTCAACTTCCTTCTGTGTTTTTTTCTCTCCCTCTTCTCCCTTTGAGAAAACCCCATCTCATGAGCGACCTAAAGCAGGGGCCAAGCTTTATGCAATCCCCACCCTGACCGCTTAGCCTGGCAGCACTTGACTTTTCTTTCTCTCTCATTCATTCGACAGTCCTATGTCTATGGTTTAAAAGTAAGAAATGTCAAATCACGGCCTTAGGCTGGCATTCAGATTAACAAGCACCGCCTGGGGAAAGAAAAACTTGAAATACATGTATTTTATGTTATAAAAGTAACCTGTAGATGGGTTATAAGGAGAGAAAGGATCACTTTCATTTGTCAAAACGGGCTCTTCCCGAGGAGCGATAACTTCAGATGACTTTCAGACTCTTCCTCCCCACAGTCAACATGCATTTTCTAATCACTTACTGAGTTCTTTTGAGGGCATACAGGAGATAAAAGGGTTCCCCCGAAGGCTCAGCAGTAAAGAATCCGCCTGCAATGCGGGAGACACAGGAGATGCGGGTTCAATCCCTGGGTCAGGGAAGATCCCCTGGAGGAGGGCACAGCAACCCACTCCAGTATTCTTGCCTGGAGAATCCCATGGGCCGAGGAGCCTGGTGGGTTACAGTCCATGGGGTCACAAAGGGTCAGACATGATTGGAGCAGCTGAACACAGCTCTGTGCAGGAGACACAAAAATGTGCAAGGCAGGGTGTGGCCTTGAGCACTTTCAGACCTATAGGTTAAAAGTTCCCAATAAGGCAGAACATGTTAAGTGGCATAAGGTGGCTGGAATGCTCTGGGCATTCAGAGAGGGGAGTTCTTCCCTGACGGAAGGGATCAGGCATCTGACCCAGGTCTTGGAGGACGGACAAGAGACACACGTGAGATGTGCATGCGTGTACGGGTAAGTGTGCCCGGGTGAGTGGGGGAGGGGATCTGAAGCAGGAGGAACAGACCGAGCAGAGGCAGGGAGCCCAGGAGCCAAACTGAACGGAAGCAGAGAGAGGAACAGAATAGGCTGGAGAGGAAGCGTGCGAGCCCATGGCTGAGAGCCCGGGATGGCAGAGTTTGGACTCCATTCCCAATAGTTTGGAACTACTCAGTCATTCACCAAATGTTTCCTTATCACGAAGTGAGGTGAAGTGCAAGCTCAGTCGTGTCTGACTCTTTGTGATCCCATAGACTCATCCAGGGATTCTCCAGGCCAGAATACTGGAGTGGGTAGCCTTTCCCTTCTGCAGGGGATCTTCCCAGCCCAGGGATTGAATGCAGGTCTCCTGCATTGCAGGCGGACTCTTTACCAGCTGAACCACAAGGGAAGCCCGTTTCCTTATCATAGACAACATCAGATAGAGACAGAAAAACAATTCATGGGCCCTTGCTCTTACCACAGAATTCCATGATGACTTAACTTTCTAGAAGGATAGGTTAAACTCAAAGACACCTTATCAAGAGCAGGGCAAAACCAGCTAAAAGGCAACACTAGTGACAAGAATTTATTTATTTATATTTTTTGCTGAGTAACAAGCTGTCCCAAAAGTCAGTGACTGAAAAACAACACTCACCTGATTATGTGCTAAACTGATTCAGTCGTGTCCGACTCTTTGTGACCCCATGGACTCTAACCCGCCAGGCTCCTCTGTCTCTGGGATTCTCCAGGCAAGAATGCTGGAGTGGGTTGCCATGCCTTCCTCTAGGAGATCTTCCCGACCCAGGGATCAAACTCAACTCTCATACACCTCTGCATTGGTAGATGGGTTCTTTAGCACTAGCGTCACCTGGGAAACCCCACTCACTTGACTCCTTACTCACAATTCTGCAATTTGGGATGGTCTTGATGGAGACAAGTGGTACTTTTCCAAGTGGTGCTAGCTGGGGTAGCTTGACTGACTGGGGTCTGGCTAGAACGGCCAACTTGTGTCATACGTCTGGGTCTCAGATCTCACCAAGGGCTGGGGTGGCCTGCACCTTGAAGGCCTGTGAGCTTTGTAGTTGCCCAGCCTTGAGGCCAGAGACAGCAAAGAAAAAGCCCAGAGATGGCAATGGGACGTCTACAGTTTCTTAGACAGGGGATCTTACACAAAGGCTCCTGGAGCAACAACCCAGCATGTGTGGCAGAGGGCAGGCGGGATATGCCAGCAGTCCCCTTCTCCACTCCGGGAAGGAGGAGGCTACCATTTATAAGGGGGAATTGACATCAGGTGGCCTCATCAGTTACCTGGGAATAATTAAGCCTTATAATTAAGAGGATTGTACAGTCATGTGAGTGAAGCAGGGACTGGCCAAGCAGGACCTATCCAGAGAGCAAGAGGACAACCTTCTTGAGAGGGGGAACCCCATAATAGGGGTCTTCAGTTCTCCTCCACGTGCCATCTCCATGTGGTTACCTTGGTCTTCCTTCCAAAACGGAGACTTCAGCCGTTCTTCTTCCTTCCTGGTAGTCTGGCTGTTGATGCAGCAGCTGGCTTCACCCAGACTGCAAACCAGAAGCTGCTGGGGCTCTTAAAGCATAGCTAGAACCGCCAGGTGGCCCTGCCAGCACGTGCCACTGGCTAAAGCAGGTCCCGAAGCCAGCCCCGATTTGAGGGCAGAGAGTCACCCAAGGACAGGAGGCCCGACTCCCTGGAGGACACCAAAGTAACGATATACCACAAGTCTTACAGTGATTCTACAGCATCGTCCACAACTTTAATCAGCCGAGGGGCCTTAAGTGCACAGATGTTTGTGCCTCCGGGTGTGGAGCCTGCCTGCCCGCCTCCACCCCCACCTGTTTGAACGCGGTCATTTCTCATGCAGTCACTGATCACTGACTAGAACCGCAGTGGTTCTGAACCAACCTCGCAGCTTAGTTTTGAACAGGCCACCATCTGAGAAGGAAGAGGGCTCGGCTCAGAATCATCTTGCCTGCTCAGTCCCGCGTCTGGATGACTCCCTAGAGCCCCTGCTGTCTACTACCCAAGCGTCAAGACAGGAAGCAAGCCAGCCCACTCACGCCTGGCTCCAGCCGTCCCTTCTGCCCCCTCCCACAACCTGTCTCTCCCAGGACACGCCTCACCCCCTCGTCTGCGTTATGCGGTCCCGTCTTTGGAGAGAGAGGACAGAAAACTGAGCTCCTGGTGCTCAGACTGACATCACGATCCCTCTGTAGCATCTGTGACCTTCTTGTGTTTTCCATTTTCAAGGCTGGACATAGTTGGTCCAGGTATGACCCAAATGCCAAGATGAGCAGTATTACCAGGATTTCCAGGAGAAGATTGAGAAGACATCTGGCTGGAGGGAACGTGGGAGGGACTGTGAGATTTTCCTTTTTATAAGATTTATAAGACTTTTTCCTTCTTATAAATTTATAAGATTTTTTACAAAAGGGACTGTGAAACTTAACTCATTATAAGACTAATGTGACCCCACTTATAACTAGGATTGATCACCAAAAAACTGACACAGTAGCCAAGAGATGATTAATAAAAATGTATCATCAGTACACATAAAAGCAAAAGTTAACTGAGTCAAACAGAAGAGCAGCAGTGGTGGTTTTTTTAAATTAGTTTTATTTTTCTACATTTCTAACCATCCATCAGTTATTCCATAACAAGGCAGTGTGCTGACTGAATGTAGGCTCCTGTAGTCAGGATTTGAATTCCAGTTCGATTAATTACTGGGAAGTCTTGGGCAAGTTAATTTCCCTGTGCCCTGGTTTTCTTGGGCTTCCTTGGTGGCTCAGATGGTAAAGAATCCCCCTGCAATGCGGGAGACCTGGGTTTGGTCCCCAGGTGGGGAAGATCTCCTAGAGAAGGGAATGGCTACCCACTCCAGTATTCTGGCCTGGAGAATTCCATGGACAGAGGAGCCTGGCAGGCTATAGTCCACAGGGTTGCAAAGAGTCAGACATGACTGAGTGACTTTCACTTTAGTTTTCTCACCTATAAAATGAGGGTACTAATAGTACCTTTCTCACGGCTTGTTGTGAATATTAAATAATACTTGCAAAGTGCTTAGAGAGTGCCCAGTGAACTATAAACATGCTCAATACACATTATTCATTATTAGTATTCCACATATTACCATTAGCTCAAGGTTTTTCAACACATGCTTCATTGATTTTTTTCCTCTTTATTAACTCTTGTTTGGAATGATCTTGGAGATACTGACTGTCGATGACGATGAACTAGAAATTGCCCTTCACGATAACTTCTTGGTACCTTGGCCAACTTTAAATAGGTCTCGCCAGAAAAAGGTATTAATAGCAAATGGCAAAGGATCAATAGCAAATTAAAAAAAACACTTCAGGTAATATTCTCCTAAGCCTTAAAAATTAAAAAGAAAAGTTGGCGACAGAGATATCCTTAAGAAGAAAAATGCTGAGAAAAAAGCAGTGAATCCACATATACTTTAAATGCTTTAAAGAAAGGACGCACCTTGTCATCAAACTTGTGTGGAAGAAAATGAGACATAAGCTATTTAGAATTTAGTTTCGATGCAACTATATAATTCCATGGTCTTAAGTTTGCCATCAATTGCTCTCCCAACATTCCATTTTCTATCACAATCACCAGAGGCAACAGAGCATCCAAAGTGTTAAAAGAGGGGAAATATCAGCCCCCAGCCATGCGCTCACTGGACCCACCTCCCTGCCGCTCTGTGTTTACAGGATTTTATTTGCATAGAAGAACTGCAGGAGCTCGGGATGGTAGTGGCTCTGAAAGAAATTGGCAAAGGGACACGTGAGGGAAGGATCCGGCAAACCTCCTCGACTCTAGAATGAGTTGATGGTCATCAAAGGCTGAGCTTGAGGATAAACAACTTTCAGGTTCTCAGAGGAGGAGGAATCATCACTTGCATTCACCCACAGATCTAAGACAGGTGGTGCTAGTGGTAAAGAACCCGCCTGCTACTGCAGGAGACATAACGCAGGTTCCATTCCTGGGTCAGGAAGATCCCCTGGAGGAGGGCATGGCAACCCACTCCAGTATTCTTGCCTGGAGGATCCCATGGACAGAGGAGCCTGGCGGGCTACAGTCCATGGGGTTGGACACAACTTAAGCGACCTAATACACACACACACACAGATCTAAACAGGAACTGCCCATGTATTTTGTGCACCGTCCTCTGGGCGTTTCACCATTTGCATTGCGTTGTGGGTCAATTACAGTTGAAACATTCTCGGCCTGAGCTGTTTATGGGGGTGACTCCCTGGCGTGCCGACCACCTTCCGCCTTAACGCGGCGCCGGCTGCGCAAGGATTGGAGGAACGTCTCCTGCCCTCGCTCACTCACCAGCTGCCGGCAGAGTTTCGGGTTCCTTTGATCCTCCTCACTCTGGAAGCTGTAGTCCTTGCTTTGTCTTAGATACGGAGAACAGGCTCGAAAAGTTGTTTTGCAGGCCTGAGAGAAATAATATTACCACGTTATGGTCAAAAACATGAGAGTTTTATAATCCAAGGAGGAGGAAGGAATGCACCAATCTGTGGTCTGGGGACCACTGGGTGTGTGAAAGTCACTCGCAGGAAGTTTGAAGATTTGAATCTTAAAGGATTTATGCTTATGTTTTTTATTTTATTTTTTCAGACTTTAAGGTTTTTATTTTGTATTGGGGTATAACTGATGAACAGTGTTGTGATAGTTTCAGGTGCGTGGAGAAGGGACTCAGCCATTCGTATACATGTACGCATTCTCCCCCAAATTCCTCCCATCCAGGTTGGCACATAACTTTGAGAGGATTTATGCTTATGCAACGACCATGTCTATAACTTCGGACTGGTGGGGAGGGCAAAGCTAGAGTTTACCACAAAAGTGGTGGACTGCTCTATTTAAATGGATAACCAACAAGGACCTACTGTACAGCACATGGAACTCTGCTCAGTGTTACGGGGCAGCCTGGATGGGAGGGGAGTTTGGGGGAGAATGGATGCATGTGTATGTATGGCTGAGTCCCTCCACTATTCACCTGAAACTGTCACAACACTGTTAACTGGTGATACCCTAACACAAAATTAAAAGTTTAAAAAAAAAAACTATTTTAAAAAGTCATCCTAGATTCATAAATTCAATTTCAATCTCAGTCTCTCTCTCTCCCTCTCCTTCCTTCATGCACCACCTTAAAGAAGATCAGTGATTTAGTGGAACGCTTTGCTGGGCTTCCCTGATAGCTCAGGTGGTAAAGAATCCACCTGCAGTGCGGGAGACCAGGGCTCGATCCCTGGGTTGGAAGGCCTCCTGGAGAAGGGAATGGCTACCCACTCCAGTATTCTGGCCTGGAGAATTCCATGGACTCTGTAGTCCCTGGGGTCTGACAAGGAGTCAGACACGACTGAGCGACTTTCACTTTCACTTGCTCCTGATGGTTTTGAAACTCTCACCTGCTCTAAAGCAGCTCTGAGGCCCAGCCAATCCCATTAGGACACATTTTCTCCAAGAATGAAACAAAAGTTTTGTGGCTCAGACAGTAAAGAATCAGCCTGCAATGCAGGAGACTCGGGTTCAATCCCTGGGTCAGGGAGATCTCCTGGAGAAGGGAATGGCAACCCACTCCAGTATTCTTGCCTGGAGAATCTCATGGACAGAGGAGCCTGGTGGGTTACAGTCCATGGAGTCACAAAGAGTCACACACAACTGAGCCATTAACACACTTCTCACTTTTCATAGGAAGCTAAGAAGCCAAATCTGAAACAGGTGTGATGACAAAAGCTAGCTGGGAGAGAACGAATCTCCTCTGAGAGGAGCTGCTGCCCCAGAGAGTCAGCCAGCACCTCCCTGCCCCCTCTCCATCAGCCTGACTGTGTCTGGCATTGACAGGGGCCGGGACCAGGGAGGCAGGGCAGGAGCAGATGGAAAAGAACACCCCTGCTCAGAGAGGAATCAATCAGCCATCAGAGAGGCACTTTCTCCAGGACTCACACGGATGCTCCTCTGAGCGTCCACGACGGAACTGGCATCCCGACTCAGCAGGGCTGCCTCCCCGCTACCTCCGCAAATGGTGCCACGGTTCCAGGCAGTTGCCCGGAGAGGCTCAGACTTACCGTGGCCACCTGGGGATTCCTGTCCTGTAAGTGGGTCAGGAGGGAGTCCTGAGTCTGCTTCACCTGACGGGTGAAGAACCTCTTCCACTTCCGTCCAGCAAGGGCAGCCAGTTGCCCAAACAAGACAAAGGCCGAGTATCTCAGGCTGTCATTCTCCTGCGGGTCCCCCGTGAACAGAACAACAAGCCCCGGTCAGTACCACAAAGAGCTGCATCACGGGACCGTGAGGCCCTATTCTCTGCACGTTCCAGGTGGGCCCTGACCTCCCATCTCAGCACTCGGCCGGCTGGGCCGGGGGATGGAGACCCCCTGAGTCTGCGCTGAGGCTCTCCTCCAGCAGACTCGGGGTTAGACGCGGGCATCCCTGTGGCTACTCCCAGCTCCCCAGAAGTTTTCTTCATTATTTAACGTTTTGGAGATTGACGATGTTTATAGGGTTTGAAATTCAAAATAACCAAGTATTATGGGCTTCCCTGGTGGCTCAGATGGTAAAGAATCTGCCTGCAATGCAGGAGACCCAGGTTTGATCAATTCAAAATAAACCAAAAAGGTTTATAAAAAAGCAAAAAGTACGTCGTCTCCTTCCTACACTTCTCCACCTGCCACCAAAGTTCCCTCTGCACGAAGTCATATATTTTGTATGCAGCCCTCTGGAAAATTAAGAAGGAAAAAATAAAATATATATTATTATATAGCCCTTTCCCACATTTTTACACAAATGGACATGGACCATTTCACTGTTAGGCACCTTGATTTTTTCATCAATCTTTCTGGGAGCTCTTTTCCATGTCAATCCAAAATGAGGGTTTTTTTGGGGGGTGGAGGGGTGCTGTGTCATATGACCCACTCCCTGTTAATACTCCCAGCTTTTTTGCCAGGCCATCTCTCTTTACTTTGGTCTGCATTCTCCCACATGCAGCAGAAGCCATTGTTTCTTTCCTGACATTCTGCCAGCTCTCCAGCTCTGGATCTGATTGCCTGGTGTGTCCCTGACTGCAGGTCAGCAGCTTCAGTCCTTTCTCCATCTCCCCAGGGAGCTGTCTGGTCCAAGCATTTCCCTGCCCAGGTGAGGAGACAGCAGGGATTTGCCCAGAGTCACAGGATGAGGGAACAGAGAACCAGAGTGGTAATCCAGTCTCCTGACTCATGGTGAAGGAATAAATCAATGCTTCCTGATCCTCACCAGCTCCAGGTGAACCAGAGGGAACCGGACTGGGACAGGCCTCCTCACCTAGAACTGGGGGGCCACAGACGTTCAGCAAGACTGGACACCACTGATCTCTTGTGAAACAATGTTTAGCACATGTGACACAGACAGAAATTGCTTCAGTGTTGCACTTTCTCCACTGTTCTACCAGTGTGTGTGTTTAATTCAATTCAGCTGGTGCTCATTGAGTCCTGAGTCTACCTGAAGCACTGCCCTAATGCTATGAGATGTAAGGCGGTGTCTGTCCCCCCGGGAGTCTGACAGTCATCTGACGGGGACACAGCACAGGCAGGCCGGGAAGGATGCTCTGACAGAGTTACAAACCAGAGCTCCCCACGAGTATCCCCAGGTTTCACCACAACAAGGGCTCTCTGATCAAAAATCACAGTCTACCAGGCTTTAAAAAATGATTGCATGGGAAAATGGGTTACCTCTTTACTCCTTAAAGCCAGGCCTGGGGTAAGTTCCTTGACCCCCGCAGCCTGAGTTTCCTCAGTCGCAAGGTGGAGCTGATAAAAAGAGCTCATACTCCCTTAACCAAGAAACGTGGGGCCAGAAACTTCTTGGAATTCCATTTTTCGCCTCTCAGATTCAGTGTCCGTAAGCGCTTATTTTATGTATTACACAACACTCCCACGGGAGGGTCTGCAGCAGTACCCCCGAAGCAAATGCGCTTGGAAAGGGGGCTGAGGAGTTTCCCCTGAGGCCCTCGAAGTCTCCGTCCTCCCCGGCTCCTCCTCCTCGAAGTCCTCGCTCGTCCTCCCCAGCTCCTCTTCCTGCGCCCCCCGCACTCACGACCTTAACGCCTAACTGCTCCCCCTCCTCTGGAGGAAATCCAGTTTGCCGGAACCTTGGTTGCTGATGTGCACAAAGAATCCTCCCTCTTTCAAGACCCATCTTTGCCCACCGCGTACACACACATAGGATTCCATCACCCCTGCCCACCCCACCCAGGAGGGTTCACTGTAATGGAGCCCTGCGTATATATACACTGATGACATTGACGCTCACATGTGCTCAATGACATTCCTGAGACTTGATAAATTAGGATCGATGCCCCGATCCCCTATTTAAAATATCCCCTATTTAAAATATCCCTCCCTTCTTCCCTAAGGCTGAACACTCCTTTCAGGGACTCTCATGCCTGGAATTCTAGAACAAAGGCTTATGCTGTGCCTCCCCCACCCACCCCTCAAGATCCATGGCAAACAAGCCCTGGCGATTAAGATGGCACCTCCAGGGAGACTTAGAGACACCTCCCTGGAGATACCTGCTTAATATTCCAGGGAGGTGGAGCGGAGACCTCCCTCCCCACCCCAGAGAGCCCTGGTTCACATCCCAGAACACAGGCCTCTCTCTGTCTCCCTGAGCAGGAGGGGAGGCAAATGTCCCAGCAGCTGCTCATAAGCTTCAAGCCACACACTTGGCGGGTTTCTCTTCCTCCCGTGGGGTGCAGTCACCCGGCTCTCACAGAGCTACTCCTGGGGAATCAGGTGTGCGTAACTCATGCAAGATGCTCTGTGAGTAAATGCAAGGTCTGTTCCCTGTCTACAGGTCTTGCCTTTCTCTGTGTGTGTGTGTGTGTGTGTGTAAAAATCAATTTTAAAAATTAAAACAATAAAATAAATAGATAAGCAACAAGGATATATTGTACTAAGAATTACAACCATTATCTTGTAACAACTTTTAATGGAGTGTAAACTGTAAAAATACTGAATCACTATGCTGTGTGCCTGAAGCTAGTATTGTAAATCAACTACACATCAATAAAAACAGAATTCAATTTAAAAAAGCTTTTTTAAAAAACAGGAAAAAAAAAAAAGTGCAGGCCCTGAGCAGAGGGCCTAGTTTCATACCCACTGACTCGCTCCATGATCCCTGGGCAAGTTGTCTAACCTTTCGGGGCCTTGGGCTCCTCCTCTATAAAGTGAAGGTAACAGCGCCTGCCTCACCGGGCTATCGTGAAAATGAGACGACCCATGCTCACTGCCTGGCAACACGCCTGCACACAGTAGGAGGTCACTAAACAGCAGCGACTCTGATCATCACGTTTGTAAGAAACCGTTGAACGCACGTGGGCGTCATCACCGTTAAGGGTGTATACACTCACGGATCTATTACGACGAGCACTCCTCGAGGGGTGGTGATGGAATCCTGCTTATCCTTACATGTCTTCCCTAACCCCCAGCACAGTACCAGTCTCTCAACAAGAAAGTTGGAAGTGAAAGCCGCTCAGTCAAGTCTGACTCTTTGCAATCCCATGGACTATACAGCCCATGGAATTCTCCAGGCCAGAATACTGGAGTGGGTAGTCTTTCCCTTCTCCAGGGGATCTTCCCAACCCAGGGATCGAACCCAGGCCTCCCACATGACAGGCAGATTCTTCACCAGCTGAGCCACAATTTCTTAATAACTAGTGAATAACAGAGGCCTTGTTTCCTCAGCAACGCATCACCGGGGGCTCACATGTGACTTTAGGAACCTGGAATCTTCCCCTGTCATCTCACTTACATCATCGAGCAGAGTCCGGGTCTGGAGGGTGATGTCTATGAAGAAGGAGCCCAGCGCTTTCCCCTGCATCTTGCCCAGGATGATGGTCAGGGTCTTCATGCTTTCATGGATGACCTCAGAGCTCACTGGGTCATACAGACCGTGCACCAGCAGGTCTAGGATAATCTTCTTATACTTTCTCACCTGTTAGCAAGGTTTGGAAAGCATTAGCAGCACAGCAATCACTCCGCATGGCTTGGAAAGCAACTCCACTTCTAATCATCCAAGTCCAACCTGGGACTTGGACTAAGAGGTCGTGGCTTTCTTCAGCACAGGATGCAATAACTCTCAGCAAGATAACAAAAGCTTTCAATAATCTGACCCAAGAGCCCAGTTCGGCCTTGGAAGAATGGAAAGAGCAGTCTGGAGCCTGGCCCTGTGGGTGGGTGAGGCTGGGGAGGGCACGTAACGGAGGGTGGTGGGCTGGGTGACCTAGGGACCGATGGCCTATCGGGCACTTTGACAGGGGATGAGATGAAATAGCACTGAAGTTGGCAGATGCTGAAGGAAGAAGTGGGGAAAACATCTTTCCCTAAACAAACATACATTCTTAGAAAAATTAAATTCTTTTACTAAACATAAATTCTTAGAAAAATTAAGTTCACCAGAGGGTGATGTCCAGCTGTGTGTTAACCTTGCCTGCGGTTCTGTATCCCAAGGCTGATGATACTGAGGAATCATGACCCTGAGCTGACCCCAACGGAGTCACATGAGCCTCTGGACAGTCTCCTGCCCTTGAGGATGGGAGGAGCCAGTGACTCTGAGAGCTTCTGACCTCTCAAACGTCACGGTGGTGATGGATGTCGTTCCACGGTTCCCTTAGATCCCAAGGCAGACAGGACGGGGAGACACTCTCCTGCTGACCATGAAGAACTAAGCTGCCATGCTGTGTAAGGGCAGCCTCTGGGAGCCGAGGACGGCCAGTCAGCAAGGAAAGAGGGACCTTAGTTCTACAACCGGAAAGAACTCAATTCTTCCAACAGCTCCCAAAGCTTGGAAGATGACCTTGAACTTCAGAAAAGAATGCAATCTGGCCCACACCTTGATGGCAGCCTTGCAGGCCCCTGGGCAGAGGACCCAGCTGGACTGTACCTGGACTCCTGACCCAAGAAAATGGCAAGATATGAATGCCAGGCCATGGAGATCCATTACACAGCAGTGGACCCCCAGTCCTGGGGACTCCAGGCCACGAGGGCTGGCCGAGCGCCCCCTGCCCTTCCTACCTTGTCCGGGGTCTCACAGGCCATGGTTCCCAGGCCTCTCATCACCATATGACGCTTTTTAACACTGGGGTCCCGGGCTGTCTCTGCCAAGGTGAAAAACACATTCTTCAGAGGTTCCTGCTTCTGAAGCCTCAGATTCCAAGAGACCTAGGTGGTGGGTCAAAAATATATTGATTTGGAAGTGTTCAGAGTGACATCACCAACCCTAATCCCTCCCTGTAAGAAAAACCTGTTTTGCTGCTTGATTTTACTCCTTCTTTCTCCACCTAAAGACACCTGGTTTTTGTTGGGAATATATTGTTTAATCTATGTATTGGAGGAAAGACTGGAGGAAGAGAAAAGGGGGTGGAGAAAAATGATGCAGAGCTTATGTTGAGGTAGGTTTGGGGGGATTACAGAGAGGGGTGTCTGGGCAGCTGTGGATGTGACAGAGCTGACACAACGGAGCTTTAGAAGTGTTCATGTGATCTGAGAAGCCCAATCTCTTTAATAGGACAGGGGAAGCTGTGTTCCCCAAGTCCCAAAAAAGGGTTTCCTTGACCTTCTTTCTCCCATGGCTCTTCCTTGTTTTTCTGCTCCACCTTGTAGCTAAACCTTGAAAAACGAGTCTATACTCACTTTCTCCAGCTCCTCTTCTCCATTCTTTCTTGAACCTTCACCCATCGGGCTGATGGCACTCATACCCCTCCCCCCACTCTCTGTCCCCAGTAGGACTAAATCCCAGGGTCAATTCTCAGTGCTCATTTCACTCTACCTCTCAAGAGCCTTTGACACAATTAGCAAAGCACATCGACAAGCATTTCAGGGCACCTGAAACCTGTCCTACCCCAGAATGCGAGCATCTGAGCAATGAAGATTAGGAAAAGAAATGCACAAATAATGCATATTGGGAAGCACTATGTGGCTGATGCAGAAATCTGGACTTCAAGGTCTAAACTCTAACTGTAGGGCAAGAGACGGAATATTAGAGATTTGAGCCCTGATACCAAGAAGGGCGTGTTGTCCTGGGCATCACAGAACACGGCAACGTGTTGGAGTCAGAACCAAGACAATGCAAGACTCAGGCAAGATCCAGGCAAAGATCCTAATCATCCTTAGTAGAGGGTGTGGGATGGGGCTGGAGATGAGACCCACAGCCCTATTTGGTGTTTGTGTGATTACCAAGGCTCACCAGTATTTCTGAATATTCATTGCAGTTCATTCTATATTATTATCATTAAGTTCACAGCAAGCTAAATTCTTCCTAACTTGTTATCCTATAAACAATTCATTCGTGTTAAGAGCTGCCATCAAACTTTTTTCAGAAGAGGCACCTCAGTAGAAGGAATGGAAAGAGCCCGCAAGCACACGTATCCCAAAGTGGCTGCTGAGACAGGCCATTTGTTCACAATAATTTGTCTCAGACCTTGGAAAAGAAAGACATCACTGACGTGCTTTTCTTCTTGGGCTGGGTGGTGGGGCTGGAAAGGGGCTGGCCCAGCATTCTTCCCGGTGTTTGGTCCATGGAACTAAAAAAAGAACAAATCATCATATGAGCCACAGACACTCAAAGCCCAGTGCCAGGTGCTTCTTTACAGAAGAAGCATCCTGGAGGTCTGTCCTGGGGAAGCTGTCACCAAGAAGATGGACCAGTCACATCAGAAGATAAAGAGCAATATCGGCATCACAAATCATCAGGGAAACACAGATCAAAACCACGGTGACATACCAACTCTGGGAGTGCACCCTCGGTCAAAGCCTGCAGTGGGTTAGGGCTTATTCCTTAAAGAACCAGGTGCTAAGCCAAGCTCTTTGTTCTTCTTTGTTTCTATACAGCTTGCAATTTTACCACGTGTGTATATTATTTAAAATATATCGAGTTGGCCAAAAACCCAAACGAACCTTTTGGCCAACTCAATACATTATAAATAAAGATAGCTTGCAAAGTGATTCTGATCTGCAACCTGGTTTGAGACCCACTGGTGTAAACCAGTGCTTCTCAGACGTGAGTTATCAGACATGAGTTATCAGAGGAACTTGTTAAAATGCGGATTCAGACTCAGTGGGTCTGGGGTGGGGTTTCCTGCCTTTCTTATAAGCTCCCAGGTAACATCAAGGCTGCCAATCCCGAGTACCACGCTTTGAGAGCAAGGATGCAAAGTTGGAAGCTACAGGAGATAAGAAAAGGCTATGTGCTAGAAGTGCTGGTAGAGACGTCCCACTGCATGCAAGAGAGCTTTAAAGGAAAGGCTGAAGCATACTGCACGCATCGAGATTCCAGTGGGATTCCATGTAGTATGTTTCATAGGAGAGGTAATAATAACAATTAAAACAGGAAAGTGGTAAAAGATAAGGCATCAGGAAGTAGTTTAAGGCCAGCCGTGAAGGACTGACTGGAGAGTTTATAGTTTTAATTGTACTATTAAGTTAAATTTGATTAGTTTAATTATGTAATTAAATTTAATTTAGTTATAATTTGTATATGAGTGAACCATTGATTTCTTTTTAGATGAAATCCATGTAACATACAATTAACTATTTTAATAACGTTGTGCAACCACCAACTTTATCAGGTCCTAAAACGTTTTCATCAAAGAAAATCCCATACCCATTAAGAAATCACCATTTTACCCTCCCCGCCCAGTCCTGGCAACCATTAATTGGATTTCTGTCTCTACGAATTTACCTAATTCTGGATATTTAATATAAATGGAATCAAACAATACTATGGCCTTTTGGGTCTGGCTTCTTTCCCTTGGCATGATGTTTTTGAGGTTTATCCACGTTGTCACACATACTGGTACTTTATTCCTGTTCATGTCTAGGTAATATTTCATGGTATGGAAAGGCCACATTTCATCTTTTGATGGACACTGGGTTGTTTTCACCTTCTGGGTACTTCGAATAGCACTTCTATGAACAATGGTGTACAAGTGTTTGAGCGTTTGCTTTCAATTCTTGGTATATACCCAGGAGTGGAATTGCTGAGTCATATGTGATTCTATATGGGCTTCCCTCGTAGCTCAGTCGGTAAAGAATCTACCAGCAATGTAGGAGACTTGGGTTTGACTCCTGGGTTGGGGAGATCCCCCAGAGAAGGAAATGGCAACCCACTCCAGTATTCTTGCCTGGAGAATCCCATGGACAGAAGAGGCTGGCGGGCTACAGTCCATGGGGGTCACAAGAGTTAGACATGACTTAGCGACTAAGCCATCACCAAGGTGAGTCTATGTTTAACTTTTGGAGGAACTGCCAAACTGTTTTCCACAGTGGCTATAATGTGCAAGAGTTCCAATCTTCCCACATCACCAAAAGCTTAGTTTCCAGTTTTTAAAAATTTTTATTACATTCATCCTAGTTGGTGTGAAGTGGTTAGCCCTTCTGGGTTTGATTAGCACTTTTTAAATGACTACTGGCATCTTTTAGTATGTTTGTCTGTAGTTTGCATACCTTTATCAAAGAAATGTCTATTAAAATCCTTTGCCTATTTTTTAATTGAGTTGGTCTACCTTTTTGTTCTTTAGTTGTAGAGGTCTTTACATATTCTGGATGTGTGCATGCGTGTGCCTAGTGGCTCAATGGTGTCCGGCTCTTCGTGACCCCAGGGACTGTAGCCTGCCAGGCCCTCTGTCCATGGGGATTCTCCAGACAAGGAAAGTGGAGTGAGTTGCCAAGTCCTCCTTGGATCTTTGCAACCCAGGGATTGAACTTGGGTCTCCCACATTGCAGGTGGATTCTTTACCATCTGAGCCACCAGGGAAGCCCCATACTCTGGATACTAGACCCTTATCAAGGGTTTCCCAGGTGGTGTAGTGGTAAAGAACCCGCCTGCCAAAGTAGGAGACCTAAGAAACCTGGGTTCGATCCC
This sequence comes from Muntiacus reevesi, assembly GCF_963930625.1. Lineage (NCBI taxonomy): Eukaryota > Metazoa > Chordata > Mammalia > Artiodactyla > Cervidae > Muntiacus > Muntiacus reevesi. The sequence continues at coordinate 47,962,438 of NC_089252.1, forward strand.
TGGGTTGGGAAGATCCTCTAGTGGAGGGCATGGCAACCCCCTCCAGTATTCTTGCTTGGAGAATCCCATGGACAGAGAAGCCTGGTGGGTACAGTCCACGGGGTCACAGAGTCACACACGACTGATGCGACTTAGCACAGCGAAGACCCTTATTGGACATTTGATTCACAAATACTTTTTCCATTCAGTACATTGTCTTTTTATTTTTTTGATAATGTTTTTATGCACAATAGTTTTTAGTTTTAACCAAGTCTATCCATTTTTATTGTCATTGTTGTTCAGGCTTTCAAGTGTTATATCTAAGAATTCACTACCAAATCCAGTCACAAATATTTACCCCTATGCTTTCTAAGATTTTTATGGTTTTAACTCTTAGACTGTTCATCCATTTTGAGTCAGTTTTTGTGTATAGTGTGCAGTTGGGGTTCAGCTTCGTCAAAACCATTAAGCTTTGTTTTGGTTTTTAAAAAAAATTATAGTAGAATTGACAGGCATGTAGCTAGAGTGGTTCTCAACCCTGCTCATGTTGGAATCACCTAAGGAACTTTGAAACAATTAATGCCCTGTCTACACCCAGCGGAGAAGGCAATGGTACCCCACTCCAGTGCTCTTGCCTGGAAAATCCCATGGACGGAGGAGCCTAGTAGGCTGCAGTCCATGGGGTCGCTAAGAGTCGGACACGACTGAGTGACTTCATTTTCACTTTTCACTTTCATGCACTGGAGAAGGAAATGGCAACCCACTCCAGTGTTCTTGCCTGGAGAATCCCAGGGATCGGGGAGCCTGGTGGGCTGCCGTCTATGGGGTTGCACAGAATCGGACACGACTGAAGCAACTTAGCAGCAGCAGCAGCAGCAGCTACACCCTAGACCAAGTCTACTATCATCTCTGGAGGTGGGCCTGGGAATGAGTATTTTTAAAAAACTCACCAAGTAATTCCAATATGCAGTTACTGAATAGACTAGTGACCAATCATCTTGTTTTGCCCTGGTGATATTGTGATTTATAAGAAAAAACATATATTTGGTCTTGGCCCCATTCCTGGCACAGAGGTCCTAAAACCCTGGGAATTCCCTAAGTGATTAGAACCATAAAAGCATCTTCTCTTATGCTAATGAGGTGGCCCTAAATCATCTAAAGGTGGGGGCTGGTTGTCAGGGGAACCAATCCAGTGATCAGAGGGCTGGAACTTTCAGTCTCACCACCTCTTCTCCTAGGAGGAGAGGGCTAGAGATTGAGTTCAGTAACCAATGGTGAATGATTTGATCAACCGTGCCTAGGTAAAGAGGCCTCCACAAAACCCCAAAAGGATGGATTGGTGACCACATGGAACTTTAGGGAGGGTTGTGTACTTGGAGATGCCGCAAGCTCCTTTCCCTTTCTCCACGTCTTGCCCTATGCATCTCTTCCATCTGGCTGTTTCTTAGTTATATCCTTTTATAATAAACCCGTGATTCAGGAAGTAAAATGTTCCTCTGAGTTTTATGAGCTGCTCTAGCAAATTAATCGAACCCAAGGGGTGGGCTGTGGGATCCCTCAGTCTACAGCTGGCTGGTCACAAGCGCTGGTGACAACCTGGACTTGGGATTGGCCTCTAAAGTATGGGGACTGAGCCCTTAACCTGTGGGATCTGATGCTATCTCCAAGTAGATAGTGTCTGAGTTGAACTGAACTGAACTAAATGGAAATGAATTGTGGGGCACCCAGTCAGTACCCACCCAGGAACTGGAGAATAGATTGGTGGTGTGCAAAAAAATCACACTGGGGCTTGGCCCTGATGGGTTTCCTGGGACATGGGAGTTTCAGAGCTAAGAGCCGAAAAGTCCTGGGCAAGCCAGGACAAGTTGGCCCTGCTAATTTCGCTAGAGTTCTGAATTTATTTAATGCAGGTGACGGCTAGAACTCAATCCTGTTAAACAGCTGTGCTTCGGAACATTTGACTCTATGACTTGGAGGTACACGGGGATTTGGTTTCTCCATCATCTTTGCCTCCCTACTCCAACCCAAGCTGGTTTCAGTAATGCTCTCTTGTTAGAAGACACTCATGAGACCCATGAAGACACCTCTTCACCCTATAACCCCTGTCTCTATTGCTCCTTCATCCCTGGACAGCACACCTCCCCTCACCACTGCAATGAGGGACCCCAAACCCCCACCCCCCCACCCCCGAACACTGCACTCCCACTAACTAGCAAGATTTTTTTCTTTTTTACGGCAACGTGGCATGTGGGATCTTAGTTTCCTGACCAGGGATCAAACCCACACTGGCTGCATTGGAAGAGTGAAGTCTTAACCACTGGACCAGGGAAGTCCCCTAGCAAGATGGTTTTTGTTTCTTGAATAAAGGTGTTCCCATACACTTCACACTGAGCCAGTGGTTCTCACACCTAAGTGCACATCGGAATCACCTGGAGGACCTGTTAAAACACAGACTCCCAGAGCCCGTCCCCAGGGTTTCTGATTCCATACACCTGAAGCAGGACCCACCATCTGCATTTGTAACCAGCTCTCAAGTGATGCTGGGATGGTCCCAGTCCAGGCACCACCACACTTTGAGATCCAGGGCCTTTAAAACAAACAAACAAACAAAAAACCCCCCACAGTATTACTACGTCATCCCCTTCCAGAATGAAGGGATTTAAAAATTTGCACTGAGGCAAAAAAAAAAAAAAAAAAAATGCTTGGTTGTTCCTTTCTGGGGAATTTCTGGACACAGCCTTTTGTATCAAAGGAACCTGCCACTCCTCAGGCTGAATGCTTTGGATCGGAGCTGACGGGCGCTGAGCCATGGGTATGCAGAGCTTAGAAGAAGAAAGTTCCCTCGAGCTGATGGTCACTCCCCAAGGAGGGCCCAGGCCTCAGTAATAAACAGCTGGTGTCCCTGTTCTGAGGCATAAGAAAATCATGCCTGAAGCTTCTCCCCATCATGCCCGAAGGAAGGAAAGCCAACCTGCTTCCCTGGTCTTCACTATGGCCTCTCTTGCAGGATTGGCACAGCACAGCTTTCACCACCCAGGCCGCTTCCCCAGGCCTCAGAAGGGAAAGGCCTCACCTCTTTCTTAGAAATTTATCTATTTATTTATTTTTGGCTACACTGGGTCTTTGTTGTTGCAGGCAGGTTTTCTCCAGTTGCAGAGCCTACTCTCTAGTTGCGGCTAGCGGGCCCTAGGCTGCATGGGCTTCAGCAGCTTTGATTTCTGGGTTTTAAAGCACAGGATACAAGCACAAAGGTTGTGGCACGCAGGCTTAGTTGCCCCATGGTACGTGGGATCCTCCCGGACCAGGGATCGAACCCGTTTCCCCTGCCCTGGCAGGCAGACTCTTAGCCACCGGACCACAAGGGAAGCCCCAGCCTCGTCATTTCTTAAGAGGCACACCTAACAGAATTTAAGGCCATAGAAGGCTGTCAAGCTGAGCAAAGTATGTGAGGCTGAGCACCCTGCCTGGGGGATTCAGTTGTGTTTAGAAAAACACAGGGCCCACAGCAGCTCACCAACTCCCACCTCCCCAGCAGAAGAGAAACACTGTCATCTTGTTTAATCTCCAGGTGTCAGGGCTCATCTCCACCTTTGGGGTGGAGAAAGCAAAGCATTTCTCACCACCTTGGCTGGGCCTCCTATGTCAGAATGCCCCAGAGTGCTTGTTAGAAGTGCCAGGCCTGCTCCATAATTACGGGATCAGAGTCCCAGGGAGCGGAGGGCCTGATTGCATTTACAAGATGCCCGGTGACGGTCCACACAGCTGGCGTAGAAGAACCTCCGGGATATTCAGGAGGAAATTAACCAACTCCAGAAGTGGCAAACTCCACTCACTTAAGGCTGCACATTGAATTTCTCTTTCAAAATAAAATTAAAATCAGGCCAAGCTGTACAGGCTGTGACTTGGACATACCTCTTGGATACTATTCTTAAAGGTTTGTTTTAAAAAGTGCAACAGACGTAAAAGTTACTTTGGGGCTGCTGAGTTTTGTCTCCCGAGCTTGTGGGCTCTCAAATGCCTCCCTTCACCCACCTGCCTTGCTGCCTGCCTCCCCCCTCCTCCCTGCAAATTCAGCCCTTTCAACCCAAACCAATCAAACAACAGGATCAGCTCCACCTGCTGCAAGACAGAATCTCCAAGAGGAATGTTATAAACAACCTGTGAAGAAACAGAGTGTGTGGATTTGAAGACTTAGGTGTTCACGCATGCACGCATGCTAAATCGCTTCAGTCGTGTCCAACTCTGTGTGGCCCCAGGGACAGCAGCCCACCAGGCTCCTCTGTCCACGGGATTCTCCAGGCAAGAATACTGGAGTGTGGGTTGCCATTTCCTTCTCCGATTTAATTGCTGTCACGTCTAACTCTTTGGAACCCCATGGACCATAGCCCACCAGGCCCCTCTGTCCATGGGATTTCCCAGGCAAGAATACCAGAGTGGGTTGCCATTTCCTTCTCCACAGGTGTTCACAATTCCACTCATAAGCCCACTGGCCCCAAACAGCCGTTCTTCGCTATGAGAGTTGGGTTCTTCTGCTGGGTGACTCAGACGCCTTGTCTAGCATGACTGAGTCCTCTCAGTCCGGAGGACACCTGGACGCCTTGAGCCTAAGGCCAGGCTCTGCTTGGAGTTTTGTTCGCCCCTGTGCACATTCTTCAGTGAATTCTTCCCCGTCTGGAAAGTCCTTCCCTCTGTGCTGATGACCTGCCCCCGATGGGGACAGTTTCTCCATCACAGCGACCCTGAAGCTTGTCTTCATGGCCTCGTTGTGTTCTTACCTAGTCTTCCTGAACAGACATGACTTAGATGAGTTTTGCCCTTTAGGCTGACTCCCAAATGCCTCTGCAGATTTAATTCCTTCTGACTCAAAATGTTAGGTTTATAATCAATAATCTTTTAACTCATTAAAACTAAAAGCTATATTATGAAGACCAAAATTCTTGTCTGTTAGGGAGAGGGAAAGAAATTGGTAGGTTTGCAACAATCCTTCCAACACTGAAGTTATTAATGATGATAATAATATTAGTAGCTACCACTCCTGGACACTTGTGTATGCTAGACACTATATTTAGCACTTTGTATACATTGCAGGAGAGGCTGTTTAGCTGACCTCTACTGAACCGACCTGCCAGGTTAACCATACTCTGCAGGCCCTCTGCGAATGGCACATACCCACCAGTGCTTGTGGCTCATAGTACTCACTTAACTTCTGCTGCGTTAGTCCTCATATGCTTACCAAGAATCAGTTTATAACAGCTGTACTTGTTACTGTAACTGTGAATTTTAACTATTACAGAAACTGATGAAATATGAGAAAGGGAGTTGTTTCTGTGAAAACAAAATTGAATATGTTGGGAGGTTTCAACAATGGGGAAGCGGCCAAAAAAAAAAATGCCGTCCAATTAAGATTTGTGTGGGTGGACAGAAGTTTGAAAACAGTGTTAATAATCTGTAATGATTTACTGGAATTGGAATGTTCGTAGAGAAAGTTCTTTTACCTGAGTCTTCCCAGATGTCTTTAATTTCTCACTACATTGAAAGAAACCCAACCTAGACCTCACAGATGAAGTGTTATGCATGTGGCTTATGCAAAAAAGCTCAAAAAACACCCCCTGGAGGATTCTACGTTCAAAGAAAAGGCCATGGGCCCACATTAAAAACTGGGAAATTCTACCTTTTAAGGTAAAATATTTGATGTCATGTTTTGTATCAATATCATGTTTTATATCAGTAATTCACTCCTTCAACCATAAGTTCTCTAAAATCCATTCCCAATCTCTCAAATAAGAAGTCTTTGTTTTATTTCATTTAACCTTTACAATAATTTTGACAGATAGGTTTACTTATGCCTACTTTAGAGGAGAAACTGAAGTTTAGAGTAATATAGACAACCCATGTCTATGTATGCAGGCTTAGTCACTTCAGTCGTGTCGGACTCTGCAACCCTATGGACTGTAGCCCACCAGGCTACTCTGTTAATGGGATTCTCCAGGAAAGGATACTGGAGTGGGTTGCTATTTCCTCCTCCAGCGGATCTTCCCCACCCAGGGATCAAACCCGGTCTCCTGCATCTCCTGCATGGCAGACAGATTCTTGACCACCTGCCACCTGGTTAGACCATAAACAACTCAAAGTAAAATAGCTACTAGCAGAGAAGAGTTTCAGATGCCAAGACTACACTTCCCATGACTGTGTTCTAAGCCTGTATCCAGCTCCTAGATGATATCCTGCGTGCTGGCCAGGTAAGGACACACCACAGAGACACTTGAGTTGAAAGTATCGGTATCTTTTCAGCCCCACCCTCATCTAAAGCTCTTAATACAATGATCTTAATATAATAATCTATAATCTATTGGCCATAGATTAGCATAGTTTGTGAAAAGAAAAGAAAAAAGTCTTCATCAAATCGCTTACTACAGTTTTACAAAGGGAATATCAACTCTCTGATGCGGTGACCCAAGGGACATTCCAGACAGGTCTGGGGATGCAAGTGGACCGTGGCCTCTTCCAGCCGCAGCCCGGTGGCCCCCGCCGGGAGCCGGCCCTTACCTGCGGTCACGTGGCGATGCGGCAGGTGCGCCGGAGCCCGGGTCACCGCGCAGAGCTGCTGTTCCCGGGGTAGCCGCCTGATGGGATGACTCGGCTCAATTTTCCCAGCCCTGAATTCCTAACATAGAAGAAAGGAAACGAGAAGCAGGGTCTGTTTAGGATAACGGGTCAGCGCAGAGTGCTGGAAAGTCTCAGATGAGGGGAAACAACACAAATCAAAGTTTAGATGGGCTTGAAGGTGGGGAGGGGGCCGACCTCTGATAACCACAGCCCTGTCCTAGGTGGACACAAGCCCCCTTGTATCCTTTCCTTCCCCAGACCGGGATGAGGTGTTTTCCCACCTCTCTGTGCCGTGTTTGCCCCTTATTCGCCCCTCACTCCGAGTCCCACCCACAGTTTCTAAAGGAAGGACTGCAATTCTGAGGCTGCTTCGCCTGCGCGGAATGAGAGGGCCCTGCCCAGCCGCGATCCCGGGGGTGGACGCTAGATGGCGGCATCGCTCAGTGGACCGGTTCCAGGGAGGCCCTGCGAACGGCAGGCGCTGCGGCGCTTCACTCCCTAATCCAGTTGGAATAGTTTTGAATCTCAGGACGGGACACTGTGTTCCCGGCCAAGCGGCTTCATTGTGACTGATTGCTGCACCACCAGCCAGAGCGTTGGCCGTTGATGTCGCTTCCTGCACAGCAAACAGGTCCTGAAAGCACTGATTTGAACTCTCAATAAGGTAAATGATTTATTGGGAAAACCAAGCCAAACAAAAATCCTGTGTATAAAAAGTCCTTGCGCAATTAAAGAGCCTCCCTTCCATCATTCTTTCTTCCCTGGACTCTCCACCCAAGTGCATAAATCTATCTGTTGATAATTATTTACTGTCTGAGTGTGTGTTGGGTAACTTGGGCAACGTGTGGGAAAAAGCAAAAAGTTCTATTTTTTTAAAGTTTCAGGAGCTTCTGGTTATGCTAATAGGTAATGTTTATTGAATATTTCTGAGTGCCAAACACTGGGGTAGATAGTGCATAGACCATCTTGTTTGATTCTTAGGTTAGTACTCTTAATTATGATTCTCATTTTCATAATGGGGAAATTGAAGCACAGAGATGACCTTGCTCAAGGTCGAATGGTTCATTAGTGGCAGAGCTAGAATTCAACCACAAGTGGGCTCATGTCAGAGCTTAGACCCTTAGCCATGATACTGGGCAGTGGGCAAGTTTGGGAAATCTAACTGGGTGACAGTTGGACAAATATAAACTGAAGTATATCAGAGTGGAAGTTTGGAAGACAAAGCAGAGGGAGAGAAAACGGATGCCTTGAGAAAATAAGAATGAGGCTAAAACAAAAGCCTCTTTGGGCATACACGGGCACCCAGATGACCTCTGAAAATGCAGTTTCAACAGGGAAAAGAAACTAGACTACAGAGCTGGGGAAGAGAGAGAGGAATGAAGGCATCTTACTGCAAAAGGAAGGCAATAAAGAAACTAGAGGAGACAGCAAGGTCAAGAAAGGCACTCCGGTGTTGCTGGGTGATTTTAAAATAGAATACAGCTTGGATGTGTTTCAAAACTGTTGCAAAGGAGACATAAGAGGTAGGTAGTGTAAGCAGTAAATAGGAAGATAGGAACCGCTGAATGGAGGGATCAAGGGGACAGGGGAGAGAGTTAGCTCTGGGGGGGAGAGAGAGGACCCTCCCCACCCCCACTCCCCAATTTTTATCTGAAACTGGGAGACAGCCACAGAGATGGAGACGCATCAACGTGAAAATGAGAAGAATGAGCAAGTTCGATTCATCCAAATCAGCCTCTACCTTCTCAGGAAGACCAGAGTTGGATTATCTGCCAAGAGTGGGAATAAGATTGAGGAGGTCATATCCTTGCACCGAACTAATCTATGCAGTGCTTAGGATGACCAAAAAGCAGATAAAATTAAGCCAGGCCACACAAGCAGATGGAGAAATAAAATCTATGCTGCAAGTGTCAAGATTCTCTGCCAAGTCTCACGGGTGACTCAGGACTGAAATATACCTGCCCCCCTGCCCCCATGGACGGAAATACAACAGATAGACTATTAATAACCCCTTAGGTCTAAAGTTTCTTTGTATGCAGGTGTTGAGACATTTGGCAGAGAATTAATGTGTTCCTCATTTGCCAAACGGGAAAACAAAAGGCAGACAAGTTTGCCTGTTTGGCTTCAAGTCATAGAGAAAATCTGGGCACAACCAGAATTGGTAGTCAGGAGCCTTGCTGATCCAAATTCTGCTCTGTTAAACACTTCCCACAAAGAGCATGGACACAGCCAACGACCTCAGAGAGTCCCAGACACAGCAAAATCTGGGAAACATCCAGACCAAGACATAATGCCGAAGCAACAAAGGTTCACCTAATGTGGCCTTGGGTCACAGCACAGCTCTTCTGGGAATTAGAAGCCTCTTTGATAATTCGATTGCAACAGACTGATGTACTTATGACACAGTATCCTTCACATGCTGTAATTATTTCATTTTATTGTTTAACAACTCTATTTTCACTCTCAATTAATATTTCCTTATTGTCGGAAGTTCAGGGGCTTATGCCTCTGGAAAAATCAAAGAGGGTAATTATTGAGTCTGCTGTTACTGATGAAAAAGACAACAGGCAGAACTAAACTGGTCAGCAATTCACTGTCAACTTAGACCTGGCACATGAGGACAAATGGCTGGCAGCAATCAATATGGTTTCCTGTTTAGGGTCAGGATGTTCAGAAGACCCTCCTTCTGTACTTGTGTGTGGTTGCATCAGGAAACTTGCCTAAAGGGGATGGTTTTGAGTTTCTTCCCTCTCATCTTCTTTCAGGAAATACCTCCAGGTCAGGCCAAACTCTCCCTTGATTTTCACTTCTAAAAAGAAATCTAATCAACTGTCTGCTCAGCCACAAATTAGGAATGCCAATTTCTCATTCATTCTTGTTCTTCAGTTGCTCATAGAGCTCCTCGCTTCAACAAGGCAGAGAGCTCCCAGGTACCCTCTGGAGACCGCAGAGGGCAGAGAGAAGACGTGGTCTTCTGTGTCGGTAGAAGTCATTCAGGGCCCAGGAGAGGAGGTGACAAAGAACAGTCCCTCAGGCTAGCCTTGGGTTCCATCCCTGGGTTGGGAAGATCCCCTGGAGAAGGGAAAGCCTGCCCACTCCGGTATACTGACCTGGAGAATTCCATGGACTGTAGAGTCTATGGGGGTCACAAAGTGTTGGACACAACTGAGCGATTTTCACTTTTCACTTTCTACTACAGAGCTGGTTTATTTTAATACAAAAGCAACAGTCTTTTTGTTTCAAATCTTTGAATACAATAGATAGCACTAGGAGATGCACAGGGTTTCTCCCTCTTTAAATCCCTTCCGGCACAGGGAGGCAGGAGCCTACCTACGAAGTCTCTCCAGTTCTACCAACCAAGAGCAAGTAGCTGCTCTCAGCCGTTTCCTTGTCCAGCCCAGCATCTGGCTGCCCTGCGGTCTGTTTTCCTGACTATATCACTTGACAGCCATTGTCAGTACTGAAAGCAAGAATATGTTCCAACTTTTTTGTTAAGTAGCCTGAGATGACCTCGGAAAACTGTTTGCTACTCAACCCAGAAAACCTACAAAGTCATGCAAATCCAGAGGTTCAAATCTTCGTGTTCACTGCCCAGATCATCGAAGTGTGCGTATCTGAAAAGCCGGCAAGTCTCTGAAAGATGTCACTTTGCAGAAGCAACGTGTGCCCCTCCGTCATCCCAGTGGCCGAACACCCAGCCCAAGAGGGCTGGCACAGGGTTGGTGAGCCCTAGAGTGCTACGTGTTTGCCGAAAATGCTTTAACACGCAGAGAGTGATCCTGAACTAATCTGATGTCACTTCTCACTGGGCGCTGAGCTCATCCAGGTGAGCAAAGCCCCAGGGTATGCCTCTGGGTCTACAGAGCTCACAGTCAGAGTAATCCCCATGAACTCCTGCGACTGGCCAGTGAGCCTTACTGAAAAAGGGCAGATGGTTGCACAGAAGAAAACCATGCCCCAGAAGAAACTGAAGAAGCAAAACCTTATGGTGCAGGAATAAATTCAGCATAAAGTAAGTGCAAATAAAAGTAAAAAAAGAAGAAGTTCAAGTTTTTTGTTTGTTTGTTTATGACCCCATGGACAGACTCCTCTGTCTATGCATGGGATTTCCCAGGCAAGAATACTGGAGCAGGTTGCCATTTCCTTCTTTAGGGGATTTTCCAGACCCAGCGATTGAACCTGAGTTAGCAGGCCGATTCTTCTTCTCCTTTTTTTTTTTTTTTTGTCTTCTTCTCCTTTTTTAAGAGTTCAAGTTTAAACATCTTTCCTAGCTGAGACATTAATTACCCACACCATCACCAGTACCCCCACACCATCACCAAAGCCCCTACTACTTGCAAAAATAATCCTAGAAATATGTGAACATTTCCCAGCCCAACTGGTTCAATCTATGGCAATCAATGAACTGTGTTGAGCGACAGTGTTGAATAGAATTGGTTGAATCCAGAAAATATTCCTTGCTGCCTTACCTGAGCTGGGTGATGAGGCCTCCTCCTCGGAACTCATTCTGGTGAAAGACGAAGTGATTACTCCCAGGAACATCGCAGTCCTTTAAACAAGCTCGGGGCTGGCCGTCCGTCAGTTGCATTTTTGTCCTTGAAGATGAAACATAGAGCAGACTGACATTTTATCATGAGTGGGAAATGCATAATAAGGCCTTTTTAGGCTATCTGTCCCTGATAGTTGCTAGAGATTCATTACAGGCCATGCTGTTTTGCAAACTTTGAAAAGTTTTGTGTTCATTTCCTGTTTCTGCAAGGGCCCAGGGAGAGAGCCCCAGGAGCCTCACTGCGGCAGAGACTTGAAACAATAGATAGCCCGAGAGTCAGACCAAGCCCACCAACGCGATCACAGGTCACATTCTCCCTGCTTTTCACATCCCCAGCGTTCTCATGCTCTCCGTCCTGTTGTCTCCCACAGTCCTAGGAAAGGGATCGCTCTCAGGCCTCTCCGACAGCAGGGAGGCTGAGGGGCTGGTAGAGTGAATAGGGGTCTTGCCCAAAGACTCCAAGCTGGTTGATGGACCGGGCTTCCTCTCCTGCTCTGAGCAGCCACAGTCGTGGGAGGGTTCGGCACTCACCTCTACAGGCCGTTCCCACCCTCTGCGGTCTTCCCTTCTCTCACCCCTGACCTTTGCCACCTTGGTTTCTCCTCCCCTCCCCCACCTCCCTTGTCCCCGTCTTCAGTTCGCCGTGGGCATCGCTACACACGCTCCTTCCTCCCCAACGACTTGGTTTTAGGATTGTGTTTACTTTCCCTTCAGTGGTGCGTTTACAGTAGAAGCCAGTAGAATTCCCGACTGATGAGCATGTAGCCATGTGATGACAATGGGAAAGACCTCAGTCACAGTTTGGCCATCAGAACAATACATCCACATTCAGAAGTGCTCTATAACGTGGGCTGGGTCAGAAACCCGGGCTGGGTCAGAAACCCAGGCTGGGGAACGTTCCCGGCAGCCTAGGGGTTAAGGCTCTGTCTGCCGCTGCAAGTTCGATACTGGTGATACTGGTCAGGGGAACGAAGGTCACACATGTCACGGGATGGGGTCAAACATTAAAAAAAAAGAAAAAGAAAGAAAGAGATCCAGGCTGCGACTGGGACGGTTGACTCTTCTTTGAGAGACTGGTGAAAATTATAATACTAGAGCACTCTTTCTAATAGCCCACAACAGATGTATTTCAACAATTCCATCTTTGATCCCACAATACCAACATCCCACCATAGCTCCATCACAGTATTCCTACACCTTTCCTGATATTGCTCACTTAACCCCTCCAGAGAAGAACAAAAGAAGTCAGTTTGATCAACACACATCTGCTTAGGAATCAAGTCTGTAGGCTTTTAGGTTCTACAGCAGCTGCTTCTCTTTCCTGCTGGTCTTTGTTCCTTCGAGAAACGATACATTAGATGGTCCCCTGGAAGGAAGGGGGAGGAGGTAGCAGGCAAATCGCCCAGTTTTGCCCTGGCTGTGCTGGGTCTTGGCTGCTGCACTCAGACCCTCTCTGGCTGTGGGGAGCAGGGGCTACTCCCTAGGTAGTGGTGCATGAGCTGCTCATCGCCGTGGCTTCTCTCGTTGCGGAGCACGGGCCCTAGGGCACGGGGGCTTTGGTAGTTGCAGCTCCCAGGCTCTAGAGTGCAGGCTCAACAGTTGCGGCCCACAGTCTTACTTGCTCCGAGGCATGGGAGATTGTTCCCGGACCAGGGATCAAACCTGTGTCCCCTGCGCAGGCAGGCAGATTCTTTCCCACTGAGCCACCAGGAAGCCCCCATGTGCCCTTTGACTCAGTAATTCTGTTGCTCGTTGTTCACCCAGGGCAGAGATGATTTTTTGTAAATTAGACAAAAAGGATTTCTTCCTCAAGACACTTTATGTTTATCTGCCAGAAAATTATCATAATAAGTATTTGCATTTGTGACATCCACCTGAAACTAACACAACATTGTAAATCAACTATAGGCCAATAAAAAAATCTTTAAATAGAATGAAAAATTTAAAAACTAAAGTTATGACGTCTACAAAGTGATATATGCCCCTACAAAGGAGTCACTTTGTGTAGTGTACAACCTGTACAACTGTCCACGTTGGCCCTGCCTGCATGCATGTTCAGTGGCTTCAGTCGTGTCCGACTCTTTGTGATTCCATGGACTGTAGCCTGTCAGGTTCCTCTGTCCATGGGGATTCTCCAGGCAAGAATACTGGAGTGGGTTGCTATGCCCTCCTCCAGGAGATCTTCCTGATCCAGGGATCAAACCGACGTCTCTTATGTCTCCTGCATTGCCAGGAAGGTTCTTTACCACTAGCGCCACCTGGGACGCCCACATTAACCCTGGTTACCTTATAAATACATACGAAGGACAGCATCAGGATATATGTTAAAAAATCTTGATAGAAACTTTTTTTGTAATAACAAAATGATTGTTGTGATGTCCATCGGTAGGGGACAGTTTACATAAAAATTTAGGGTATGTTTATATAATGGAATTCTAGGGAACCTTACAGGAATAAAAAAGTAGATTTATCAGTTCGGTTCAGCTCAGTCAATCAATCAGTCCTGTCCGACCCTTTGCAACCCCATGGACTGTAGCACACCAGGCTTCCCTGTCCATCACCAAGTCTCGGAGTTTACTCAAACTCATGTCCATGGAATCGGTGATGCCATCCAACCATCTCATCCTCTGTCGTCCCCTTCTCTTCCCACCTTCAATCTTTCCTAGCATCAGGGTCTTTTCAAATGAGGCTCTTCGCATCAAGTGGACAAAGTATTGGAGTTTCAGCTTCAGCATCAGTCCTTCCAATGGATATTCAGGACGGATTTCCCTTAGGATGGACTGGTTGGATCTCCTTGCAGTCCAAGGGACTCTCAAGAGTCTTCTCCAACACCACAGTTCAAAAGCATCAATTCTTTGGTGCTCAGGTTTCTTTATAGTCCAACTCTCACATCCATACATGACTACTGGAAAAACCATAGCCTTGACTAGACGGACCTTTGTTGGCAAAGTAATGTCTCTGCTTTTTAATATGCTGTCTAGGTTGGTAATAACTTTGTTTCCAAGAAGTAAGAGTCTTTTTAATTTCATGGCTGCAATCACCATCTGCAGTGATTTTGGAGCCCCCCAAAAATGAAGTCTGACACTGTTTCCATTGTCTCCCCATCTATTTCCCATGACGTGATGGCACCAGAAGCCATGATCTTAGTTTTCTGAATTTTGAGCTTTAAGTCAACTTTTTCACTCTCCTCTTTCATTTTCACCAAAGGCTCTTCAGTTCTTCTTTACTTTCTGCCATAAGGGTGGTGTCATCTGCATATCTGAGGTGACTGATACTTCTCCCAGAAATCTTGATTCCAGCTTGTGCTTCATTCAGCCCAGCGTTTCTCATGATGTACTCTGCATATAAGTTAAATAAGCAGAGTGATAATATACAGCCTTGACGTACTCCTTTCCCGATTTGGAACCAGTCTGTTGTTCCATATCCAGTTCTAACTGTTGCTCTCTGACCTGCATATAGGTTTCTCAAGAGGCAGGTCAGGTGGTCTGGTATTCCCATCTCTTTCAGAATTTTCCACAGTTTATTGTGATCCACACAGTCAAAGGCTTTGGCATAGTCAATAAAGCAGATATAGATGTTTTTCTGGAACTCTCTTGCTTTTACGATGACCCAGCAGATGTTGGCAATTTGATCTCTGGTTCCTCTGCCTTTTCTAAAACCAACTTGAACATCTGGAAGTTCACGGTTCACATACTGTTGAAGTCTGGCTTGGAGAATTTTGAGCATTACTTTGCTAGTGTGTGAGATGAGTGCAATTGTGCAGTAGTTTGAGCATTCTTTGGCATTGCCTTTCTTTGAAATTGGAATGAAAACTGACCTTTTCCAGTCCTGGCCACTGTAGATCTATATGTGCTGATATAAAGAAATGTTCAAGATATATTACTAAGTAAAAAAGGCAAGGTTCAGAGGAGAATATATTATAACTCAATGTTGTAAAATTTTTAAAAGAAATCTGATATAGCCTTTTTTTTTCTTCCAAGACACTCAAGAAATCAATAGGAGTCTCTTTGGAGAAGAATAACGGGGAGGAAGGAAGCTTTTCGTTCAAATGTATACCTTTTTGTGTACTTTGAATTTTTCTTACCAAATGTATTTATTGCTTTCAATTAAAAAAAAATCAACAGGGGTAATCAGAATAGAAATTTACAGGTCTTTTAAAATTTTTATTTATTTTATAAATGTTTATTTATTTATTTGGCTACACTGGGTCTTAGTTGCATACATGGGATCCTCAGCTGCAGCCTGTGAGTTCTAACTCCCTGACCAGAGATGCAACTGGAGCCCCCAGCGTTGGGAGTGGAGTCTTAGCCACTGGAGCACCAGGGAAGTCCTTACAGATCTTTTTTAATTCTTGCACTTTTGAGCATAAAAATATCTAAGGAACATTTTTTAATTGCTGTGCACATCCTCCCATAGAATACATTTTAAAAATAAACTATGGTGTTTTTTTTGGTTTGTAAATATTGTTGCTAAAATTTTTTTTAGTAAAAGTTCAATTTATAAATATTTAAGGTAACTTGAGAAATACATAGTAAAAAAGAGAACAAAGCCCAGTACAAAGATTTAGCTAATATGCAAACTCCTGGTTTATCTAAATTTGACATATTCAATCTACTTAACTGATTTGCTTCACGTGGTAAATTTTTTTTTATAAAATTCAGCATACCACCCTGGTTACCTTTGTCAAGGGCATAAATGTATCACTCAGCCTCCAGTGTTCTGTGTTCTGTCTTGTAGCAGTGGGGCTGAGGAGTGGGAGTGGGTAGGAAGCTGGTGGAGGAACGGAAAGACAGAATCCTCTGCACCTCTTAGGACATTTCCACCTCTCACTTTGTGCCTCTGAAAACAGAGACTAAACTCATGTTTGGGTGTAAATTCAGCTCATCCTGAGTTGCCTGTCATTTAAAACTGAGGGACCCGGTAGAAAGCTGATAATTGTATGTCATTTCACTTTATAATACAAAGTGGGCGTAGAAGAATCAGATGAGCTGTCTTTCTCCCTTTGATCTCTGGAGAAAAGAGAATTCTAATCGTTCCTCTCTATTTGTTCTTGAATTTAAAACTTCGTTAGAATGAAAAAAAAAACTGAATTCATTATTACAAATTTTGTGCCAAGAATTCACTCTCCCCAAATGAATATTTATTTAGGCATAATATACATAATTCCAAAAAGAAAAAGAGAGAGAAGGAAAGAATGATTGTTCTTGGATGAGCAGAAGTGACATTGAATATCATTAAGTAAGTAGCAACCCCAACTCTAACAATAAAGTGACATTTCTATTTTTTTTTTATAAGGAAGAACTATTTGTATTTCTTTTAAAAGTCTCTCTGGGATGTAGGAGGAGAACACACTGAATGTGATAACTTTTACAGAACATTTTTCTACTTCGGAGCTTGGTGAATCATGCATTTGTTCCAGTGTTAAGAGTATCAGACCTTGATTTTGATTACAAGTTATACACATTCTACACATTGGAAAGTAAGTTTTAAATACTGAACTCCAGGGGAAGGTCTTCCCTCGACCCATTAATGTAACAAATACACTTTCTACTTTGCTGAATTTCTGTTTGGAGACATGATTTAGAGCCCAGTGTTTATTTGCTGACCACATTTGCCCTGTGTGCCCCCCGACTGTGTCATTAAACAAATATTTATTCATTCAATAAACATTTATTGAGAGTCTCCTCTGTGCCAGGCTCTCTGCTCAACACGAGGACATAGGGAAGATGAAAATAAATATATAAATACAAAGACATGATCCCTGCCCCCTAAGAGGTCACAGGCTGGCAGGTTACGGGCTTTTCCATCCAACGTCCATGAGGATGATTTTTCCTGTGCATTTCGGGCCAGGACTGAAGTAAGGCCAACTTACCCAGTAGGACAAAATTCTAGGAGCCGCTCATTCCCAGGGGTGAGCAAAGGCAGACGGCATCCCCTGGCCACCTGGCTGCCTGAGCTGCCCACACGGCCTTTTCCTCCCATCTGCTGCCCTTCTCCCAGTTCACTGACACACTCACGCTTATCTCAGTCACTCCCCGAAAGTGTTTACACTCGGGGTCTATTTCTCATGCCCAGGTTACCCTCCCAGTAACCATCCTGAATTTAACCATTTCTTCCAGGCCTTGTTCAATCCCCACCTTGAACGTCCTTCCCAGGCCTAAGAGCCTGGTCAGTTTCTCCCCACGCACTTGCATTCCTGCAATGGCCTTTATCACCAGCCAACTTTTTAAAAACTAGTTTTAATTTTTTTGGAGACACTGCTTTGGGAGAGACCCCTGGTCTTCTCCTTACTTGTTCAGTTGCTCAGTTGTGTCTGACTCTCTGTGCCTCTGCGGACTGCAGCACACCAGGCTTCCCTGTCCTTCACCATCTCCTGAAGTTTGCTCACATTCACGTCCATTGAGTCGGTGATACTCTAACCATCTCATCTTCTGCCATCTGCTTCTCCTTTTGCCTTCAATCTTTCCCAGCTTCAGAGTCTTATTGTAAGTAATAAGTCTTTCCTTTTCCCCAAAAAAAATTTTTTTAATTTTTAATTGAAGTATAGGGTTTTGTTTGGGGTTCTTTTTTCTTTTGGTCATGCCACAGCTTGTGAGATCTGAGTTCTATACTATATAGTAGGCTTCCCAGGTGGTGCTAGTGGTAAAGAACCCAATTGCCAATGCAGGAGAGAGAAGAGACCCAGGGATCGAACCCAGGAATCAGGAAGATCCCCTGGAGAAGGCCATGGCAACCCACTCCAGTATTCTTGCTTAGAGAATCCCATGGACTGTAGCCCGCCAGGCTCCTCTGTCACAAAGAGTCGGACACAGCTGCAGCGACTTAGCGCACATGCATACTATATATATATACTATATACCATAATATATGGTATATTCTTTTTCAGATTCTTTTCCATTATAGGTTATTACAAGATTAACACCAGCCATTTGTATTCAGTTTATTACATAAGAACCTGTCTCCCCAACCTGGGGTCGGGTGCCCGTGGAAAGCAAGGCTTGTGTTCCAGTCTTTGCAGACTTCACTCCAAACCTTCGGGACCCAGTACAGCGCTTTAATGGGTGTGTGTCTTAGTCCACGCAGGTTGCTGTAACAGATACCACCGACCGCGTGGTTTGACAACAGACACCTGTACTTCTCACGGTTCTCACAGCTCACAGGAGGCAGTGAAGCCCAAGGAGCCAGCCGCGCAGTGGCTGCCGAGGACTGGCCTCCTGGTTGGCAGACGGCTGGCTGTCTTCTTGCTGTGTTTTCACACAGAAGCAAGTTCTCTCTCAGCTCTCCTTGGTAAGGGCGCCAACCCCTTTCCTGAGGGCTCTGCTCTCAGCACCCCGTCACCTCGCAAAGGCCACACTTCCAAATACCATCACACTGGGAACTAAGTTTCAACATAAGGATTTAGGGAGGAGCCCAAATAGTCCCGTAGACCAGTGTTTTAGCAAATGATTCCTTTATTTATCTGATTCTTTACAATCTTCAGCACATTTTTAGGGATTCTTTTTGCTTTAACAAAAGCAAACATTGATCTAAGTCATTCCCAGCACTTGAATTTAATTCTACAGAAGCAAAATAGAAATTGTAAGAAGTTAGCTTGCTGTGCTCACTTCGGCAGCACATATACTAAAATTGGAACAATACAGAGAAGATTAGCATGGCCCCTGTGCAAGGATGACACGCAAATTCGTGAAACGTTCCATATTTTTTCACAGCAGGATCCTCTATGACCCACCTCCCAGAATATTGGGAATAAAAGCAAAAATAAACAAATGGGACCTAATTAAACTTAAAAGCTTTTGCACAACAAAGGAAACTATAAGCAAGGTGAAAAGACAGCCTTCAGATTGGGAGAAAACAATAGCAAATGAAGCAACAGACAAAGGATTAATCTCAAAAATATACAAGCAACTCCTGCAGCTCAATTCCAGAAAAATAAATGACCCAATCCAAAAATGGGCCAAAGAACTAAACAGCCGTTTCTCCAAAGAAGACATACAGATGGCTAACAAACACATGAAAAGATGCTCAACATCACTCATTATCAGAGAAATGCAAATCAAAACCACAACGAGGTACCATTACACCCCAGTCAGGATGGCTGCTATCCAAAAGTCTACAAGCAATAAATGCTGGAGAGGGTGTGGAGAAAAGGGAACCCTTTTACACTGTTGGTGGGAATGCAAACTAGTACAGCTGCTATGGAGAACAGTGTGGAGATTTCTTAAAAAACTGGAAATAGAACTGCCATGTGACCCAGCAATCCCATTTCTGGGCATACACACCAAGGAAACCAGATCTGAAAGAGACACGTGCACCCCAATGTTCATCGCAGCGCTGTTTATAATAGCCAGGACATGGAAGCAACCTAGATGCCCATCAGCAGACGAATGGATAAGGAAGCTGTGGTACATATACACCATGGAATATTACTCAGCCATCAAAAAGAATTCATTTGAATCAGTCCTAATGAGATGGATTAAACTGGAGCCCATTATACAAAGTGAAGTAAGCCAGAAAGATAAAGACCAATACAGTATACTAACACATATATATGGAATTTAGAAACATGGTAACTATAACCCTATATGCAAAACAGAAAAAGAGACACAGATGTACAGAACAGACTTTTGGACTCTGTGGGAGAAGGCAAGGGTGGGATGTTTCGAGAGAACAGCATCGAAACATATATATTATCTTGGGTGAAACAGATCACCAGCCCAGGTTGGATGCATGAGATAAGTGCTCGGGCCTGGTGCACTGGGAAGACCCAGAGGGATCAGGTGGAGAGGGAGGTGGGAGGAGGGATCGGGATGGGGAATACATGTAAATCCATGGCTGATTCATGTCAATGTATGACAAAAACCACTACAATATTGTAAAGTAATTAGCCTCCAACTAATAAAAATAAATGGAAAAAAAAAAGAAGTTAGCTTGCTAAAAAAGAAGAAAAAATGTGTGTGTGTTTTTTTCCCTAGCAGCTAATTAAATGCAACAACAGATTAAGTAAATGAACATTTTGTTCAGCACTAATTTCCTCTGTGTGGCAGGGAGGGAGTAAATTGGTTAGGACAAAATAGGCTTTCTATTTATGGTGTAAGAGATGGCCACTGGGTGAAGGTCTATGGGCTACTACTGAATGGCTTCTAATAAAGAATCACCCTGGTGACCCTCTTCAAACTGGGCAACAATCGCAAGATCTTCTCTTTCCTGGTGATGATAATGTGTTGTGGAATAGAATTGGATGCAGCCAATTTTATAAGTAGCGTTTTCTATGTATTGCTAAGGCACTCCCTCATTGTCGGAAATACCACACATCCAGCACAGACGGGCATCTAAGCACATGAGTTAGAGTACTTCTCAAGATGGTGCCATTCATGGGCTGTGTTTAAAGTGGGTAATGAACATAGACCCACTAGATAGCAGAGGGAACTCTGCTCAATGTTATGTGGCAGCCTGAACAGGAGGGGAGTTTGGGGAATAATGGATACATGCATATGTACGGCTGGGTCCCTTTGCTGTCCGCCTGAAACTGTCACATTATTGATCAGCTGTACTCCAACACAAAATAAAAAAAAACAGATGGTGTCCTGGAGGAGTTAGTGGGCTGGGGCCCTTAGCATAGTTTTTACTAATGGCATTCGCTCTGTACAGTGGCATTTGATCTATCACAATTATTTCGGTATTGATCCCACCTGAGCTTTTGTGAAATCCATCCTAGAATTAACCGAATGGACCAAAGCTTGAATCTGCCCAATCACTGGCCTCGAGACTAGTCATTCCCTCTTCTTGCTGTTGCAGTACGCTAAGGGCCTGTCGGAGGAGACGTTTGTCTTCATCCGGTGACTATATAATGCAGTTTAATTTTGGTAATATAGTTTAGGCCAGCAAATTCAGAATACTGAGTAGAAACGCCTATCTTTCTTGGAAGATGTTAGCTAAAATTCTCTGTGATCTGTTTTTCCTCCTTCTTCCCTCCACATCCAGGCATCAATCCTCTTCCGCCTTAAAGACGTAAAACTCAAAAGAAGCACCACTTGCTGAATGTAGAACAGTACAGAGTGTCTCTAATCCATGATGACTTTACAACTGCCATCAATATAGGTTTTGTCAACCAGGAACGGTTCCAAATGTGGAAGCACCCGGTCACCTTCGGGAGACGTGCTCTGGAACGTGGGAACATTATAGCCAGAAGGTGAATAAACGGAAGCTCACACTGCTCAGTATATGTGTTTCTGAAATCAAGGAGATTTTTAAATTAGTTGGAAGTTGATTGTTTTAAAGGAAATAGGAATGAAGAATTATTGATTTTTATCTGCTTGAAAATTTTGACTTTAGGGCTTCCAAAAAGTATGGAGGGTCCTCAAAAAATTAAAACTAACTACCAAACATATCTATGAAATGGAAACAGACTCACAGATAAAGAGAACAGACCTGTGGTTGCCAAGAGGGAAGTGCAATGGGGAAAGGAAGGATTGGGAGTTCGGAATTAGTAGATGCAAACTATTATATACAGGATGGATAAACAACGAGGTCCTACTATATGGCACAGGGAACTGTATTCAATACCGTGTGATAAAACATAATGGAAAAGAATAGAAAAAGAATATATATATATATAATTGAATCACTTTGCTGTATAGCAAAAATTAACACAACATTGTAAATCAGCTATACTTGATAAGTTTTTTTTAATAAATAAAATCATTTTCATAAAGTCCACTTTTTCTTTTTTGCGGCTTTTTTTTCCTGAATAAGTTAACTGTCTGTATTTTTCCTATTAATACCATTCAAACCAGTATCATTTAATCTTTCTACAAACGTTGACAAAGCTCTTATTTTGTGCCTCATTCTGGGAATGTAAAAATGGAGAAGAAACCATGTTTTTGGTCTATAAGCAGTTTATAATGTAGAAGAGCCAGATTTATAAGCCAATAACATAAGAAATTGGGTGTCGTATGTCTACCAGAGAATTATAAGGGTGGAGGACAGAAAGGCCAGAGTCATCAGTTCCTGATGAAATAGAGTCAGAATTTAAGAATCTGAGTCTTTAACATCAGAGACCTTTTCCACAACTAGCATTTTCTGAATTGATTGTATCTTCAAGGACTCCTCAGATGTATCTTCCCTTAGTTAACAGTGGCATATGTCAAAACTCTTAGTTCTTTGGTTATATCGTGTCTTAGGTGAAGTACACGGGATTTTTTAGTCGAAGCATGAGAGATCTTGCGCCCCAACCAGGGATCAAACCTGGGCCCCCTGCATTGATCCAGCACTCTTAGCCACTGGATCACCAGGGTAGGCCCTGTCATAAGCTCTTTAATAAAGTCCTGTTAGTTGGGGAAACCCTTTGTGTTTGCAGTGATGACAGATCTATTTGTCATTGTCTGTCTTGACGATTGCTGGTTTATAGGAAAATAGCCAAAAGGCAAATGTGAATTCCTACTTTCCTTCAAGGTCAATGGGAAGTCACTGACTTTTTCTCTTCGGTCACTTTGCTCTCCTGACGAACAGGAGCACACAGCACTAGCAAGTGAGCAGGCGTCTACTTGTGATCTCCAAGTTCTGAATTCGTTTCCTCAACTTTTAGCTAAATATGGATGAAATTTAAAATTCAGTGACTTCTTATATCAACGAGTGCTTCTGACCTGCAGATTGTGACTCATTAACAGGTCATGAAATCAGTTCAGTGGGTCTTAATCAGCTTTTATAAAAAGAAGTAGAATAGAAGAAAGTAAAATGGAAAATATCAGAATGCATTTCATCAAATAAGATAAAAATTGGTGAAACTTTTTATTCCCACTTGTGTGTGTGTGTGGTCACAACATAAACTGTATTTCTTACTGCGTAAGAAATTAAGTCACTGATCTAGACTCTAATCCTCATAAAGACATTGATAACCATCTAGCAAATATTTGTTGAATCGACCTGATTTGTACGTATGTTTGTAGATTTACTCAACAAACACTAAGCCTGTATGTGTATATGACATCGACCATTGCGACCCCTCATTTAAATTTTGTGAAAATGAAGGATGAGAGCAGGCTTTCAAAGGTTAACCAGCTTCAGTAAATGCTCTTTTTTTTTTTAAAGAATAAATCATTCTGTTTACCAGGACTGCTTGATAACCTTAATTTGGCTCAGCCCCCACCTGCTGTATAAAATAGACCCTAAAGTCTCTAAACAGTGTCCTGAACAGATCCTACAAAGCAGGAAGCCCCTGAGAAAGAAAGAAAGTAAAGAAGCTCAGTCATGTCCAACTCTTTGTGACCCCATGCACTGTAGCCTACCAGGGTCCTCCGTCCATGGAATTTTCCAGGCAAGAGTACTGGAGTGGGTTGCCATTTCCTTCTCCAGGGGATCTTCCCAACCCAGGGATTGAACCCGGGCCTCCTGCACTTCAGGCAGACGCTTTACCATCTGAGCCACCAGGGAAGCCCCTGGGTCATAAGCAAACAGAAGTTTCAGGTCCTAATCTGTCCTGTGCTAGCCCAAACTGCTGCCTAACAGCCAATCCGGCCACTCGGCACGAGCTCTTGGCCCCTGAGCATAGATGCTGTCACAGGTACCTGTCCCTGGCGTTCTCTTTCACGCCGTGGATGCTGAGCGCTGGTTTTTTCTGGCTGTGATGACCGCCCACCCCACCGGCACTGTCATCATAGGCGTCGCTCTTCCCGGGAGCCGCAACCTCCCCGTCCCTCGCTGGGCAGGGCCACCACTATCCGAACTCCCAGTGCCCACGCCGCTCACAGGCTGTACCCAGCTTGCAGATCTGGGCCAAGCCTGCAGGGGCCTGCACCATCCCATCTGCCCTTCTGTGCTTCCGTCTCCCTGCTGTGTGCGCTAGATCATCCCTGCCTGAGGGTCCAGGGGAGGAGAGTGGGGTGTTGGGAGGAGACTGGGGGGTGGGGGGTTGTGGCAGGGGTATCTGGTGATGAATGCAGTCAATAAGCCTCAGCCTCTGACCTGCTTGCAGCCCGGTGGAGGGGATCAGATCGTGATGGTCCACAGATAAACATGAACGCTCAAACTTCCTTAAGGGGGTACTCCTCAGAAACTGAAGAGAAATTCTTGATCACTCCTGTGTGATCTGGAAGATCAATTGCATTCCAGAATCTTCTAGTTTAAAAAAAGCTAGCAAGCAGCAAGGAGGTTTTAATCTGTCATTTGTCTGGTTTTTGGCACTGCAGCAAAATGGCTAAATCTAGATCTGGGATCAAATCCCAGCTTTGTCACTTAACATCACTTAACCTGCTAAGCCTCAGTTTCTCTATCTATAAAATAGGGATAATTCCACAACCTACCACATTAGGTTCTTATGAGCATAAGTTTAAGAGAACCGATCTTAAGTACCGAGTATAGTATCTGGCTCATAGGTGAACAGAGCAGGACCCCGTGGTCCTTGGCCCGCATGTCCTCTGCCTGCCCTTTACAGTCTGTGAAAAACTTCAGCCAATAAATAAGTTTAATCAAGGAAGTGAGAATGTGCAGAAACAAAGGAAAACAGTCAAAGGAGACCAAATAATAACGGTTTAGTCATTAAGCATAGTCAAGGACCTTTAGTTCCTTCTCAAGGACTCTAGATAATATTCTGAGCCATATCCTGTGAGCTGTCTTACAGATACCGAAACCAGCACCAGGAGGAGAAGTTAACTATGCCATGGCCGATTGTAGATGACATGAGCTGCCACAGTTCTGAGAACTGGCCTCAACAATGGAAGCAAACAGACCCTGAACTGAAGATCAACTGTATGTAAAACAATCGAGATGACACTGGTCAGACAGCTGATGAACAATTTCAAGATGACTGTCAGAGCTGACTGTGCTATTTCTGCTTGTAGACCTCTCCATCTGTCTACAAACGCTCTAACCCCCTGATCGTTAGTTGTGGGGAGTCAACCTTTGGACAGGATGGCCTTCCCTGTTTGCCAGCATCCAAAATACAGCAAACTTTCCTTTCCACTAAGTATTGGCTTTTGAGCAGAGAGCAGCCAGGCCACACTTTCAGTTACAAAAGGAAACAATAAATGTTCATTATCATTGTTACAATTATTAGCAACTATGAGAACTGGTCAAAGAGTAGGATAAGGTAATTCAGACTAAGACAAATAATAGAGAGTTTATAGACTTGTGTCCTTACTTCAAAGTGGAAATTAAATTTTCTGTGTTTCAGTGTATCCTACTTGTCTGCTTGCACACATAACAAAGCATAAGGGACATAGCATACAGTGGAAAGAACATGGACTTCAAAGTCAGACTGTGCTCACATCCCTCTTTTACTTCCTGGGACATTTGGGCAAATCACCTAACCTCTCTGAGCCTCAGGGTACATGTGTGCATAGTCGCTCAGTCTTGTCTAGCTCTTTGTGACCCCATGGACTTATAGCCTTCCAGGCTCCTCTTTCCATGGGATTTTTTCAGGCAAGAACACTGGACTGGTTTGCCATTTCCTCCTCCAGGGGAATCTTCCTGACCCAGGGATCGAACCCGTGTCTCCTGCCTCTTCTGCATTGCAGGCAGATTGTTTTACTGCTGAGTCTCCAGAGAAGCCCCGAGCATCAGTGCATTCATCTACAAAATGGAGTCATAATAAACTTGTAGGATTGTGCTGAGGATTCAAAAAACCTCCTCTCATCTCCTTCTTTCCCAGGCTGACAGCCTGTCCTATGTGCACAAACAATTCTTAACCCTATAGGAGCCCTTAGCACGTTGTACCGTATTATCTCCCCCACCATAGCGTAAACATCTTGATTGGAGTGAGCCTGTTTTGTTTGCCTTTCAATCTCTGGTATTTAGTGAGGTCCTTGGATATAGCTGGTGACCAGCAAAAGCTTGCTAGCTGACTGAACGAATCACTGAAAATGGCAGAAAAATAGTTGATAGGAAAAAGAAATTCATTTACTCCCCATATTCCAGAACAAGCTTAATAGCTCTTTCATAAGCGAATTGTGTTGTATGCTGAGATTTTCTCACTGTAGTAGAGGTAATCCAATTCGTGCTTCATCTAATCTTCAAATAAGTGGTATTACCATGCATCCCACCATCTTCCCACGTCCTCTGGTTCTGTGTTTTCTGACCTTGCTTCTAAACTTTCTGCTGAATGGAAATCTTTTCTTATATTATCATTACAGAAATAAAACATGGTCACAAAAAATCACAAGTCTGGAAAAGTTAAACTAAAAATAAAACTAAAATACTCCAAACTCTACCAACAAATTATTGTTAATATTTTAGGTATAAGCTTCTAAGATTTTTTTTTACACAACCTTATCGAAATACAATTCATTATATTGTTGTACTAGCATTAGTTTGTATTACTAATTGTATTATTGTATTAGTTTGTTAGGACAAGATATCAGTTAGGGTTCTCCAGTGAAACAGTAAAGGGTGTCTGTGTGTGCGTGTGTGAGAGAGAGAGAGAGAAAGAGACAGAGAGACAGAAAGAGAGAGATTTGTTGATTAATTTTAAGGAATCGTCTCACACAATTGTGGAGGTGCAAGTCCAAAATCGACAGGGTAGGCCAGCAGGCTGGAGACCCGGGGAGGAACTGCAGCCCAAACGCGGTCTTCTGGCAGAACTCCTTGCTCAGGAACGTCAGTCTTTGTTCTATTAAGGCTTTGATTGATTGGATGAGACTCACCCACATTAGGGAAGGTAAACAGCTTTACTCAAAGTCCACCATTCAAACATTCATCTCATTCAAAAACACTTTGACAGAAAACTCCAAAATAATGTTTAACCAAATATATGGGCACTGGTTGTTCTGCCAAGTTGATGCTTAAAAGTAACCTTTGCAGGCAGCCATGACAAAATATCACAAACTGCGTGGCTTAAAGCCTAGGAGTTACTTTGCCACAAATCTGGAGTGTTCAAGTCTAAGATTAAGGTGTTTGCATCATTGTTTTTTTCTGAGGCCACTCTCCTTGGCTTGCAGATGACCATCTTCTCCCTGGAACTCCACATGGTCTTTCCTCTGTGTGTCTGTGTCTTAATTTCCTCTTCTTAAATAGACACCAGTCATATTGGACTAGTCTTCATCCTAGTGACCTCTTTTTAAATGAACTGCTTCTTTAAAGACCCTCTCTCCAAATATAGTCACATTATGAAAGGCTGAGGGTTAAGACCTCAACAAATGGCTTTTGAGAGGGACACAATTCAGCCTGTAAAGGTACCATTCTGAAACTGAGCAGGACCCTGTGGGGCCCTCCTGGTACAAAGACTTTCTGTGTCCCCTGTTTCTCGTTTGCAAAGAAAAGGCTTCAGCCTTCTAGACCTTCCCTGAGTACCAAAAGACAGACTCAAACAGTTGTTAACCAGGGAAGTGAGGGGATGCATAAACAAAGGAAGAGTAGTCAAGAAACAATAGTGCAGCAATAAAGCAGAGTCCTTTTGAACTGTGGTGTTGGAGAAGACTCTTGAGAGTCCCTTGGACTGCAAGGAGATCCAACGAGTCAATCCTAAAGGAGATCAACCCTGAATATTCATTGGAAGGACTGATGCTGAAGTTGAAGCTCCCATGCTTTGGCCACCTGATGCAAATAGCCAACTCATTGGAAAAGACCCTGCTGCTGGGAAAGATCAAAAGCAGGAGGAGAAGGGGATGAGAGGATGAGAAGGTTGGATGGCATCACTGACTCAGTGAACATGAGTTTTAGCAAACTGCATGAGATGGTGAAGGACAGGGAGGCCTGGTGTACTGCAGTCCATGGGGTTACAAAGAGTCAGACACGACTGAGCAACCGAACAACAACAAAGCAGAGTCCTAGTTCCTCCTCTAGCAAGGATTCTTAACTGAGCGCAGAAGAACTGATGCTTCTGAACCGTGGTATTGGAGAAGACTCTTGAGAGTCCCTGGGACTGCAAGGAGATCCAACCAGTCCATCCTAAAGGAGATCAGTCCTGGGTGTTCATTGGCAGGACTGATGTTGAAGCTGAAACTCCAATATTTTGGCCACCTGATGCAAAGAGCTGACTTATTGGAAAAGACTCTGATGCTGGGAGGGATTGGGGGCAGGAGGAGAAGGGGATGACAGAGGATGAGATGGTTGGATGGCATCACCGACTCAATGGACATGGGTTTGGGTGGACTCTGGGAGTTGGTGATGGACAGGGAGGCCTGGTGAGCTGCAGTTCATGGGGTCGCAAAGAGTCAGACACGACTGAGCAACTGAACTGACTGAACTGAACTGAGTTCCTCCTCAAGCAATATAATACATCTCCAAGTTCTTCCACAGAAACTAAGGCCTCCACCCTTAGTTGTTGGAGGATGATAACCACATGCTGAGACCCCAGACCGGATGGAAACAGAGGGCTGATGGTTGAGACTCCTAGAATACCACTCTGTTACTTCAGGACCAACCAATCAGAAAAATTCACATGCCCTGCAGCCCTCCCTGCATATTTTGCCTATAAAATTCTTCCTGGAAAACTATCAGGGTGTCTGAGCTTTTTGAACATGAGCTATCCATTCTCCATGCTTGGCCCTGCGATAAACCTTTCTCTTCTCCAAACCAACAATTTTGGTTTGCCTGGCCTCATGGTGCATCCGACACATGAATTTGCATTCAGCAACAATTCAGTTCACTCACTGGAAGTGTGTAATTCAATGTTTTTTTTTGTTTGTTTGTTTGTTTTTTAACACATTCACAGAGTTTACAGCTGAACTCTGGTCCACTCACCTGCTACACAGCAAAGTCAATGAGCTGACACTGGATTGTAGTGAAGGAGAGTACAGCGTTTATTTGTAGGGCACCAAAAACCTGAATGTTTTTTTGTAGGGCACCCTGAGATAAATTTCAGGGAGGGTTTTTTAAAATTAATTAATTAATTTATTTGGCTGCACCAGGTGTTAGATGCAGCATGTGGAATCTAGTTCCCTGACCAGGGATTGAACCTACGCCCCCTACACTGGGAACACAGGGTTTTAATCACTGGGCCACCAGGAAGTCCCCAGGGAGAGGTTTTTAAAGGCAGCATTTGGAGTGAAGGTTGCAGCTCATGGACTTCCTTCTGATGGGTTGGTAGTGAGGTAATGGGGTGATATTTGGGGAATGATAACCATCACCCTTTTTCTTCCAGTTGGTCTGGGGTCTACGTGCTTCTGGTCAGTAGGTAGTCACCATTCTACACTTGGGTGGGTGGGGGGATCTTAGTTTCTACAGAACAGTTCAAGGCTATGTATCATATTGTTATGCATACCCCTCAAGGTGGAACTAGGACTCTACTTCATTGCTGAATGATTGTCATTTCTTTTTTTTTTTTTTTTTTTTTTGCTCAACTGCTTTTCTTTGGTCTCCATGTTCCTTCACTTTCCTAATTAGTAACAGAAGTGCCTGTTCTTTGGAACTCAGGGAAGTACTGGGAAACAAAAACCTTTTTCCTACAAATGAGAAACAGAGAGACTTTTGTATCTGGGAAGGCTCCACAGGGTCCTGTTTGGTTTCACAACCATCACTGTAATCAAATATAGGACAGTTTTATCACCCCCGAAAGAATTTCCATACCCATTAATAATTACTCCCCATTCACCACCCCCAGCAGAGGAAGGATCTAAAGCTCTATTCATAATTAAGGAAATGGAGGCCTGGAGATTAGTCCAGGACTAGAATCTAGCTGAGAAAAACCATAGGGCTTCCTCCCCAGGGAGGAATTTGAGATACTGATAGACAGCCACCTGTTCAGTTATACTCATTTTTCTAAGTGACAAAATAAGAACTAATATTCCCAAGAATCTTTCCATCTGTCAGTAAATCCCATGGCTATCCCAGCTGTATTATTGTGGAGCTAGATATCTGCTTCTTGTACTTATGTTCATCAGGGTGTTACAGTCTTCTGCTTAAGCATCTTTTTTATCCCCCCTTAGAAGCAGGTACAAAGTGCCCTTCTCAGAGAGCAAAGAACCATCCAAGTCAGAAGCACAAGCTACCCACACACCTAGGGTTTGGTTCATAATGTGGATGTCAGCAAAAAAACATGATATTCATTGTTCAGAAGTGCTGCCACAATATCCCCACTTGGAAAAGGCAAACCAATTAGTTCTCTTTGCACTCTTTAGAAAGGATGATGGGAAATGCCACAATAAATTATGTCAAGGGTCACACAGTTTTTTGGTTGAAAAACAATTTAAAATACAAGGAAGGGGGATTTCCCTTCTAATTATGTGCATCCCTAAGATGCTAGTTTCTTTAGACTTTTTGTCACTTTTCCTTACTAAAGTGACTTCAAGCATAGCACTTAGCAGCCCCCTCAAACTTCTAGACCCATAGGCTTCAAGCACTATCTTCAAAGACATGCAGTTTGAAGATTCCCACCTAGTAACTACTGTTTTATAACACAAATAAGTAAAATTATTCTGGGGTGATGGGGTTTCTATAAAAGAAAGCATGGTAGGAGACAAGTTTATATACTCTGTCCACAGCACAGTGGGGTGGGGTAGGTACTGGATTGCAAAATAGCATAATAAACCCAGAATCAGCTCTGGTTTGATGGCCAAACTAGGCTAGGGCCAAATTCTTATCAGTGAGTTAGGCTTATAGACACTTGCTTGAACTTTGCTTTGCAGTATAAAGATATTTCAGTCCTAAAATCTGATCTCTGACCCAGTAGCACTTTTTTATGGCCATGTGGCAAGCAAGACCTTAGTTCCCCTACCAGGGATCGAACCCCTCCACATTGGAAGCTTGGAGTCCTAAACACTGGACAACCAGGCAAGTCCCATCAATTTTGAATCAAAAGTCAGAGCATGGTCAAAGTTGCTCTGATACTCCTGCTTCAATTCATGCCCCTTCTAGCTTGACAAGCCAGTCCACACTCAAATTTCCAGCTCTTCAGGTCCAAGAATAGAATTGGAAATGTGCACCACCCTCAATGTAGAAAAAGACCGGGATTCTACAAAGAGACACAAACTCTGCCCAGTCATATACCTCTCCCTCAGCCAAAACAAAGACAGAGCTTGTCTATTTTTGAGATGTAATCAAAAAGGATAAACCAGAACTTTCATGCAGATTATGTGTTTGCTTCTCTATAATGTAATTATCTAGTAGTAATAAAATAAGCTACCATTAGCAGCATTAATTGACTTTCATATGAACTCATTGAAATATAGAACCCTGAATGTACAGACAGATCCAGGTCAACAAGGAGAAGTACTAGGACCCAGAGTTTCTTCTCCTCAACTTAAGGAAAAGGTTTCTTTCCCAATATCCCTAGCTTTGTTGTAATGCCATTGCCCATTTCTTAATCACTTAAAATTCCAAAAGAAGTACCCTTGACTCACTTTTCTTTCTTTTGTGGCCCTAATCCCTGTAGTCATCAATTTCCAAGCATTATTTCCTTGAAAAGTCTCACATCCTCCCTTCTTCGGTCCTCAGCCAGGGCAGGTCCTCAGTAACTACATGCTGATCACATCTTGCCCTAAGCTCCTCCCCATCTCATCTGCTTGATACATCCATACCAGAACCCCTGTGATGCCATCTTCATTGAGTCATTCCTCAGCACAAACACATACAATGGTGGCCCCCTGGCACCTCCAACTTCAGCCTGTAATCCCCTACCAGGTTTTTGAAGTCCTTCACAAACAAGATTCCTCCGCTAGTCTTTCTAATTCTGGATGGCAAAGCTGGTCTTAACGATCCCGCATTGTAACACTGAGTAGGCAGGGAGTAAGTACCAGCCAAACGAACCACCAAGGAACCTTGAAGTCCACAGCGTAGGTCATATCACCCATTGACTATAATTAGTGGAGCAGAGAGTTAAGGAGTAGTGTGGATGTTTCACGTTCATACAGGCAATAAAGCCCAGGAAGGGCATTTTGACAGGTCAGTACTTTGCCTGGTCTTGTAAGCTCTTGCAATCCTTCTCTTGAGTGCAGAATAATAAAACACAATTATTTCATGAGTACTTGTAAATGGTAGTATAGACTCAGAAGAGTTGATGTCAAATATTTCTTAAAGTTGGCTGCAATGTGGTGATTTATAGGAATAATATATGTTTGGTCTTCATCCACAGTTCCTGACTCACAACTCCCCAAACCCTTGGAATTGTCTGAGCAATAAGAGCAATGGGATATTTGGTCTCTTGTCTTCTGCTCCCAGAAACACTTTAGGGAAGTTGACATTTAGAGTCCCTTCAAGTATGGACTGGTTGCCAGAAGAACTGACCTTGCCTTTAGAGGGTTGGAACTTTCAGTACCACCCCCATCTCCACCCCACGTTTCTCATTTCTGGGGAACATGGAGGGGTCTGAGGTTGAATCAGCTGCCTTTAGTCAATGATTTAGTCAATCATGATAATGTAATGAAGTCTCCATAAAAACCCAAAAAGGACAGCTTCTTGATTGCTTTTGGGGGAGCTTTCATGCTGGGGAACCAGAAGACTTTCGTGTTCCCTGAGCCAGATCCTAAACACATCAACCACAGAAGCTCCTTTGTTCAGGACTTCTCTTGATGTATTTCTTCGTCTGGCTGTTGGTTCATGCCCTTTAATATCCTTTTATATTAAACTGGCACTCTAGCAAGTAAAATGCTTCTCTGAGTTTTGTAAACCATTCTGGCAAATTAATGGAACCCAAGGAGGGGGTTGTGGGAACCTCTGATGTATGGCCAAACAGTCAGAAACACAGGTAACAATCTGGACTTTGTCCTGGCCCCTGAAGTAGGGGGCAAGTTTGTGCGACTGAGCCCTTCCCCTGTGGAATCTTATTCTATCTCCAGGTGAGACAGTGTCAGAACTGAGTTGAATTGCAGGACACCCTGCTGCCATCCACGACTCGCTTGTTGGTGTGGGAAAGCCTCCAAGGACACCGGATGGAACTGGGTCCAGAAACCCTCTTCATTTTGTACAGAATTTGAGGCTCTCTGACCACAGAACATTGTTTTGTTTGATCACATACCCTTTCACACAAATCAGATAAACTATAAATAGTGCCACTTGAAAATATAAAAATAAAAGAACATATCATTGCGGAAGTCACTTAACATTTCTAGGCCTCAGATTCCTTATCTGTAAAATGAGTTTGTGCAAACCAGATGATCTCTGTATTCCCTTCAATTTTGGTGTTATTTTATTTCATATGCTAGACAATCATCTTCTGCTCCTTAAATTAGCAACTTAATTAGTTTGAGCATTTAGTTTTAAAAGCACACAGGCCAGTAAACTCCTGTATCTCCAGTGTATTTCAATGGAATATTCAGAGGGTTGGAAGCTATTTACTTTGATAAGGAAGGAGGTTTTTTTATTTCAAGCAACACCATGCTGCCAATCATTACCATCATATGATTTTAAGAAGACATTTTAAAGCCAAAAACTTAGTCTCTGGATAAAAGATAAACCTTATGTTTAAAACATTTACTTTATTTTTAAAAACACATTGCAACCCCTTTGTCTCATTTCACCACAGACTAATGAAAACTTAGTCACAGACTGATATCTGTTATCATCCTGACATCATTTCTTTTCCTCTGTGTGACCTAGGATGTATTAAATCCAGCTTCCCCATCTGCGCATAAGGGCACAAGTAAGTCCACCATTTCATCATCTATAAATAGAAAATATAAAATTTTGGCATTGGAATATGTATTAAATAGAAGAACCAAATGACATATTTTACCCCAATGTTTATGAGTGACAGTTGGCTCAGTCGTGTCCAACGCTTTGCAACCCCATGGACTATAGCCTGCCAAGCTCCTCGTCCGTGGAATTCTCCAGGCAAGAATACTGGAGTGGGTTGCCATTTCCTTCTCCACCCCAATGATTATAGCTGCACTATTTACAACAGCCAAGGTACGGAAGGAACCCAAATGCCCATCAACAGATGAATAGATAAAGACATGGTATAACCCTGGTGCAAAAGTAATTATGGTTTTGAACCTGAATTTAAAATCATTATAACTAGGCTCAAACACACTATATTAATCAAAATAGGAACCATTACAATCAACACATTTTTGCCAACAAGAAATAAGTTTGTTTATTCCTGCAGCAAAAAAATCCATGTTTCAGGATTCAATGAACTCTTGGAAAGTATTTTCTGTGTGGAAAATGTGGAAGCATTTTCTCTGAAAAAAGTTGTCGAGATGCTTGAAGAAGTGGTGGTCAGTGGGCAAGAGGTCAGGTAAATATGGCAGATGAGGCAAACCTTGTAGCCCAATTTATTCAATTTTTGAAACATTGATTTGCAACATGCAGTTGGGAATTGTCATGGAGAAGAATTGGGCCCTTTCTGTTGACCAATGCTGGCTGCAGACCTTGCAGTCTTTGGTGAAGCTCATCCATTTGCTGAATATACTTCTCAAATGTAATGATCTTGCCGGGATTCAGAAAGCTGTAGTGGATCAGACCAACAGCAGACCGTCAAACAGTGCCCGTGACTGTTTTTGGCGTAAGCTTGGCTTTGGGAAGTGCTTTGGCGCTTCTTCTTGGTCTAACCACTGAGCTGGTGGCCACTGGTTGTCACATAAAATCTGCTTTTGGTTGCATATAACAATCCAGTCCAGATATGGTCTGTTGCTGTTGCATAGAATAAGAGAAGATGACACTTCAAAATGACAATTTTTTTTATTTGTGGCCAGCTCATGCAGCATCTACTTATGGAGCTTTTTGACCTTTCCAATTTGCCTCAAATGCTAAATGACCATAGGATGGTCGATGTTGAGTTCTTCAGCAACTTCTTGTGTAGTTGTGAGAGGACCACCTTCATTGACTGTTTCCAGTTGGTCATTGTCAACTTCCAATGGCTGGCCTCCTCATCTTCAAGGCTCTCATCTCCTTTGCCAAACTTCTTGAACCACCACCACACTGTATATTTCTTAACAGTTCTTGAGTCAAATGCATAGTTGATGTTGTGAGTTGTCTCCACTGCTTTATGACCCATTTTGGACTTGAATAAAAAAATCACTCAAATTTTCTTTTTGTCTAACACCATTTCCATAGTCTAATATATATATATAAAAGAAACAGCAAGTAATAATTTATTAGCAAAAAAACATAAAGCAAAAAATGTGCATTAAAATGATGTATAACACAACCACATTTATTTAAGAATGTATTCCAATATCAAATGGAAAAGTTCAACAATGCAAAACTGAAATTATTTTTGCACCAACCTAACGTATATACAATGGAATATCACTCAGCCATAAAAAATGAAACAATGCCTTTGCAGCAACATGGATAAATCTGAGACTAGTAAGCTTAGTGAAATAAAATACTGCATGATATCACTTACATGTGGAATCTAAAAAAATAATACAAACAATTGTATATGCAAAATAGGCTCACAGACATAGGAAAAAATTAGTGGTTACAAAGGGAAGAGAGAATGAGGGACAGGAAAATTAGGAGTATGGGATTAAGTGATATAAACTACTATATATAAATAGATACGTAACGAGAATACAGAACAAGGAATTACAGCCACTACCTTGTGATACTTTTTTTTTTTTTTTTTTTAGCTATAATGAGTAGATTACTTCCTCGCAAAGTCCATAATTAAGGTCCTGTTACAGTAGCCTCTGGAAACTAATTTCTTTCTAAACTGCAGCTGATATAGAAAAAAATGGAGGATGTATTCTGTCCACCAGCATAAGCGGAGACAGTGGAGATTGCATTCCAGCCCCAGTGGCCGCTGGCTGCCTGGACACTTGCATGTAATGAAGGGATGAGGTTCCAGGAGGAGCTGAGAAGTGCATTATGTGTTCAGATTTGAAAGGCATCAAACCACCCCTGCAAATCACCTTTGAAAAACATGACACTATCTTTTAGAGTAAAAAAAAATTTGTTGTTCAGTCGCTCAGTCATGTCCAGCTCTTCATGACCCCATAGACTGTAGACGGCCAGGCTTCTCTGTCCATGGGATTTCCCAGGCAAGAATACTGGAGTGGGTTGCCATTTCCTTCTCCATTGTGATAGGTTTAAAGAGAGTAAACCTCTTTTACAGAGTAAATTCTGTGAAAATACTGAATCACTGTGCTCACACTTGAAACTAATATGATGTTATAAGTCAACAATGTTTCGATTAAAAAAAAACAAGAAGGAAGGTTCAGTTCAGTTCAGTTCAGTTCAGTCGCTCAGTCGTGTCTGACTCTGCGACCCCATGAATCGCACGCAGCACACCAGGCCTCCCTGTCCATCACCAACTCCCGGAGTTTACTCAAACTCATGTCCATCGAGTCGGTGATGCCATCCAGCCATCTCATCCTCTGTCGTCTCCTTCTCCTCCTGCCTTCAATTTTTCCCAGCATCAGGGTCTTTTCCAATGAGTCAGTTCTTTGCATCAGGTGGCCAAAGTATCGGAGTTTCAGCTTCAACATCAGTCCTTCCAATGAATATTCAGGATTGATTTCCTTTAAGATGGACTGGTTGGATCTCCTTGCAGTCCAAGGGACTCAAGAGTCTTCTCCAACACCACAGTTTAAAAGCATCAATTCGTTTTTTATAGTCCAACTCTCACAACCATACACGACTACTGGGAAAACCATAGCTTTGATCTGATGGACCTTTGTCAGCAAAGTAATGTCTCTGCTTTTTAATACGCTGTCTAGGTTGGTCACAGCTTTTCTTCCAAAGAGCAAGTGTCTTTTAATTTCATGGCTGCAGTCACCATCTGCAGGGATTTTGGAGCCCAAAAAATAAAGTCTCTCACTGTTTGCATTGTTTCCCCATCCATTTGCCATGAAGTGACAGAACCAGATGCCATGATCGTCGTTTTTTAAATATTGAGTTTTAAGCCAGCCTTTTCACTTTCCTTTTTCACTTTCATCAAGAGGCTCTTTAGTTCCTCTTCACTTTCTGCCATAGGGGTGGTGTCATCTGCATATCTGAGGTTATTGCTATTTCTCCCAGCAATCTTGATTCAAGCTTGTGCTTCATCCAGCCCAGCATTTCGCATGATGTACTCTGCATATAAGTTAAATAAGCAGAGTGACAATATACAGCCTTGACATACTCCTTTCTTCGATTTAGAACCAGTCCTGTTGTTCCATGACTAGTTCTAACTGTTGCTTCTTGACCAGCATACAGAATTCTCAGGAGGCAGGTAAGGGGGCCTGGGATTCCCATCTCTTGAAGAATTTTCCATAGCTTTTTGTAATCTACACAGTACATGTTTCACTTGTCTCTAATTTTCAAGGCTTAATGCAAATGTCCTCCCCCTTCAAGAAGTCTTCCCCACCCCTTCCAGCCGGAAGCAATCTGCCCTTTTTTGAACTTCCTGTCTTGTTTCATAGTATTTTATCTCACTTTTCAGTTTCTTCCAACTTTGCATTTAGTGTTACAGTGCTGTGCTATGCAAGTTGCTCAGTCACGTACGATTCTGTGCGACCCCATGGACTGTAGCCCACCAGGCCCCTCTGTCCATGGGATTGTCCAGGCAAGAATACTGGAGTGGGTTGCCATGCCCTCCTCCAGGGGACCTTCCCGACCCAGCAATCGAAACTGCATGTCTTAAGTTTCCTGCATTAGCCGGCAGGTTCTTTACCACTAGTGCTACCTGAATATTATAGTAAAAGATGTAAAAAAATCTTGCTCTATTCAGTTGTAAAGTCCTCAGTGTTGAGAATAAAGTCTTTGGACTTCATGTGTAGCTAGGCACATTTAGCAGAAGATCCTACAAGAAATGGATTCTCAGTAAACTCAAGGAAGAATGAAGCAAAGGAAGAAGGAAAAAAAAAAAAAACAGCTAACAAACTTTTAAGTCTGTAAGTTAAAGGAAATGGTTTTCTACCTGGAGAAGTCCTCTAAGAGAGTATTCAAGAGAAAGTGTAGAAGCAGAAAAGGAAAGAGAGCTGGGTTAAAAAACCAACAGAGAGTGAAGTAAGCCAGAAAGATAAAGACCATTACAGTATACTAACACATATATATGGAATTTAGAAAGATGGTAACGATAACCCTATATGCAAAACAGAAAAAGAGACACAGATGTACAGAACAGACTTTTGGCCTCTGTGGGAGAAGGCGAGGGTGGGATGTTTCGAGAGAACAGCATCGAAACATATATATTATCTAGGGTGAAACAGATCACCAGCCCAGGTTGGATGCATGAGACAAGTGCTCGGGGCTGGTGCACTGGGAAGACCCAGAGGGATCGGGTAGAGAGGGAGGCAGGAGGGGGGATCGGGATGGGGAATACATGTAAATCCAAG
The DNA here is from genome assembly GCF_963930625.1 of Muntiacus reevesi. Taxonomy (NCBI): domain Eukaryota; kingdom Metazoa; phylum Chordata; class Mammalia; order Artiodactyla; family Cervidae; genus Muntiacus; species Muntiacus reevesi. The sequence continues at coordinate 48,000,703 of NC_089252.1, forward strand.
GCTGATTCATGTCAATGTATGACAAAAACCACTACAATATTGTAAAGTAATTAGCCTCTAACTAATAAAAATAAATGAAAAAAAAAAAAGCCAACAGATAAGAGAAAGGGATTATGTCTAAACAAGGGGCAGAGAAAGGGGGGAGAGGGATGCAGCTGGGAACATTTTCTTTATGGGAGATACTTTGTTTCATGACCTTCCCTTGTCTCTCCTCCTGCCTGTTGGGTCCGCTTGCTCAATGCGTTGACTTGCCAGCAGAAAGAAGTGAGAGCTAGGCATGTATACGTGGTAACTGCAGACAGGCTTGCACTCTGAGAAGCCAAGTTAATTCCTTCCCTAGAATGTAAGGAGTGCTCCTCTGAGAGCAATCAACTGACTGACTCAGGAATTTCTCTCAACTGCCTATGAGCAGATTCGTTCCTGCAAAGAAATCACAGGAACATCTTGTTCAGCCAAATCATTTCTTCTTCAACAAAGTCCAAGCCAGTTCTTACAATGCCAGGCTGTCTCTCGCTCACCCGGGACACTGTCTGGATAAATCATCTTAGCCTGGGTCAGTGGGGGGTGGGGCAGAACCTTCTGTCTTAGATAGAGGCATATCACCCACACACTGCTGTGTGATCATCCTTGCCAACTCAGAGCTATGTTCATTTGACACTAGCTTCGTTCCAACCATTGAGTACATCAGTTCAGGTCTGGTCTTCTTAGAGCCAGCACCTCAGACTCAAGTGTCCAGAATAGAACCCTTCGCCTTTTCACATATCGTTTGCTTTTCTTCTTGATTCGTCAAGCCTTGATTTAACCTCACTCTCCCAGGTCAGGAAGCCTTTAGATCTATCTACTAACCAGCCCTAAAGGCTCTTTCTCTCTTGGGCCTAATCAGATGCCAGGATCTCCGCCCATCTCTGCTGTAAACTCCAGGGATGAAGCCAGAGTTCCCCTCCTTATGCAAAAGTTGCCACTGAAGCCAAAATTAAGTAAAAAAAAAAAAAAAAAGAAGAAGAAGAAGAAAGAAAGAAAAAAGAAAAAAAGTCACACCTACCATATAGCATAGGGAGCTATACTCAGTATCATATACTAACCTACAGTGGAAAAGAATCTGAGAAGGAATATATATATATGTATCTACATATTTACCTGTCTATATATCTGAACCACTTTACTGCATACCTGAAGCTAACACATTATAAATCAACTCAGTTCCGTCGCTCAGTCGTGTCCGACTCTTTGTGACCCCATGGACTGCAGCACACCAGGCTTCCCTTTCCATCACCAACTGCCAGAGCTTGCTCAGACTCATGTCCATCGAGTTGGTGATGCCATCCAACCATCTCATCCTCTGTTATCCCCTTCTCCTCCCACCTTCAATCTTTCCCAGCATCAGGGTCTTTTCTAAGGAGTCATTTCTTCACATCAGGTGGCCAAAGTATTGGAGTTTCAGCTTCAGCATCAATTCTACCTCAATAAAAGTTAAAAAAAAAAAAAAAAAGATAATGACTATTCACACCACACAAAACAAAACAAAGCTTAATCATTTTTCCTAGGAAGAGTTTGGTAGCCACTCCCTGCACAGGAACACTAGCTATCTATAAATAAACACTGCATAGTTTTCAGTGTTCAAAAGTCACAGCCTTAGGGGGTTCCCAGGCTCTGTTTCTAGAGGCAAAGCTCACCACCCACCCCCTTCTTCTGGCTGGATCTTCACCCCAGGAGTGGACAGGGCTCACAGAACTGTTTCACTGTCCTCTATCAGGAGGTGGTTTGCATTTCTAGGACTCTCCTGTTCCACGTCTCTGGCCAAAGAGTGACCACTTTCCATTTTCTTAGGTCTATTTTTTTAGCTAACTGGTTTTAAAATTTAGAATAATTCCTCCATCCCCCGCAAAACTGCAAGCTCTATCCTCTATCCCTTCCTTTCCATTCCATCCCCATTGTCCAGGTTTAGGTTCTCTTAATATTATAGGATAACTAGTCTAGCTTATCCCTCTGCCCTCCACCTCATCACTTGATCTCTGATATCATCCCAGAATGATACTTCTAAAGCACATTTTCTTTTCTTTTCTTTCTTTTTTTTTTTTTTTTTTTGATTTTTAAAAAAATTTTAATTGGAGTCTAATTACTTTACAATATTGTGGTGGTTTTTGCCATACGCTCACATGAATCAGCCATGGGTGTACATGTGTTCCCCATCCTGGCCTTCCCTCCCACCCCACTCCCCATCCCATTCCTCCCTCCCACCCTGCTCCCCATCCCTCCCTCCCACCTTCCTCCCCACCCCTCCCTCCCCTCAGGGTCATCCCAGTGCACCAGCCCTGAGCACCCTGTTTCATGTATTTCACATATGATAACACACATGTTTCATTGTAAAGCACATTTTCATTATGTGACTACTGTCACTCCATCCAGGTATGACCTCCCCTAAAATTTTGGGCAACTCCATTGCTTACAAAACAAGGAGAAACTTACTGAGCATGGTATTCTAGGCTTCCACATCCGAGCCCCAACCCGCCACTCTTACATTCTCATAGTCTACATTCCAGCTATTGGAACAAGATCTAAGATTTCAAATCTACCTCTCTGTCTGGAATACATTTTTACTTATCAAAGCCCTAGCAATCATTTACACAAAACCCTGCACACGGGTGTTCTATAGCAACTTTATTCATAACCAGGGAATCTTGGCTTGGGCCCTGGCTAGGGGGTCCTTTCTCTCCTACCAGTGGGGTTGTGAAATATTACTGGCTTTTAATCTGTTTCCCAGATATAAGGAAACCTCTTCCCTCAAACTCATTATGACTCACAGCAACTTGGTAAATTGTAACTTTGTAGGTAAAATTGAGACATTTATCTTTTCTGTGTACCCCCTCCCTCCAGAAATTGGAAACTTAGGTTCCCAGCAGCCTTAAGGTTAATAAGAAAGGTCACCGCCTGACAGCTGAAGGAATCTCAAGAGATTTGGGAGAACCTGAAAAGAGATGAATTCACCCAAATCTATAGAACCTGGAGGCAAAGCCCTTGGCATGGCTTTTGAGAGGCCTTTTAAAAGTTCAGTCTGAGCAAACAAATTAATCTTAATTTGGCTATATTTGGCAGAAAATGAAGGCAATTTTAGAGAGGAAAAGATTATGTTTCAAAGGATATTAAATTCTAGTTTTCTTAGTTGAGGTCCGTATCTAAGACTCACCTCTGAGCTAATTCTTTGTTATGTTACACAACTGTAAAGTTTAATTGAATTATTAAAAGATAATTTGTTTCTAAATTTGTTTCTGAAGCTTATCACAATGATCTATCTTTGGATAAAAATCAGATGCCCCACAACCTGCAACCAGGAGATTATGCATACTGGAAAGGGCATAATTTGAAGAACTGTCTCCATCCTAGCTAAAAGGACCCTTACTGGGAGAAGGAAGTGGCAACCACTCCACTGTTTTTGTCTGGAGAAACCTGTGGACAGAGAAGCCTGGCAGGCTACAGTCCATGGTGTCTCAAAAGAGTCAGTCACAACTTAGCTACTCAACAACAACAACAACAACTGGGTACTCTTAACTAGTTTATTGTGAATTCCCAGTTAGAAAGGGCCTCTGCCCTGGACAGGTCTATAGAAACGACTGCTGACCTGAAATGCCACCCATATCAGTGCAAGAAGAAGATAGCAGTGGAAGGAAGTTGAAACCGAAACCCAGACCAGGCCTGTAAGACCCATCCTCCTAACTCAATTGAATTGTTTAACTAATGTTTGTCTCCCTGTAACATTGAGTGGTATTGCTTTACTTCTAATCTTACTGTTGCCCCCAATGTTTAGGATGAAAAGAAAATTCTCCAGTCACAGAGTATGTACTGCTCCTGACATGGATCACTGCTTGCTTTAAGTCCACTGCTAAAAGCCCATGCGAGATTCCCTGGTGGCTCAGACGGTAAAGCGTCTGCCTATGTAAAATATTGGTATTATAACCAGGTACGATTGATAACATGCATAGCCTATAAATTAGCATACCTCTGAGCTTCTTCACAATGTCTGATTACTTTTCCCCTAAAGTGGAAAACTACACAAATGTGTGTGTGTGTGTGTGTAAACACACACACAGAGAAGGCCTACCTAGCATGGAGGGATAGGATGGACATGGGACAGGAAGTAATCACCCTGGGGTCAAGGGATAAATATTGAAAGATTTGCAAACAAAAGGGGAAATGATAGGAGAAAAGCTCACATTCTGAAGTATAGGGAAGTCCTAATTTAACTTGAACTTAATAATGACCAGAGTAGCCTGTTTGGGGCCCACTGATCATGTTTTGTACATCTGCTTTGGCTCTTGAGGAAGGGAATGCATTTGAAAGTCAAAATGGAGCGGCTGTGGTTCAGGCATCCAAAGTGGGGCTGCGTGGCCACTGCGGATAAGATTTTGGACACAATGTATTGCTGAGGACTTGAATTTTCTGAACTCTGTTGGACTTGGGCACACTACCAGTTGCTTTCAAGCAGTGTCCCCTGGAAGCTGGCAGCTGAAATGAAACCTTATGGTCTCAAGATCTCCTCGTGTAATTATTAAATTTTTTGCTTCAGATTAGATTTCAGCATAAAAATAAGACATGTGTAATGGCCATAGCTTCTGTTATGTGTATAATACCACTTCAGAAGTTAAAAGCTAGTTTAGATAAAATTAGGCAACTGACTACCTGGCTTCAACAAAATTTCCCCAGAAACACCAGGTCCAGATTGAATCTCAGGCTTATTTTCCTGAATTCCTCAGGGAATGAGATCTGATTTCCCAAGATTTATTAATGTTTGGGTTGTCACTCTTCCTCCTATTTTTAACTGGGTCTACTGCACCAAAATGGTTGAGCAAGGTACTCGGATCTTAATTACACATTCTCCCTGCTTGGTGTGTGCAATAAACACTGTACTTTCCTTCACCACAACGTGGCGTCAGTCAACTGGCTTTGGTGCACGATGGGCAAGTGGACCCAAGTTCAATTCAGCAACAAAACTAACTCTGCATAACATCATAACCATGGATATATGTTATCCATTTGCACAAACCCATAGAATGGACACCAAGAGTGAATCTTAATGTAAACTATGGACTTTAGGTGATAATGATGTACTGACTTTGGTTCATCAGTTGCAACAAATGGACCGCTCTGGGGTGGTGTTGATCCTGTGTGTGCTGTGCAACCTGTGGGCTCACAGTGTATGGAAACATTGTACCCTCCTCTCTGCTTTGCTGTGAACCTGAAACTGCTCTAAAATAAACAGTCTATTTAAAACACAAACCTGGGCAATCCTTCAAGGCTCAGAAACAATGACGCTCCTTCCCAAGCCTCCCTTGATTTTCACCACCTGAGATGCTTTCTCCTTACTCTGTGCTCACAGCACCTCCACACACCTTCTCCAGAGCCCTCACCTGCTATTTGTTTCACAGTGACATGTTCACCAGAAAGGCAATGGCACCCCACTCCAGTACTCTTGCCTGGAAAATCCCATGGATGGAGGAGCTGGTAGGCTGCAGTCCATGGGGTCGCTAGGAGGGGGACACGACTGCGCGACTTCACTTTCACTTTTTGTTTCATGCATTGGAGAAGGAAATGGCAACCCACTCCAGTGTTCTTGCCTAGAGAATCCCAGGGACGGGGGAGCCCGGTGGGCTGCCATCTATGGGGTCACACTGAGTTGGACACGACTGAAGCGACTTAGCAGCAGCAGCAGCAACAACAGCAACATATTCACATCCTATTTCCTCTTCCAAATCACAAACTCCAAAGGCCCAAGAAAGTACTATTGATTTTTTAAGAATTTATTTGACTGCGCCAGGTCCCAGTTTCGGCAGGTGGGATCCTTGCTGCCTTATGCAGGATCCTTAGTTGAGGATCAGGATGCAGGGTTTCTGACCAGGGATGTAACCGGGACACCTGCATTGGGAACACAGAGTCCCAACCACTGGACCACCAGGGGAAGTCCAAGATTTTTATGTCTTTCAACATCTAATACATCTCCTTACATAAATTTCCTTAGACACTATTTGTTAAGTCCTTTAACCAGTGTTGAGTTTCGTCCACAACTTTGTGTATCAATAAATAGCTTTGCCAGGAATTATGTTAATCATTTCTCATATAACTGTACTCTCAGTCCAAAGGTTAATCTATACAAAGATAAACTTAAATAATAATAAATCCAAGTATGTTCTATTCCTGATAACTGTATGCCTATCTGGCATTTTACACAGTTCTTTTGTATTCCCTGAGTCAGAGGAAGAAAGGAAACCAGACAGATAAGGAACAAATTCAAGGTCCCAGCAAGTGAGGGATGAGATTAGATTTAGAACTTTGCAAGGTTGCAGGAAAGGTTCTTGCTGAGCTCCCTGGTGTGTCAGCTGATGAAGCAGCTGATGAAGGTGCTAATTGATAAACAAGGTGATTTGACCAGCATCTTGCACATGACACTAAAGAAAGGTATCTAGCGGACAGACGACTGTCCCAGCAGTGCGGTACCCTCTGGGTGAGTTCTGGCCCAGCATTCAGAGGAGCTGGGTGTTAGCTGGTTCTCAGCCACTGAGGGAACCATGGTTCCCCTTCTAACTCTAATGCTGCAATCTGGAGCAGTCCCTTCACTTGATCAGATATTCTGAGTGCATGACTTTGTTGCATCTGTGGGAAGTATAAAGGGAAACTAAAACTAACACAGTTGAAAAAAATTAACAAAGTGGGGATGAAACAAAATGAGCTCCACTTATGGAAAGTCTGGAGAGTTGGGCTATAAAATCTGATCTTGATATAGGAAAGGGGAAGAGGGCAGAAAATACTGGACTTCAGACTTTTACAAAACCTCCCTTATCTCATCTGATCTTCACAGTAAGTACCCTAAGAGTTGTGTGAGATAAAGCGACGGTGAGCAGGTTCATCTACAGGTGAATAAAATATTTCAGGACCCCACCCCATCAATAAAGTCCTTGAACAAATCTCGACAAGCCCCCTTCTGCACCTTTAGGCTCCTGTAATTTGTACTGGCTTGCTGCTGGTGCTGGCTTCACTCTGTGACTGCCTGGATTCCAGAAAGATGAAGAATCTAAAAATAACAAAATATTTTCTAGACTTATGACTTGAAGTTCGCTGCTTCTTCCCACTACCCTGACATGGGGTCATAATGTGACAAAAATGTTGTTTTTGAAAGATAAATTAGACAACCATTAGTGAGATGGAGGAGCTCTGGAAGAGAAGGGAGACAGAATTGTGACCAGGTAGGAGTTGTGGCAATTCCTGAAGGCTAGAGAAGGCAATATAAAGAGAAACAATTGAGTCTCGGTGATAACTGGATTATAGGAGATGAAGGAAATATCGTATTCAGACTCCACTGTGATCTATTGAGCATTGATTATATTTCTGGTTTTATACTTGGGTAGGTGCTTTCACATGCCTATTTAATTTGCTCTTCAGAACAACCCTGCAGAAAGAAGTTTTATAAGAGATATTGAGGAAATCACCATGGTCCATGGCTAGGAAATGATAGAATTTGAATCTAGATGTCTTAACTCCGAGTTCCATGTTCTTTTCAAGACATTATGGATCTATGGGACTTCCCTGGTGGTCCAGTGATCAAGCATCTGCCTGCCAGTGCAGAGGACATGTGTTCTATCCTTGATCCCAGAAGATCCCACGTGCCTCATGGCAACTAGGTCCATGTGTCACAACTACTGAGCAATCTGGAGTCCACATGCCACACCTACTGAGGCTGTGTGCTGTGACTACTGAAACCCACGCACCCTAGAGCCCATTCTCAGTAATATAAGAAGCCCACGCATCGCAACTAGAGAAAGCCCTCACATGCACAGAAGCAAAGACCCAGTATAGCCAAAAGTAAAAAAAAAAACCAAATAAATTTTTATAAAAAGACATTATGGATCTAGAGAAGCGGGATTTACAGAAATGGCACAGCTGGAGGAGCGGCCCACAGAAGGGACACAGGCTGGGTTTGATTCTGGATCCATGAAAGTGAGCCGTGATGGGACATCCTGGAGATAGATGTTCAGTGCTGACCTGGCTCACAGTCTTGCTTTCCATCCCCACTCACTTAAACGCAGTCCTTCCCCAGAGTCCAGGCCTCCACTGCACCTCTTCCCCAGGTCACACTGGATTCAGCCATTTCACGCAACTGCTCCACCCAGTTACCCTACCTGTTGCCCATGACTGCTGAGCCTCCCAGGTTTGCAATTTTCTCATTCCCATTCAGTTCAGTTCAGTTGCTCAGTTGTGTTCAACTCTTTGTGATCCCATGGACTGCAGCACGCCAGGTTTCCCTGTCCATCACCAACTCCTGGCGCTTGCTCAAACTCATGTCCATTAAGTCAAGGATGCCATTCAACCATCTCATCCTCTGTTGTCCCCTTTTCCTCCTGCCTTCAATCTTTCCCAGGATCAGGGTCTTTTCTAATGAGTCAGTTCTTCACATCAGGTAGCCAATGTATTGGAGTTTCAGCTTCAGCACCAGTCCTTCCAATGAATAATCAGGACTGATTTCCTTTAGAATGGACTGGTTGGATCTCCTTGCAGTCCAAAGGACTCTCAAGAGTCTTCTCCAACACCACAGTTCAAAAGCATCACTTCTTTGGTGCTCAGCTTTCTTTATGGTCCAACTCTCACATCCATACATGACTACTAGAAAAACCATAGCTTTGACTAGACGGACCTTTGTTGGCAAAGTAATGTCCCATTACATATGCTTTGACTTTCTGGAAACATTGATCCCTTGATCTTCCTGATTTACTTTTCTTTACTCTTCTTGGCTCCTCCATCTCCTCAAATGACCCCAGACTTCTTGGCTGATCATTTAGATCCTGCTCTTACCAGCACCTTTTATTCCCTTGCACCCTCTTCCTCTGTGGCATCTCAAACAACACTTCAAGCCTGGCTCAGTGTTACAATCTGCCTTCCTGCTTACTTAATTACTAGAGAAAAATGTCTCAATCTTGCAGAGAACACTTACAAATCCTCCAGCTTCAGCTGGGCCCTCAGCAACTACCTCAATTCTTTCCCTGCTTGGTTTCCCTGTCAATTGTTGTTGTTATTTAGTCATTAAGTTGTTTCAAACTCTTTTGTGACCCATTGGACTATAGCCCACCAGGCTCCTCTGTCCATGGGATTTCCCAGGCAAGAGTAGCTGGAGCGGGTTGTGATTTCCTTCTCCAGGGGCTCTTCCACACCCAGAGATTGAAGCCAAGTCTCCTACATTGGCAGGCGGATTTTTTACCACTGAGTCACCAAGGAAGCCCTCCTTCTCTCTTGCCTCCTGTTACAGAGAAAACCTTAGGAGCGCCATGCATGCTCTCCCTGTCACCCTCCCATCTAGAAATGAATCAACACACACTCCCTTCCTTACTGTGTTTCCTCCCACGACAGAGAATGGACTGTCCCTTCTGCCCAAGGCCAGGCCCCAGCCTCCTCTGCTCCCACACAAGCTACACGCCATCTCTCTTCCTCAGCCGACTCCTTTCTTTCAGCTTCTAAACGTGCTCCAGCTTCTCCTCCTAGACCTCCCCTGCCCTCACTTGTCCCCTTAGCTGTTGCCCAACTTCTCCGCTGCTCACTCAGACTGCTCGAGAGTCAGTCTCCACTTCCTCACTTCATATTTGCCCCTCAACCCACTGCAGCCTCACTGTCACCTCCAACCAGCTCATAAAACAACGGTTTGAACTGAGAGAGTTTTTATCTTCCTGGACCTCTCTGCTCTATTCTGTGTCGGGGTGTGGCAAAACACTCATAACATAAAATGTACTGTCTTACCATCTTTAGTGTTAAGCAGTGTTAAGTATATGCATTGTGCAACCATCTTGTAAAACTGAAACTCTGTAACAGTGAAACAACTCCCCATTCCCCTCAGCCTCTGGCAACCACCATTCCACTTTATTTCTTTAAATCTGACAACTCTAGATAACATATATAAGTGTCTGTGTCTGTATGTGTGTGACTTATTTCACTTAGCACAATGTTCTCAGAATTCATCCATACTATAGCATGGGTCAAAATTTCCTTTCTATTTAAGGCTGACTACCATTTCATTGTGGGCTTCCCTTATGGCTCAGAAGGTTAAGAATCTGCCTGCAACGCAGGAGACCTGGGTTAAATCCCTGGGTTGGGAAGGTACCCTGGAGGAAGGCATGGCAACCCACTCCAGCATTCTTGCCTGGAGAATCCCCATGGACAGAGGAGCCTGGCAGGCTATGGTCCATGGGGTTGCAAAGAGTTGGACACGACTGAGCAACAGCACAGCACACCATTTCATTGTATGGAGAGACCACATTTTCTTGATCCATTCATCTGTTGATGGACATTTCAGTTGCTTCCACCTTAGATTACTGTTTGTTGCAAATACAGGTACAAAAATATCTCTCTGAGACCCTGCTTTCCATTCTTTAGGATACCCAGAGAAGTGGGATTGCTAGATCAGACCATCTGCTCCATTTTTTTTTTTTTTCATCTGCTCCATTTTTAAAGTCTGTCGTTTCCTCCTTCCTGAAGCTCTCTGCTGCACTGCTTCTGTGAGACACCATCCTTGTTTAAACATCCAGTTCTCTTTGTATCCTTCTTTCTCCATTTCCTTTCTGGCTCTCCCTTTGCCTGCCCTATGGGGTCTGCACCCATCAGGGTCTATTCAGAAAAACAGAAACTGCCTTTCAAAAAGAGGGTCTTTGATGCAGAAAGATGGTCAGTTACACAGTCAATTACACACAGTCAATGGAAAGTTGAGAAGATGTGAAGGGGGATGTCAAGGTAGCCCAACTCAATGGCCACAGGAAGTCACTCCCACTCCCAGAACTGGGGAACAAAGGAAGAGATGAGGTGAACCCTCATCATCGCTGGGGCTCAGCCACCATGGCATATTATTTTGAATTAAAATTACTTAAGAAACAGCCTATGGGGATGTCCCTGGTGCCTGGCGCTCCAGTGGTTAAGATCCATGCTTCCACCGCTTGTGGGTTCAACCCCCGGTCAGGGTATTAAATCCTGCCTGCTCCAAGGTGCGGCCCAAACAGGAAAGGAACAGCCTATCCAAGAGAGAAACACCTGGACGCTCCTCCCTAAAAGCAGGAAAGGAATCTCCCCTGTGAAAGGTGCCCTCCTTGCCCCTGGAAGGAGAAGGACACCCTTGTTGCCAGAGTTGGGAATTCACGCAGACAGTTCTGTACACACAAACCTTGTTACCTCTTTAATGTACTACCCCAAGCCCAAATTCTGTTTAGATTCTTCATTAATTACGTACCCAAAGTCTAGGTTTCTTTGTCCTGTCAATTCTTCACACATTTATCATTTCTCTAAAAAGTATAAAAGTGCTTTGACCGTGTCTATAAGACCTCCATGTATAAATTGAACCTGTTTCTTTTTCCTCCTGTTAAACTGTGTTATATCCATTTTAATTATTGGGCCAGCCGAAAGTGCACGAGAAGAGCAAGGGGAAATGTCCCCTCCCCCACATCCCCAAGGGGCAACTAGACGTTCTCAGAGGGCCTCTTCCATGCAGTCCAGCTGGAACCTGGACCCTCACCGAGCTGCTCCGTGCTCAGACTTGAGGGACAATGGTAACAATTACAAGCAGGAAGAAAGTCCATTCTGCCCCCTTCAGGCCTCCCTGTCTCCCCTTAGCGGTCTCACTGGCAGAAGCCAGCAGGAATCCAGCTGATAATGTGAGGGGGAGGAGGGGGAGGAGGGGGAGGAGGGGGAGGAGGGGGAGGAGGGGGAGGAGGGGGAGGAGGGGGAGGAGGGGGAGGAGGGGCAGGGGCAGGGCGGGGGGAGGGGGGACCAGAAGTCCCAGCAGTAGCCTCAGCGAAGAGTCTAGAGGGCGGATGTGGAGCTGGAGACATTGCATGAACGCTGAGCCTGGGGTTCTAGCCTGGGCCCACCATTCTACTAAACCCACTTGAGAGGAGGCTTTTCAATTTTCTAGTAGTAAACTCTTACCTGCTGCCATACCAGACTAAGTTGCATCCAGTCGTATCTGACTCTTTGCAACCCTATGAACCTGTAGCCCGCCAGGCTCCTCTGTCCATGGGATTCTCCAGGCAAGAATACTGGAGTGGGTTACCATGCCCTCCTCCAGGGGATCTTCCTGACCCGAGGATCAAACATGCATCTCTTCAGTCTCCTGCATTGACAGGAGGGTTCTTTACCACTAGCGCCACCTGGGAAGCCCCAGTAAACTCTTATGGTGACACCCAAACTTGTATCTTTCTACTGAACTTCACACATGTTTTTCTCTTCAGTTGCCTGCTCAAAATCTCCAGGGTGGTGGCTCACAAATTGAACAGGCTACAAACTGGACTTGTCATCTTTCCTCCTCAGCCTGCTTCTAACCCTGCATTCTTTGGCTCCGCCAGGCCCCACCTGAGCCCATTAGCTCCTCCAGAAGCCTGCAGGCTCCTCCTCTCAATAGCTTCTTTGTCTCTCAGATATCTCTTCAGATCCTCCCTCCCTTCTGCTCCAGCTCTGCTCCACGGTTCCAGTTTAGGCCTCCATTCGCTTGCCCCTGGAGGATTCCATGACCTCCTCAATGTTCTGTCTCTTCTTGCCCCCCTTAACTCACACAGCTGCCTAAGTGGTCCACTCAAAGCCCAAGTCTCTCCTTTCCTGTAATAAAGTCTCCGGTGACTCCCTCCTGTCCTTCCCTCCTCTGGCCCTGCCTCCTCCCCGGCATCATCTCTTGCCCTTCCCCATCCTGTCCCCTGCTCCAACAATTCTGAATTGCCTGAGCTATGCTATTTCTTGGGCTTCCCAGGTGGTGCTAGTGGTAAAGAACTGCATGCCTGCTATTTCTCATCTTTTATTTCCTCTGCCTGGAAAACCTTTCCTCCTTCATAGCCCCTTGGAGCTCAGGCTACTCATTTAAAACTCATGGCAAGCAGACAAACTCAGGGCAGATGCCTCCGCTCGAAACCCTTCCCCAGCACTCAGAAGATTCTGGAGTCGTGAGGCATGACAACTGGCGAGGCAGGCAGAGAGGTGTCTCCACCCGCCAGTCACTGGTCCCCAGGCTGCTCCACCCCCACTGTCAGAGCCAGACTGGACTCGCTGGTGGCCTAGTCCTGCTGAGGTAGGAGACGACAGGCCTGAGGCTGAGCAGCCGCTGATGCCAGCAGGAGCACTGGCCCTGACTGCGTGCATTCTTGTGGGTTTCCCTGCCTGACCCTTGTGCAGAGAAGCCCTCGGTCTAGGGGAAGTTCCTAAAGGAGGGGGAAGATGCCAACTGGAAGCCATCTTGGCTGACAGATGCATGCTCACACCAAGGCCAAACCTGGAGATGACTGGCTAGGAGAAAACCCAGAAAACTGCTCCTATATAAGCAACTTAAGCCATCCTTATTGAGGGCAGCTCACTCCAAACTCACTTGTGTGCTCTTCCACATGTATTTTGTTTTTTTCCACACATATGTCGCTTCTTCCACACATAGTTTGCTTCTAATAAATGCTTTTATCATTTTCATAATTTTAGTCTCTTTGCTGAATTCTTTCTTCAAAGAGGACCAGAGCTTGAGCTCCTCTTTCAGTTTTTCACCTCCAGAATCATGGCACCCTGTCCACATCCCACTCTGCCCCCACAATATTCTAGCTCTTCCAGGTCTTGTTCCCCTAACTTCTTGTCGAAGCAGATTCTCCTGGGAAGTTTTCTATGTACACCTCTCCTATACCAGCACATCCAACCTCTAGACTCTAGAGTTTCTCCCTCCAACACATATCTCAAAACTGAACAGTTCTCCAGGAACAATCTAGAAGACTGTTAATAATCTCTCTCCTCGCTGGTTCCTGCCTCCCTCAATTTCTTATTCTGTAGTCAATGGCAACCCACTCCAGTGTTCTTGCCTGGAGAATCCCAGGGACGGGGGAGCCTGGTGAGCTGTCGTCTATGGGGTCGCACAGAGTCGGACACGACTGAAGTGACTTAGCAGCAGCAGCAGCAGCAGCAGTCAAACTGACCTTTTTGGAATGGAAATCTGATCTTGTCAATCAGCTGTTTAAAAACGGTTGGTTGATCTTTGTTTTAAAATAGTAATTTGTCTTTAAAAATTTAAAGGCTAAACTATTTAACTTCAAAGTCCTGCAAATCATCTTGGGCCTGTCCTTCGCAGCTCATCATCTTGGTATCAACCAAACAGTCCTTCCTCAAAGTCTCCTTCTACTGGGTCATCATATATCCTGAATACCCTTTCTTAACTTTGCCCATTTTCTACTCTGCTTCGGGCCTCAGCATAAATGTTTATTTCCCCAGGAAAGCCTTCACTGATTCGTTTTCATTTTGGGGGGGGCCACACTGTGTGGCATGAGGGAGCTGAGTTTCCCAACCAGGGCTGGAACCTGTGCCCCTGCATTGGGAGCATGGAGTCAACCGCTGGACAGTTAGGAAAGTCCCTTCATGGATTTCTAAGCCAGTTCACCTCCCCGTCTTAAACACTCTCTGGCACTTTATGCTTCTCTCTTTGGAGAAAATATCTCAATTATAAAATTGCATGACTTGTCTAAAGCCTGCTTCTCCCACTTGGTAGATTGCAAGCTCCACAGAGGCAAGGACTAGGCTTGTCTTGAAGTCTTAGTGCCTGACTTGATAGCCAGCACATAGTAGGTCCTGGCTATGGTTTGTTTCTTGCTACAGTTTGTTGGATGAATGCCAATTAATGTTTGAGTTAAAATGAATGCTTTCCTTTAATTTAATCTCTATATGAGATGATGGATGATCGTTAAACTTATTGTGGTAACCGTTTCATAATGTACATAAGTCTAGTCCTTATGCTGAACACCTTGAACTTGTGCAATGCTGTGTGTCAATTATATCTCAGTAACACTGGAATAAAAAATAATATGACACAATTAAATGAAATTAATGTTTCCTCACCCTTATCCCAGATGGGTTAGGTGTGTCCTCTCTGTGTCCCCATTATACATGGTTGTTGTTCAGTTGCTCAGTCATCTCCAACTCTTTGTGACCCCATGGACTGCAGCACACCAGGCTTCTTTGTCCTTCACTGTCTCCCTGAGCTTGCTCAAACTCGTGTCCATTGAATCGGTGATGCCATCCAACCATCTCATCCTCTGCTGTCCCCTTTTCCTCCTGCCCTCAATCTTTCCCAGCATCAGGGTTTTTTTCCCAGTCCATGGGATCACAGAGAGTCAGATGTCACTTAGCAACTGAGCACGCACGCAGACACTCAAGAAAAAATGTCTACTGAATGAATGGAGCCTCTTGAGGGGAAAAGAACAGGATCAGAAGTGGGAATTCATCGTAGGACCCAGATCTATGCATCATCACAATGATGATGATTTAAGATTGAACTTTGGGGGTCAACCTTCATTGAGGGGCAGGAGGGAGAGGAGATAGCAAAGGCAAGGCCAGAGATCCAGAGGATTACTCTGCCAGGGACGTTAAAAAAAAAAAGTTTCAAGAAGGAAGGACAAGTTCACTGGGTCATATTTTGCTGAAAGAATAAGGAAGTTGAGGACTTAAAAAAAAAAAAATGGGGGGGTGTTTGAATTCCTCTAAAACAAGGAAGTTCTACACAGTTTTAAAAAACATTGTAGAAATGGAAGCCAGATTTATGAAATGAAGAAGGGAATGGTTTCCCAGAAGAGAGCAGAAACGTGGGCTGTTTCTTGAAAGGGCTTAGCAGCATGGAGGCGAGTCCAGCTCCCCTATTTGGATAAAGTAAAAGAAGCTCCAGTAGACTCCTTCTCACGTTTTCTTCTCCCTTCTCTTTCTGCTCTTAGATGTACAGAATGGGTTGAATTCATGACAGAGAGTTCAATTTCCCATTTCTTGCTGTTAGCATAATGTTTATTGAATGCTATTTTCACAGCTGGCATAAAATAACATTCTCTTCCTTCCCCAAACTTACATAAGGACTCTGGTGGTTTTTCATGTCTATTCAGAAATTGTGAATGAAATCTAAAAACATAGTCTTTTTTTTTTTTTTTCCACAAAAGGTGCTAACATACATTCTTCTACCAAGAGAAAAAAATTTTAAATGCTTTTTAAAAATATCTTCATGGACTTTTTAAAAAACATATTCTAGAGCAGTTTTACTCCATGAGTAAGAACGTAGAGAATAAATTACTTTCTTAACATGTCTAACAGTATGTGCCTCTGGCAACAGGGAGAGACGTGAACAAGTGCCTCTTAAGGATCAGAAGATGACTAACAGGAGTTTTCTAAATTGCACACCTCGGAGGCTGGGAAATCTAGCCAAGTTTCAACCTGAAAGCAACCCCTACAATGCTAGCCTGGTAAATCTGCTTTTGTGTCATAAGGCTGAATCACCAGAGTGAGGGAAATCCCAGGCAACAGTGTCCCAAGCAACGCTCAACAGGTGAAAACGGAGGGAAATTTACTAAAAGTCACGAAAGACCTTTTGACAGAGAATGTCTTAACATAACCGTGAAATTGGAGCTGTGATGAAAGAAATTGGTACAGAAGACTATTTTCCAGTAGTGAGAGTTGAACTCATAAATTGTCAACAGGTGGAACGAGGTTCTTAGCTGAACTCGGACAAAAACAGCCTAGTACAGAGAGTATGTGAACGCGGACTGAGAAAAGTTTATTCATTTCAGTAAACTCTACCTGGAATTTAGCATTCTCTTCAATTATGGATGTAGGTAACAAACTGCTAGGATTATAGAAACCATGAATTTCTGTACCACCTTCCAACTATTGCAGGTACTATGTAACATGATTTACACTCATCATTACTAGTTATTCAGCCTATCACTAGATTTTTATTTAATGCATTATAAAGTAGCATATGTATCATTATGCCAGAAATTTGAGGTTTAAAAATATTTTGTAGCTTTATTTCATTATAATTAGATCTTCAGTGATTCCATGTATTTTATTTTATGCATTAAAAAAAAAATTCAGAAGAGTCTGTAAACTTCACCAGACTCTCAGTGCTGATCATTACACACAGAAGATTAAGTACCCTGGTCTGGTACTTTATGGATAAAGCTTATGGTTCATCATTTCTAGTTGCAGGCAGAAAGATATGAACCAGATTTATACCATTTGGTGCCTTAATAAGCTAGAATCCGGATATAATGTTTGCAAGGTTGTGTTGTTTAGGACTAATCATTTACTCCATGTTGTTCTGTGCAACTTAATTTTGGTTCAAGTGTAATAAAGGAAAGATGTTCTACCTCCCTTTGGATGCCTGTTGAAGCAGAATGCTCCCAATTAATTGCTGGAGCTGGTATAGACCCTGACATGAACCATCAGAATGGAGTCAAACCTCCAGAGATGTCCTGGGGTCCCCCAGATATTCCTAAGGCAATGAATGGTTACGGAAAGAATATCTAGAATTCCCAGCCCAGGAGAGCAGCTTGCTGCTGGAGGTGATTCATTCTGGGAAGCATTTCAGAATGCTAGTAAGTCTAAGGTCAAAGAGCACTGGAGGAGAGGCAACTAGGTTTCCTTTGTGGATAGACCACATCTTCTTGATGTAAAGAAAGGTGAAATATCCAATTTAACAATGTCAGAGCTGTTTTAGGTTTCTGATATTGCATGTACCGAGCACTCCCCATTTATTGCTCAGTAGGAAAACATATTGGATAATCAAATTCTCTTTATGAATTCAGGTTCTGTAGTTACCCTCTTGGCCAGAGAAATCTTAAGCACTTTATAGAAATATGTCCCTGTACTGCCCCCAAGAGATAGAACCGCAGAGCTAGCTTTTCATCCCATGTAGTCAAAGAAACACGAAGCCTGCCTGGTCTATTAAGGACCTGTATACAGAGTTATACTCAAGATACCAGGAACACTATTTGGATAATCAATGCAAACCTTCCTAAGATTTTGTTCCTAGACATCACTCAGAGACTTGCATGCGTCCTATTCCATGTAAACATTCCACCTGGTGCCTAGCTCATAATTACACATCTGGAAATTAACAAAAAAAAAATTGCACTGCTCATGATTTAAGCATTACAAATCCTCACTATGAGAAGGAGAAAATAATTGTGTTTTCCCTGACTCAGGAAATATTTGAAGGTATACAAAGTAACACAGGCTTATTATTCTATACTTAGAAATAACAGAAAAGCTATGATAAACCTGGGCTTCCCAGGTGGCGCTAGAGTAAAGAACTCACCTGCCAATGAAGAAGATGTAAGAGATGCTGGTTTGATCCTGGGTGTGGTAGATCCCCTGGAGGAGGGCATGCCAAACCACTCCACTATATTTTGCCTGGAGAATCCCATGTTCAGAGGAGCCTGGTGGGCTACAGTCTATAGAGTCACAAAGAGTCGACGTGTCTGAAGCAATTTAGCTCGCATACATTCACGACAAACCTAGACAGTGTATTAAAAAGCAGAGACATCTCTTTGCCAACAAAGATCCATATAGTCAAAGGTATGGTTTTTCCAGTAGTCATGTATGGATGTGAGAGGGGGACCATAAAGAAAACTGAGCACCAAAGAATGATGTTTTCGAATTGTGGTGCTGGAGAAGACTCTTCAGAGTTTCTTATATTGCAAGGAGGTCAAATCAGTCAATCCTAAAGGAAATCAACCCTGAATATTCATTTGGAAGGTCTGATGCTGGAGCTGAAGCTCCAATGCTTTGGTCACCTGATGCCAAGAGCCAACTTATCGGAAAAGACCCTGATGATGGGAAAGATTGAAGGCAAAAGAAGAACGGGTTGGCAGAGGATGAGATGGTTAGAGAGCATCACTGACTCAATGGACGTGAATTTGAGCAAACTCCAGGAGATAATGAAAGACAGAGAAGCCTAGCATGCTACAGTCCATGAGGTTACTGAGACTCCCCATTCACAGCAACATGAGATCACAGAATCTAGGACCTCAGGAGTCTTCTGTGCTTCTCAAGTGCCAATGTGCGTGGAACCACCTGAACCTGCCCTAACAAGCTCCCAGGTGATACCAAAGTTGCTATTCCTGGAGTCCTCCCTTAAGGGGTTATAGACAATGATGGTGCCAGGACTAGGATATAGAATAAGTAACACCAAGCAGCCAGTTCAGGAAGATCTTAGGGGGAGCCTTAGCAAGACCGAATCACTTTGGATCACTTAGAGGGTATTTTCACAATGACAATGACAGTAGTAAATTGTTGCCTTACTCTCTCCAGGTTACTTGAAAGTCCTAGAGAAAAATCAATTGTGATGCAATATCATCCATAGGCATCAAAATGCTAGTTTTCCTTGGGGGGTAAAGGTTCTTTTATTATTAATAAGCCTATGATATTAACCTCTCTGTTCTTCACAAAAATTTCCAGAACTTTCCTTAAAATATTTTGGTAATGAAGACACTGCTTATTATGGTATTAGCTGACTTTTTCAGACAGTCTGCAAAGTTATATTTAATTATGTAAGGAGTTGTTAGCACTTTTTTGGAGGTAATTATCATCATTAGCATGTCATTGTATTTTAGGAACAGCAAAAACATTATTGTTTCTTAATGATAGTATTTACCTTCACCAAATGTTTTTCTGTCTCACTCCCAGACTAGGCTAACAGGTTTGTTGCTACAGTGTCTAACACAAATATCTTTTGTGTTATACTGTTTACTTTCTCTTATATTTTTAAAGAGTTTGCATTTTTAATGACCCTGATTTATTGAAGGATAACTCCCAGCTCCACAGAAGCATTCATAGTTAATACTTGCAATTCTAAAGCAGATAGAGTTGTGTAAATCTAAATATAGTGATTAGGACAGTCTGCTTTTGCTATAGATAACGTGCCAACCTAAAACCAATGATCCTGCTCACGTACATTCTCATTACAAAGAGACTGACCCTCCATGATTCTCTGGAATGTCAATAATATGGATTTCCATTATGGAAACATGGGCTTCCCTGGTGGCTCAGACCATAAAGAATCTGCCTGCTGTGAGGGAGACCCAGGCTCCATCCCTGGGTCAGGAAGTTCCTCTGGAGAAGGAAATGGCAACCCACTCCAGTGTTCTTGCCTGGAGAATTCCATGGACAGAGGAGCCTGATGGGCTACAGTCCATGGGGTCTCAAAGAGTTAGACACAATTGAGTGACTAACACTATGGAAACACACTGTGGTGTTGGGATGAAATCAAGCTGCTCTGGAGAATTCCCTGGCAGTCCAGGGTTAGGACTCAGTGCTTTCACTGCTGGGGCCTGGGTTCATCCCCCATTGGGGAAAAAGCAGCTTGGCATGGCCTAAAAATAAGTAAGTAAATCAAACTGCTCTATTTTCATGGCATGTTTTTCCAAGCATTTTTCATGGATTTGGAGAAGGTGGGCAAATGTGTATCCATCTCGAGACAACTGGCTACACACATCCTTAAAGTCTGCCTAATGAAGAGTTTTATAGGAAAGTCATGTAGCTAGGTGTACACTAGCAGCCTGCCGCTTTATAGCCCCTCCCGCTTCACAGGTGAACCAGCCAAACCAAAGGCAAACCCAGAGATCCCAGCCTCACACAAACTAATCCCCACCCACGTCCTTCTCTATTTGTTCAGTAACCTAGCCCAATAACCTATTTCCTCCTCCTGTTGCCTGTTGATTTGGGCCTTGGCACCTTGTTTTACCTGATCATCTGCTTTGTAATTTACCCTTCCATGAAAAGCTTGGGCCTTCTTTCCAGGCTCAGCATTTTTTCTATTCTCTGCATGACTACATTTTTTTGGGCTGCTCTGCAAATTTTGTGAGATCTCATTTTCCCTACCAGGGACTGAACCCAGGCCAAGGAAGTGAAAGCATGGAATCTTAACTGCTAGGCCACCAGGGAACTTCCCTGCATGGCTATTTTGACAACCCCACAAGGCCTGGTGAGCCACATTCTGGGCAGCCAAGAATGGTCCCTTCCTTTTTCTTAGCGCATTCAGTGGAGGACAAGGAAGAAGCCTAGAAGAAAGGTATTAGATCCACAACAGAGTTTCCGTGGGGAATGTCTGGTCCAAAAGAAACAGCAATGCATAATGCAAATATTTTATTTTATGATCCCCTGGAGAAGGGAATGGCTACCCACTCCAGTATTCTTGCCTGGAAAATTCCACAGACAGATGAGCCTGGCGGGATACAGTCCATGTGGTCACAAAGAGTCAGGCAGAACTGAACGGCTAACACTTTCACTTTCATTTTTTCAAACATGTATTTGTTGGAGTGGATATAAAATTCGTGCAGTAAGGTGTGCAAGTTATGTCATTCAAATCTGATAAATGTTTATACATATATACACTTGAGTGGCTCCTGTCCAGACTGTGATAAAGAATGTTCCCTTGTGTCTCTTTTCAGCCAACCCCTCTTAAACCTAACTGTGACTTCTATCATCAAAAATTTCTCCTTAAGGAATTCCCTGGAAGTCCAGTGGTTAGGACTCCCCACTGTTCCTGCTGTAGGCCCGGGTCTGATCCCCAGTTGGGGAACTAAGATCTCATAAGCTGTATGGTGTGGCCTAAAATATTTTTTAAAAAATTCTCCTTAAAAGCTAATTTCTTATAACTTATTCAATCAGTCATTTCTGTGCTCATAGCACCAAGTAAAGTGTCATGATTGTCTCTCACTCACACTAAGTCTAGCTTTTTAAGTATTATAATAAGCAGTATTAAAGTAAAAAATTATTTGCTTAATCCCAGCAAAATCAAAATTAAGAACTACACACAGCCTTTCCCTAATTTCTTGTTCCATAAGAAGGATTGCACTTTGGGGTGATACAAATGGATGAAGTGCTTGGAGCCAACTGTGTTTCAGAATCTAGAAAGTTTGGGATTTGGGAAAACATTCCAAGGAGCATACACTGTATGTTTTATAATGTCCTCAGTGGGATCTGAGGTAGTGCCATAAAAATATTCATATTACTGAAGAGAAATATATGAATACTTACATCATGTTGGGTAAACAAAGACTATAGACAGATGTGACAATTTCTTATTTGTCACCAAATAAATTCTGACTCCACCAAAGTGACAGAATCCCCCCAGATGGGGAAAAACATTTTGGGTTCTAGAATTATGGATAAGAGTTAGTGAACTTGTATGTAATTTATTAAAAACTTCTCTGCTTAGATCAAGATTCGCTCTCATGTTGCACCCTCCACCAAGCCTTCTAGGTAACATAAGTTGAAGAAATAATTACTTCTGGGAATACCTCTCTGTTTGCCAGATGAGATGCTACCAGATTCATGATTAAAGTCAATTAGATCTTCTAATTTACTCGGTTAAATTTTTGTTTTTCTTTTTTAGCAGATTGGAGACAGTGATGGACTCCAAAGTGAACTTCCAATGGCCTTTGGAGACAAGCGAGGAGAAACATAGGAATGGCACCAAAGAGCTCTGAGTTCACTGTCTTTTTCACTGTTGGTGAGAGTTGTTGAACGAAAACACACTTCCTAGCATAGAGGAAGCCGGCAGCAGTGGGGGCGAGAGGCCCTGCGCAGGGTGCAGTGCTTACCCTCAGAAGCTTCTCATGCTAGCAGCCTGTCTCTCCCATCAAACTAAGTCAGCCCTGCACGCCTGACCTCTGCCTGATCATACGGACCCATGCAAGAGATCTCGTGCTTGAAGATGCCTGCTCCAGAGCTATATTGGGCTTCCCAAGTAGCTCAGACAGTAAAGCATCTGCCCGCAATGCAGGAGACCCAGGTTCAGTCCTTGGTTCAGGAAGATCCTCTGGAGAAGGAAATGGCAACCCACTCCAGTCTTCTTGCCTGGAGAATTCCATGGACAGAAGAGCCTGGCAGGCTACAGTCCATGGGGTCGCAAAGAGTTGGACACATCTAAGAGACTAACACACACACATGTGCATGCACGCACACACACACACACACAAACACACACACACAATATATACAATTCCACCTAATCTGATTTAGGTGATACGATGGTAATGTTGATGAAAATAATCAATAAGCAATCTATGAGAAGAATAAAAAAGAACTTCATCTGAGCCAAGCTGAAGACAATAGCCCAGAGACAGGTTTGAGAGGCCCTTGAGTTGTGTTCTGCCAGACTACAAAATGGGGGAGGCTTATAAAAGACAAAGCCCACAAAACTGATAAGCTGTTTGTCAATAATTAGGATTGGAGCTGGCAAAAATGTAGTTTGCTTATTCATCGAGGATTGGTTGGGGTTCAAAATGGTGATAGTTATGGGGGAGGCGTTGAGACCATAAAGTTGTAGCTGCTAGCAGCCATTGTTTTGAGAAAGGCTGGTGGTGTCCTTGAGTCTGATCACAGTTCTGAAAACTCAAGTTCTCAGTAACACAGGTATGTGTCTGAAACCACATCCACAATGGCCATCAGACTTTGTTTTGAATGTCTGAACCACAGTTATCCCATTTTGGTTTTTCAAATGCATTGTTTTCTTTCATGGTTAAAGCATTTGTGCAATGCATGTTTAATAGGCCACAAAATAGGCTGTTCTAGGTAGCATAAGGTTTAAATTAAATCAAGTTTAAGACAAAATGACTTTCTCATACTTCAGTGTGAACATTTCTTCCATCAGTAACAAAAAGGAAATATTTTTTAAAAGCTTTTCATTAAAAAAAAAGCTTTTCATTGTGTTTAGATGGATGTGGAAGTATTTTTGTTTAAATTTATTACGAAAGTCTTCAGAAGGGAAGTCAAATTATAATTGCCACTGGAGAAACAAAGACTGCTGGGATTTTGTATTTTGGAAAACCTAGAGAAGCAGCAAAAGAATTTTAAAATGCTCATTTTGAGTTAACATCTCAACATTTCAACTTATGAGGTCATAAATGCAATTAATGAAATAAAAGAAGTAATAACTTCTTTGGAACTACTACAACGCTTTGAGCCTTGTAACTCAGTTGGTAAAGAATCTGCCTGCAGTGCAGGAGACCCCGGGCTCCATCCCTGGGTTGGGAAGATGCCCTAGAGAAGGAAATAGCAACCCACTCCAGTATTCTTGCCTGGAAAATCTCATGGACAGAGGAGCCTGGTGGGCTGCAGTCTATGGGGTCCCAAAGAGGTGGGCACAACTGAGTGACTAACATTACTTACTTACTTAAATTTTTTTATAAGGAAATGTTCATTTACACACAAAAGTAGAGAATATAGTATAATGCTGCTGCTGCTGCTAAGTCGCTTCAGTCGTGTCCGACTCTGTGCGACCCCATAGACGGCAGCTCACCAGGCTCCCCCGTCCCTGGGATTCTCCAGGCAAGAACACTGAAGTGGGTTGCCATTTCCTTCTCCAATGCATGAAAGTGAAAGGGAAGTTGCTCAGTCGTGTCCAACTCTTAGTGACCCCATGGACTGCAGCCTACCAGGCTCCTCCGTCCATGGGATTTTCCAGGCAAGAGCACTGTAGTATAATTCCCCTTAAAGACAGGACTCAGTCTTAACAAATGGTGACATTTTGCTTATCTTGTTTCAACTATTACCATTTTTCTCCCTAGAACAACATAAAGGAAATTCATGACATTGTGACTATGTCATTTCATCCGTAAATACATACCTAAGAACAAACTTCTCTTTGAATTCACCCATGTGAAAAAATGCTTTATCTCCATATTATAAGGTAGACACCTTGAGGGCAAGCAGTGTATCTTTTTCATTCCCGTTTCCCAATTAGCTCATCTCAGAAGAAACTTTAAATTTAAGTAATCAATTAATTTTATTTTTTGGCTGCACCGGGTCTTCATTGCTGCTCAGGCTTTCTGCAGTTGCAGAGAGCAGGGCCTACTCTCTAGGTACAATGTGCAGGCTTCTCATTGCGGAAGCTTCTCTTGTTGCAGAGCACGGGCTCTAGAGCCTGCGGGCTTCAGTAGTTGTGAGGAGCAAGTCTAGTTAGTTGCCATGCGGCATGTTGGATCTTCCTGGACCAGGGATCGAACACGTGTCCCCTGCTTTGGCAGGCGGATTCCCAACCACTGGACCAACAGGGAAGTCCTCACCAGAAACTTTTATAGACACATAAAATAAACTACACTCTGAGGATTGCTTAATGAACGCATGGCCTCAGACAGTGGCTCTTAAACTTGAGTATGTATCCAAATCAATAGGAGGACCTGGCAAAACACAGGTTGCTGGTCTCCAACCACAGAGTTTCAGCTTCAGTGGGTCTAGGGTGGGGCCTGACTATTTGCATGTCTAACAAGTTCCCAGGTGATGATGAGATGACGATCCAGAACCACGCTTTGAGAACCCTTTCATTAGAACAAAGAAGACGTCAATAGTCTAAACCTGCCCACTAATTATTCAAACATTAATCATATGTGAAGACTTAGGAGGAATACAGGGAGAAATGATTTTTATAAATCCCCACTTTCATGAAGCTTATATTGGATGAAAATTACTTTAAAAAGAAATGCAGGCGTGAGAACTATTAAGAAACACAGGAGCTGAAGTCTCACATCAGAAGATTCTCATGTAATTGGTATAGTGAAGGCAATGCATGTTTTGTTTTCAAGCTCGAAGTTAATTCCAATGTATATTCACGTACTATTACACTAGGGCTTGGGCTTCCCTGGTGACTCAGTGGTAAAAAAAACCCCCACCTGCAATGCAGGAGATGCAGGTTGGATCCTTGGTAGGGAAGATCCCCAGGAAGAGGGCATGGCAACCCAGTATTTTTGCCTGGAGAATCCCATGAACAGAGGAGCCTGGCAAACTATAGTCTATTGGGTCACAAAGAGTTGGACACAACTGGAGAGTCTGAACATGCATGCACGCACACCAAGACTCATTGAAGAGATTAGAGTTTGAGTTATGAAAGAGATTTTAATAGTTTAAGTGGGGAGAGCCTTCCCATTTTCCAGGCTGGGGGTGGGGGTGCCATTAGTTCCAGATGCTCTTTCGGGTCTTTCCAAGACAGTGAACGGCACATAAAAATACTCAAAAGTATTCAGAGTGTACACAGCATAATCTGTTTCTCTCTTCCACTTATTAGTGGTACATTTGGGCAAGTCAACCTGTAACTCCTTTTGTAAAATGGGGATAATAATTATACCTACATCGTAGTGTTAAGACAATTAAGTCGTTTTAATATATACAGGGAGACTCAGAGCCATGCTTAGTAGATAAAGTGTTCAGTGAATAATTATTTATTGAGCATCATCTATATGACTGGCAGAGAGCCTGAGCGAGAATGCTTCACTTGTATCTGTATCCTTTTAAATTTACAAAGCCCTTGCTTGTTTTTCATCACATTTCCTCCTTTCAAGGGCCTTTGATACAGGAAGGGGGAGTTTAATTTTGCTCACCTGACAGGAGAAAGATGTTGAGTGATTTTTCAAGAGTTTGATAGAATTGTGTATTCAAACCTCCCAAAGAGTACTCTTTCTTCTGCTATAAATAAGCAAACCAAAAACAAAAAAATTGAAGAACTGAGGAATCTGTTCAACTCCTTTGCAGATATACCTTCCTACACACAAATACATGTTCACAGGGATCTCGGCCATCTTCTATCATTCCCAGATGATCCATAAATGGGATGTCTAATCTATTGATAATCTATAGTCCACTTGGAGTTGTACTTCTTTCAGCTGTATTTCCAGTCAAGGACTGTAAGCTCCTAACTCCATTTTCTGAAGAGAATTCTACTTTCAGAGAGGTCCTTTCATTCTCTCAAGGAAATTCAGAAAGTGGAAAACATAAAACAAGTTTGACTAAGAAAGTCCTCTTCTGCAACACACACATGCACACTGAAAGTTAATACAGCAACTAACATGTTCCTTTCACGTCATAGGCACTTGGAGATAGGTTACATATATTCTGCTTCTAGATAATGAAAGTATAGGAAAAAGACAGATGTAATTGGAAAACATGAGTAATCATTAACAGAGACATAAAATCTAAACTTCCAAACTTTCTCTGATGGTTTCTATTAGCAAGGACCACCAAAAGATGTAACTCTTATAATACCCTGGTTGTTATTCTGTAATATGTTGTTATTCTGTAGTACACTGTAATACAGTGGTTGTTATTTTGCAACCCGTGGGGAATTTTCTGTATGATTGCAAACAAATATGTGGAAACTCATTCCAACACTTTAAACACAACAATCCTCTTAAGCTTTGAAAAACACTGTGCTCTTTTGAATTTACCTTTTTAGCCTCTATCCAACATTCTTGCTTGAATTGAGTTATTTCATCTGTAGGTGATGCTATTTTGATACAGTAATAGTTAAAGTGAGACACTAAGATGTCTCAGTTCAAATTGAAAAGGCTAAGTGCGATCACATACCACATCCCTCGGTCACCAGAAATAATTTAAGCATACAAACAAATTTCAAGTATAGAATTATTTTTAAATGAATTTAAAGGTCCAGTATCTAATATAGTAGGTTAGTGGCACACAAAATCAAAGCAGTGATATTATCAATACAGTAATAAAATTTTAATATTAATACAGTAGTAAACATTAATACAGTAGTAAAATAGCAACCTTAGATCTGGCATCCTCAATTTGATCTAGTGGGAATTATGAGCTATCCTAAAGAAACAAGTATAAAATTAAAACAATATGATAAGATTTCTGTGTATTTTAACAGTAACTGGTAGATGTTATTGTTAGTCCAAACAACAGAAAAGTTTATTTGAGGTTATTTATACAAGCAGAGGTTTATTTCACAGAATAAGAAATATGGAATAAGAATCAAGGCAGAACGTGGCTCAGTAATACTACTGGGGATCCAGGTGCTTTGATCCTGCCTATACACTTATAGGCCTTCATCTTCTTGCTTTTCATCCTATGGGCTGATAATGGGTGCCAGGACTTCAAACATTTCTGGGAAGAAGTGGGATGTGAAACAAAAGGTACAATTGAGTC
Organism: Muntiacus reevesi; assembly: GCF_963930625.1. NCBI lineage: Eukaryota > Metazoa > Chordata > Mammalia > Artiodactyla > Cervidae > Muntiacus > Muntiacus reevesi. Next base: position 48,028,438 of record NC_089252.1, read on the forward strand.
TTTCTTAAAAACCCTTTCCTTCTTTTAAAAAAGCCTTTTCCAAAGTTCCGTCCAACAGCATCCATGTATGTGACTCCAACAGGGTTCTCTTAGACCAGCACTGTCCAACTGAAATACAACGTAAACCACAAACTGGAGTTATAAATGTAATTTTAAATTTTATGATAGCCATGTTACAGAAGTGAAAAGAAGGAGATGAAATTAATTTATTTCACTTAACCCAAAATATCCAAGATATTATTTTGACATGTGACAATATTTTTAAAATTGAGATATTTCACCTTTTTTGGGTACTGTTCTGGAACTCACTGTGTATCTTAGAGTTGCCATATTTCAAATGCTCAATAGCCATGTATCACTATACTGAGAGGAAGCCTCAAACCATTCCCCAAAGTGACTAAGGAAAAGAAGTGAATTGGGGTAGACCAGCAAAACAGCACTGTTCGCCTCTTTGACATTAACAGGTATTTCATTTACTAAGGAATGAGCTGATCTCAGTTTAACCAAAAGAAATCCCATCCATGATAAGCTCTCTGCAACCCTTCAGTCTGGGATGATTCTACTGTAGGACGGACTACCTTTCAAAGATAAAATAATTTTACCTCTACTAATGAAGAATTTATAATGACACATAATTTTTAAATTTTCTGTATTCAGCTTGAAGCATCTTGACAGTTTCTTGCAAGCAGGGTTATTTGAGGTCATGCTTATTTTAAAAATACTTCGATTTATTTATTTTTGGCTGTGCTGGGTCTTCCTTGCTGTGGGCAGGCTTTCTCTAGTTGCAGAGCGGGAGCTACTCTGTTGCAGTGCACAGGCTTCTTACTGTGGTAGCTCCTCTTGTGGAACACAGGCCCTGAACACGTGGGCTTTAGGAGTTGCAGCAGGCAGGCCCTGTAGTTGCGGTTCGCAGGCTCTAGAGAACCGGCTCAGTAACTGTGGCACACGGGCTTAGTTGCTCCGAGGCATGTGAAATCTTCCCAGAGCGGGGAGAGAACTCGTGTCCCCTGCATTGGCAGCCGGGTTCTTACCCACTGCACCACCAGGGAAGTCCCATGTTTATTTCTATTCTCTCTGTTCCAGCAGGGGTTATTATAGCAGCCATAGTTACCATTTATCCTCTAACCACTAGGAAATGGCAACCCACTCCAGTATTCTTGTCTGGAGAATCCCATGACCAGACAAGCCTGGCGGGCTACAGTCCAGGGGGTTGCCAAGAGTCAGACATGACTGACCGCCAAGCACGCACAGTTTCCCCAACATGCCCCACCCTTGGGTGCTCAGAGAGGCACCGCTTCTACAAATTTTACAGAACCGTCAGTTTAGGAGGCAAGAATCCACTTTTCTCTACTTCTGCTCAATCTTCTCTATCCTACATTTCCATCACCTTATGTTCTCATTCCATCTTCCTTGCCTCTTCTTCACTCTTTACATCTTTAAATTTTTTATAACTACACTTTAAAAGCACGCAAACTCGATTACAGTAAAGCGTTTTTGGTGACCACATTTTCTGAAGTAAGGATGAACTATCCTCCAGTATCATAACCATGGGTGAATTATACATATATTAAAGTAGGGTCGCGCTGCTTTCACCATAACCATTTACGGTGCCAGTGCTTTTTTCTGAGAGAGAATATTCGAATATCTACTTATGGGACTGTGATGACTGTAAATTCCCTGCGGGTCAAAAGTTGTGTCAGCCCATGGCTGATTCATGTGAATGTATGGCAAAAACCACTACAATATTGTAAAGTAATTAGCCTCCAATTAAAATAAACAATTAATTTACCAAAAAAAAAAAGTTGTGTCAGTAAACATGGAGAGCAGCAAAGAATTTGGCAGAAGAACAACTCGAAGGCAGACAAAAATTGCTCAAAAACCTAAAGTTGTTCCTCAAGGGCAGAGGCTTCACGTTTCCCAGGCCCGCTTTCTTCCTCGTCTCCATTCTCCTGGCTGGCATCCTGCTCGTCGAATCTCCGCTTTCCTCTCCCTGCCTCCAGGAGCGGCCCACACGCCCAGCCTCCGTAGCTTGCCCGGTTCGGGTCCTGGTACCAGCCGACAGGTCCCATCCCGCCCCATCCCCGGCCTCGCCCGCGCCTGCGTAGAGCCTCTTCTCGCGCGAACGTGCGGCCATCTCCCCGACCGACCCCAGCGCCCGCCGCCGAGATGGGAAACCTGCAGTTAGCCAGCCCCAGCTCTTTCCGTGGGGCGGCAGCTGTCCTCTGCGTGTCCGGACTCCTCCCACCCTACACGCCTGCGGGCTCACTCCTGGGGATCGGGCCCATAAAGGCACCGGCCAGGCCCCCAAACAGTTACCTCAGGCTACAGGGCAGAGGAAGGTCCTTGGAGGCTGGGACGCGGGCGCGCCGGCGGCGAAGCCCCGCCCCTTAAGGCTGGCTTACTGCCTCCGCATTGGCCCGGGCGCCCGTCAGTCTCACCCCCTTCATGGGGCCGCGGCGGCGGTCCTCCCTGGTCCGTCTCCTCACTGCGCGGGTGTACTGGCTGCCTCGGCTCGAGTCCAGCAGAGCCGGCCGGTCGGAGCCTGAGCTGGCGCCGGCTCCCTCCGGGAAGCCTCGGGAAGGGGAGGGCCGTCCTCGGCCGGAGCTGAGCATCGTCCGGGTGGCCTGCGGGGTCGCGGCCTCTCCGCCGGCAGCACCACCTGTCGCGGGGCCAGAAGCGGGGTAAGGGCGGCGCGCTGCCGGGGCCCCCGGGGCCGGGAGTTCCGGGATGCGAGCGGGCGCCGGCCTCCTCACCCCGGCGGGTGGAGCCGCGCGTTCGGCCCGCGAGGACCCGCTGGGCGGATGGGAGGGCGGGGTAGAGGGAAAGGAGCTTGCCGAGCCCGGGCTGAGAGCTCGGGGAGCGGTCGGGGAGCGGCGACACCCTCTCTGACCGCGGACACCTCTTCCCTTGCGCACGGTTTAGGAACGCGACTTAACCGAGCGAGATTCGCTGGTCCCAGGGCGCCCCCCTTCCCGACCCGGAGAAAGGCCCGGTGGCCTCCGTAGCGAGAGCATCTCTTCTACCCTTTATTCCCGCTCCCTTTAAAGACCGATTTTGTGGCTGTGTATCCCTTTGTCAAATAGTTCTCATTTTCTGCAGGGATGGATTAATGGCAGGAGTTAGACACTGTGTGTGTGTGTATGTGTTTGGATTGTTTCCTCGCTTTAAAGGAAGTTTGTCGCAGGCTAGAAAGTTCTAAGATCGGAACGATTCTGACCATGTGAAATGACATCTGTGGACTAGGGCTGGCAGGTGTCTATTTGACGCAGGTGATAGCCATTTCTGCTTGTGTGATTTTACACAGTGAGGTCCTGGATTTGACTTTCTTGGTTCCGAAGATAATTCTAGAAAATTTCCTTTGCCATTTGGTGAGAAGAAACTTAATCCGAATAACGAATCTCAACAGAAGTGCTTCCTTACAGAGCACGTTCTCTCATATCTCTTTATCTTCTTAATGTTTATGGCAATCACTTCAAAACAAAACAGTTAATAGCACTGTAATTTGTTTCAGTGTTGCAATCGATAACAATGGAAGCAAGTATTAATTGTTACTTAGAGGCCGGAGCGCTGTTTCCTACAAGAATTATCTCAAAATAATGCCCTGAGGTCGTTATTCTTTATTATCTCCGGTTTAGAAAGGAAGGGAAGCTGGTGGTTCAGTGGTAAAGAAGCTACCTGCCGATGCACGACCGCAGGAGACACAGGTGCCATCTCTGACTCCGGAAGATTCCCTGGAGGAGGAAATGGCAACCCACTCCAGTATTCCTTCTTGGAGAATCCCATGAACAGAGGAGCCTGGTGGACTCCCGTCTGTGGGATCACAGAGTCCGACGCGACTGAGCATGCATGCTTTACAAAGGGAGATTAGGAAGGTTAAGTAACTTGCCCAAGATCTCAGGTTTTAAGTGGCAAAGCCTGGATTCAGACTCAGGCAGTCTAACTTAGTAACTTCAGCCTCCTCTTCACCTTGTATGCTCCTTAAACATTGTTTATGTTGTAAAGCTAATTGCAGTGTTGTGTTCCTAAGTTTTGATCTTTAGTTGCCAAGCTTTCTGGATATTAAAGAAGAAACATTCGTTTCTTTACCCCTCCCCATATATACACACACAAATGCTAGTTAAATATATATTGTGTAACTACTGTAACTAGTTAAGTTACATGTTATATTACATGGTTGCAGAAATAAAGGAAAAAAAGTGTAGCAATTTTCTTCTAGTAGTGGACCTTTAAATAGTCAACTTTGAGCACTACTTTGTAATCTGTATCTGATTCTTTTATGGTAGCAATAAAGACTTGAAAGTTAAGCATAGAGGGAAGAAATGCTGATATATCTTTACCATATGTTGGAGAAAATGCTGGGCTATACTTTTGTAGAAGTTTTACATTCTCTTGAGAATTAAAACTTCTTCCTCAATGGAAGTGGTTTAGTTGATAAGTCGTGTCTGACTCTTGCGACCCTATGGACTGTAGCCTGCCAGGCTCCTTGGTCCTTGGGATTCTCCAAGCAAGAATACTGGAGTGGGTTGCCATTTCCTTCTCCAGGGGATCTTCCCAACCCAGGGATTGAACACAGGTCTCCTACACTGCCGGTGTATTCTCTACCACCTGAGCCACCCGATAGTTATTCTTGCTCAATAGTTGCTCCTAAAAAAGAACTGCTTATAGGTTTCACTCTTACAAGGTGTTTATGTATAATGCTTGTGTCTTTCAATATATTTGTTATGAAAACACTTTAAAATTCATAGAGGAAATACCCGTTTACCACTTGAGAATATCTTTTATAAATTAACTCTTACTGTGAAGCTGTTTGTGCATAAATTGTATTTAATTTCATATAAAAAATAAGCTATTTTAAACTGCATTACATTTTATATCAAACTAAAATTATAATCTGTTTTGGTGAATTTCAGGCCAACTCAACAACCATATTTTTAAAAATAACACTAAAAGGTGTAGGCGTTTACTAAGGATCAATATTGGAGAAAATTTATACTAAATATCAAAGTTACTCCACATTTGATTTAATGAAATGGTAATCATTTTATTAAAAGCTAACTATTTGAAAGTAACCATTTTGATTATTATACCTGCCTATTACACCTGTTCTGATCAATATATACAAATTTTTTAAGTTATGAAAAATACATTGATTATGTAGATATTGTTTAGGATAACATTTGATATTTGCCTGGATCTGTATGCCATCCAAATTCTCATTCTTGACCTAATGATTTCATTTGAAATTGTTTAAATAAATGTTAGCCATCATTATCCTCATAGTCTCATGTTTTTAAAGTTATATAGGGCTTCTTTTTTTAGACAAATTTTTATTGAACTATCATTAATATTCAAACTTTGTAGCCTCTTAAAATGGATTTCACTTTGGAAGATGATTCAGAAACAGCCTTTTAGAAGGCACCTTTTGACTTCCTTTATTACTACTAGTAACAATAACATGTAAATAAATAACAGAGCACTTAGAGGGCACTGTGATAAGCATTTTACATGGATTATATAATTTTAATCTTAAAATGGCTCTATTTAGTAGGTCCTGTTTCTCATCCCTGTTTGACTGATGAGATAACTGCAGCTCAAGGAGACAGACTTAACTGTGACCTAGTCAGGATCCTGGAGCTAGTAGTGTCTCAGGGGCAAAGCTAGAATTTCAGTCCTGTGGTTTGATTGTAGAGCTTACTTTCGACCACTCTGCCAGATTGCCTGGATGTGGATCTTACTGAATGAACCAAGTGAAGTGGTCAAGCTCTTTATGATGATGATAAAGCTCTAAGGGGTTGATACTACTGCCGCTGTTTAGTCGCTCAGTCGTGGCTGACTCTTTGCAACCCCATGGACTGTAGCCCGCCAGGCTCCTCTGTCCATGGAATTCTCCAGGCAAGAATACTGGAGTGGGTTGCCATTCCCTTCTCCAGGGGATCTTCCTGACCCAGGCATCGAACTTGGGTCTCCTGTACTGCAGTCAGATTCTTTACAGTCTGAGCCACCTGGGAAGCCTTGAGGACTTAATACTATATTTAAATATCATCATAACTGCACACAGCTGTTTAATAGGTTCCCTTCCCTTCCCTATTTTGTTGATGAGAAAAGTGAGACCTTCAAGTTAGGGGTTCCCAGACTTTTGGACTTCATCAGCAAGTTAAAAAAAAAAAAAAGAAGAAGTATGTGTGTAGGTGGGCAGTTCAGATCAGATGTAAGATCCCCAACTTTTAATTCCATCGACGTTATGGACCTTTTTTAGAACTACTGCAATCCACCATCCCCATCCTTTAAAAAGAGTTTTTTTTTTTTTTAAACCACCGAAAAAGGAGAAAGATGATAATTACAACATGAAAACAGACAATAAATTTAGTGTTGTGAAAAACTATATCGTCCCAGTTTTTCTCATTTGGTTATAGGTCAGTGAAAATGTGTTCCAGACTGACACCAATTCAGAGACCATTTGGGAATGCTTGGGTGACACAGTGATTCCAGACTGGTAATTAGCTGCGTCCAGGTTCCGACTGACTGCAGAGCTTATGCTCACTGCACCTGGTCATGAGGAGGAGAGAGGGTATGCTCAGTTGTGTCCGCCTCTTTGCGACTGCCTGGGCTGTACCCGCCCAGGTTCCTCTGTCCGTGAAATTTTCCCGGCAAGAATATTGGAGCAGGTTGCCAATTCCTACTTAAGGGGATCTTCCTGACCCGGAGTCTCCAGCCTTGTCAAGTGGATTCTTGACCACTGCACCATGACTTCTCTCCGATTGAGGTCTCCATTTCATTGAACTTCTGCTTTCTACCCCTAGCTAAGGAGCTGGGGAGAGGAATCTTCAGCCGTCAGTGACCTAGCAGTTTCAGTCCCAGTTAGGTTTAGAAACACCACCCAGAGTGTGGACTCCCTGCCCCCCTCCCCCCGCAAGGCAAGGTGAATGACACGCCAGAAGAAGAAACCACAGGCATACCTCAACATCCAGGAAACTCTCGAGTAGTAAGCAGCTTGATTTTTCATATTTCTTCAAAATGGGAAGCCCCACCTTCTTTTGTTTCCTGTTTTTACTTCACTCATTTCTACAGTTCTTTCATCCTATCTTATAATATGAGGAGTTCGGGTGTGTGTTTTCCCTCTTTTATCTTGTTGCCTCCAGCTGGTATTAAGCCTACTGTCTGTCTCTCTCCTTAGTCCTTGGTTCTATTTTTGGCAGAAATGGGATTTTCTTCTTCAATTGCTTTTTGACTGATGCCTACTTGTTTTAAAGACATTATTAAAGTTACTTTTATCTTTTATTTTACTCTGTCACTTAGTAATAAAGTAATAATTTGAGTGTTATGACACCACTCTATAAGTCTTATACTTTGCTGCATCTGTTCTCTCATTTGATCATTACAGTTATCTATGGGGTAGATTTGACAGGTTAGTCTTTATTTTACAGAATAAATTCAGTATTTGATGTAAGAAAATTTTTAGCCAGGAACTAAAGATAGAAGATTTTATGTCAGAATGTTGATCTTAAGTACTGAAAGGAAAAACTGTTGTTACTTCCTACTCGCAGGCTCAGTTCTTGTGGCCACCAAGTGTGTTTTTTCCCCACACCCGGAAGTTCTCACCTTCTAGGCAGCAGGTGTGCTTCAGCTGAATTCTAACACTCTCTACCTGGGGATAGCTTCCAAGACAACAAGTTAAGGACTCACTTCAGAAAGACTGCAATCACTTCAGATGTCAATCAAAAGTCCCAGGTTTTGGCCCATACTTCTGACCAACTGGCTGTAGATCAGGGCTTCCCACACCCCCCCTCCTCAGGTTAGATAGTTTGCTCTCCTGGCTCACAGAACTCAGACATTTTATTTTCAATTACTGCTATATTATAAATGGATACATTACAGGAACAGATGGATGGAGAAGATACATAGGTCTGGGTATTGGGGCTGGATTCAGGAGGGCACGGTGCTTCTTTGTCCTCTGGGCTTGTCAACCCCGAACACCTAGATGTATTCACCAACCTGAGAGCTCAGCACCTCTCCTTGTTCAGAAGTCTTTATGTATCTTCATCTCTATTGGTCCCACTCCTTTTCCCTAGGGACCTGGAGTAGTACTGCAAAATTTCCACTCTAATAATTACTTGATCTTTCTGGTGATCAGCTCTGTTCTGAGGTTATATAGTGGGCTCATCCTAAGTGAGTTCAGTAGCATAAACTCAGGTATAGTCAAAAGGGTCTCCCTATGAGTAGCAAAAGATACTCCTGTCACTCAAAATTCCAGTGGCTTTTAGGAGCTCTGTGCCAAGAACTGGGGACCAAGACCAAATATATTTTATTATACTTGTGGTATGACAAAATGTTGCTTTTTTTTTTTTTCAGATAGTCTTTGATTTTAAATTAAAAAGTTTTTCAAACTCTATTTTAGGTTTGCCTATGTCACCACTAGACTACAATACTAATCCAGTCTTTTGGTACCAAAGTTTTAATTGTGATAAATAATGCTTTCTCTCCTGGAAGACCCACTGAAACATGATCAGCGCTACAGTTTCAATTTCTGTCTTTTCAAAATTTATTTTGAAATAATTTGAAAGACTTGGTTGTATACATTATATTTCATTATACTTCATTAATTCTTCACTGTGTATTTTTAGAACAGAGATACCTCTAAATATGGTTATCGAACTCGGAAAGTTTTAAATTATACAATACTTATAAAATTATAGTATATTTTCCAGTTATGCCAGTTATCCCCAATCATGTCTTTGATAGCATTTTTTGGGATCAGACTTTGCATTTAGGTGTCTTGTCTTTTTAGTCGTCTTTGAATTGTAGTTGTTACTTAGTGTTTTTCATGACATGAACATTTTTGAAGAAAACTTGTCAGTTATTTTATGGTATGTCTCTCATGATTTTTAAAATTACCTTTATTGAAATATATTTGACATAAAACACTGTGAAAGTTTAAGAGGTACAACGTATTAATCTGATACATTTATATATTGTAATATTGCCGTTGTGCTGATAATTAGCACCTCTGCATGTTACATAATTATAATTTATTTTCAATGATTGGAATAATTAAGCTCTAGTCTCCTTGCAAGTTTGATTGTAATACAGTATTGTTGCCTGTGTTCATCAGTCATTAGATCTCTAGGACTTCTCTCTTACAACTCTTGTTGGAAGAGTCCGACGTTTGTACCTTTAAACAACGTCTGTCCTGTCCCTTAACCTCATTCCCATCTCTCATGATTCTTGATCATTTAGATTGCTTGTTTCTGCAGCCATATTTAGATACCACATTTATATAAAATATCCAGAATAGGTAAACTGAATACAGAAGGCAGATTGGTGGTTGCAGGCACTGGGATAGTGGGGAACACACCCGCTTAATGGGTGTGGTATTTCCTTCTGGGGTGATAAAAATGTTTAGGAACTAGATAGAGGTGGTTGTGCAGTATTATGGATTTTCTAAATCCCTCTGAATTGTACATTGTATGTGATGTGAATTCCTGCTCCCTAAAAATTAACATAAAATCCTAATGTAGATGATTTTGCTGCACCCCCATATATAGCCTGGATTTCTTCACAAATAGAAATTCCACTAAAAGCTGTTGCATAGAGGTTTCCCTGGTGGCTCAGTGATAAAGAATCCGCCTGCCAATGCAAGAGACACAGGTTTGATCCCTGGTCTAGGAAGATCCCACATGCCGCAAGGCAGCTCAGCCTGTTCACCACAACTATTGAGCCCGTGCTGTAGAGCCCAGGAGCCGAAAGTGCTGAAGCCCGAACCCGCTAGAGTCTGTGCTTCACAACAGGAGAAGCCGCCGCAGAGAGAAAGAAGCTCGTGCACTGCAACTGGAGGGTAGCCCCTGCCCACCAGAACCAGAGAAAAGTCTGCGCAGCAGCAAAGATCCAGCACAGCCAAATAAAACCATGTTAAAAAGGTGTTGTGTGATAATTACGATGGTTTGTGATGATGAAAGAAATGAGCATTGTAAATTGATTTTTAGTGGAAGAATTGACACACAGAAGAATCTTTTATACATTCTCATCAGTAAATATTTAACATTTAATGTATTATATAGTTTTCCATTTTGAAAAATTCCCATAATGTTTGTGATGAATGTGAAAGGACAAAAACATGTTCTCTAGCCAATTTGCGTGATTTTAAAATAGTCAGTGATAGGTTTTCTAAAAACAAAAATCACTTTAGTACATTGAATTTAAGTATTGACTGTATTAGTAACTTAAAATTTGAAGTCTAGATTAAGAATCAGTTTCTTTTCCTCTGAATGTATGTATTCCAGGCTTTTTTCTGTTATTTACTTTCTACCTTCAACCTAAAGTCTCCCACACCTGTTTACATTGAACTTACTTCCATGTAAACACTCACTGTTTAGATGTTTCATACCCTGCCACCCTTGTGTGAATTAGCGAAAGGGTAAATATTTGGCTCACTGTAGTAGGTAAGATGTAAAGAGTAGCAATGAGTATTGTCACTGAAGGACTTCAGCTGTTGTCAGAAAAAATAAATCTTTGCCTTCACCCTGTTGCTTACTCTTTTATAATCCCTTCTATCTATAGAAACATAAATGTATTTTGAAAAACGTCTTCATTTGTGGAAAGTGAAGCTTTCTAAATCTGCTTTTGAAAACTCATCCCTGATATACTTACAGTTCTATAATAGGTTTCTCATTATCTTTTTTTTTTTTTTTCTCATTATCTTTATTTGCTTTGTTTTTCCCAGGTGAGAAGATGTTGTCCAGGTTTAAAATAGTTGCCACTCCTTGTGCTCTGGCATGCCGCCATTTGCACACAAAAGAGAAAGGCAAGCCACTTATGCTGAACCCAAGAACAAACAAGGTTAGTAACATGAACACTATCATGTGTTTTCTTTCTTCCTGGTAAAGGTTTGATATATTTTAGACAGATATAGTACGAAAGATTTGTATTGTGTGGCTTTATACTAAAACTATTCGGAAGTGGTTTTTTTTTTTCCCCCCTACATGAACTTTTCTCTTTTCAGGGTTGCTTTATACCTTCCAAGTTTCACCCTCTCAATTTCTACCACCTAGAAAGAGTTGACTTTATTTCCTAGTCCTAGCTTAAAAAAAACACCAAGAATAGCAGATTGGTCAAGACTTTTGGCCAGCTGCAGTATATTTAGATTGACTTCATTTAGTCATTTTATTGCTTTTATAAATAAATGAATAAATGTTCTATGATTTCCTAATCCCTGATGGATCATTCATTCTCACTGTACTTGGAGGGAAAGAAATAGAAGAGGCCTTTTCTTTTCTTCCTACTATGCTTACCTGCACAATGAAGAGTCTAGTTAAGGGATTTTTATCAATATTGTATTTGAAGGAAGATAACTCAGGATCAGCTGAAGGGGGTGCACTTCTACTATGTAAATCAGAAGGGCATTGTCGTTGTGTCGATGAGCAGAAGACAGGATTGGTGAAACAAGTGGCAATGGAAGACAGAAAAGAGTAGAAGGGCAGGTGAGAGGAAAGTTGTTTCTGCTTTCAGGGCAAACATTTTAGACTATGTCACATTCACGTACTAACACCAGGCAAGCAAATTTAAGAATTTTATCAACTTTTAACATAAATGCTCAATACGTAAAATTATTTATTTAATAATCATTTTGATTTCTCCTGCGCATTATAAATAAAATGGTTTTGAGTGTCCCTTAAATCTAGGGACAGAGATAGGCAGTAAAACCTTGTGTGGCCAACTCATTTATCTTTAGCAATAGGATAAGCATTTTTAAATGAACTACATAGTTCATTTAAAGCTACATAAAAACTCAGGGGTTTTAGCCCCTTTACATTCCCCAGTCTTAGATAAAATCTTATGAGGAAGAACATGACACACAAAGAATTTAGTGGTTTGACTTTTTTTTTCCTCATTCTAAAGGTTCAACAATTTTATAGGTCTTTTTCAAAGAACCAACTTTTGATTTAATTTTTAATTTTTCAATTATTTTTTTCTATTTTCTATTGATTTTCATTCTAATCTTTATTATTTCCTTCCTTTTTGCTTCAGGTTTAGTTTGTTCTCCTCCCCCGCCACCCAGTTTCTTAAAGTGAAAGATTAAATAATTGATTTGAGATCATTCTGCTTCTTTCAGCTACATCTACAGCTACAAATTTCCATCTTAACATTATTTTCACTGTATTCTATAAGCTTTGGTGTGTGTGTTTTAATTCATCTTAAGGTATATTCTCATTTGCCTGTGCTTTCTTCTCTGCCCAGTTGGTTTTTTTAGGAGTGTGTTAAGATTCTCCAAATATCCATTTGTTTTTAATTTCTAATCTTGTTACATTGTGGTTGGAGATCATACTTTGGAAGACTTAAAACCTTTTAAATTTATTGAGACTTGTTATATGGCCTGACAAAGGGTCTGTCCTGGAGAACATTCCTTGTACAGATGAAAAGAATGTGTATCCTTCTGATGATGGAGCGTCTGCTGGGTCTAGTTGGTTTATGATGCTCTTCAAGTCTTCTTTTCCTTGTTGATTTTCTGTCTAGTTGTCTTCTCTATTATTTAAACTGAGATATTGACATTTTCAGCTTGTTGAATTATCTTTCTCCCTAATTCTATCAGTTTTTGCTTCACATATTTTGGCCCTCTTTTATTATCTAACAAAGTATGTTTATATACTTAATGGAGTGTATCTTCTTAACTGGAGTGACCCTTTCAGCAAAAGGCCCTCCTCTAGTAATGTTTGTTTCAAAGTCTATCTTCTCTGTTACTAAAGTACCTCTTCCAGCTCTGTTTTGGTTACTGTTGGCATCCTGAATCTTTTTCCATTCTTTTACTTTACACCAATTTGTATCTTTGAATCAACATGTGTCTCTTGCAGTCAGCATGTAATTGGATCATGTTACTTTATCAGTTCTGCCAGTCCTTTTAATTTTAGAATTTCATCCATCTACATTAATAGAATGTCTAGTAGGGTATGATTTATGTCTGCTATTTTGCTGTTTGTTTTAAAAGTCTAATGTGGTTTCTGTTCCTCTCTGTCTTCCATTGTTCCCTTCGCTTGTGTTAAATATTTTCCATTATACTATTTAAATTCCCTTGTCTTTTACTGCCTGTTTCTGAGTTATTTTCTCAGTGGTTTGCCCTGGGAACTATAGTTACCATCTTTATCACAGTCTAGTTCAGTTTGATACTAGTTTAATTAAATAGTACCCCAGAACTTTGCTCCTGTAGAGGTCTATCTCCTTTTGTGCTGCTTTTTTATACAAATTATATTTTATACATTGCATGACCATCAACACAGATTTATAGTTATTATATTATGTAATTGTCTTTTAAATTGAGTAAGAGGAAGAAACCTACAAAAAATATATTTACACTGTTTTTTTTTTAATTATGTAGTCATCTTGTCCATGTTCTTTATTTCTTTGCATAGATTTGAGTTACTGTCTAGTGTATTCCATTTAGGCCTGAAGGATTCCCTTCATATTTCTTGTGAGACAGGTCTGTTACAATGGATTCTCTGTTTTTATTTATCTGGGAATGTCTTAGTTTCTTCATTTTTGAAGGGTAGTTTTGTAGAATTGGGAAGTTCTTGGTTGACAGTTGATTTTTCCTTCAGCACTGCCTATGGCTTCCATGGTTTCTGATAAGAAATTAGCTGTTAATCGTTTTGAGAATCCCTGCATGTGATGAGTCACTTCTCTTTGCTTTCAGATTCCTCCTTTTGTCTTTGGCTTTTGACAGTTTGAATAGGATGTGTCTGGGGTAGACCTCTTTGTGTTTTTCTTGATTGGTGCTATTGGGCTTCTTGAATGTGTGGGTTAAAGATGCTCATCAAATTTGGGAAGTTTTTGGTCATTGTGTTTTTTTCAATTATTCTTTATCCTTTTCTCTCCTCACCTCTGGTACTCCTGTTATGTTTATGTTGGCACTCTTGATGGTGCCTCTGAGGTCTGTTCATATTTATTCCTTATTTTTCCTTTCTCAGACTGAATTATCTCAGTTGACCAATGTTTAATGATTTTTTTTCTTCCACAACTCACATCTGCTTGTTGAACCTCTTTAATGAAATATTTATTTCAGTTGTATATCAATTAGATAATTTGTTTGGTTCCTTTCTGTAGCTTCTCTGCTTATCAATATTCTCTGGTTAGTGGGATGTTATTCTCATACTTCCCATAGTTTGTTAGACAATGGTGTTTTTTAGTCTTTTTGATATATTTAGAGTAACTTTTTTCTTTTTTTTTAGTTGCAGTATAATTGATTTACAGTGTTTCAAGTGTATAGCAAAGTAATTCATGTTATACATACATATATATACTTTTTCAAATTCTTTTTCCTTATAGTTCCCTGTGCTATACAGTATGTCCTTGTTGTTTATCTACTTTGTATATAGCAGTGTGTTAATTCCAACTTATCCCTCCCCTAGAACAACTAATTAAAAGTCTTTGTCTAGTAAGTACAATATTTGGGCTTCTTCAGGGGCAATTTCAATTAACTGCGCTTTTTTCTTATATACGAGTCAGACTTCGTGTGTTTTTGTTTGTTTGCCTTTTTGATTTTTTTGTTGAAATAGTCATTCCTCCCAGGGTTTGTAGTGTTGCTGTTGCCTATTTAGTATCATTAATGAATTCTTTCTTCTTGTTATATTTGCCTACTGAAATTTCTGCTTTGTTAACGTCATAATCAGCAAATGATTAAGCAGAAACTTAAATACGTAGAACCATTCTTTGCCAAGGAGCTCTGTGTATCTGTGGGGGTGTGCCTTTAATTTTCTTTCTTGCGTTCTCAGTTGTGTCCAACTCTTTGCGACCACATGAACTGTAGCCTTCCAGACTTCTTTGTGGGACTTCATTAAGGCAAGGAGAGCATACCATCCAAGGAGACTTCTCCAGGGGATTTTCCCGACCCAGGGATGAGACCAGTGTCTCTTGCATCTCCTGCATTGGTAAACAGATTCTTTACCACTTGAGCTACCTGGGAAGCCTGGGGCGTGCTTTTAGTGCTCAGCTAAGCAGTTTACAGGGCTTCCCAGGTGGCGCTGGAGGTAGAGAATTCACCTGTCAATGCAGGAGACAAGCAGGTTCGATCCTTGGATTGGGAGGATCCCCTGGAGAAGGGCATGGCAACCCACTTCAATATTCTTGCCTGGAAAATCCCATGGACAGAGGAGCCTGGCGGGCTACAGTCTGTGGGGTCACAGAGTTGGATGCCTCTGAGGTGACTTAGCACAGCACAGAAGCAGTTTACAACTTTGTGTCAGCCTTCACTTCCTGTTTACACAGGGCCTCAAGGCTAGCCAGAGGTCGCTCAAGTCTTTCCTGGACATGCTTACAGCTATGCATATGATCGTCTAGGTTCTTAAGAATATGTCTCAGCTTTTCAAAGATCCCCCTGAACTTTTCAGTTTCCCTTTTCAGTTTTTTGGTTAACCTGTTGTTTGCCCCAGATGCTATCTACTGCCTTGGGGAGATGGTGTGTTAAATAATTATCTCTGATTGTTTACATCAGACTGTTCTGGGGGCTGGGAAAGAAGGCTATTCACACTGCCTGAGCTGCAAGTCAGGTCAAATAAAGATAGCCTTGCAGATAGGGTCTTCAGGTCAAACAATGACAGTTACCTGGATACTGGGCTTTAGAAGAATCTCCAACCCTTCCTGCCTTTCTCCAGTGACAGCCAAGCCCTAATTTTCAAAGTGACTGCTTCACAGTGTTTGCTTCTTCAAGGTTACTGTGGAGCTGGGGAGGGGAGAATAGGAAGAAGGAAAGCTATGAAGCTTTCTGTTCTTACTGAAACTCAGGAGTTTTTCTTGAGTAAATGCTCTCCAGTTGCTGAAACCTTTGATTAATTTCCAGAATTGTGAACTTTTGGCCAGGATTCTTGTTGCTTTTATGGAGGAAAATACTTTTTTAGAATCCTTACTCTGGCATTTTTACCGACATCTTTTTGATAACAAAAAATTTAACCCATAGCTGAATAACAGAAATTGGAAAAGAGTTTATTACATTGGTTAATTTTTCTTAAGTATAATTTCTTCTTCCCTCCTCCCTCTGTTCAGCCTCATTCCTATCTAGTCATGGCAGCCTCTTAGTTTGGTTTATATTCTTTAAAACTGTCTGTTGCTTTCATTTTTAATATTTGCATGCATCTGTATGTAACATGTAGTTTATGGGGGTTTTCTAAACACAATAATAGGGATTTTTGTTTTGATTTTTCAACTTAACTTTTTTCCCTAACTGTATCTGGCAGGTCCTTCCACTCTACACTTAAAGGTGAATGTTTAACTGTATGGAAGTGTCATAGGTTCATAATTCTTCCATAATTGATGGACTTTTAGTTTGTAATAGACAAGAGAACTAGAAACAGTGCTACAACTAATCTCTTCATATGTACTTCTTTGTTTATGAATATTTCTTTAGAATAGGTAGAAGTAGAATTGCTATATGTGCATTCAAGATAGGGAAGCAATCTAAGTGTCCATCAACAGATGAATGGATAAAGAAGATATTTACACACACACACACACACACACACACACACACACACACACACAATGGAATAGCACTCAGCCATAAGAAAAGAATGAAATTCTGCCATTTGCAACAGTATGGATTGACCTAGAGTATTATACTTAGTGAAGTAAGTCAGACAAAGACAAATACTGTATGATATCACTTATGTGTGGAATCTAAAAAATAAAAACAAGTAAATGGATATAACAAAAGAGAAAGACTCACAGATATTGAGGACAGATTAGTGGTTACCAGTAAGGAGAGGCAAGGGGAGAGGGACAAGGTAGGGATAGAGAATTAAGAGATACAACTACTTTGTATAAAATAAATAAGCTGCAATGATACATTGTACAGCAGAGGGAAATATAGTCATTGTTTAATAATAATTTTAAATGGAGTTTAAAGAAATTGAATCACTGTTGTATACTGGAAGCTAACATATTGTAAGTCAGTTATACTTCAGTTAAAAAAATAAAATATGTGCATTACAAAAAAAAAATCTAAGAATACTTTAAAATTAGCTTTCAAAAAGCCTAGAGCAGTTTATAGTCCCAGCAATGGTATGAGAGTAATTCTTTTACTATATTCTCACCAGTACTAGATATGATCAATCTTACAAATTTTTGAAAGTCGGGGCCGAAATGTTATCTGGCTGATCTTTTTAAGTTTATGTTTAAATTACATTTGGTAGGGTGCATTACATTTGCTACCCCTGTAGTTAATAATTTTTAATTCCTTTATTTTTTTCCTTTTTAGGGGATGGCGTTCACATTACAGGAAAGACAAATGCTTGGTCTTCAAGGACTTCTACCTCCCAAAATAGAGACACAAGATATTCAAGCCTTACGGTTCCATAGAAACGTGAAAAAGTTGAATGGCCCTTTGGAAAAGTGAGAGTTGATTAGATGTTTAGATTTTTTTTAATTGATGTTTTGATCAAAAAAATTGGGAGTACTATTATGATGGCATGAGAAATAAGTCTCATAATGAAACTTGTATTTTAGTTGATTTATTTTATAATGATTATATTTCCTTCACTTCAGTGAATAATTCCCTTATTTTCACTGTAGTAAAACTCACCAGGAATCAGTTTTTCATAGTTAAAATCACAGAGCTCTAAGGATTGAATTGAATGGTAGAAGCATACACCTATTCTGTTCAGCTTTTATTGATCATCTACTTTGTGTGCTGTCGCTAGCCACTGAGGATATAAAGCAAGTAATAGATAGGGTGGCCATATAATATATCATCCAATCCAGGACACTTTGGGGAGTGAAAAAGAGGTAAATGAAACTGTCCCAGGCAAACTGGAATGTATGGCCACCCTGGTAACTCACAGCCTGCCTCCTAGGAGCTCATCCATGGAGAGTTACACTATGGCTGTCATTGTAGCTGCACTGCACTGTGCAGGACCGCGAGGAAGAGGGATGCCTTCTGCAGCCTGGGAGAGCACTTCCTGGAGGAAGTGATGCCTTCGTTGAATTTGAAACACTATGTTACAGGGAGTAGGCAAAATGAGAAAGAAGGTCAGGGTATTGTGGGTAAAGGGATCAGTTTGACTATAGGACTGAAATATTCATTTGGTTTGTGAAGTATAGGAGATTATTGGATATTGGTGACAAGTAAGACTGGTTTCTTTGAATGTCAGATGAGTAGATGAGGGAGAGTGATGAGTGAGGGACTGTACGTGTGTACACACACACACACACACACACATATACATACATACACACGTGTGTGTGCTGTGCTTAGTCACTCAGTCATGTCCAGTTCTTTGTGTGCCCCATGGACTGTAGCCCACCAGGCTCCTCTGTTCATAGGATTATCTAGGCAAGAATACTGGAGTGGGCAGCCATTCCTTCTCCAGAGGAATCTTCCCAACCCCAGTCTTCTACATTCCTGGAATCTTTACTGTCTGAGCCACCAGGAAAGCACATATACGTACATACATACATACATATGTACGTGTGTGTGTTTCGTCTCTCACTCATCACGGAGGGGAGAGAAAGTCAAAAAGTGGCATGAGGGTCACACAGGGAGTAGGGTGTTATCGGAAAATCTAAAATGTATGTATGTGTGGTGGGGGACGGGGATGACCGAAAAAGACCCCAGAGAGAGTGCCACCTCAGCTGCATTTGGAGAGCATGAGCAGAGAGGCCTCTGCCTGGAAGAGGGTGTTCCAGGCAGCGGGTGCGTTGTCATGTGCTGCAGTGCCAAGGTGAGTGTTCTGGAGCAAGCTCAGCACAAAGACGAGGCTGCAAAGTAATCAGGGAAGTTTCCTTAACTATGTTAAGAGCTTAAGCCTATTAAACTGGTGTTTGAAAGCCATTCAAGGAGAATAGAACTGATCAGAGATATGTTTTTAAGAGAATAGATTGGAGCAGGAGAACAAAGCCGTGTGTATAGAGACTTGTTAGAAAGGGAGGAAACAACTGTGTGAAAGGTGTTTAGCAAATAGTCTCTGTAGAACCTGTGAGTTTGTTAGGTTGGGGTGGGGAAGGGTGGGAGAGGAAGAATTCAGGAATGGACTCCAGATGGATTCCCATTTGATCAGACGGCAGCAGGAGGAGAAACAAATGAGGGAAAAAAACGAGTCTATTTTATATTTAATTCAAGGTGATAACTGATTTTTCAGTCCAACATCTCCCTGTTTTCTAAACTTTATTCTTTAAAAGCTGTTATTTATAGGTTTATATGAATTAATCATTGCCTCCTTTATGCTACTTCTGTGCAATATAGTAGACTTAAAATGCTTCTAAGTTTCCTGGATTATAAACCCCATGAGAACAGGGACACTTCTTACATCTCTGGAGTTTACAATCATGCCTGGCACATATTTAGTATTTAGTGAATATTTGAATGAATGCCACTTTATTTTGTTTTCTTGTTTACATGTCAGTCACCTTGAAGATTAGCTACTTAAGGGTGAGGTGGTGGTTTAGTCGCTCAGTTGTGACTGACTCTGTGATCCCATGGACTGTAGCCCATCAGGCTCCTCTGTCCCTGGGATTCTCCAGGCAGGAATACTGGAGTGGGTTGCCATATCCTTCTCAAGGGGGATCCTCCCAAGCCAGGGATTGAACCCAGGTCTCCTGCACTGCAGGCAGATTCTTTACCGACTGAATTACAAGGGAAGCCCCTAAGGGTGGGGCCTCATGGTCATTTCTGCATTTCCAGTGCCTGTTTCAGAGCCTGATTCACAGTGAGGGCCCAGTGAATGTTAGCTGTTCCTTCTGATTCTTGTCATCATCATCATCTACAATTTAAGTGCATTTTAACTTTTTAGTCCTGGGTATTACATAAGGATATATGGGGTTTTGTTTTCCAGGGGGAGGGGATCCTCAATTGTACATATTTAGATTTCATTTCAAAGGCTAAAATCTTTAATGCTGTGTGATGTAGACATTATTTACTGTGCTCAATTTCAGATACATCTATATAATGGGAATACAAGAAAGAAATGAGAAATTGTTTTACAGAATACTGCAAGATGATATTGAAACTCTAATGCCAATTGTATATACACCAACAGTTGGTCTTGCCTGCTCCCAGTATGGACACATCTTTAGAAGACCTAAGTAAGGCTTATTTTAAAAATATTTTTGCAAATTACTATTGTATAGGAAAAAAATCACAGCACCGATTACATTTTTATTTTTTGTGTTGCAATTTTATCCAACCACAGTTCCCTTCCTCACAAAAACTTAATTTGGACAGAAAGGGATTCATAAAAATCTTTTGTGTCATATTCTTTATTTTGTGGAAATAGCATCATTCATTCCTAACCTTCTTTAAGTTTCGATTGTTAGAGGAATTGTTCATTTTTATACCGAAAAAAAAGTATCCTCCATTTTGGTAGCATATTCTGCAGAATAATCATAAAACTTTTTGGCAGTCTGGCTGACTAAGAGAGTAAATCTCATTTTTTAGCAGCGTTATTTCTATTGCCTGTTCATTTTTATGATCTTACACAAATTTTAATTTCAAATAGTTCAAGCACCTTCAAATATTTTAAGTGGAAAGGATGCTGGGGTGAGTGTTGGCTCAAGCCTTTGAGTAAGTAAGTTACTTTATCCCTCTGAATCCATTTATCATAAAATAGGGATTCCAGTACCTTTCAAAGAGCTGCTGAGAAGGTTAGATGAGGAAACTGATGTGACAGTTCTTTGTAAACTTATAAGCGTTGTGTAAGTGCTATTTTTACTTAATTTGAGTTTTCTTGTCTTGTTCCTCTAACTTGTAGTCATTTCCCACCATCCTTATATCTTTCCAATGTCCTGCTTACATACTGATACAAATGTAGAAATTCAAACGCCGTGTGACAGCATTTGTCATCAGTCTCCTCTCTAGTCTAGTGGCTCTCAAACTTTAACGTGCATATGGAAACATCTGTGGGACTTACTTAAAGTGTTGATCCTTGCCAACTTTTCCTCTCCTTCCTATTCCCAAGATTCTGATGAAACAGAGAAAGGTCTGGAGGTCCGGATTATAATGAACACCGTCGGTGATGGTGTTGCAGGTACTCCCCGGAAAACACTTTTGAGAACACTGTCTGTTCTGTGCTATCAGTTCATGTGTCTAAACATTTCTGTGATACAGCCCAGATGTTCAGCTCTTTAATAGTTTCATTTTCACTTAGAGTAGTAGCATTTCTCAGTTCAGACTAAAAGACAAAGGGAAAACAGAAGGATCCTGATGCCCTGCTCCCCTCCACCATACACACAGAGGTTCTGATTCCTTTAGTCTAGAGTTGGGCCCAGGTACTGCTGTTGTGCACCAGAATTAAGAACTCACATGAAACATAAAGAGGTTTTGGATGAGGGCAGATACCACGTATCATTTATGCAATGACAGTGGGTTTGTTTTTTTTTTTTTTAAACATAGGAGATGGTCTGTAAGTCTTGGTTGGTTAACTCCAGGCCAGTTAAATCAGAATCTCTGGGGTAGAATCCTGACATTTTTAAAAAGCTCATCAGATGATTCTACTGTACTAGGCAGCTATAGTTGAGAAACTGTTTAAACTGCTTTGAGCTAGGATAGTAATGCCAGAGTTAAGATGTCAATGAGAAGAATGGATAAACAAAGTCCTACTGTATCGCCTAGGGAACTATTATTTAGTGTTCTGTGATAAACCATAATGGAAAAGAATATCAAAAAGAATGTGTATATGTATGTATTTATATAACTGAATCACTGATGTACAGCAGAAATTAACATTGTGAATCAGCTATACTTCAATAAAACAAAAGTTTTTTAAAAAGATATCAATGAGAAAGTCAAATAAAAGAACCTATTGGCCCTCATCTCTACTTACCCTGTTGTCCAGAACCTATGTTTCTTTCTCTCTCTTCTTTCCCTTCTCTCTTCCTTTTTGGAAACCTGGATTAATTATCTCAATTGGATAACAATATACTGTATTTAGAATAACTTTTTCCTTTTTCCTAACACTTCAAGAATGTATTTTTTATTTGAAATTACCATAGTTTTCTTCTCTCCCTTCCTGCTTCTTCAGATTTCAAACTTCCAGTGACTTTTAACAGTAGTTTACTTAGTGGTTTCATGTTCTGTTGCATTGATGGGATGTCTTTATATTGATTTTTGGAGGTGTTTTATGGAGGTATATTGAGTTTATTTGAGCAGGAGATATGGATACATTTCTTCTTGGGTAAAATGATTGCATCATTTAAAACGAATCTTTGTTGCAGCTACTGTGTGAGCAATGCAATTATAGCTTCAAGTAGCTGAAAATGCTTGAAAATAAACCAGTGTCAACTTAGCTAAATCTGCTTGGAAACTACACTGTGTCTTGATGTTTTTATTAAAATATCTAAATATTCCAATTATGAACAAAAACTTAGAAAAAAACAAAAACTGTCGTGAAATGCAAAGGTGTTTTTGTTCTGTTGCAGGGGATTATTTATTTCAATCTCAGACAGAGGTCATGTTAGATCAATTGTGGATAACTGGCCAGAAAATCATGTTAAGGTACTAATAGCACAACCTTCCTTTCACAATGCTTTTTCTTTCTATGTAAGTTACCTCTCAATTTCCAAGAACAGTTTTTTTTTAATTGTTGCTCTGTTTTACTTTATACTTACATACATGCAGATTTAGTGCTCTGAGAAAATCATGATGGTCTTTACAAAAGGGGTTGGTATCGAGTTTGCCGTGGGAAAGCAATTGGAGTGTGAGTAAGGTGAGCCTGCTCACTTCAGTACCACTGGTACCTCCTGCCTTCAATTAATATTGTTCTAGGTAAAGAAAATACATTAAAATGCCCGAAAAACTTCTATTCTGGTGGGTGATGAGGATTCATTATGTCTTTTTTCTTATAAATCCAAGGTAGATTTAGATCCTTAATCAATCTGGCTGTCTTTCATAAAACAAAAGCTAAGGACTTATTTAAGATCTTTTGATAGGCATCAGTGTTTATTATAGGCAGTAATCTTGCTTGCCTTTGTTGCATGGCTTCCTCACCAAAATAATCTTTGAATTATCATTTGCTCAAAGAGCCTTAGAAAAAGTTCAGTCAGATCATTAAGTTCACAGTATCATCTTAAAACTTTGTAGGTACATTTTTTATTTTAGATTTTTTTCACCATTGCTGAGGTTCTTCTTGTTTGGCTTCAGTTGTTGTTTGGAGTAGCATGTGATTTCTAAACTCCAAATGGCAACCCACTCCAGTATTCTTGCCTGGAGAATCCCATGGACAGAGAAGCCTGGTGGGCTATACAGTCCATGGGGTTGCAAAGAGTCAGACATGACTGAGCGACTTCACTTACTTACTTACTTATTTTTCTCTTAGGATTAATCCTTATCGGAAGTTTGTTCCTCCCTCACCTGTTTAGTCATTATGAACATATTTAAGTTGATCCTCTAGTCAGGGGGCTTTCATGGTGACTCAGACAATAAAGAATCTGCCTGCAAAGCAGGAGATCAAGGTTCTATCCCTGGAGAAGGGAATGGCAAACCACTCCAGTATTCTTGCCTGGAGAATTCCAAGGACAGAGGAGCCTGGTGGGCTGTAGTCCATGGGGTCACAAAGAGTCGGACACGACTGAGCGACTGACACTTAACACTTTCTAGTCAGAAGCATTCTACTTCTAAACCAAAGATGGGGAAATCAAATCTAGTTAATTCTCCTTTTTACATCTAGGGTCTAGAAATCCTGGAATTTTAAGTATTCTTGGTTGGTTTATTTTGAGAGTTAAGAAACAATTTTATTTTTTTAAAGTGAGAGTGAAAATATGTGAAGAAAATCTTTTTTTTTTCAATTTCGTTTTTGCTTTAATAGCTTTTCTGAGATATGATGCACGGACAATGCAATTCACCAGCTTAAAATGTAAATTCAGTAATTTGTAGTATATTCAGAGTTGTGCAGCCATCATAACTTAGAAGACTTTCATCACAGCTCCCTCATCCCCACCCGCCAGAAAAGCCCTGTACCCATTAGTGGTCATTCCTTTCCCCCCAGCCCTAGACAACCACTAATGTACTTTCTTTCTCTGTAGATTTACGTATTCATGTGAATGGAATAATAGAATACGTGCTATTTTGTGATGAAGAGAATCTTTTTTAAAAATACTTTTGTTTAGTGCTCCATTTTGGACAACTTTTAATTGGTATTTTTTTTGTGATTAAGGCTGTCGTGGTAACTGATGGAGAGAGAATTCTAGGTCTTGGCGATCTGGGTGTCTACGGAATGGGGATTCCAGTAGGAAAACTTTGTTTGTATACAGCTTGTGCAGGAATACGGCCTGATAGATGTCTACCTGTGTGTATTGATGTAGGAACCGATAATCCGGTGAGTAAAATTACTTTCCCTTTCTGATCCTTCTCCCACAGCTTTATTGCATCCCTCTTTTAAAGATAAGAGAAAAATCTGTGATTAGATGTTAGCTTTTGTCTTAAACTTCTTTTAATGTCTATGTGAATAACCGTAGATTAATACTATTAAAAGTTTTTTGAAGAAGAGCAATACAGTTTTTACAATTATTAATTTTTTTACTTTACAGTTTCTGTTTTACAGAATATGTTTACATTGGTTATGTAACAAAAAGCTTTCACATTTATGTTCTGTTTTATAGGCCCTCTTAAAGGATCCATTTTATATGGGGTTATATCAGAAAAGAGATCGATCACAGCGTTACGATGACCTAATTGATGAGTTTATGAAGGCCATTACTGACAGGTATTTTTTCTAAAGTTTGAGTATATGAAAGCATCTTAAAAAAAAAAAGAACCACTGTTTTGTTTTCCTTTAATCTCTTGTGAAGATAGGTAGAGGAGATTAAACGTTTGAGAACTTTGGTTCTTTCCTGCCCAGTTCGATGTGCTGATATGCGGTAATGCCCTCTGCTTTGCTTTCCTCAGTTATCTGACATCCTGAGCACACTGAAATCCTGAAGTCTGCACTCACTGTTCCTAAGTAATACCCTCACTGTGCAGTTCTTCAGCTCTCGGCATCCAGGCTCACTCCACCATTCCAGTGAAATCCTTGTGCTGCTTTCATATTTTAAACTTTGGTCTTCTCTCTCCTCTTGTCTGTAGCATCTGACCGGGTTTTCCGCTGCTACATCCTTGAGATTCTCTCTTCTCTTGAACTAAGGCTTTCCTGACTTAGTCTTTCTCCAGCCTTTTTTGTTTCCTTTGTCATCTCCACTGATTTTTTTTCTTGTTCTCTTCTGTTAAATGCGGGTGAGTTTATAGTTCTTTTCTCTCTTGAGTCATGTAACCTATGACCTTTATGCTTATGACTCCTCAGCCCATGAAAACCTAGTCCCACCTTCCTCTGAGGCTTGAATCCTCCCTCTAGAGGTTTTGTTGCTAACTTTCCCTTTCTAAATTGCCTGAAAGTGAAAGTGAAGTTGCTCAGTCGTGTAGACTCTTTGCAACCCCATGAACTGTAGCCTACCAGGCTCCTCTGTCCATGGGATTTTCCAGGCAAGAGTACCGGAGTGGGTTGCCGTTTCCTTCTCCAGGGGATCTTCCCGACCCAGGAATCAAACCCAGGTCTCTCACACTGCAGGTAGACACCATTGCCTATCTTCAGTAAATCTAGCCTCTGTTAATGGCAGTAGCATGCACCCTCATCACCAGACTTTTGATCTTGGTCTAATCATTGACTCTTCCTCCTCTTCTGTCAGCCCCATATAGTGTCATTCAGTCCTCACATATAGTTGGTACTACCCCTTACAAGCCTCAGAAATACATCTTTTCTTTTCCATTGCCACAACCTCTCTGCAGATCCTCATGTCTCTTTTGGATTCAGAACCTTCCTCCAGCTTCTCTCCTTTCCATTTCCTCTCCACCTTACCACCAGATTAGTCTTTTAAAAACATGCTCTTTGTTATGTCATTCTTTTGCTTAATTTCCTATTGCTGAAGGGTAAAGTCCAAACTTTTTATGATCTAGCCCTGTACTACCTTCCCCCCCCCCCCCCCCCCGGCTGTCCCTGGTGGCATACAGGATCTTAGTTCCGCAACCAGGGCTCAGACCTGTGCCCCTTGCAGTGGAAGCATGAAATTTTAAACACTGGACTGCCCAGGAAGCTTCCCTGTCCTACCTTGTAGATTACTGGTACATGGAAGATCCTAAAAATTCCTTTTCAGAGTCAAAGTTGTTGACATGTCTAAAACTAAACTTTTTATCATTCCAGACCTTACTACCTCCTCCCCTTCCCCTTTTTAGTCATCCAGGCTGCCTTGGCATTTCAACAGCTCTTCCCTCTTCCCGGGTGTGGTCCTCATCACCAAGTTCTGTTTGTTCATTCTGATGTCTCATAATTGTCCCTTTCACTTCCTGTGGCTTCTGCTTCACCTCTTCTTGTCCTCATGCCTCAGTACCTTCCTGGCTATTTTCCCTTCTTTCTCATCTCTCCGTGCATTTGATATGTGCTATGCCTTACTGGCAGCTTTATCCTTCCTCCAGGGAGTCTTAGATGAATTTTTCCCTTCTCAAGCCTTTAATGATTCTACATCAGACACAGAAAAAAGTCGCCTTCCCCAGTTTTGCTTTCAGAATTCTCCCTTATCTGGCTGCAACCTCCCTTAATCAACTTCTCCCTTATACTTTCATATAAACCCTGAAATATGTAGCCAGATTTGAAAATTCAGGGACAGTAAAATAGACCTTGTATTTCTTCCTACCACTTTACTTTCTGTTGGTCTTTAGGGACCCAAATAAAGTTCCGCCTCCTTTTCATGCCGCCCCGTACTTCAGCTCACCAAGGTGACTGATAGCTTCCTTTGAACGCCAGTGAACTCACACAGCGGTTTTTTTTAAACTGCTTATGTAATATATACCGTGCTGCTGTTTAACTGTGAATGTAGTGAGAATTCGCATATCAAATACATACTTTTTGAGACTCAGAGACAGAAATTTCTTCCTTTTTAAGAAGTTAATTGTGCATATATGTGCTGGGCGCCTTCCTGAAAGTGAAAAGTGAAAGTAACTCAGTCGTGTCCAGCTCTTTGCAACCCCATGGGCTATACAGTTCCAGGCACTTGGAAATAGTTTGCACAGATTAGTGTCCCTTTGGTCCATCTTGGCGCTTCATTCGTTTTAAGCATCCCATAAATTTTTCTGAATGAATAATAGATTTTTCTATATTTTGAGTCTAGTCTTTCACAGACTAAAAGTTGTTAGCGTGGCCTTAAGTGAAGTAACTTAGTATATTATTTTAAAAATATTTAGAAGTGGTATTTCATCACAACCATAATGGGCTTTGCTGTTTTTTAGATATGGACAGAACACACTTATTCAGTTTGAAGACTTTGGAAATCATAATGCATTCAGGTTCTTGAGAAAATACCGAGAAAAATACTGTACCTTCAATGATGATATTCAAGGTAAAGCAAAAAAAAAAAAAAACTTAGATTTTTGATTCCTACTTAAAAAAATCTTTTTTTTTAGTGTGCCCATTTTTTACCATGTTTTACTTGTCTCACAGGGACGGCTGCAGTTGCTCTGGCTGGCCTGCTTGCAGCACAAAAAGTCATTGGGAAACCGATCTCAGATCATAGAATCTTATTTCTTGGAGCAGGAGAGGTAAGTTTCTGTGAGCTTTTAAGATTGAAAACCAACACTCTCCGTTAGACTGGAAAATGGGGCATAATAGGCTTCGAATTTTGTTGAGATAGAGGGCATAAATTCAAGATCTCTGTTGTGAAATAGGTAATTTTAAATCTTTGGAAAGAATATCACAAAGAATCGAGTTTTGTGTACTTCATAAGGGAAGAATAGACTCAGTATTTCTCATACCGTATGATTCTCATATGTAAAGTAACTTATAATATCGCATCACACTCTAATCTTTGTTTTTGAAACTTATATTTTGTTGGACAGGCTGCTCTTGGAATTGCAAATCTGATAGTTATGGCTATGGTAGAAAATGGCCTCTCAGAAGAAGAGGCACGAAAGAAAATTTGGATGGTTGACAAGTTTGGTTTATTATTTAAGGTAAGGTATTCTAAAACTTGGAGAAACAAAATTATGTTGTTATAGTGATATTTTTAGAGTTTTCTTTTCATATTCAAATCATAATGTCTATGTTGGCACCAGATGTATTCTCTCTTGCTTTATTTTCTGACTCCTGACTCTTCTAAACCAGGTGGCTTTTAATGGGAAGTCAGAAGTTCCTAACTAAATTGTTAGCAGGACATCTGATATTTGAACAGAAATCCTTTAACCCTTTGGTGATCATAATCTCTTATAGATCATAATCTCTAATAGAAATCTATGGACCTTTTCCCCAGAAAAAAGCATGTATTCCTAAGGTGAAATGATGGATGATAGGTTTATCCTAGGTCAACTTCGTATCCTTTGTTCCTGCCCACCTTCTTATCACTGATTACCATTTCTAGTAGCTTAAGAAATGCCTTGTATCTTATACTGTTTAACACATCAAAGCATAGGTAAACTTTCATGATTGAGCTTATGCAGTACACAATGCCGTTATATTTTTGTGGTGTTTATTCATATATATAAACTACTTATCATTTACATCTTTAGAATAAGTTTATCATTTACTTTGCTCTAGTTCCTGAAATGTTTTCTTAATTAGTACCAGTATTCTATTAGGACAAAAAATGAAATAAAAAATTGAAGTATATGAATGAAAAATCTTGAATGTTTAAATTTTAAATAATTTTTTTAAGTATTTAAAAAAGCACCACACATTGTGATTAACTTATTTAACCTTTTTTTCCCCCCAATCTCATTTGATCTTATCAAAAATTTTATGAAATTTTACAGATGAGGGAAGAAGGTCAGGTTATTTTTCCAAGCTTAGAAGTCATGGAGGTGGGATTCCACCCAAGTAGCCTGACTATGAACCCTATGCTGTTAGTCATTCAACTGTGCGTCCTCCCAAAGCTATAACTGCCATATTTGCTTGTATGTCAGACGCAAGGGTTAATAAGACCTTCTACCTGGAAGACCATTGGTATATATTTTTGCTGGTATGCAATGAGTTTGGTGCTTCTGGTTTGTGATGTTTGTTTTCATAAATGTTTTGATTCCTTATCATATTTGCAGTAATCAAGTCTAGGATGAATGTATGTACATCTGCAAGTTCAGGATATGTTTTTCGTTTAGCATGAGTTTTAGGCTTTGTATCTCTTCTTGGGACCCAAAACACTGCCCTCTTTTTTGAGACTTTGAGAGTTTCCAATTGAAGCCGTCATGGAAGGGCTGTGGTCTTCTTGGGAGCAAGCATGTGAAACCTAGTTCTGAGAACTAGGATCTATTGAGGCTGTATTTCAGTCCTTTAGTTAATTCCCCAGCCAAGTGATGATGGAGTTTTGCTTTTCTGAGCCCCTGCTGGTCCTCACCTGGGGCTTGTCTGGAATTCTGATGTGAAAAGTCACCTTTGCTGGGGGAGTTTTTCTCATTTGCCAAAATAAGGACATGGATTTGTCATCCTGGTTTGTTTTTGCATTCAACATGTTTTTGTTTGCTTTAAACGATTGAGAAATTCATCACTGTTCTAATGTGTCAGTGGTACATCTCCCACCCTTGTGACACTACTAAGGAGTTTATTTTTAATGGATTTTGACCTGGGATTTGGTGAGGAAAGCATATTACTTCATTCAGCTATCTTAAACCAGAATTCCCCTTTCCTCTTGTTCTTGAACTCTTGGTAGTATAAGTCCATAATATCTATCTGAAATTCCGAAATCCCTGAGTTTTACCTGAAGTTCATTTGGTAATAAATCTGACAGACCTGAAATCACCTACTAACTTTAGTAGCAAGACCAAAGATGGTATTTACCTTTTGTACTTGATGTGACTATTCATAACTTCCGTTCAGTTGTGGAGTGCCCACTGAGAGGGTATTTGTGATATATTACACACTGTAGTATTCTTGACTAGAGAATCCCATGGACAGAGGAGCTTGGCGGGCTACAGTTCATGGGATTGCAGAGAGTCAGACGCGACTGAGCAATTAGCACTTGTGATATATTATCATAAGACATTTCTGAAATATGAAATTCTAAGCTCTAAAATGCAGCCAGCCCACATAAGGAATTGTATGCCTTTGTGTCCTGTTGGATTTAGGAAGATTTCACAGAGTAAATGAATTTTTGAAAGGGATTAGA
Source organism: Muntiacus reevesi (assembly GCF_963930625.1). NCBI lineage: Eukaryota > Metazoa > Chordata > Mammalia > Artiodactyla > Cervidae > Muntiacus > Muntiacus reevesi. Next base: position 48,058,516 of record NC_089252.1, read on the forward strand.
AATTTTCAGTTATAGTGGGATTTGATGCATGTTTTATATTTTGGTTTATGGTCAATATGAAGAAAGAATTGGAAGATAATGAGTTGAAGAGAAATGTAAATGAAAATGAAACATTCTTACTGTAGTAACAATATGTGACTTATAATGATGTCTTTTTTTTTTAGTTTTTTTTTTAATTTTTTTTATAATGATGTCTTTTCAACGAATCCTCAATAAACATTTACTAAAAAATTATATTTTATCTAAAAATTTAGGGGCGGAAAGCTAAAATAGAAAGTCATCAGGAACCATTTGCTCACTCAGCTCCAGAGAGCCTACCTGATACTTTTGAAGAGGCAGTAAATATACTTAAGCCTTCAGCTATAATTGGTGAGTAAAGTTGTTGCCAAGTCATTCTGTTACCTGTGTAATGCCAGGCATAACTTCCACGCAGAATTACTAAAACTTAAATGACATATTTTACCTAGCTTTCAGCATATGTGTTTCTGTGATAGCTTTGTTTTTTTGAGTTAATCTTCGTTGGAGTGTAGTTGCTTCACAATGTTGCGTTGGCTTCTGCTGCACAGCAAAGTGAATCAGCTACATGTATGCCTATACTCCCCCTTTTTTGGATATCCTTCCCATTGGTCACTGTAGATGTGATAGCTTTTTTTTTTAACTGAAGTTGTACTTGATGTGTAATATCATATAATTGATAACTGTACAGTGTAGTGATTCAGACATTTTAAAGGTTATACTCCATTTATAGTTATTAAAAATGTTGGCTGTATTCCCTGTGTTGTATGTGATAGCTTTTAGGTACAGTGTATACAGTTCTGTTAACAGATGTTGCTTGTACTTTTAACTTCTAGAAGCTGTGTGATTGCTCATGCTTTGCTTTTAGAGTTGGTATGACTGGTGGGCTCAAAACCTGAAAAAGACCAAGGTTATTTGACAGACTGTACCAAGAAAATCCTATGCAGAGTCAAAGATTTTCATTGACAACAAAGCTGAAAGCTTTTGGTATGTTTTAAGAGTCAGGCATTTAATAGCTGACATCAGACGGTGTAACATGGCATTAACAGAAAATGTAAAGAGTCTTTAAAAGAGGGACTGTTTCATTTACTATACAGCTATAAGATTTGAATGTATCATTTTTCTTGTATTTTACCAATTTCTTGGAGGAGCCCTATGGAATTTTAAGTAGTAAGCTGTTTTAAATCATGAACAGTTTCTATGGTTAGGAAAAGGATATCTGTATTAGGTTCTTTACTGATTGAAACTCACAATTTTTTAGAGTGAGAAGTAATCTTTAAGACTGTAAGTACATTTCTCTCAGAACTCAATTTTTTGTTGTTTGTTGTTGTTTAGTCACTAAGTCATGTCCGATTCTTTTGTGACCCCCACAAGACTGTAGCCCGCCAGGCTCCTCTGTCTATAGGATTTCCCAGGCAAGAACACTGGGGTGGGTTGACTCAATATGGAAACCTAAGAATCTGTCCATTGACTCTGACCCTGGAGGATGAAGGAAATGAGAAAAAAAATGTTTCATTCTGTTAGAACTCATGGATTCCTAAGAATATGTCCACATACCTCATGTGACCACATGGGAGAACACTGAATATACATTCCTTTTTTCCATGAGAAGAACAAGCACAGAGTTGTTAAACAACTTGCCCAAGATTTTGTGAGTACTTCGTATAGCCAGGAGTGACAGAGGAAGCACTAAAATTCTGGGCTCCAGATCAGTATTTCTCTTTATTACATGTCAGTTTATAAAATGGAGTTTAAAATTTCTTTGTTGATTAAGTCTTTTCATTGGATGAACTACATAAGCGTTCAGCTGAGGCATTACTTGTCACCACCAATTCCCACTCTGGGCTGAGTTTTCTTCCTTCAGCCATGCCTCTGTATACTGCACGCTGAGCACCTATGACCGATTTTCTGATTTACTGCTTGCTCTCTTGTTTTCCCTCTCAACCTGTAAGCTGCCTGCATTATACTCACTTTTATATCCCAGTGACCTACATACAGTGTCTGAGACATTGTAGGAGCTTACTACAAGTTCATTAAACTGATCTCTGTCAGGAACGTGGATGACTATAGTCAAGAAGATCTTTTTTCCCTTCTAAACTCTTGTTATTTTATAATGAGTACCACAGAGTTTAACAAGTTAACATTTAGAGATGCAAGTTTTTCATTTAAAAAAGAATTTTAATTGTGGCAAAATATATATAACTTAAAATTTGCCATTATACCCATTTAAAAGTGTGCAGTGAGGTAGTGTTAAATGCATTCACATTGTATAGCCAGTGTGCGGAACTCGTCCCCTTTTAAAACTGAACCTCTGTGCTTATTAGCACAATTACGTGATGGAGGTAGTCTTTTTTTTTTTTCCCCCTGCTGCACCATGCAGCATGCGGAATCTTAGTTCCCTGACCAGGGATCAAGGATATTTGAATCCCTGAGTAGGGATACTTGTGCCCCCTGCATTGGGAGCATAGAATCCTAACCACTGGACTGTCAGTGGACCCTGGAGGTTGTCTTATACTCTGTTTTTTCTCATAATTTACTTTGTCTGGGGTAGATAATAAATATTTAAGTAGAAATTTTAGTGTTTTTATCGTTTCTCTTTGCAGATGTAAGATTGGAATTACCTTAACAATGCAAACTCTTATCTTTGTAATGGGAGTTTATGTGTGCTTTTGTTCTGTTAAACCTATTGTAGAAATGCTGTTGATGGGATTGCTATATTTTACTTGTAATGAAGTTGCTTTCTTCCCCCCTTTATTTATTATAGGAGTTGCAGGAGCTGGCCGACTTTTCACTCCTGGTGTAATCAAAGCGATGGCTGAAATCAATGAAAGGCCTATAATATTTGCATTAAGTAATCCTACGGCACAGGCTGAGTGCACAGCTGAAGAAGCATACACGCTTACAGAGGTATTAATAACAATATGAAATGGTTATGTCTGTTATTTTCCCTCCATTAGGGAAGAGTTTAAATTTTAGTTCTTTTGAATTCTTTGCCACTGCCACGGGTTTATATCCCAGTTATAGGTATCTGCTTATATACCATTGGAATAGTTGGATTTTTCCCCTACTGTTCCATAGGGATATAGTTGTAATCTCCACAGTGTAATCACTTTCTGTATTGTTCTTGCAGGTGACCTTTAAGAGGCTCTAGGAAGTGGGTTTTTTTCTTTTTATTTGGTTACAATATTGTGTTAGTTTCAAGTATGCAGCAAATTGATTTGGGTTTTGTTTTGTTTTTTTCAGTTTTTTGTATTCTTTTCCATTACAGGTTTTTACAATATATCGAATATAGTTACCTTTGCTATGCAGTAAATCCTTGTTGTTCAGGAAGTGATTTTTAAAACCTTGTTTAACAGTGATATATAGCAGTAATTATTGAGTCATGCCCTTAAGAATAATTCATATGTCTTAGTTTTTAGTGTTTTGTCTCTAAGTTTCTTTATTATGGAAAATTTGAGGTATATACAAAAGTAGAAAGAATGATATAATTTAACCTCATGTACCAATGTTGTTGTTATTTAGTTGCTAAGTCATATCTAAATCCTTTGTGACCCCATGGACTGTAGCCCACCAGGCTCCTCTCTCCATGGGATTTTCCAGGCAAGAATACTGGAGTGGGTTCCCTTCTCCAGGGGATCTTCCCGACCCAGGGATTGAACCCAGGTCTCCTGCATTGTAGGTGGATTCTTTACTGGTGAACCACTGGGGAATCCCATCATGTACCAATATTCTGCTTGGTACAAGCAAATATTCTGCTGTAAAATATTCTGCTTCAGAAGTGGTCAGTTTATTGCCAATCTTGTTTCTTTGACATCCTACTCACCTTAGATTAGGAAGCCAGCCTCAGGTGTATCATTTTATTATTAATATTACAGTATATCTCTCAAAAGTTAAGAATTCTTTTAAAAATTATAATCACAGTATCATTATCACACCTCATAGTTTTTAGTGTTTGTGTTTTTTTAAATTTTAATTATTTCTTTATTTTTGGTTGTGCAGGGTCTTCCTTGCAGCTCATGGGCTTTCTCTGGTTGAGGCAAATGGGGGCTACTCTGCAGTGTGTGGGCTTCTCATTGCTGTGTCCTCTCTTGTGGAGCATAGGCTCTAGGTGCATGGCCTGTCACATTTCACAGTTTTGACAATTTTTGAATGTTTATTTGATGCTTTTGTATAGCTCTTGGTTCTCTACTAAAATTTTGTCTTGTCATTTAATTTCTTGAATATATGAATTATAATTAGTTAGTATCTGATAGTAACAAATATCTCACTCTCTATCAATCCATTTCTAGTATGTGTTTTGTTTTCTTCTTGGTTATCCAGTTCTTGTCTTTGTAAGTTGACTTTTGCTTTTCACTTCCTTGTTGAGTGCTAGGTAGTGCAGATAAAGAATTGTAGCAATAATTTGAGGCTTGAGATGAAGTTAGCTTCCTCCACAGGGACTTTACCTATCCTTCTGTTTGTCTGGGGTGGTGGTGGTTGGTGGTGTAGTCACTAAGTCATGTCCAGTTCTTTGTGACCCCCTGGGCTATTGCCTACCAGGCTCCTCTGTCCATGGGATTCTCCAGGCAAGAGTACTGGAGTGGGTAGCCATTTCCTTCTCCAGGAGATCTTCCCGACCCAAGGATCGAATGTGTTTCTCCTGTGTCTCCTGCTTGGCAGGCAGATTCTTTACCACCAAGTCACCTGGGAAGCCCTCTTTTCTGGGGTAGCTCCTCATAGTTCATCAAGATGTAGTCCATGGGAGGCCTCATCTGTTTTCACAGTTAACCTTTTCTCTGGAGTATGAGTCAGAAACCCTGGGGTATTTATTGGCACCCCATCTCCACCCCTAGTGGTCTCTAAACTTTACTTTTTCTCTCTCTGTCATCATGAAACTCCTGATAATCTTTGCTGTTCAGGCTCTCAGCCACAGATTTTCCTTTTGAAATCACTCACCTGAAGGAGGAGAGCTTCAAATGCTGAGTTCGAATGTCTTGCTCTCCTCTTTTTTGAATCTTGACCGTCTCTATCTCCAAACTCTCCCTATCTAGGTAGCACGCCTACTTCCTTGAAACATATGTTTAATACATTTAATAGAGTTTTTCTCACTGTTACCAAAGGGAAAATTAGTGTGAAGCAACCTAGAAGACTATTCCCAAAGTAGAACTCTGTCTCAGATCTTTCTGGACTTCATTTTCATGCTCTTTATATATTTAGCATTATTTTTCTCATTGTTATAAATTTTATTTTGACACATATATTGTCTCAAAATTCCTTCTGAGTCTATATTGCCATTTTGGTTCAGTTCAGTTCAGTTGCTCTGTTGTGTCCAACTGTTTGTGACCCCATTGACTGCAGTACACCAGGCTTCCTGTCCATCACCAACTCCCGGAGTTTACCCAAACTCATGTCCATCGAGTTGGTGATGCCATCCAACTAACTCATCCTCTGTCAACCCCGTCTCCTCCTGCCTTCAATCTTTCCCAGCATCAGGGTCTTTTCCAATGAGTCAGCTCTTCACATCAGGTGGTCAAATTATTGGAGTTTCAGCTTCAGCATCAGTCTTTCCAATGAATATTCAGGACTGATTTCCTTTAGAATGGACTGGTTGGATCTCCTTGCAGTCTGAAGGACTCTCAAGAGTCTTCTCCAACACCACAGTTCAAAACCATCAATTTTTTGGTGCTCAGCTTTCTTTATGGTCCAACTCCCACATCCATACATGAATACTGGAAAAACCATAGCTTTGACTAGATGGACCTTTGTTGACAAAGTAATGTCTCTGCTTTTTAATATGCTGTCTAGGTTGGTAACTAGGTTGGTAACTTTTCTTCCAAGGAGCAAGTGTCTTTTAATTTCATGGCTGCAGTGATTTTGGAGCCCCCCAAAATGAAGCTTATCACTGTTTTCATTGTTTCCCCATCTGTTTGCCATGAAGTGATGGGACTAGATGCCATGATCTTCATTTTCTGAATGTTGACTTTTAAGCCAGCTTTTTTACTCTCTTCTTTCACTTTAATCAAAACTAAAGGTTGCTGCTGCTGCTGCTAAGTCGCTTCAGTCGTGACCGACTCTGTGCGACCCCATAGACGGCAGCCCACCTGGCTCCCCCGTCCCTGGGATTCTCCAGGCAAGAACACTGAAGTGGGGTGCCATTTCCTTCTCCAATGCATGAAAGTGAAAAGTGAAAGGGAAGTCGCTCAATTGTGTCCAACTCTTAGCGACCCCATGGACTGCAGCCCACCAGGCTCCTCCGTCCATGGGATTTTCCAGGCAAGAGTAGTGGAGTGGGTTGCCATTGCCTTCTCTGAAACTAAAGGTTATCATCCCCCAAATTATCAATTAGTCTTATACAATGCCAATTTGATACATATACTACATGTATTATGGGCCTTGGCATTTCCAAAATATAAAAAACTTAAATGTTTTGGGTGATAGTAGTATATCAGTAGAAGACTGTTAAAACATTTAAGAATTTTATTTTTTAAGATGTACACTGTTTGAGTGAGTGAAAACTCCCCAAAGAGACTGCTTTGATACAGTCTATTCCGTTAGTTCTCAGTTGGAAATTTTTACGTAATTTTTTCCTTAGTGTCACATGAAATAATGATATAAAAATATATTTATAGTTACTGCTTAAATTTTTGGTGTCCTTTTGTTTTTGGTGGAGGGATATTTTGGTGTTACTCTAACTCCCTCTGCTGCTTAGTGAGAAAAACCCTTAAAGTTTTTCATATTTTATTGGTCAGTTGCTTCTAGAACAAAGAATAGGATAACATCGACTTCAGAATGAGAATTCTTTTAATAAGTTCTTGCTACTATAGGTTGATTATGAAAGAAGAATTTTAAAAAGATGGCCTGGAGAAGATGAACTGCAGTTGAATCTTGCCATTCTAGAGAAGATGCACAAGATCTTTCTAAATTTCCAATTTACTCTAAATCTCCAATAATGCCATGAGAACATACATTTTTCCCATGAAGAGCTATATTGTATAGCCCACTTTGTAAGTCTATTAAAATTAATGGTGGCATAAAAATAACCTATATTATACACATTATGGTAACACTTACAGCATTAGCCATTGAACTAACCTCAATCTGGCTTCCCTTGTGGCTCAGCTGGTAAAAAATCCGCCTGCAGTGAGGGAGACCTAGGTTCAATCGCTGGGTTCAGAAGATGCCCTGGAGAAGGGAAAAGCTACCCACTCCAGTATTCTGGCCTGGAGAATTCCATGAACTGTTAAGTCCATGGGGTCACAAAGAGTCGGATACCACTAGCGACTTTCACTTTCACAACCTAAATCTTCAAAGAAAAAATTTTTTGTCACAAAGAAAGCTATGCTTAGAACAGGTAGAGAATGGGGATAACTATAGCTGTCTGGATTTGTAGGTCCAAGACAGTCACCTGGGCCCACCACTAGCACAGTTGACTTGTTCCTATACCTAAACCTGAGATCATTTTGAAACTGCAAGTATGTCTTGTAAAAGTAATAATTACTATACATAGTAGGTCTTCAGATTGTCCAAAGGGTCAAATGCTTGAGTACTAAATCCAGTAGGGTCTACTGTGTTTTGAAGAATACTCACTCTTGGTATAATGCATATCTTTGTGTGTGCACGTGGCCCAGTCATGTCTGACTCTTTGCAACCCCATGGACTGTAGCCCACTAGGCCCCTCTGTCCATGGAATTCCCCAGGCAAGAATTTTGGAATGGTTTGCCATTCCCTCCTCCAGGGAAATCTTCCCAACCCAGGGATTCAACCCATGTCTTTTATACCTCTTGCATTGGCAGGTGGATTCTTTACCACTGTGCCACTTGGGAAGCCCAGTACACATCTTTAGATGTAGGGAGAAGCAGACAAAGCTTTATCTAAAAAAATACGTATTAGTGAAATGAGATGATGGTAATCTTACAAGCCTTTCGTGTGGGTTAAATTAACTGAGTTAACACATATAAAGCACCTGGTACAGAGCCAAAAACAGCAGATGTACAGTAAATGGTAGCGATATAATTTTTGATGTTTCCCCCTCATCACAGATGCTTATAGTAGTCTTTATTTATTATTCGGGGGGATATTTTCTTGCCATCCACATTTTTAAAGTTTTAAAGGAAAGAGGAGTGTCAGGTTTTAAGTTTATTAATGGACATTTTTCAACTTTATTTGAATGGATGCTGTGCATAAAACAAACCTCTTTCTAATAAGAATTTTAATAAAGGAATTGAGTTCTAAAATAAATTGTGCCTTATGCAGGTAATATGTTGGTCTACTACAGAGTTTAATTTTGTTTTCATTCACCTCAATTTTCTAGTCTACATAAAGTGACAACATTGAGGTTATTTCATTACTCAACAGGGAAGGTGTTTGTTTGCCAGTGGCAGTCCATTTGATCCAGTGAAACTCAGTGATGGGCAAGTCTTTACACCAGGTCAAGGAAACAATGTATATATATTTCCAGGTAAGTGCCATCATTATGTTAGAGTAATCATTAGCTACAGTAAAATTCTTCTTGAAATTCTTTAGAAATTAATATTTGAAAAACAACAGTATTTACAGGATTTTGCTATAAATGTACAGGAAAAGTCAAGGAATTCAGCAAATCCATTGTGCTCTATTTCCCCTGAAAATTTAATCATACTGTTTATTGTTTGTTTTTATTATAGAAATAAAATAGTACATGGTTCATAAAAATGCAAAAGGAACAGAATGTTAAAAAATCATTTAACCCTCTTTATCTCCCCTTGATACCTCCTTATCATACTTACAAGCTCTAACCACTGTGGTTTCCTTTGAGTCTTTCTGATGGTTACCATCATGACTGGCACATGTATCTCCCCTTATCTTGATTCTTCCAACTCTAGACTGATACGTGTGAACTTCCAACTATGGTATCTAAGTAATAGTCCACACATGCCTCCTACTACCTTGCTTCCTCTCTACTCTCAATTTCTGTTACTACTTTTAGTTTTCCTAGTAGTCAGCTTTATCCCTGCATAATGAACTTAAAGAGCTTTTGTGAGCAATTTAAGATAGCAATTTAAGATTAGCTTGTCACAGTGAAAAATGAAAAAAAAATCTGGTATTTAGCTTCCTTATCTCTTATTTCATCTCTCAACTATAGCTGGTTAATATTTCTATTGTAGAGAAATTCTTGAAATTTGCACTGTATTTTGTTGTTTTCCATGTTTTGTCTTGGATTGATTCTGAAATTAACTGACTATATATTATTCATGTCTAAAGAAGAGTGTGGTTTGATAAATACAGTAGAACATGCAATTCTATATCACAAAATTTTTGACATTCAAAATCTTTTAAGTGTGAGGTGTAATGAATCCTCCTTTAATTTCTTGCTTGCTTTCTTCATTGCATCTAATCCTACCCCACAGTAAATCATTTCTGTTGTGATTCTCTTGCCCATGTACACTATTCCTTTCTGTTCGTTTGCCGATGTTAGCCTGGGCTGTTTAAACTCCACTTGGTTTTCTTTTAAATTCCTCTGTTGTTGTTGTTCAGTTGCTAAGTTGTGTGCTATTCTCTGTGGCCCCATGGACTGTGGCCCACCAGGCTCCTTGTCCATGGGATTTCCTAGACAAGAGTACTGGAGTGGGGTGCCATTCCCTTCCCTATGGAATACATCTTTGAATAAGTTTTCGTTTTTGTTTTTAATAAAGCGTGGATGAAAACTGAGTTTTTATGTATATGAAATGTCTTTATTTTTTTCTCTCGGTTGGTTGGGTAAAGATTTGCAGATTCAAAGTCTTTTTCTTTTTAGTTGTGCCATGTGGCTAGCTGGGTCTTAGTTTACTTCCCCGACCAGGGATCGAACCCAGGGCCCCATCAGTGAGAGCACTCAGTACTAACCACTGCACTGCCAGGAAATTCCCTCAAAGTCATTTTGTCAGACCTTTGAAAACATTTCTCCATTCACTTTTAGTGGCCAGTATTGCTGACAGAAAATCTGGTGTTGATGAGATTCTCATTCTGTTATACATACTAGCTTTGTGTCCCTGAAAATGTTTCTTTACCTTTAGGATTTCTGAAAGATTAGTAAAATGCATTCAGGTTTGGGCTTTATTTCCATTTATCATGAATGTCTGCAAGTGGGCCAATTCACTGTATCTTCTTTTCCAAAGGATTTTTTTTTCCTGTTTTTATTTTCGCTCATTAATTTCCTTCCATTATTTCTGTTTTTTCCTTATGGAACTTGGGTTGGATGACCATGGTCAAATCCCTCTGTTGTCCTTGACTTGTAAATTTTATTCATATTTTCGCCTCTTGTCTTTTTTGTTCTGTAATATGGGGGATTTCTGTGGTGTTCATTCATTCATCTGTATCTGTTTTGGTTTTTAGCACTTCTAGTGTATGTTTTCAACAGTCTTCTTTTTATTATGGAAAATTTCAAGCATATACAAAAGTAGAGGGAAGAATGAAGTCCCATGTTTCCTTCTCCCACCTTTTATCAACTGGTAGCTGGTATATTTAATCTATATTCCCACCCATTCCACCTTCACTGGGTTATCTTAAAGCAAATCAGAGACATCATATAATTTCATTAATAAGTACTTCCGAATGTATCACTAAAAAAGTGAAAACATTTTTTTACTTAAACATAACCATAGTACTGGTATCACATCAAAGAAAATAAATAATAATTGCTTAATATCATTATCAACTCAGTAGGGTCAAATATTATTTTTTTATTCCCAATAACCTTTCATTCATAGAATAACTCTTTAATGGCCACTTTTCTTTTTAAAGCTAGCAGTGTCCTTTCAGATCTCTTCGTAGAGTTATTAAGATTCTTCTAAATATTTCTTCCTTTGTGGTGTTTTATTTTCCAGCAATTTCTGGTGATCCTTCATTTATTTGTTTTAATGAAAGAATCATGTAGAGTAAAATAGTGACTTGGCATGAGTTCCCTTTGTATTTGTGTCTTTCTCCTTGTGTGCCTCTCCCTGAGGAACTGCAGCCAGCTGTAAAATTTTATGACAGGTAGAGCTATAGCATGCAAAGACTGGCATCAAAGCAGCATGTTATTGTAACTCTTGTTAAAATAAAGATTTGGGGCCTGTGAATATCCTGATGCTCTTTCCTCCTTTTCCCCCATGTAGTTGTGGTTGTCTTAGAGTTCCACTCTGCTTGTCTCTTGAGAGATAGTCAATGATGGGAGAATTTCTATCTCTAGAACTTGATAGTGTTCAAAATCAGTCTGTTCCATCCAACAGTATTTCTCTAGCATAAAGCCGTAAAAACATGAATACTTTTCTGTTGACTTACCAAAGCCATTTTTAATATTGCATTTGACCAATAGAGCACTTGACAGTTGATTACTTTTATATAACATTTCCCTGTCCTAAATTAACAATAACAGTTATTAGGACTATAAATATAGACATAAAAATGACTTGGTAGCAGAGGTTAAAATGGATTTAAAAACGAGATTGGCCAAAAGAATGTTCATGAAGCAAGTAAAAACTTAAGGCTCTATTTGAATTGTGTACTCTAGTAGCTATAATTGGATGAACAACAGAAATAAAACCTGAAAAGGGGCTGAGGTTTCTTAATGAGGAAAAAGTGGCCGAGAGGTAAAGCTGTGCTTCTCAGCAAGTGAGGACAAGAGCTGGAGTCTGGTGCCTGTGGAGGGTGGGCTGCTAGTGAACCATCTCCTCCTCTGGGCTGAAACCCTGAAGCACTGTACCTTGGAGTGTGGGGATAGTTTACCCTTGAAGTTACCTGAAAAACCTCAAGCCTTTGTTTTGGCCTGCCAGTGCCCAGAAGTGCTCAGCAGAAACAGACAGAAATCTTCTCTGGTATAAGACAACAGATCCTGCTCCTCAAGTTACTCTTACAAATAAATCTTCAAATTCAACCCCAGTTAAGAAATAAAAAAGAAACGAGGCACATGAAGAGACAAGACAAACATAAGCCAAAAGTAACAGATACAGCAATAACAACAACAAAAAACCCTCTGGAATTCTAGATATCAGACAAGTGCTATGAAACAACACTTACTATGTTTGAGATGAAAGCATTCAGCCTAGTAACACTAAATTCTAGAATTGAAAAATACAATAAGTTAACTCAGTTAATGAGGCTTGTAGAGATTAGACCAAAGAAAATTAATAAACTGGAAGATAGACCAGAAGAAACAATCAAGAGACAAAACAAAGAAGATACAGAAGAACAAGGGAAGATATATTAATGTTAATATATTAATTATATTAATTAATATTAATATATTAATTGAGGTCCAGAGGAAGCTGAGAGTAAGAATGAAAAAGAGGCAATATTTACAGGCTTCATGGCTGAGAATTTCTTAGACCTGACAAAGGACATCAATATATAATATTCAGGAAGCTCAGTGAAATCCACATCTAGGGACATTATCATGAGGCTTCAAGAAATGGCAACAAAGAGAAGACTATGCATGCAGCCAGAAAAAAAGGTTTCCTTCAAAGCAACAATTGTTAGACCAACAACTGACTCCTCAACAGCAGCAAGATGCTAGAAGGCAGTGGAGTGATCTGTGTAAGTGGCTTTTACAAAATACTTTGTTAAGCTCAACTTGTTACACAGTGTAAAGATCTTTCAAGAATGAAAACAATGAAGATTTTTTAGAAGAAGAGAAAAAGGATTCACCATCTATCTGCAGACATGTAAAAATGTAGAATAAATTCTAAAGAGTATTCCTTAGACTAAGGAAATATAATTCCAGCTAAAAGTGCAGAGATTTAGGAAAGAGTGAAGAGTAAAAAAGCTGTGATTATTTGAGTTAAACAAAAAGAATGTCATATATATAGGGGAAAACAATAATGATATATGGGATTTTGAAAAATACATAGACAAAATGCACAATAATAAGAACTTATGGGTTACATAGAGTTAAACTGTTAAGGAGATACTTCCATTGCCTGGCAGGAGGGTAAATTAAAAATTTGCATGATACTTTTGATCAGGATGTGTGTTACAAATTTGAGGATAACCACTAGAAAGCTAGGAGAAACTTCCAAGCTATGATAAGAAAATATGAAGGGAGAAAGTGAAATGATTTTTTTTTTTTTTAATTCCAAGGCAAGAAAGAGGAAAGGGAACATGAACCAGACAAAACTATATAAGAAGACAACACATCTTGGCCCAAGAAATTTCAAGGAGAGTAAAGAAAAAAGGAGGGAAGGAAATTATCAAAGACTGTTAACATTTCCCCAGATCCAGATTTCCAGATGGGAAGGGCCTACCTACCATGTGCCAGACATGGTGGGTGAGAGTAACACACCTCAAGGCACATCATTGTGAAATTACAGAACGTAGATACAAAAGAAAAAAAAGATCCTACATAATTCCGGAGATGCAAAAAAAAAAGATAATCACAGGAAAAGGATCTGGAATCAAGGTGTCACCAGACTTATCAACAACAATGCTGGAAGCTGGAAGATATTGAAATAATGTGTCACAATTCTGAAGGAAAATTACTTCGAAACTAGAATTCTAAACCCAGACAAACTATCAAATAAGTGGAAGGTAGTAAAAGTGTGCATGTGCTTGTGTGTTGAGGCACTGGTGGAGGCTCTTCAAAAATGCAAGATTTAAAAAAATGTATCTCCCAAAAAAGAAAAAAAAAATGTATCTCCCTTATACTGTTCTTTAGAAAACACTGGAGAGTACAGCCTACCAAAAAACGGGAGGAACAAAACTACTAGGAAGAAGTGAGATTTAGGAAATGGACTCAACTTAGAAGCAAAGGGAATCTGCATGAAGATGAAGAGTTTCCAGGAGTAGCTCCGTATCTAGGATGGAGAGCAACGAGGCCAGGTTGGAGCTTCAGCAGATTTATTCTGGGGATGAAATGAGAGATGTGAGGTAGTTGAAATTACTAGATGACTGAGACAACTAAATTAATGAGTGTCTCAGCATGAAATAATTTTAAGTACTCAAAAATCAAAGGAAAAACAAAAAGACAGTAACTTCAGGGAAAATAAAATTATGCAGAAGAGGAAAAGTTAAGATACAGTGTTAATACATGGCCCAACTGTTAATAGCACTTATGAAGGAAGTCATAATAATATAAACACTGAATATTGATTCAACCAAAATTATGCTCTAACTCTATTGGGAAGAAGGCTGGAAATATGCCAGAAAGATAAATATTTCTTTGTCACAGGAAGGAGTCCGTGATTTCCAAAACTAATAGTCATTTAGAAGAAATAGAGGCAAGCTGTGAGAGAGAGAAATGTTATTAGGTTAGTGAGAAAGCAATTGCGATTTCCGACCATGGATTTCAAAGCATTGTAACTAGGTGCATCATGACTTCCCTGATGGGTCAAGCAGTAAATCATGCTCCTTCAGTGTAGCAGACACGGGTTCAAGCCTGGGTCGGGAAGATCCTCTGGAGAAGGAAATGGCAACCCACTTCATTATTCTTGCTTAGAGAATCCCATGGACATAGGAGCCTGGCAGGCCACAGTCCGTGGAGTCACAAAGAGCCGGACACGACTGAGTGCACATGCACATAACTAGACTCAAATACATATTTATTAATCAAAACAGAAACCGCTACAGTGAACACAATTTTGTCAATGAGAAGTTTGTTTATTCTTATAGCATAAATATCTGTGCTTTGGGATTTGATGAACTCTTAGAAAACATTTTTTGCCTGCTGCTGGTTATGGAAGCTGGTTTTCTCTGCAAAAAGTTGTTGAGATGCTTGAAGAAGTGGTAATCAGTTGGGAAGAGGTCAGGAGAATATGGTGGATGAGGCAAAACTTTATAGCCCAATTCATTCAACTTTCGAAGCATTGTCTGTGCAACATGCAGTTGGGCATTGTGAGAAAAATTGGGCCCTTTCTGTTGACCTAGGCTGACTGCAGGCATTAGAGTTTTTGGTGCATCTCATTGGTTTGCTGAGCATACTTTTCAGATGTAATGGTTTCACCAGAATTTAGGACCCTATAGTGGATCATGCATGCTTCGATTCATGGGGTCACAAAGAGTCGGACACGACTGAGCAACTGAACTGAACTGAAGTGGATCATACGGGCAGCAGACCACCAAACAGTGACCATAACCTTTTTTTGGTGCAAGTTTGGCTTTGGGAAATGCTTTGGAGCTTCTCTATCCAAGCACTGAGCTGGTCATTGCCTGTTGTATAAAATCCACTTTTTGTGACATGTCACAATCCAATCAAGAAATGGTTGTTGTTGCATAGAATAAGAGAAGGTGACACTTCAGAATGACCTTTTTTTTGTTTGTTTGTTTTTGATTTTTGGTCAGCTCAGGAGGAACCCACTTACTGAGCCTTTTCATCTTTCCAATTTGCGCCAAATGCTAAATGACCATAGAATGGTCAATGTTGAGTTCTTGGGCAGCTTCTTGTGTAGTTGTGAGAGGATCACCTTTGATGTTTGCTCTCAGTTGGTCATTGTCAACTTCTGGTGGCTGGCCACTGTGCTCCTCATCTTCAAGGCTGTCTCCTTTGTAAAACTTCTTGAACTAGCACTGCACTGTACATTCATTAGCAGTTCTTGGGCCATATGCATTGTTGATGTTGTTGTCTCCACTGCTTTTCGACCCATTTTGAACTCGAATAAAAATATCACTTGAATTTGCTTTTTGTATAACATCATTTCTATAGTTTGAAATAAGTATAAAATAAACAGCAAGTAATAAGTCATCAGCAAGAAAAAAAAAACAAAGCAAAAAAGGTACATGAAAACGATGTATAACATTTATTTAAGACCACATTTATTTAAGAATGTATTCCAGTATCAAAAGGCAAAATTCAACAAGGCAAAACTGCAGTTACTTTTGCACCAAACTAATAATCAGCTAAGAGGATTAAAAATAGTCACCTCTGTAGAGCAAGAAATAGAAGATTAGAGAGGGACTGGGAATTACTGTTTTTGTAACAACTGTTGATGAATTGTATGCATTTGTAAATTTGATAAATGTGAAAACTAAATCACAAAAAGCCATTTGATATTTCTAAAATTATTTCTTCTAGTAAATGAGAATTGTAATAGTTAAAGATGATTTTATTTTAGTTTCTGTTTTATTTTAGTTTCAGATTTCTGTTTTCTCTTGGCTGCTTTGTTTTTTCAGAGAGGCTGTTTGGGAGAGGGATGGCTTACCATTAATTTGCTTTAAATCTAGGAATTTATTTCACTCCTTTCATAATTTGAAGTGACCTTACTAATGTATTTCAGGTGTGGCTTTAGCTGTTATTCTCTGTAACACCCGGCATATTAGTGACCATGTGTTCCTAGAAGCTGCAAAGGTAAGTTTTAAATATTGTTTGGTTATTTTATAAAGGGTAAATTGTAAAAATGAATGGATCTTAAAAATAGAGAATGAATGAGTTAAATCTGCCTTATGAATGGAAAGGAAATGACTCATCCATTGTTTTTTTTTTTATTTACCTTCTCCTTTTACATAAAATTAATCTACCATGATTTTTCCAGTGTTTAATTGCAAGCTGTGAATTGTTTCACATATACTCTGCCTGTATTATACTTATCTAAAGGTTACATAATTGTGATAGCACAGATAAAACATCTTTAAATCTGATAAAAAGTCTTTAAATAAATCTGATTATTTATTTACTGTTTAGTGGAAAGCAATTTTAATTTCTGCAGTGGATTAAGTGTATTCCTGCTAGAAATGAGAATTACGTTACCTGGATTATTCTGTTTCCCCAACCCTTTTCCCATTTCGTTAGTCCTTATTACTCTGTTATTTAAACAAACAAAAATGAAATTCTTCTCTCTCTCTTCAGGCTCTGACAAGTCAGTTGACAGATAAAGAGCTGGCTCAGGGGAGACTTTACCCGCCACTTGCTAACATTCAGGAAGTTTCTATTAACATTGCTATTAAAGTAAGTAATAATTTATACCTCTTCATAGAAATTTTAGTGGTGTTTTTACACAACTAACACATGTTTGAGAAAAATTGGGAACATTTAGAGAGTGCAAACAAGAAATTGTAGGTTGCTCATATTCTTACTACCAGAATCTTGTAACCTTCCTTTGATACCTTCTAGTCTTTTTTTTCTTCCCACACACATATAAAATGCACACATGTGCAGTCACCTGTGCCTATTTTAAAAACTGGTTTCTCACTGCGTTTTTTCCACTTAATATATTGTAAGTGTAGTATGTAAATCAATAATAATTCTCATGAGCATTAATATTTGTGGAATTCTCTTTGTTGTTAGATCATAATTTGTTTAACCATTTCTCTGTTTTGGGGGACATTTAAGCATCTTCTGTTTCATAAAAAATAATAATATAGTGAACCTCCTTAGATAATATTATAGTGAACATCCTCAGATAATATTACAGTGAACATCCTCAAATAAGTCTTTATATGCATTTGTGATCATTTTTTCTTAAGGTAAATTTCTCATCATAAGAACAAAAGGATTGACATGTTAAGGCTTCTGATAAACGTCAAATGATTTTTCAGAAAAAAGTATTGATTTATACTGCCCTGTCAGATAGGAATATATTCTGCCAGTACTTAGAATTATTTTTTTAATTGCACGTTATTTTCATTTAAAGCATTTACTTTATTAAATTGAAGAATATTTGTGTTTTTATTGAACAGTAGTATTCCTTCTGTACTTCTACTTTCTAACACTAGGCTCTTTAAACATTAAGGGTAATGATGCTTCTGTTTTCTGTGGTGTAGGTATTTTCCCCTTTGTCATTTATTTTAACTTAGTGACATTTTTCACACTTTTTTAAATGGAATTATCTGTTTATTTAATGGATTGTTTTCTTACCTCCTGTGGATGTTAATGCTTTCTCCCTCTCCAAAGTCATAAACATCTACTTGCATGTTCTAATAACATAAAACTTTTTAATTCCTCTGAGATTTTAGTGTATGATATGAGACAGAGAAACATGCTTTCCTGAATAGTTAACCAGTTGTCTCAGCACCAGCTTATTGGGAATGCTGCTCTTGTTAACATAAAAACAAACATTGCTTCCTTTGCTAGGAGTCTGTTCCTGACCATATTTGCCTTTTATTAGGCACTGTTTTAATTTAATGTATACTATTTGATACTACACATTATACATACAAAACCATCATTATGGTTTTTTCAGGATTTTCTTTCTATTCTGATCTTTTAATTCTTTTGGATGAATTTTTGAGTCAGTTTTTTTAATTCAAAACCTGCAAACTGTGAGACTATGTCATGTTTATAAATTGGTGAAATTGAGTCTTTCTGTATTGACTCTTCCCTATTTGGTATCTCTCTCTCCATTTACTAAGGTTTTTCTCTAAGTTTTTCAATATAATTTTGTTGTTTTCTTCATCGAAATGTGGCATGTCTCCTATTACTTATTTTCATAGATGTTCAAAATTTTCATTATCCTTTAAAATAACATTTTCCCTTTCCATATATATTTCTTCACTGATCATTTCTAATATATAGGGAAGGTATTTTGATAAACTTATTTGATAATAAGGTTCTTTGTTGAACAAAGTTAATTCTTTTGGAATTGTTGAGTTGTGAGTCATCCGAAAATGACTTTGTAAAAAATATATATAACTCACTTTTTCCCTATTTTACTAAATTACTAGCTATGTAAGAGCAGTTTTAAACAATTGAGTTGATAAGGGCACACATCCTTGTATTTTAGTAAGGATTAAAATAAGTACTTTTTAAATCTTTTTGAAGAAGTAGGCTTCTGTTCCTACTATTTACTAAGATTTTCTTTTTCCTTTTTGGCTGCTCTGCATGGCTTCCGGGATCTCAGTACCCTGATCAGGGAGTGAACCTGGGCCTCAGTTCCACTATTCATAATATACGTGATATTCGTAAATATCAGGATTAGATGTAGAATTTATCAACTGCACTTTCAACTTAAATACTGATGATCATAAGATTTTACCCCTTTGACTATTAATGTTATTATTGCATTATATTAATACTCATAAAATAAGCAAAGATTGGGAATAAAGAATGATATGCCTAGGAAATAATTCTGTTGATATGGAGTCTGGAGTATAGATAGGAAAAAGGCATTAGGTAAGATTTGAAGTTAAGACAGGCTGTACAGATACACAAATGCCAGACTTAGGAATCTGAATACCTTACTATTGTAAAACAGCTGAAGAACTTAGAGCCCAGCATTTGGATGAATAGAGTTCAACTTTAGAATGTTATAGGTGGGACAGATTTTGGAAGATACCAGTCAATTAGATTACTAGGATGTCCACACAAAAGGTAATATGTGCAGAAAAAGAAGATCTGTGCTTGGAGATGGTATGGGAGCAGAGCCCCCAGGACTGTGTCTCTTCCCCCTCCTCCTCCTGTCTCCTAAGGTTTTCCTTCTTAGGAGTCGAGGGATCAGGAGAGTAGACAGTGCTTCGTGTCTGTCCCCCAGCACTACCCACACCACCGGGCAGCTTCACGTAGCCACTGGTCACCTGCTGGACATCTGGGCACCCAAGGAGGACTCGATCTCAGGCCCTGCCCCCAGTCTTTCCAGTGGATACAGACGTGTTTCCTGCATTAGACTAGACAATACAGGTGACCCTTGAACAATGCGAAAGTTAGCTGCTGACTCTCTGCGCAGTTGAAAATCTACATATTACCTTACTGTTGGTCCTCAGTGTCTGAGGTTCTGCATCCACAAATTCAACCAACTGGGGATCACGTGGTATATATTTAGTAAAATAAATTCACATATAAGTGGACCTGTGCAGTTCAACCCCTTGTTGTTTGAGGGTCAACTGAATTTGACACATTTTCCATCACAAAATATCATGAAATTGAGTTCCTAAGAACAAGGATTACTTTTAATAACCATCATTTTTCCTTAAATATTTCTTTTAGAAAATGGAAAGAACTAATAGTAATCATCATTTAGAATGGATATTAGAGGAGGAGACATAATTGTTTGGAAAAAAAAATTTTTTTTCTACCACATATTACTATGTTCTTTTTAAAGTTAGACCATAACTTGAGAACTTAACTATGTGACAGATACTATGCTACCCTGCGAGGAAGCTTTTTCATTCTGCCTCATTTTACAACATAACCAAGACTCAGAGGGTTTATCTTCACCAGCAGTCATTGTGTATGGCTTGCTGCAAAGATCAGAAATTCATTCAAGCCAGTTTAGGTGGGAAGTACCTAACTTAACTTTTTAGGGTGGTCTGCGGTCTAGTCTCAGAATGCTTTGGGTTTGAAACATATTTCTCACTTTAAATACCTTGGGCAAGTTACTTAAACTCCTCAGACTTTGTTGTTCTCATGTATAAAATGAGAAGAAGAGTAATAGTACTTATAGGGTTCTTGGGAGGATTAAATGAGATACCCATGTAGAGCACGTAAAAACATGCCTGACACTCAGTGATGGTAGTGCTGAGTTATTCCCATGTACAGGTTCCAGCGCTCACTTTACTTCACCTTATAGTTCTAGTGTCCAACACCTGATTTGTAATAATTACTGTGTCTTTTCATCGAAATTGTAGAGCAAAAATACCTGGCTCACTTGGTTAGATGTTCACCCTAGCCCCATCAGCTGCGACCAGGAAGCCGAGTCTCCCACACACGTCCCGGCAGGGCTGTGGGGAAGGATACAGGCTGGGCAGGCTGCCCAAGCGGCTCTGCTGGACCCACACACGGTAAAGCGGAAAGTCACTGCAGGTGTCAAGGACATGCTGACATTTCAGGGCGAGGGGGACGTTAAAGTCACTTTAAAACATCAAACTTATGGTGAGATTGCAGATATTTTTCATCGTCTAATAGTTTCTGAATGTTTTGAAATGAGTCACATTTATTTTGGAAAAAAACGCCATCCTTCCAAATACATTACTTTGTGTTTTAATAATACCTTTTCTCTTAAATAGGTTAATACTCAGAGCCATACAGTAATCTTATTATTTTTCAGGTTACAGAATACCTGTATGCTAATAAAATGGCTTTCCGATACCCAGAACCTGAGGACAAGGCCAAATACATTAGAGAAAGAATATGGCGAAGCGAGTACGATTCCCTGCTGCCCGATGTGTATGAGTGGCCGGAGGCTGCGGCGCGCCCTCCCCCGATAACGGAGTAGAAGGGCACACTGATACTTTCCACCGTCAGGGAGTTCCTTTTTTCAGACAGAAAGAGATGATGTTCTGAAATTCATGGTTTTTTCTGTGTTTAACCCCCCCCCCCACTTTATTTTTGCCCATGAACCTACACTCTGTACCAGGGTGGATGTGTTGACTACTCTGCTAATGCCCACCTGCACCCTGCAATCAAACCATAATGCTTTCATTCTCATTTGTAGCTCACATCACATCAGAGATATTAAAAATGTTCTTGTGAATGTCTTCACTTGTGCTCTTGTTCACTCTTAGCAAAATATTTACTAGTTACTACTACAGCTAAACATCTCTTGTCCAGTTCTTCTAGGGCTACTAAAATAGAAATTTACTTCTGTGGATATGAGTACAGAATTTTGAGAAGCCAAATATAACCAGAGTCTGAGGACAAGTTGTCAATATCTAAACATATCCTTTTATATCTGCTTTATTTGACCTTCATCCTCTGAGATGCCTTTCCAGTAGACAGATACAGAAAAATCTACCCTATTATTTATTTTCTGGGACTAAACTGAAGCTTAATTATAAAGTGAAACAGGAACTATTGCTGTCTTTAGACAAATTAAATAGTCATTGTTTTCAACAGTGTGTGAAATCACAGTGTAATTTTGTAAAATAAAGGTAATATCTTAAATTTAATTGCTTTAATTATGCTATTTTTATTGCATAACTAGAAATTTAGGTTTGCTTATTATGAAAAACACATTTTCATTTTCTCCTGGATGATTCTAAAGAACAGGGTTTAGGTAGACCTCATAAATTATGATTTTTGACGTGATTTTTAACAAATTGACCGTGTGTTTCCCATCTAAATGAGTAACATTTAGACACATCTACGTGTATCTATACCCTTATTCCAGTAGTGATGGTCTTCATTGAGATAATTTTGGAATGGTCCCATGATACATTCCTTTAAATATCATTAGTAGTAATAACTAACTCCTTCTCCATTGGAGATGGATTTAATTTTTTGAAATCACCAAAATTAATTTAGAGCTAAGTGGGAGTGAATAGGTGTTCAGACCAGTAAATGTCATTTTTAGTCCCAGTAACATGGGTAACAACTAGCTAGTGAAATTGATTTTCTTATGTGGCTTACACATTGGAGAGTTCTAAAGGAAAATCCCAAACATTTTGAGAAGTAGTCTTGCTATATATAACCCTGACATAGTTGCTTTGGGGCAACAAGCAAAACTTTAATATGCTCATTCTAGAAGATAAACTATAAAAAATTATTCAAAGCTGTATATCAGTGTGCACATTATTTGATGCTTCCCTCCACCGTCCTTGATATGTTAGATGTGATATTCTGGAGGGTGATAAAAGGGCTTCATTTTTATGTTCCTGTTTCCTTTTACCTAATAGGTAGAGATTGATTGATTCATAGTAATTTTGAATATAATTCAGTGTTTTAAGAAGGCTCAAAATGGCATTGCCATTTGGAGTATGGAAAAATGTAGTTGGTTAAATATACTTAACAGATGAGTAAAATCAGAGGTATGTTTTATCTGTTTGGTAAAATAAACAATCAGATCACTGTTTTCCTTAATTAAAGATGAAAGGCTTATGGTTTTCATGTTACCTTTGTCAAAATCATCCAGAAAAATACTCTCAGTTAAATCTTGATTTTAGTTTAACATTACAAGTAAAATAATTACAAACCTGTTTTTCCACTCAGTTCTTCTTGAAGACAGGAAAATGCAAAATTAAAGTAATTTTACTCAGATGTTTGCTAATTCAAATGTGTCTAATACAGTATACATGGAAATACTTTAAGGAAAAAACAAGGATAAATGGCATATAGCCTGCTTATTTAAATAAGACAGAATAAAAGCTGCCTACTCTCATTATGTGTTATTTACCAACCAGAATTTCAATATATAACAATTTTTGGATGTAAATTAAAATGTTTTATTATTTAAGCTAAGAATTCAAGCAGAACTCTCATGGTGGTAGGGGAGGGAGTGGCATCATGGCAGCAAATTGGAAAAGAAGCAACATTTGAACCTAATAGCAATGGACAGTTATTTTTGCTCTTTTGAAGAGAGAAGAAATTCTGTAGATCAGGCTGTCAAATTATTTAGTAGGGAAAAGTGAGCATTCATGTTTTTCTAATCTGGAACGACCTGCCAACCTGTACTGTGAAACAAATTGGATAGCGAGTGAGGGTAAAGGTTTATTGACTCTAATGGGAAAAGTGTCAAAGATTTTAGTTAAATTTTAAGGGATGGATTCTTAACCAGGAGTGGCCACCAAATTACTGTGAAGTTTTAAAGTGCAGATGCCTCTGGCCCCTCTAAGGGCACTACATCACCACCACCACCAGGAGCTGGATTGTCATGGGGAGCTAACCAACCCTCCAGCTGATGCAGCAGGCCTGAGATGGGGCCTGAGAGTCTGCACTTCTGATAATCTCTGTGTGCCCATGCTGCTGTGCAGAGGACACATATGTGTGACCCTGCTCCGGAGTCCTGAGTGTGGTGTGTGTTTAAGTGCTCAGAAAGTATATGCTCTCTCTGGAAAACTGAAATTCTGTTCTTAGACCAAATTTGTTTCATCTGCTTTTGTTATGTATAACCGGATGCTCATAAGACCAAAAATACAAAACTTTTAAACAACTTCTTCTGAAAATACATAATTAGAACATTGTTCAGTTCTTAATTAGATTAATATACTTTGTTGAGTAAAACCTAGCAACTAGTTTTTACTTATAAAAGATTATCAAGTAGATATTTGTTCTCTTATTATTATTTGTCTTATTATATAACTTACCCTATCCTTTGTCTTGTCTTTCTCTAAATTATCAGCCTCTGGAGAAATAAGATTCCACATTTTCCTTTGCAAAGGAGTTGCTAATGAATTAAGACAAAAATATAATAGTTATTGAGGGGCATGGAGCATTATTTACTCTCAGATTACTGAGAAAGCCCGACGGGGGTGGCAGTGTAGTGGGAAAACTCTTGCTTTAGGAAAAACATTTCATCTAGATGCTGCTGTTGCTTTTGCCAAGCCCATTCAGTATCCCACAAAAATAACCTCTTCAAGCCCGGAAAAGCTCCAGGGTTCTGTTAAATTCACCAAATCGGAATCAGCTCTGCTGAGCATACAGAATACTGGAGAACATTAATATAAAGCTCAAAGCTCTCTACTGGGATTCCACTTAAAGGGACCGTCCTAATAAAGTAGCACCAATATCATACTTCCAGCCAAGATAGGTACACGCGTATTGCTGACTTTATAGAAAATGGCAGAGAGACTCCTTGTCTACTTTGGCTCTCAACCGATTTATGACTGGCATTTCGATGTTCACCCAGATGTTAAAAAGAGATCAGTCCTCCACAGACAAGCTAAATAAAGTAACATACATAATATTTAAAATGATCAAGACAGTTTTACTACAGAAACCTTACCTCTCATCTGAAATCAAGATGTTTTAATAGAAATGGAGAAAAAGCTCAGTGCTTTGTTTGGAATTTTACAAATTCAGCTGGGCCTAATTAGGACACGATTCTTATTGCATAATTCCCTTAATCCTTGCCAGGAGTTGCTCAGATAAGCCAATGATTAAATTTTAAAACAATAATTATTTTCCTTACTTGGATATGGAAGACAGTGCCTCCCAAGGAGAAAAAGGTCTGGAAATGTGTGCATAGTTCAGTGACATAAAATACACAAATTTAAGTCATGTGACTTGGATACTTTGCATCTTTCCGTAATAGCTTTTTGCCAGTAAACTGACTCTTTGACGTGGCTATTTAATCAAGTCTGTTTTTCCCAAATAAAGATGTATTTGCTACTTTGCTTTATGGGAAATTACCCCTACATTCAGCACACTCTTAAAAGTTTTAAGACGAAGGGGAAATTAATGGGAATTTATTCCCCAGTTTTCAGTATGTCCTTTTATGTTCTGGGAAAACCGTTCTCCTTGACTTTCCTAATTTTAAGTGTCATTGTCATTCTAGCAAATTGTTGATTCCTACATGGTCACTGAATTATCACCAACACATCAGGTATGTTCAATTAGCAAATGATGATAAACTAAATTTTATGGATAGCACCTAGTCTGCTGGGCATTGTTCTAAGCGTCTTACATGAGGCAGCATACTTAATCTTCACAACCACCTTCTGTCACTAGCCTCTTTCTCAGAGAAGGACACAGATGCACAGAGAGATTAAAAGATTTGCCCAAGTTCTCTGCTGGTGAGAGGCAGAGCTATGCCTCACCTCAGCCCTTTGTGGGGAAGAGGGGCCTCTGTGACAGGCGATTTTATCTGGATCTTAAATACCTTACCTTTAAGAATTGTTATTTCAAGTGAAAATTTTTCACCTAATCTCATAACATTAGTCTTAGGGCCTTTGTAATGTGTTTTACTGGTTCATGTGATTTTTTTTTTTTTAACTTGGTTCCCATTTATAATTCAAATACAGTATAAACCTATTTAATCCATTAGTCTTAAGCATTTTAATTACTGAATGTAAACAACAGATCTGATTTTGACTTTGATAAAAACTTCCTGCTCACTAACATCTTTTGATTTGGTAATCTTCAAAAATTACCACAAGGGCTTTCCTTGTGGCTCGGCTGGTAAAGCATCTGCCTGCAATGCAGGAGACCTGGGTTTGATCTCTGGGTTGGGAAGACCCCTGGAGAAGGGAATGGCTACCCACTCCAGTATTCTGGCCTAGAGACTTCCATGGACTGTATAGCTCATGGTTGCAAAGAGTCGGAAACGACTGAGTGACTCACTTTCACTCACATTTTAGCTGCGTATCTTCAAAAAACCACCAACTGCTATCACTGTTTCAGTAGCACTTTAACACTTTGTATCTTGTTTTAACTTTCTTTTTTAAATTGAAGTGTAGTTGCTTAACAATGTTGTGTTGGTTTCTGTACTACACTTTGTGTCTTGACATCTGCCAGTGTCAATATGAACTGGGAGATGCATTTGTAATGATATCTATTATATGCATGTCTATAACTTCTTCCATTAAAATGTCATAATGGAAAATACTGATGGTAGCATCAAATGTATGTGGAATTTAGGAATTTCTGAAGCCTATTTTAGTTAAATATTTGACACAATAACATTTCTGCCTAATGATTTATTAAACTTTGCCTGATCACCTTCAAAATTAACTGAAATTAAAACAGTGTTTTTGCAATTGATACTGTATTTCCTTTGGTAACATGCGAAGCATTCATCATTGACTTGAAGGGAGCTGCACGTAGCAAAAGTCGTTGCTTACCCCTTCTCACCTTTGTATTTGGAATAAGCAGTGTTGTGGTAATAGCCTATGTAAATACCAGTTTAAGGGGAAAGCCTTGTGGAGAGTGTATTATACCAGATTGACATATTCCAGATGCTTCCAAAAGTCAATCTAAAAACTTCCTAATGGTATGAACTATTTTTTCTCATTTATGATATATAAGTCTACTGAGATGAGTGTATTTTCTCTTTTTAATTGAAGTATAGTTCATTACAATGTCGTGTTAGTTTCAGGTGTATAGTACAATGATCCAGTTACATATATATATATTCTTTCTCAGATCCTTTTCCCTTAGAGGTTATGACAAGATATCAAATATAGTTCCCTGTGCTATACAGTAGGTCCTTGTTGGTTATCTATTTTACATATAGTTGTGTGTATATGTTAATCTAAAACTCTGAGATGTGTGTATTTTCTTAATAAAATTTTGCTATGTATCAAAAATGTGTTATGATCTTTTTTTTTATGATCTTGTTTTTAAAGGCAGCTATAAGATATTATCTTGGTATTATCTTAATAAACCTTAAAACACACGCACTTGAAAAAAACAAAACAGAAAACAAACTCACGCACTGGTATTAAACCTTAAATGCACTCCGAAATACTTGATCCCCTGGGAATATGCTGTTAGACTGAAGTTCACTGTAGACCTAGTGATTCTCCTCATCTTTTCATTTCCTTCTGTTTGTTTCCTTACCCTCTTTTTCTCCTTATTTTGTTTAATCAGAGGAGTAAAGGAATGATTTCTCACCTCTTCCCCCACCACGTACACCTTCCCAGACCTTGGTGTTAGAATACTAAAGCAGAAAAACTGTTGATTTTGTGATTAAGGGAGAAGACGGCATTAGAGCTCATACTTACTGAGTGCTTCTTCAAGCCAGGCGCTGTCCTAAGTACCTGATACTTTTTTACTCATTCAAACGTCACGACAACCTTCTGAAGCGTTGATATTTCCCCCGTTTTACAGACGCAGGGTCTGAGGGGGTCACATAGCTACTAAAATGCAAAGGGGGAAAGCTATAATTCAGAGCTCTTGGGACACGTTTGTGACAGAAAATTCCAATCCTTCTTAGACTCTCCTCCTCCTCTAAGCACAGCCCGCCCAGCACAACAGGGTGGCAGAACATCACAGTCATGCTGTCTCACTGAGTCAAAGTCACTAACGTCAAGACACCCTCAATGCTCCTGGCATATCCCGGTCCGGTAACTGGGACCTCCCCTGCTGTCAGATCCCTGATGTTCTCCTGCATCCTAGCTCTCAAGACAGCCTTGCTTCAATCTCACAGAGAAATGGGATGATCAGAAGAAGGTGTCCTCAAGTTTCCCTTCCCCTCATCTCTCCAGGAACCTTGAGAAAGTGAAAAGCAGCAGCTCCCGACTACCAGGAGCTGACCTGATACTAGAAACTCACCGCTAGGCCACGGCTGAGCTCTCACTGACACCCAGAGTTCCCCCTGTGAACTCTCCCCATGGCAGTGAGTGATGGTTATCTCACAGGACATTGACAAGGCGACTCTGACCACAAAGGATTAAGACAAAAACAAGGTCACTCCAACATCACGTCTTGTTCAGTTACTCAGTTGTGTACAACTCTGCGGCCCCATGAACTGCAGCACGACAGGCCTCCCTGTCCATCACTAACTCCAGGAGTTACCCAAACTCATTTCCATTGAGTCAGTGATGCCATCCAACCATCTCATCCTCTCCTCTTGCCCTTCTCCTCTTGCCCTCAGTCTCTCCCAGCATCAGGGTCTTTTCCCATGAGTCAGTTCTTCGCATCAGGTGGCCAAAGTATTGGAGTTTCAGCTTCAGCATCAGTCCTTCCAATGAATATTCAGGGTTGATTTCCTTTAGGATGGATTGGTTTGATATCCTTGCAGTCCAAGGGACTCTCAAGAGTCTTCTCCAACACCATAATTCAAAACCATTAATTCTTCAGCACTCAGCCTTCCTTATGGTCCAACTCTCACAACCATACATGACTATTGGGAAAATCATAGCATTGACAAAACAGACCTTTGTTGGTAAAATGATGTCTCTGCTTTTTAATACACTGTCTAGGTTTGTCATAGCTTGTTTTCCAAGGAGCAAGCATCTTTTAACTTTGTGGCTGCAGTCACCATCCACGTTGATTTTGGAGCCCAAGAAAATGAAATCTGACACCGCATAGACCATCACGTCTGTACACGGGCAAAACCTGAGTATCATCCAAACCACAGAAATGACCTCCCTCTGCACCCAGAGTGATCCTTTTGTTAAAAACTAATAAACAGGGGCTTCTCTGGTGGTCCAGTGGTTAAGACTTCAAGCTGCCAATTCAGGAGGCCCCAGTCTGAGCCCTGGTCCGGGAACTAGCATGCCACAACTAAGACCTGGCACAGACAAATAAATAAGTAAGAATAAATATATATTTTTAAAAAACCACATTGAGGTATCACTTAACACCTTTTAGAATTTGTTGTTCAGTCACTAAGTCATATCCAACTCTTTGTGACCCCATGGACTTCAGCATGCCAGGCTCTTCTGTCCTCTACTATCTCCCAGAGTTTGCTCAAATTCAAGTCCATTGAGTTGGTGATACTATCTAACCATCTCATCCTCTGCTGCCCTCTTCCCCTTTTGTCTTCAATCTTTCCCAGCATCAGGGCCTTTTCCAACGAGTCAGCTCTTTGCATCAGGTGGCCAAAGTATTGGAGCTTCAGCTTCAGTATGAATATTCAGGGTTGATTTCCATTAGGATGGACTGGTTTGATGTCCTTGCAGTCCAAGGGACTCTTAAGAGTCTTCTCCAGCACCACAATTCGAAAGCATCAATTCTTCAGCACTCAGCCTTCTTTATGGTCCAACACTTTTTCAACGGTCATTTTTCACCTTTCAGAACAGCTATCATCAAAAAAATCTCAAACAACAAACGTTAGCAACAGTGTAGAGAAAAAGGAACCCTCCTACACTGTTGGTGGGAATGTAAATTAGTGCAACCACTGTGGAAAACACCGAGAAATGTGGTGAGAAAACAGAGTTTTCTCAAAAAACTAAAGAAAGAACTACCATACGATGCAGTAATTCCACTCCTGGCATTCATCCACAGAAAAGTAAAATATTAATTCAAAAGATACATGTATTCCTTCAATTAAAAAATAAATTTAAAAAAAGACACATGTACTTGTGTTCACAGTAGTATTGAGAAATCTCCATATTGCTTTCCACAGTGGCTGCATCAGTTTACAATTGCCAAGATATGTAAGCAACCTACATGTCCATCAACAGATGAACATACAGAGAAGATGCAGTATATATATGATGGAATATTTGTTGTTTAGTGTCTGACTCTTGTGATCCCATGGACTGCAGCCTGCCAGGCTCTTATGTCCATAGGACTTCCCAGGTAAGTATACTGGAATGGGTTGTGATTTCCTTCTCCAAGAGATCTTCCTGACCCTGGGTTCAAACCTGCATCTCCTGTATTGGCCAGCGGATTCTTTACCACTGAGCTACCAGGGAAGTCCCACTCAACCATAAAAAGAGACAAAATTTTGTGTTTGCAACATGGATGGACTTGGAGGACATCATGCTAAGTGAAAATATCAGAAAAGACACAATGTATGATATCACATGTTGAATGTAAAAAATAAAATAGTGAATATGACAAAGAAGAAACAGAACTCACATATATAGAAAACTATTAGTTACCATTAGAGAGAGGGGATGGGGAAGGAGCAAGACAGGGTTAACAGATTAAGATAACTATGTATAAAATAAATAAGTTACAAGGATATATTGTATAACACAGGGAACAAAGCCAGTATTTTATAATAACTGTAAATGGTTAATTAAGGGCTAGGTTACATTTGGAGGGGCAGGGTTCTAGGTGAAGAAAACTGAACATAATATCTATTGAAGATGAATGATGATTCTATATAGATGTTCATTAAACATTTTCTCAATTTTTGTGTATGTTAAAAATTTCCCATAAAGTTTTTAAAATGAACATAAAGCACTATCCAGAATTCTCTAAAGCTATAATAACCTCTGAGAAAAGGGGTTGTAAGAAATCTCGATTGGGGTGGGCATAGGGGATGGTAGGTTTAAGCCAGGAACCTCTGGAATGGGCAGATCTATTGGGGGTGCCTCTGCAGGAAACCCCTAGTCAAGTTGTGGTCAAGACCTAGCTGTAGGATGTGTCTTCCTGAGTACTTCTCAGCTAGTAAAGTGTCAGAATAAATAACATTCAAGGTCCAGTTTTAAAAATTTTGTTAAACCAGTCCCTGTACAAACAAATCCATATTATTTCCTTATTTTTCCATTTCCAGGAGATTAATCCAAGTCTCAACCTTTCCACAAGATCCACCTCAAGTTTAAACATCCCCACGACCTATCCCTTTTTTTTTTTTGCAAGGCAGTGGGATCTTAGTTCCCTGACCAGGGATTGAACCCACCCCTGGCAGTGAAAGTGCAGGGTTTTAATCACTGGACTCCACAGAGAATTCCCTAACCCTTCCTTAACTTAATCATCTCCCAATTTTAGTCACTCCCTTTGGTTTCTCCTTTGTTCCCTCATTTTGTTAGTGACTTTCTGCTAGTTCTTTTTCCAACCTTGGTTTATGCTCCTAAAACCAGGAACCATGAAATATATTAAAAATTCATTTTCAAAGTCGGATTGTCTCTCCACTAAGGCGGATCTTAATTAACACTTGCATAAATAAAAGCTTTGAAGAGGCCCAAAAGTAAATGATCCCTCTCTCCAGGCAGTGGTAAAAACCCTCCATCCACAGCACTTCTAACCCTCTTAGGAAGCTGCTGGATACTTTGACCACCTCGAGCATGTGAGCAAAAATCAGTGCATCTGACACCACACAAGAGCGTGAAGTTTTGAAAGCTGGAGTTTGGCCGGAATGAGTTTTTCCGCTTGGGCCACGTGCAGTTTCCGGCGGGGCTCCTCACCCAGCGCGGCCCTGAGGCGATGCTGTGCGCTCCGCTCAGCAAGTGGACACCGGGGACGCTCCTGCAGGCACAGCACCCGCGGCTGCGGATCTTTCAGCACACAGTCCGCTGTATCCCCGGAAGAGCAAAGTGCAATCGAAAGAAGACGGGATCTAGAGTAAGACTGCTATGAACTCTGATTCCAAGGCACTGCACTCTTCAGTTTTCAGTGCTTAAGACAGATTCATCCCCATGAGATCACAGGCTTTACGCAGATATGCCAGAGCAAAGCATCTCGGAGAACACTCTTGTTTGAAAACGTTCAGTTCAGTTCAGTCGCTCAGTCGTGTCCGACTCTGCGACCTCACGGACTGCAGCACACCAGGCCTCCCTGTCCATCACCAACTCCCAGAGTTTACTCAAACTCATGTCCATCTCGTCGGTGATGCCGTCCAACCACCTCATCCTCTGTCGTCCCCTTCTCCTGCCCGCCCTCAATCTTTCCCAGCATCAGGGTCTTTTCAAATGAGTCAGTTCTTCACATCAGATGGCCAAAGTGTTGGAGTTTCAGCTTCAACATCGGTCCTTCAATGAACACTCAGGACTGATCTTTAGGAGGGACTGGTTGGATCTCCTTGCAGTCCAAGGGACTTTCAAAAGTCTTCTCCAACACCACAGTTCAAAAGCATCAACGTTACACGGCAAAAAAAAAAAAAAAAAAAAAAAGAAAAGAAAAGCCATACAGTAGGGACTTCTCTGGCGGTCCAAGTGGTTAACACCTTGGGCTTCAAGGGCAGGGGGTGGAGGGTCTGATCGCTGGTTGCAGAACTAAGATCCCACATGCCTCAAGCAGTGGCAAAAAAAAAAAAAGCAACCTACACAGCGGACATTTCTCACTGTGGGCGCTCTGGTCCTCACGGGATACCGCAGCCCTATAGGGGCCGTCCCACTCGCAGCGGGACAGACCAGACCGCCGAACCTGCCGCCCAGCCTCACGCCGGGGTCGCGCTCCGCGGAGAACCACCGAGCGCGGACCTCCGGCGCCTCCTAGAGCGGCGGGTCGCGGGCTCGGCCGGCGGCGCACTTCCGCCCGCGCGCGCGTCGCCGCCCCGCGGACGGCCGGGCCTCGCCACGGGCCTCGGGGAGTGGGTGAGTGGGGCAGGGCGCGCCCGAGGTGGGGGGCGGGCCGGGGTCTGCGCCGCCGAGGCCTCCCCCGCGCCCGCCAAGCCGGTCGAGCGCTCGGGCGTCCCGCGGAGTCGTGGGCTGTGCCGGGAGCCGAGGACCCGAGCCGGGGAGCTAGGACGCGCCTTGTCCACCCACCGCCCCACATCGCGCCTGCTTACCCCTACCCTGCGGGCCGAGGACCTCCTGCACCGCGCCTCTGCCGCCTCCCACCCTCCTTTTGCTCGACAGGCGTGAAGGAGCGGCTGGGCCGGCCGGCGGTCGGAGACCCGGCCTCTGGCCACGGGGGGCTAGGCCTTGGCCTCGCAAAGGCCACTGTCTGTGCAGCGGGCCTCGGCCCTTTCATCTCTGAAATGGAGGATGGCAGGACCTGCCCTGCCTGCACCTCTTGGGTGGATTGCAGGCTTGGCACCGCCTCTGCCTGAAAACTCCTTCCGAGCCCGACCGCCTTTAGAATCTTCCGGGGAGCTTCCCCAGTGCTGAGAACCCCAGAACCACCGGGCAATTGTAGTCTGCAGCCAGGACTGAGAACCACTGGCCCAGAGTGTCAAGTGACCCTACTGAGTTCGATCGTGTGTTGTGTCCTTGCTAAAAATGTGTACTGTGAGAAAGCAAGCGGCCGGGTTTTTGTTTTTGGGTGTTTTTTTTTTTTGTCCAAGAAGACAAGAGCCAAAATCTGGTTTGCTCACTTATTTCCTAGTGGTGCATAACGCGCACCAGTGATTAAATTTCTGGTTACTTCCTGACCTAGTGGAAGAGTTTTGGTTATTTGGCTTGCTTTTAAACTTTTTATTATGGAAACTTTCAAATATATACAAAAACAAAATCGTGTACAGAATGTACCAACTCATGTACTAATTGCTAATGGATCTAGTTTCATCTGGCACCCTCACCCCCACTGGATTATCTTAAAGCAAATCAAAACGTACCATTTCATCCATTTAATACTGGCTTATGTTTATAGAACACAGTAACTACTTGAACATAACACCATTATCAATCTCATAAGAACCTCACATTACTATCTCTCCAGTGAAGTTTGCATTTCCCCTATTCTCTGTCTTTCCTCACCCCCCTCCCATCATCTGGTTGTCCAAAACAGGATTCAGACAAGCTACACAGGTTACATTTGGTTGATGGCTCTTATCTCTGTCTCCTCTCTCTTGATTATTATTTTTCCAGTATTTAGGTTGTTGAAGAAGTCAAGTCATTTGTCCTGTAATGTTTCTTACACTGAATTTTGCTTTTTCCTTCCCTGTGGTGTGCTCTAATAAACTGGTGTTTAGAAGACAACCTTTTTCAGATACAGGTTATATTATTTGGCAAGAAAACCTCCTCGGTTACCGTGTGCTTCACATTGCATCACATCAGGAGTTGGATTAGGTCTTATCTCTGTGGTGGTAAGATTGA
This sequence comes from Muntiacus reevesi, assembly GCF_963930625.1. Taxonomy (NCBI): domain Eukaryota; kingdom Metazoa; phylum Chordata; class Mammalia; order Artiodactyla; family Cervidae; genus Muntiacus; species Muntiacus reevesi. The sequence goes on from NC_089252.1 coordinate 48,092,392, forward strand.
TCACTGGCTCTTTTCCATACAAATTGTATTGCAGGGTGACTGATTGATCAGGGAATTACAGAAGGATACTAATAACTGCAGAAGGAATGAGAGAATATCACCTTTTGACAACCCCTAATGAAATGATGGTTCCTGGAAGGGATCATTAATGGTTACTAACATCAGAAAAAGAGAGACAGCCAGACAGCATGTGCTCCCTGGTGGAACTTACCAATACCACTTGTTAAATATTCTTAGGTGATGGATGGGGAATAAAGAGGAAACAGGATTGACCTTGAGTTGATAATTGTTGAAGCTCAGTGATGGGTATGTGACAGTACATTATGCTAATCTCTCTCCTTTTGTGTGTGTTTGAAATCTTTCATAACAAAAGTTTTGGTGGTGGTTTTTTTTTTTTTAATTGACTTGTTGACTAGTGAGTTCAGGTCAGCCTGATCCATCCATTATAGTTCTCCACTAGCCTTTCACTAACTGGTTCTCCAAACTGACTGCATGTTAGGATCACAGGGGAAGAATTTTTCTTTTTCAATTCTAAAACATATGTCTCTTGCGGAATTTTCTGTTGATAGTCCTGGGATGGAGCCCAATGGTTGATATGTTTTTAAAGATCTCCAGGTGATTAGTACTTCAGGATTCTGTACCACTGGAAGTCATGAAGTAAATTAAATGCAAAATTAAGTCAAATAGGTAAATAAAATGCTGCTTATTGCAGCCAAAAACAATTCAAAGATTTTTTAAAAAAGTTAATCTCCACCACCATTATTTTAATCACCCCCGAAATAACCAGTGTAGCAGTACAGTGTATATTGTTCCTCACCAGACTATCTCTGTCTTGCATAACATAGATGTTTGGGCATTGTTATAAAAATGAGATTATGCCATAGCCATCTGTAACTTTTCTCATTGTCATCCCTTCAGTACAGGAGTCACAGACCTGGCTGCACTGTAGAACAGATAGTTCATGATATGAATGTACAATAAAATAGTTGCTTCCGAATTGATATTTATCTGTCTATCTGTATATTCAGATAGTTTCCAAATTTTAGCCACCTTAAAAGTTTCACAGTAAATATCATTGTACATAGATCCTTTATTTCTGTAAGGTAGATTCCTAAAAATGGGATTGCTGGATTACAATATGTTGCATTAGCAGCCTCATTATTATTGGTAATTTTGTATGCCAGATTACTCTCCCAAAACATAATAGCAGTTCATGCTTCCACCACTAGTAAAATGTAGGTACCCATTTTTCCTTGTCTGGGTTAGCACTGGATAGCATTAATATTTGCCAGCTGATGTGTGGAAAATGATGGCTCTTTTTTCTTTAATTTGCATTTCCTCTCACTACTAGAGGACTGAGCATTTTCATGCTTATTGGCTCTTTGGATTTCTTTTGTGAATTTCCTGTGTGTATTCATTGTTTAGTTTTCTATTCTGTACTTTTCTTTTTAATGCATTTGCTTGAACCATTTCTTAGGGGCATTAACCTGTTCTCAAACAGTACAGTTTTTTCCAAATGGTTTTTTTCTTTTTGGCGGGGGGAGGTCCTTTGACATTAAGAGTCTTTTGATATATGAAAATTTTTATGTAGTAAAAATGTCTTTTTAAAAGCTTTGTGTTTCATGTCTTGCCAGTAAGGGATTTTCATCCCCAAATTTGTGTACATATTCTAATTTTTTTGGACCTGAAAGGTCCAAATTTAAATGTTTCACATTTAAATCATGTGGAATGTATTTTTATATACGATGCAAGATAAGAATCTTGCTTCACTTTTTCTGCGAAAATAACCAATTATGTCAGTGTTTTTCATTTTAAAAAGCCACCCTTTTTACGTTTCTGTTATATATTGATTTCTGTGTGTACCTGAGTTTATTTCTGGACTATCCCTTCTCTTACAACTTTATGTTTGTGCCAATAATATATCTTTCTTTTGTGCCTGATTAGTGTCATGTTACTACCTAGAGAAGTAAATCACTACTCACTACTTTGTAGGCTTTTCTTGCCCATTCTCAGACATGTACTTTTTTTCTTTCATGTGATTTTTGGGTTACGTTTGTTCAAAGATGAATCGCACTGGAAATCTGATAGAATTTGTGTTAAATATACATGCATTAATTATGAAAAGATAGACATTTCTGTGATAGTAGATCTCCTATCAAAGAAGCTAATGTGTTTCTCTCTTTGAGTCTTTTAGGACCTGTTCCTTTCTTGTTAACTTTATTTCTAGCTATTTTACAAGACTTTTTTTTTCTCTTGTGACTGAGGGTTTTTTTCATTTTTGCAAGGACTGAGAAAAGTTTTTGGTAGGTTTCCCCCCCCTGTAGATAGTACATTTATCCAGCTCACTGTCAAGTTTTCCTGTTTTAGTAGTTTTTCTTAAACTTACATGTTTGTTTCATTCCTTGCCATCAATGTGGATAATCTGTAATTGGTTATATATAACTTTGGCAAAAAGATGGGGAAACAGTGGATTTTGGGCTCCAAAATCACTACAGATGGTGACAGCAGCCATGAAATTAAAATATGCTTACTCCTTGGAAGAAAAGTTATGACCAACCTAGATAGCATATTAAAAAGCAGAGACATTACTTTGCCAACAAAGGTCTGTCTAGTCAAGGCAATGCTTTTTTCAGTAGTCATGTATGGATGTGAGAGTTGGACTATAAAAAGAGCTGTGCGCTGAAGAATTGATGTTTTTGAACTGTGGAGTTGGAGAAGACTCTTGAGAGTCCCTTGGACTGCAAGGAGATCCAACCAGTCCATCCTAAAGGAGATCAGTCCTGGGTGTTCATTGGAAGGACTGATGTTGAAGCTGAAACTGCAATACTTTGGCCACCTGATGTGAAGAACCTACTCGTTGGAAAAGACCCTGATGCTGGGAAAGATTGAAGGCGGGAGGAGAAGGGGATGACAGAGGATGAGATGGTTGGATGGCATCACCGACTCGATGGACATAAATTTGAGTAAACTGCGGGAGTTGGTGATTTACAGAGAGGCCTTGAGTGCTGTGGTCCATGGGGTTGTGAAGAGTTGGACATAACTGAGCGACTGAACTGAACTGAAGTTTGAGTTTATTTTATTTGATGCATATCTTCTGTCACAGAACTGTATCAGAGGGGTTTCCCTGGTGGTCCAGTAGTTAGGAATCTGCGTTGCAGTGCAGGGGACACTGCAGTGAGAAGCCTGCACACCAGACGGAGAGTGGCCCCCTCTTGCTGCAACTAGAGAAAGCCTGAGTGCAGCAGTGAAGACCTACTGCAGCCAAACAATAGATCAATAAATAAATCTTTAAAAAAAGGAACTGTATCAGAGAGAGATATGCCCAAAAATAGTGAAAGGAAAAAGAGATATCAGGAGTTGGCAGAAATCTACACACTCAACAGGTTGTTGCTGATCACTTGTAAGAGCAGAGGCCCAAGCGCTAACCCCTCATGGACCCTCTAATCAGGGGAGTGAGACATTCCCTCAGCATTACTGAGTGTTGTAGCGCTTCGTTGTGGTTTCCCAGTGGTTCAGAGAAAGGGCTGCTCACCATGAGCCGCTCACCATAGAGAGATCACTTGGTGAGCATAATTAAGTTCCTTTGCTTGCCCAGAACCTCACTAGAGTTTACTGTTTATTAGAAGGACTTTAAAAAAAATTAATCAGCAGATAGTACAGAGTCCTTACATACCCACTCCCCACCCCCCCCATGAGTTTCCCCTAATGTTGACATCTTACATTAGTGTGGTACAGTGGTGATGGGCCAATATTTATACACAGTTTACGTTAGGGCTTGTTCACATTTTGTTTTGTATTTACTATGGGTTTTGACCAACGTGTGGTGATATGTGTCTGTCTTTATTGTATCATACAGAATAGTTTTACTGCCCTAAAATCCCTCCCTCCCTTCCCCCGCAAACCACTGTCTTTTTACTATCCCCATAGTTTTGCCTTTTCCAGAATGTCATGTGGTTGGAATTCAAGTACAGCTTGATGTATATATATAATTTTTTTATTTATTAATTTTATTTTTGGTTGCGCTGGGTCTCCGTTGCTGCACAGGCTTTTCTCTAGTTGAGGCGAGCGGGTTGTAGCTGCTGTGCGCAAGCTTCTCGTTGCGACGTCTTCTCTTTTTTCCATTCCCGGGCCCTAGAACACAGCCTCAGTAGTTGTGGTACCCAAGCTTAGTTGCTCCACAGCACGTGGCATCTTCCCAGACCGGGGACGGAACCTGTGTCTCCGGCATTGGCAAGTGGATCCTTTACTCCTGAGCCACCAGGGACGGCTTCCCCGGTGGCTCGGACGGCAAAGGATCCGCCTCGATGCCGGAGACCCGGGTTCCATCTCTGGGTCGGGAAGATCCCCTGGAGGAGGAAATGGCAACCCACTCCAGTATTCTTGCCTGGAGAGGCCCATGGACAGAGGAGCCTGGAGGGCTACAGTCTATGGGGTCACAGAGAGTTGGACCCAGCTGAGTGATTAACACTTTCAGTTTCACCAGGGAAGCCCTCAACTGTAGTTTTTAATTAACTGAGTTTGGCTTTTTTTTTTTTTTTTTTAATTTATTTTTATTTGTGTGAGCAGTCGTACAAGGTTTGGTAATTTGTAGTTTTAACTGATTAAGAGTTACTAGAATCTTCCTTTAGATGTCTGTGGAAAGCTATTAGAGAATAGGAATCCACACTGTTCTCAGTACATAGACGTTAGATAACAGTGAAACTCCCAAGAGCCTGTTTTTGGTGATTTTGAGCAGTGATGTGTGATAACCCCTAAGTGAGCTTCTCGTTGCAGGGTGGAAGATGTCTATGGACGTGACGTTCCTGGGGACAGGTGCAGCATACCCGTCCCCAGCCCGGGGGGCCTCCGCGCTGGTCCTCCGGTGTGAAGGGGAGTGCTGGCTCTTTGACTGCGGGGAGGGGACCCAGACACAGCTTATGAAGAGCCAGCTTAAAGCGGGTGAGTGTGCGCTCTGCTTCTCACTAGGGCTGGCTCTTGCTCGTCTTCATTTTCCTGGCTCTCCTTGGGCCTTCTGCTCAGAAGCAACCCCGGCGGTTGTACCCCATTTCAGTGCTGGAGCCCTGGCAAGACCTGGAAGGCACTCAGGCATCTGGCCTAGATGAACTAGCTGACTGACAACCCAACTTACTTCCTCCTTCCCCTTCCCTCCCTTCAGTCCTTCACTTTTCATTCTTCCTGTAAATTGAAGAGCAAGGATGTACATAGGCTTAGGGCGTGGAGGATGGAGTGAGATACATCAGACACATTAAAAAGACACTGCTGAACCACGGGAACATACTTACTTCCCCCAGGAGATGGGTTTAAGTATCATGAGAGGGCAGTACGTGTTCTGGGGAGTGAGTTCTTTTCTGCTTGGGGTCATCAGCAAAGACAGCTCAGGGGGGTGATATGTGAGTTTTGACGGAGGAGGAAGGGCTCCCTGGGCTGGGGAGAAGAAGGGCATTCTGGCCAGAGGGAACAGAGAGAGCCTCGTCCCAGGCCCACCGAAGAGTCCAGTGTTAACAGAGCCTTGACCCAGAGTTGGGTAGACCAGGATTCCAGTCCCTGCTGTGTCTCTGCTTATCACTTAGCAGATCAGCAAGCTTAAGCCTTTCTTTTCTCATCTTTAAAATGGGGTTAAAACCTCCATATTAGGGCTTCCCTGATGACTCAGCTGGTAAAGAATCTGCCTGCAATGCAGGAGACCTGGGTTCAATCCCTGGGTTGGGAAGATCCCCTGGAGAAGGGAAAGGCTGCCCACTCCAGTATTCTGGCTTGGAGAATTCCATAGACCATATAGTCTGTGGGGTCGCAAAGAGTTGGCACGACTGAGTGACGCACTTCATTTAAAACCTGCACTTGAAAGGGGTGATGTGAGAATTGTGTATAATAATCCCTTCTCTGTGTGGTTGTCTCCTTCTCATCAGTTAAATCTCAACTCACATGTTGTCTCCTCAAAGGCTTTCCCCAAACCTCTTGTGTTAAGTAATTTCTCCCTTACCCCAGGCATCCTACTGACTTATGCTGTTTTTATTGACTTTTTAGTGTCATCAGTATCTAAAATCATGTTATTTAGGTAGTCGTTTCTGCGTTCACAGTGTAGTTCCCTGGACGACTAGACTCTGAGCATATGCATACCTAGTAGATGCCTAGTAATAGCTGTTGATGCATGAGTAAGATGTTCAGCACTTACTACAGGGCCTCTCACTTGTTAGATCTTGATAAATGGCACTTATTGAAATTATTCCTACAACTCCTCACAGTACTTGGCATTTAATGACTAAAAGAAAGATAGCTCTAGCATCCAAGGATCCCTTGGTCTAGTGGTGGAAACTGACGTGCAGTCATGGTGTAATGTGATAAGTAAGAATAAAGAGGTGTTTTCTAGCTACTTTTGAAGCACAAAGGAGGAGGACACTAACTGATTCTGTGTGTTCAGAGAAAGCAACTCAGAGATAGTGATAGTCGAGCAAGGATATAAGAGATGAATAGAAGTTTCTCTGCGAAGAGAAGCAGGGATGGATATTCAGGGAACAGATGACAGAGTGAGCAGGAAGTAAGGGAGTTTCCAGGAGAGACATGACGTGTTTGGGGAATCCTAGGCCATCCAGCACTCTGCGTACTTGACTGTAGAGCCGAGAGACAGGAATGCTTAAAGTGAGGGCCGACTGTGAAGACTTCTGTGGTATTCTAAGGTATCTGGGCCTTATTATTTATCCTATTGTCAACAAGGAATCAGTGAATACATTTTAAACCAAGAAATGACATGGTCTGATTTGTGATTTAGGATGGTTTTCCAATAGCAAATGTATTGGGAGAGAGAGAGGCCAGGCCCAAGGCAGTTGCATTCACCTGGTGAGAGAGAGAAGATGAAGATTCTGGAGCAGGAAGCAGGAATGAGGATGAAGACGAGAGACTCAGAGAGATCTGTGTAGAGCCAGGAGGAGATGGGACCGAATGAATGCCTAGGATGTGCAGAAGTGCAGAATTACTCCAAGTTATAGGTGGTGATGTCCCAGACCCAGATGGAGAGTTAGATAGAGAGTTAGGAAGAGAACTGTTGGAGGAAGGAACCAGGCATATCACTTGGGACAGGTGTACACAGTTCAGCCCTAATTTACACTGTCTTACGTTGAAACCCTGTGGTCAGGGCAGTGCTATGCTTAACTTCCCTGGGATCACACAAGGGTTCCTTTCACGAGGCCTGGCAGGATAGGCACATGCCAGAGTGGTGGCTATAATATTTAGAGAGTAGGGGTTGAGGTGGCAGGGTGATTAAAATAGAAACAAGTGACTGTTGTATTAGGAGGTTTGGATGTAGGGATAAGCCTCCAGTTTTTACTTAGTACCTGTGTCAGTTATCTAATGCTGCATAACAGATTAAAAATTTAGTGGGGTACTTGCATTTATTATCTCATAGTTTCTGTGGGTTAGAGACTTTAGGCCAGGCTTAGCTGGATTCTCTATTTCAAGGTCTCAATAGGCTGTAGCCCAGGTCTTGGCCAGTGCTGGGGTCTCATCAGAGACCCCACAAGAGGAAGAATCGATTTCAGAGCTCACTCAGGTTGTTGGCAGAATCCTTCTGGTTGTTGAACGAAGGCTGCCTGCAGCAACTTGAGGCCTGCTGTAGGTCCTGGTCATGGGGTTTCTGCTGCAGGGTAGCTTGCTTCCTTTTACGGCCAGGAAGAGAGGGAGACTTAAGAGCAAGTCTGCCAGCAAGATGGACTCTGAGAACATAATCGCATTGCATCCTTGTGCCATGTTTCACTGGTTAGAAGCAAGTGCCCAGTCCCACCCACACTCAAGGGGAAGGAGATGGGATGCGGACAGCTGGAGGCAGGGGCCGTGGGTACCACCTTAACTCTATTTGCCGTAGTACCTTCCTCTCATGGTTTATATTTTACAGTTATTTTTCAACAGATCACAAAGCTCAAGCTTTTTAAAATAAAAGTTTGGCCAAAAAATAATAATACTAAAATAAAATCTAAAGGGAACCTTTAGCTTACTAAATTTTTATTGATTTAAAAAAAGAATTCCTGGCCTCAGAGAGGAGGGTGATATGATAATCCCTGAACATCAGCTAAGACACTCTAGCACTTCTAAAGCCCCGGTCTCAACCTGGAATCCTCAATACATCTTGGTTTCTCTCAGTAACCAAATGTGGACCCATCACTGTTGGAGTCTTTGAAACCCTTTTAGCTTATACTACCTCCTGGGGTAATAATATTGTATGGGTTTCATAAGGAAGTACTTTCTGTCTGTCTAAATATACTTCTTTCAACTTTCCATGGTCCTGATATCCAGGCATCTGATGAAAAAGTGTGGGTTTGTCATATCTATTTTTTTTCATAATTTTAAAGAGTGAGCTTAAGCTTTTTTTCCCCTAAAAAATGATTACAAAAAAGTATTATAAAAGTATAATTTTTAAAAGATTATAATAAGTATACATGCTCACTGTAAGAGTTTAAACAAAGCAGAAAAATATAAATAAGAAAATCCCAAATCTCTCTGTCTGGTCGGTGAATTTTCTATGCATATAGTTATGGTAATGGTGCAGGTATATTTGTGTGTGTTTGTATATAATTTTGCATAAATGCAATCAAACTATATTTGGTATGACTTTTTTTTTTCCAACTGAATAGTATGTGTCAATAACGTATTGCAGACATTTTCCTACAGCAGTAAATATCAGTGCATCATTCCTTGGGGTGTAGAGGATGCTTAGTCTTCTACTCCTATATGGATGACATTTTCCCTGGTAATTTTCGTGTTCTTAAGTGAAAGGGAACTCATGCATTTTTCTTTTTTCATTTGATAGTTTCCTCTTACCTTTGATAATTGTGGTTGCTGTTCCTTCTCCCGCTGAAATCAAGTCTCTTAAAAAATGAAATGTTTGTCTTCCATGAAACTGTAATAACTGTGGAAAGTTACTTTTTCTTACCTAATGTGTCTCACTTGCTTTGAGTTCACTGATTGTTCGGTATTCAGATTTGGCTGTGCTTTGCAGTAAATAGGGAGAGGCCCGGAAAGTCTGACTTGGCAGTTTTGAGGTCAGTGTGAGACCAGGACTCAACAACTGATGTAGTTCTTTTGTATGCTGAATTCTTAGGTCCCACTTGGGAGGGTGGGGGGGCTGTTGGCAGCCCAGACAGCAGAAAGGGGGAAATGAAAGTGTTCCAGAAGTCAAAAAACAGCAAAAACAAAGAGTAAACCAAGACAACAAAAAGGAGCATGTCGGGGAGACTTCTAGCGTGCCTCCTGGGGATTCTCATGGTTCGAGATCATTGTTGAGATGATCCATTGTTCTACCTGGTCCATTGTTCTCTACTACAGTGCCTGGCTTGATGTGGTAACACTGAGAAGACTCGCTTGGAGCACACTGTTACCTGGATGTCACAGGACAGATCCCATCACAATAAACTATTCCTCTTCTTTTATGGTATCAAGTGTTTGAAATAGGTGGGCCATGAGCTTGGACTGGAAGCAACTGTTATATTAAAAATATGTTAATTGTGATTGTTACTTCCAAAAGTCTTTGTGGTGCGTCTCTGAAAAACGTTGATGTGGCATCCTGCCACGTACCAGGAGTAAATTCTGTTTGTTGTTCAGTCGCTCAGGCGTGTGTGACTTTTTCGACCCCATGGACTGCAGCCCGCTGGGTTTCAGTCCGTGGGATTCTCCAGGCAAGAATATGAGAGTGGGTCGCCATGCCCTCCCTCAGGGGATATTCCCAACCTAGGAATCGAACCTGCATCTCCTCTTTTGGCAGGCAGATTTTTTACCACTGAGCCAACCAGAAAACCCATACAGTTTACCGTTGGCTAACTCAAGTTACGGCCTAAGTCAGTATGCACTAGGAGGGCTGCTGTCTTAGTTCAGACCGAAAGGAAGGGATGGACCCACGTGCCTTCACATAGCACCATGGGGGGTTACCCTGGATGTGCACTCCAGCATCTATTGCCTGCCTCCTCCTCCTCCTCGGTCCTTCACCGCACTCCCTTTCTCCCTACCTCCTCCTCCCTCCTCCCTGTCCTCCCCTCCCTCATCCCCCTTGCTTTTTCCTCCTTTTCCTTCTGTCTCATCCAGGCAAGCAGGCTCAGGCTTGGTTAGTCAGTCTTTGGCCGGTGCGGAGTCCTTAAAAGGCGATTTTGGTTTCAGGCTCTGGTCCAGTCCGTTGGAGCCAAAGAAATGTTTGTTAGCATGCTGGGAGTACATACTTGCTGTTCTCAGAGGGAGCAGCAGGGGGCAGTGTAATTGCCAGCTACTTTCACACTTGAGGCCTAGCTGATTACTTAAGTGAATCATTTTGGTACACGTTTTCCTTTTCTCTTTTTTCCAGTAAGAGGATGTATAGGAAAATACTCTTAAAACTGTAACACTGTATAATTTGAAAATATTCTATGAAAAAAGTTATATCTTATTAAAACCTTCCAGTGAAATAATACATGTCTCTCTTGCTTCTGGAATCATGTAGGAAAATCACATGCATGTTTCAAGAAGCTTTGTATGGGTTTTATTTCTGAAAATTCACAAATTTATTTCCCTGCTTCAATCAAAAGGGAGAATTACCAAGATCTTCATCACACATCTTCATGGAGACCATTTCTTTGGCCTTCCTGGCCTCCTCTGCACAATCAGCCTGCAGAGTGGGTCCATGGTCACCAAACAGCCCATCGAAATCTACGGCCCTGTGGGGCTTCGGGACTTTATCTGGCGAACCATGGAACTCTCTCACACGGAGTTGGTCTTCCCTTACGTGGTCCATGAGCTGGTGCCTACAGCGGATCAGTGTCCTACAGAAGAACTAAAAGAATCTGTGCAGGTGAATGAAACAGACAACCCTCCCAAAGAAGGACAAGGACGAACTATCCTGTTAGACTCAGAAGAAAACTCGTACCTCCTGGTTGATGATGAACAGTTTGTTGTGAAAGCGTTTCGCCTCTTTCATCGAATACCATCCTTTGGATTTTCAGTCGTGGAGAAGAAACGCCCAGGTAAACTCAACGCACAGAAACTGAAAGACCTGGGTGAGTGAGTGTTTGTTTTTTCCTTTCTCCTCAGTTGAGTTGTTGTGAACTGCAGCAGTTAGAAGTGTCATAGAAACCTTCCTTTCTTGCTTCCCAGGCCTAACACTTACATTTTCTCCACTTCCTTTTCCCAAAGTTTGTTTATTAAGAGAAATCTTTAGGGCTAGAAGACGCGATTCAGGGCAAAATGAAGTATATATTTCAAGTCTCTCTTCAGCTCTCTAGAGGCACATTCTTGATCTGTCTTATCTTCAGCTTTTACTATCTTGGTTGGTGGAATGATGGTGGTTGTCTCAGGTCTAGGCTTTTATTTTCTCATGTCATCTTTTTGAAATATGTTTGAGTGGCATCTTTGGTCAGACACTTTTCACCATAGTTCTTAACCATGCCACTGCAACCAGCTACCTTCTGAGTTTTCCTTCTTTATTGACTAAGTTATTAATAATTCGGTGTTTGGAACACTGCCTCAACCAGTTGTTGTTGTTGTTGTTTTTGACTGTGCTGGGTCTTAGTTGTAGCACCTGGGGTCTAGTTTCCTGGGGAACAAACGCAGGCCTCCTGCATTGGGAGCGTGGAGCCTCAGCCACTGAACCACCAGGGAAGCCCCTCGACCAGCTTTATATACCGGGTTCATCCCCCTGGAAGCAAGCATTCAAAGGTCGGCTTGGGGCCCGTCTGAGGCCTCGCACCTTCCCCGTGCTCAGTCATCACATGCTCAGGTCCTGCAGCACCTCTCCCAAAGCAGTGCCAGGTACATCATCTCTCTAGCATCACCGCCTTCCTTGCCGTGCCGACGGCAGAGCCTGTGAAAAGCATGGCAGTGGCTTTTCGTGTGTTCTTATTCTTTATTTGCACAATCTCTCCTTTCTTCCTCAACTAAAACAGTGTACTTAGTAATGAGGGAAACTGCCTTAGACCAAAGATATCTTTATTATCTACAAACCTGTGAAAATACCAGTGTGTTGGGACACTGTAAACGTGATCCATGTTGGAATTCGTGAACATACTCTGTTTATATGTATTGCCCAGAGTGATGATCAGGTATTATTCTCAATTAAGATGAGATTTAAGCCCAGTTTGGTAAGCATGGAACTGCCTCTGTTTACAATGAAGATTGATTATGTGTAACTGCCTGAAATTCTCCTTGATGTTGTGATCCAAACAGTCCCCTCTAACAATTTTTTTATTACGTTAATCAGTTTGTTGGTACCTTGTCATTTAAATGGGCTCTTTAATTTTACCTAAAGATGAGCTTATTAAATACAGCACTCAAAACCTGTTATTCCCATGCACAGCAGAGGCTCACAGCTGTTCCCTTGACTATAATAAGGTTTTAGGGGGACTTAAGAGCTTAAACTTATCTGAAACGTGTGGTTGGAAATGTTTTAAGTACTTGGACATTGCTAATATCAATAGCCAACAGTGAACTTTTAAAAAATGTATAAATATCCCAGTTTCCCACAAGTAATAAAATATTTATAACAATTATGAAAAGAATTGGATGCCTTTTCCATTTGCTATTTGCAGTGCTGTTGAAACAGACGCTTTTTAACAAGTCATAAATTCCATTCCCATGATGTGATGTTATCTGCCTCCATCTTGTAGGTGTTCCACCAGGTCCTGCTTATGGGAAGCTGAAAAACGGAATTTCTGTTGTTCTGGAAAATGGAGTTACAATTTCTCCCCAAGATGTCTTAAAGAAGCCTATTGTTGGGAGAAAAATCTGTATTTTGGGTGACTGTTCTGGGGTTGTGGATGACGGAGGAGTAAAGCTGTGCTTCGAGGCAGACCTGCTGGTCCACGAAGCGACCCTGGATGACACCCAGATGGACAAAGCCAAGGAGCACGGCCACAGCACGCCACAGATGGCAGCGGCGTTTGCAAAACTGTGCCAGGCGAAGAGGCTGGTTCTGACTCACTTCAGTCAGAGGTACAAACCAGCTGCCTTGGCCAGAGAAGGAGAAGCAGATGCGATTGTAGAACTTAAAAAGCAAGCTGAATCAGTGTTAGACCTCCAAGAAGTGACTCTTGCAGAAGATTTCATGGTGATCAGCATTCCGATCAAGAAGTGAAACCAGTATTCCTGAATGCATTCTGATGTGTCTGTAAATATGTTATTGAACCAACAGTCACATTTGGTTTCTTTTTGTTGCTGTGGTGGTGGTGGTCATCGTTGTTTTGATCTACAATTATTTGAGTCCTCATAATCCTGAAAAGGATGGAGCTGCATTGCTGAACTAATTCAGCATTGAGAGGGAGCAAGCTATTTGATAATAAATCACTTTAAAAAGAATGAAACCAGCATCCTTCTTAAAGTCCACATTTGACAAGATGATAGGCTATTCAGGTATACATGCCTTGAGGCTGCTGCCTCAGAGATTAGCCAATGCACCATGGGCTTATCTTCCATCCAGCTTTATTGCTGTTGTTGGCAACGTATGCAGGACTTGGCCCTCCTGGCTGAAAATTATATTTTGGCAGTTTGTGTTGAATCTGTTCATGTTATTAACAAAAGAGAATAGTAATGAGATACTGGATATGCAGAATTGAAGCTGGCATGTTAAATCTTGAATTCTTTGCTAGAAGACTGAATGCAGGGTCAGGGGAGGTGTTTAGCGTTCAATCAGGATTTTATTAAACTTTCCAGTTTGCTCTAAACCCAGGGTTCTCAGAGGTGATACTGCTCCCTTGGATGGAATTCTGAAGTTGTGGGATGTTTCTTGTCAAAACTAGGAGGGGCTACTACCAGCAGTCAGTCAGTACAAGCCAGAACGTTAGATGGTAGAGAGTTTTGGTCAGTCCTAAACCATGAAGAATTATCTCATCCCACAATGCATATTGCAGGTCTGTTGAAATACACATCAAGTTAAAACTTCTACTGTGAACATACTTTATAAAAATTCAGTGACATAAGAGTTCAGGTGTTTTGGGGGCATGAACCACCAGTCTCCTTGCATGGCCCTGCAACAAACCTTTCTCTGCTCAAAAAGAAAAACAAGAAATAGTGACATAATGAGTTGAAATATGAGGTAAGTCAAATTCTGCAACAGATCCTAAAAAGCTAGCTAAGTGAATATATTGGAATGTCACATCAAACGTTATTTGTCAGAAGTGTGCTATGGGCTGGAGCTTGTGAATCTGGAGGTTAAAAAATAACTATCTGTCCGACTTGGGTTTAATTTACGTGTTCTGATAAATAATTCTTTGAGCACCATTTTAGTAAAATGTTCTTTCTAGAATAGCTTTTCCTGCTGAGTTGCCTTCCACCTCCCTTCTGTCTGTCCCGGGGTATCTCTGACTCATTTGCCCACAGTAAATACATGGAAAGGTAGTCTCAAGTACTGATGCAGTCAAAAAGGTTCCCTAATCAAACTGGTTTGGGAAACCCTGTATACTGTGGGTCCTCTGGCAGAGCTGTAATGCCCAGCAATGTATTAACAACAGCACGGCTTCAGTGATCACCAGCTAGTCTATGACGCCAGAAAGACGTGATTTCAGAGTCCCATTCTGTACCTCATGACGGTCCCTATGTGCTCTGAAGCAGGTTCCTTAGATCTGCTGATCTTTAGCTTGCTCATCTCTAAAAATGAGAAAAATAATAATAAGACCTACCTCTAGGAGTGCTGTAAAGATTAAATAAAGACAGTGTATAAAAGGCGCATAGCACGTTGCTTCAAGGCACGAAGTCCTAAAGTACAGAGGTTTGTTAACTGAACCCCTTTCTAAAGTCATATTTCACCATATACTATCCGTTGACATCTTAAGAAGCTAGAGAGTTTTATAGTATACTTATTCAGAAATACTGTCATGGTGTGTAGTAGACTATTGGATTCCTCTGGTCCTGGGGGTTTTTCTAGTAAAAATTGACTCTTGGAGGGGTCTGGAATCCCTGAAGTAGTGATGGCCCAGTTACTCAAGATCTCAGTCATTCTGAAGCAGCCTCCAGAATGGGCTGATTCGGCCCTCCTGTAGGCTCCTGGCCTGCCACAGTACCACAGTGGACCGGAACTAAAGCGTATCTTGATTTCTGAACTCAAGTCAAACCATCACTTATTAACCTCCTGTCTGCCGAATGGGCTTCCCCAGGGACTCAGCAGTGAAGAATCCGCCACAGGAGATACGAATTCGATCCCTGGGGTTGGGAAGATCCTCTGAGGAGGGCACGGCAACCCACTCCAGTATTCTTGCCTGGAGAATCCCATGGACAGAGGAGCCTGGCGGGCCATAGTCCACAGGGCCGCAAAGAGTCGGGCACGACTGAAGCGACTTAGCACACGCACTCGACGTGTGCCCAGACCTGCACGCGAGGGAATAGCTAGTACTAGTACCTCTGATGCCTGGAGCTCTGGGGTGTAAAGATTGTAGTTTGGTCCCCTCTACATTCTTGGAAATACCCACCCATGCTATGCACTCAGAAATGTATATTGAGTGAAACGAGATCACAAAATTTAAGGCCTAAAGTTTAGAACCTGTGCCTAGCCCATTTTACTGCTGGGTTTGTCCCAAAAAAGTAACTGCCTGATTGGTGGTGTTCCATTTACTGTCTTGGGAGTAAATGAATATAAGACAAAATTTCAGGCTCACTGTCTCAGTGCTAGAGACTAATAGGAAAACCCAAAGTGAATGTGCAGTTCTTTCAGATCTTTCTGATCTTACAGCCTGTCACTCAGTTTTGCTGTTCCTGAGCATTATTTGATAGATGGCTTGAGCTGTGCCCTTAGAATCAGGCTCTTTTAATATATGTGGGCTAAGCCCTCAGAGAACATGGGAATGTGGAACAAATTGATGTGTTGGATTAAGTGTGGGGTATCAGTTCATGGCAAGAATTCTTCCTTGGACTCTCTTCTGGCCTAGAATTTGTTCTTAATGGTAGGACACATTCTAAGAATTTGTGGAGCTAGAATTGAGTGAACTTTTTTTTCCTGTTAGGCCGGGCCATGCAGCTTGAGGGATCTTAGTTCCCCGCTCAGGGATTGAGCCAGAGCCATGGCAGTGAAAATGCCAAGTCCTAACCACTGGCCTAGGGAGTTCCCAAGAGTGAACCTTAAGTTGAACTTCTCAGAGCCTGTAATTTGTTCATGGTTATATGACTCTAGAGGGGATTAGAATATGTGTTGTGCCCCAAACTTATTTGATCACTGAATTCTCTTTTGCCAAGGAGCATCTTATAACACTGAGAAATGGTGTTCCTTAATACTATTGAAAGTGTTAATAGTCGCCGACTATGTCCATCACTGACTCGATGGACATGAGTTTGAGCAGGCTCTGGGAGTTGGTGATGGACAGGGAAGCCTGGCGTGCTGCAATCCATGGGGTTGCAAAGAGTCGGACACAACTGAGCAACTGAACTGAATACTATTGAAAAGCATATTATTTATATTTTTTACCTGCAACTTTATTGAGGTAGCAAATTCCATGTCTACACCAAATATAGTATTTTTTGTCTTAACCAACTTTCCAATTGTTAGAAATTCATACTCCTGCTTATTTACATAAAAAACAGGCACTTTTCTGTTTCTCAAAAGGTATTTAGACTTGCCCAAATAGACCCCAAATCATCTGTTTTCAAATACTCATGCTTCTTTAGTATACTTTTAATAAACTTTTAAACATAAAAGCAGCATATGCCCAGTGATTTTTTTTTTTTTTTTAGAGATCTAAGAAAAGAATATGATTACTCATAATTCTGCCGGGGGCTTCCCAGGTGGTGTAGTTGGCAGGAGATGCAAGAGATGTGGGTTCGATCCCTGGATCAGGAAGATCCCCTAGAGAAGGAAGTGGCAACACACTCCAGTATTCTTGCCTGGAGAATTCCATGGACAGAGGAGCCTGGAGGGCTACAGTCCATGGGGTCGCAAAGGGTCAGACACGACTGAGCGGCTGAGCATGCACACACTTGTAGTTCCACCAATCCAGAGAGCTGCTGCTTTGTTCCAGTGATCCTGAAACTGGGATGTGAGTCAGCATAGCTCAAGGTGTTACACGGGTGGACAGGTGTGCATAGGCAGACACAGGTCCTTGGGTTCTAATTCCAAAGACTAATTCAGTATGTCTGGGGTGGAACCCAAGAATGTGTATTTTTAATAAACCCCCCTAGGTGATTCTGAAGTATGTGAGTGGTAGGCCACATGTGGAGGAAAAAACTGTATTTATGCACTTAGAAAAACTGAGGTGTACATAAATATATTTTATGTAATTTAAACATGCTTATAGATGTATACATATTACACACATGCATATTTTTACATGTAGGTTGACCTCAACTGTTTTTCTCATTTAACATGAGCATTTTCCCATAGCTTTAACTGTTCTTTGAGAGCATGAATTTAATGATTTTATATTATCCCACTCTATTGATATATGTTTTCATACTTTTGAGGCATTTGAGGTTGTTTTGCATTGCTATAAATAATACTGTCAAGAATATTCTGAGGCATAAATCTTTGTATCTCTGAGTATTTATTTCCTTAGCATTGATTTCTCTGGAGGTCAAAACATCTAGCTTATTTTTCTGGACTCCGGTCAAGAATCTCTCACTTGTTTTCTCACTCACACTGTGCAGCTGCAGGAGAGAGGCCTGTTTTGCTGCTCCATTGATAAATGATATTGAATATCTTCAATTAATGACCTTTCTGACACTTCTCTTCCCAGACATTTGTCTTATAAAGATTATTTTTGCCTGCTAGTGAAAACAATTTTATTATGTCTTGCAACTAGCACGTATAATTCAACTGTGATTTCCTTGACTATTCTTATGCCACCTTAAAAATGCAGTTCCTACTTAAAAGGTAAAAATCCTTACTGCTTGAAATATGCTCATGATAGATGTAGAGTGAAGGTATTTTTGTCTTCACAGAGTTATATATTATGGTGAAATATATTGATCCTGTCCTCACTGATTGATGGATTTTTTTTTAGGTACTAAATGAGTCAGAGTATTGGTTTTTTTGTTTTTTTCTTACATGGGAAAAATAAAAAGAAAATGCTGATGATGCTCACTCTTTGGCAGGACAAGGATAGAATTTGAGAGGGCTGTGGTGGGATGTGAGGTAAGATTGAGAAATTCTTTTAAACAGTGTTTAAAAACTAAAAAATAAATAGTACATTAACCACACTACGTTTTTAAAGGGGGTGGGGTGTGGGATGATAGTGAATACCAGATGAATGGTGAAGAGTGGAAGAAGGGATCCTTAGCAAGGGGTATGGGAGGGACAGTGATGAGGACTGTCTTATACAAACCAGTGGCACTCGTGGCTTCCCAGGTGGCTCAGACGGTAAAGAATCTGCCTGTGATGCAGACCTGGGTTCAATCCCTGAGTCCTCAAGATCCCCTGGAGGAGGGAATGGCTACCCGCTCTGGTATTCTTGCCTGGAAAATCCCATGGACAGAGGAGTTTGGTGGGCTACAGTTCATGAGATTGCAAAGAATCGGACACGACTGAGCAACTAACATATGAGGTATTTTGAACTATTTGTGTGTGTGTGTGTGTGTGTGTGTGTGTGTGTGCACATTCATCTAGTTAAAAAATTGCATTAAAATACCTGTACAACAGATGAAATGCTGCTCCGAATAAGTATGTCAATCGGGGTTTCCTTATGGGTGCTCCAGGCAGTGAACAGTTCCTTTCAAGACTTTTTAACATTCCAATCCATTCCCCATACTGCAAAGAGGTTTTTTCAAAATGCAAATCTGAGCCTAGTACCCAGATCTGAATGACCTTGCCCAACCCCCCCTTTCCAAGCTAATCTTATTCCACTCATTTTTGCAGCCCCAGCCATGTGGGCCTTTCAGTCCTTTGTCAGAGGTTTCTGTTGTTGCCCAGTCTTGGCACAGACTGCTCCCTGGGCCTGGACTCAGCTCCCTGGGCCTGGAATGCTCCCTCCTCTCCCCAGGTTAACCCTTCCTGAGCCTTCTGCTCACAGATCTGCAGCCACATCCTCCTGGAAGCCTTCCCAGACCTCCCCACTAGGTAGCGTGTGACTGCACCCCACATTCCTGTTGCTTGTCACTTCGTATTCTCATTTTGCTCCTGTGAATATCCAATTGATGTTTCTCTTTCCCTCCAGCACTGTAAGCTTCACAAGAGCAAAACTGTGCCTGCCCGTGCTTCCCTTTGGGCCTCAGCTTCTAGGTCAGTGCCTGGAATATATTAGGTGCTCAATAAATAGTGGTGATTGGTTCCATTTTCCTTGCCTTCTGTTATTCTATACCGTGCTCTCCTAGGGATTTTACCTGATTAATATTAAAAACAAAAAAGCCAAAATCCTCTAAACTTAATCTCTAAACTAAAAACCAGGAGGAAGAGAATGGTTGCCTATAACCTTCGTGATGGTGGTTTAGTCGCTAAGTCATATCCAACTCTTGCGACCCCATGGACTGTAGCCCGCCAGGCCCTTCTGTCCATGGGATTCTCTAGGCAAGAATACTGGAGTGGGTTGCCATTTCCTTCTCCAGGGGATCCTCCCAACTCTGGGATCAAGCCTATGTCTCCAAATGAGGCAGATTTTTGTAAATACTAATTTTAAAGCTTTAGTTTGGTGTTCTAAGGAAGGCAGGTAGATACCTAGAATTGAAAAGGGCTGGAGAAAGGAGTTTCTCTAAGAAAGTGGGATGTTGGCTTTCACTATGCATAAGTGTTACAGCCACATGTTCCAGGAAACAAACTCACTCAGAAGGACAATGCAGATAGTGGAGTGCATTTTATTACACCAGTGGGCCCAAGGCGGAGTCTCCTCTTAGCCAAGGACCCCAGTCAGTTTTTGTGAAAACCTTATATACCCTAAGTGTACTTGCCCAAACCCACCTCCCCAAATTCCCTGAAACTAGTCTGAACAAAGGAAAAGAAAGATACGATCAAAGTTAACCTGTCATTCATATGCCTTAAGCCTAGGTAGCTAACAGTGGACAATTATCAGTAGGCCTGTGGTCATACCCCAATAAGCATAATAAATAGAATGCATGGTTCTATTTGGTTACACAGATAATTGGGGTTTTCTTTTAGGCAGAGAGTTTAGGTACAAGCCCTGGGGCTCTTCCTTTCGGGGGCCTGGTTTTCCAACTGGTATGTCGTTTCCATAGAAGCCTTAAGAACACATATGTCTGATGTTCAATCTTACAGTGGCTGTGTGGATTGACACTAAGTCCCGCTATTTCCCTCAAATTTTCTTTGAAGTCTGCTGGACACATAGGATTTCGGGATCTCTCCTCAACCCTTGACACCACCAAACCAGAAGAGGTTCTGAACTCCATCACTGGGTTGACCTGGGTGGAAAATGGACAGCAGGAGTGAAAGAATGAGACAGTCTCAAACTAATATGGTTCAGAGGTATGGGGTCAGGTGATCACAAGGACTAAGTCTCCCAGGAATTTTCAGGAGTCTGTAAGGAGGGCACTGACCCTGTGTCACCCACCAAACGGAGAGGTGATAAGGACAGAGTAACTCTAGGTGGCATCTGGACACAGATATTTATGTGCCCTTGACATATTTTTAAGGATTAAAAAGCTGTCATATTCAGGATAAGCAGGTTGAAGGGGGTGCCTAACTTTATCCAAAGTAGCAAATATTTCCACTCCAAAATAAAGCTAGCTGAGAAACACTGTCGCTCTGATGTCAGCATGCTAATTATACTCAGCAGACATGGCAGGTACAAAGATTAAATTCGCCCATGAAAAAAATAAAAGGGGAAAGGCAAAGGATCAAGTTTCCCTGCTATATAAACCCCCCTGTCACTGACAAAACCCGGCAGGCAGACTCAGGTAGCGCTAAGCCACAGTGAGCTCAGTGTCATGAAATGAAACCGCAGCTGTTTTGTCTACCGCATTGTTGTGGCGTCCAGATCTTAGGCTTGTCTGAATGACACCATATCTCCATCAAATATCCCGGACTAGAGCTGACCTTGTATACGTACCCATGTCTGGGGCAGCAAGACATGCTGCCCAAATGCTGTTCCTGACTGGCTTACAAAGGGGCTTGTGTGGAACACATCTTCATACCGCTAGGAGACACTAGAACGTGACTGATTTCCTCCCTCACATGGCTGCACCGAGAGGCAGTATGCTGCTGCTGCTAAGTCGCTTCAGTCGTGTCCGACTCTGTGCGACCCCACAGATAGCAGCCCACCAGGCTCCCCCATCCCTGGGATTCTCCAGGCAAGAACACGGGAGTGGGTTGCCATTTCCTTCTCCAATGCATGAAGGTGAAAAGTGAAAGTGAAGTCGCTCAGTCATGTCTGACTCTTAGCGACCCCATGGACTGCAACCCGCCAGGCTCCTCCGTCCATGGGATTTTCCAGGCAAGAGTACTGGAGTGGGGTGGCATTGCCTTCTCCGGAGAGGCAGTATAGCCTACTGCGGTAATCTTCAAATGAGCGTATTTGTGACCCTGAATAGCTGCAGACTTTTCTAAGGATACAGAGGCATGCATTCATATGAAATGTTTCCTAAAATCAATCTCCCTGAGAACTAGCATAGGCAAAGTGTCTTATTGGTTCCATTGTACAATGCTCCAGGATACCAAAGAAGGGGATAATTGAAATACTGGTATTGGGGTGAAAACTTGGATGATTAGGTAATAAATTCTTTTCAAGTTGGGTAGTTTCCAATATGTTACTTTGACAAAATTGAAGGATGATCTAACCAAGTTCAGATCAAGGAGTAGTTACTCTGTCCAATAATAGATTTTAATTGCTTTCTTGACATATAATTAACATTCAAGGGGTTTTCATACAATTCAATTTCACATACAATTCAATGGGTTTTCACACATTCATGGAGTCAGGCAACTATCACCACTATCAATTTTAGAACACTTACATTATCCCCAAAAGAAACTATGGTGACTTCCCTGATGGTCCAGTGGTTAAGACTCCGAGCTCCGAATGCAGGGGGCACGGGTTCCATCCCTGGTTGGAGAACTAAGGTCCTGAATGCCATGTGTGCTGTGCCAGCCAAAAAGGGAAAAAAGAAACTCCGTATCCTTTGGCAGTCACTCTCGCTTTCATCCCAAACCCCAGGGTCTTAAGCTGCTTCCTACCTACTAATGTACTTTCTGTCTCTATGAAAGAAAGAGAAAGTGAGATTGTCAGTTGCTCATTCGTGTCCAAATCTCTGTGATCCCATGGACGATAGCCTGCCATGCTCCTGCCCATGGAGTTCTCCAGGCAAGAACACTGGAGTGGATAGTCATCCCCTTCTCCAGGGAATCTTCCTGACCCAGGGATTGAACCGGGTCTCCCACATTGCAGGTAGATTCTTCACTGTCTGAGCCACGAGGGAATTTGTCTATTCTGTACTTTTCATATAAATTGAATCATATAGTATGTGGTCCTTTGTGACTGGGTTTTTTCACTTAATGTTCTCAAGATGTTTCCATGTTGTAACTTAGATCACTAGTTCGTCCTTTTTATGGCCAAATAATATGTTATTGTATGGACATACCAAATTTTATTTATCCATCGGTCAATCCAATAATAGATTATAAAAGTATTTGTTTACAATATGCCTATAAAAGAATGCAAAAGGAGACATTGCTACAGATCTTTTAATAAGTCAAAAGAAGATAATATAAATAACTTTAATTTTAAATAAAATTACTAAAACAACTTACTTAAAAAACACAATTTTCTATGACTGGTTGACTGACAAGAAAAAAATATAGGACTATTCATGTTTTCTATTTATTAAGGAAATTGAATTTGTAATTAAACCCTCCTTACAAAAACAAATAAAACTCCAGGCCCAGATGGTTTCACTAGTGAATCAGTCTAAACAATTAAAGAAGAAATATACCTTTCTTCCACAGACACTTCCAGAAAATAGAAACAGAAGGAACACTTCCCAGCTCATTTTATAGGATCAGCATAACCTCGATGCCAAAACTTAAGGACAGGAAAATCACAGGCTAACTTCTCTCACAAAAACCCCAAAGAAAATAATTAGTTTGTTGAATCCAGTGACATGGAAAAAGAATAAAACATTTTGACGAAGGGAGTTTTGTTTAGCATTTGAAAATCAATGTTATTCACCACATTAACAAAATCAATGGGAAAAAGTGGTAAAATAATCAACACAGGTACAAAATTTTCTTCGGTAAAATTTTATTACTCATGTGTTAATATAGTAAGGACACTTAGTATATTAAGAACAGGAGGGGACTTCTCTGGTGGTCCAGAGCTTAAAAGTCCATGTGGCAATGCAAGGGCCACGGGTTTGATTCCCGCTCTGGGAAGATTCCATCTGCCTCAGGGCAACTAAGCCAGAGTGCCACATTTAGTGAGTCCATGAGCTGCAGCTCCTGAGCCTGCGTGCCTGGGGCCTGTGCTCTGCAACGAGAGAAGCCTCCAGAATGAGCCGCCTGGGCCCTGCATCTGGAGAGTAGCCCCCTTTCCCCACAACTAGAGAAAGCCTGAGTGCAGCGGCAAAGACCCTGTGCAGCCAAAAACAAACACATACTTTTAAAAAAAGAAAATCAATTTTATTTCTATGTTTCAGCAATAAATAGATCAAAATTTTTTTACGTAACACCATTTACAGGAACATTGAAACCACCAAAAAGCTAGGAATAAATCTAATGACGGGTGTGTGAAACTCCTCCATTGAAAACTACAAAACATTGATATTTATTAAAGAAGACTCAAATACACAGAATGGCATACCATATTAATGAATTTGGAAGATTCAGTATTGGAAATATATCATTTATTCCTAAATTTAACTGCCATAATCCCAGTCAAAAGCTCATAGCATTTTATGTGGATATATATATATGATGGGATTGATAAGTGATTTCTGAAGTCTATATGGACACGCAGAGGACCGAAAATAGCCAGAAAAATCTTGAAAGAAGAAAGAAAATTTAAGACTTAACACTAGCAGATATCAAGACTTACTGTAAAATCGCAGTCATTAAGACAATGTGATATTGCTTTAAGGAGGACAAATCAACCAAAGGAGTATTACTAGTATAAAGCCCAGCTAAAAAACTCCTCACATACACGGTCATTTTACTCATGACAAATATGGAAGTCCTATACAATGGGGAAAGGATTGTCTTCTCAATAAATGGAGAGTCAATCAGATATCCATAATGAAAAATAGTTACCTTTGATGCCTACCTTAAACCAGTCTACACAAAAATCAATTACAGATGGATTTTATATATAAGTGTGAAGATAGCATAGAATAGCTCCTTGACCTGGGAAAAGCAAAGATTTCTTAAACAGAATACAAGCACTAAAAATAAAGGAAAAGATTGTTAAACTGGACCTTAAAATTAGGAACTTCTAATTATAAACAATACTATCAAAAAAGTGAAAAGGCAAGCCACAGAGTGGTAGAATATATTTACTGATACCTATAGCTGATAAAGGATTTGGATCTAGGATTTAATAGAGGTTATATGTTGCTACATAACAAATTACCCCCAAACATTGTTATTTAGTATCTCACAGTTTGGTAGGTCAGGAATCTGAGCATAGCTTAGCTACCTGCTCCTAATTGTAGATCTCTCATGGGGCTGTAGTCAAGCTGCCAGTTAGAGCTGCGGGTTCATCTAAAGACAGCTGATGGGGTCCATAGTTCCTACACAAGGAAGCTTGTCAGCAGACCTTTGTCCCCTGCCTCGGGGGCCTCTCCACGGGCTGCCTCGTGATGGAGCAGCTGGTTCCCTCGAGGTCAAGCAACCTAAGAGAAAGTAAGCACTCAAGACAGAAGCTGTGGTCTTTTTTACAATTCAACCTTGAAGATGATATCCTATTACTTCTTCCATGTTCTATTCATTAGAAGTAAATCAGTTAAGTTTGCACTCAAGGGAAAGGCATTACACAGGGCATAAAGGGGCCATCTTCGAGGCTGCTTATGACAACAATACATTATGAAACTCTTTCAAGTCTTGTCTTAGAGGTTATATGGATATGTTTCTGGTGTGAAAATAATCGAACTATTCAGTTTGTTTTTTGAATTGGGCATTGTGTGACTTGGGCATTTTTCTGTATGTAGGTTATACATTAATGAAAAGTTGACCTAAGAGCATTTTTTGAGTTATATGTCAACTATCTCCAATAAAGGTGGTAAAAAAAAAGAGAATTTTTTTTTTTTTTTAAACTCAGGCAGAATTCTAAAGACTTTTACTCTCTGGCTATTCAGTCCAGCACTGATCTTAGGCTTAAATGGATTTTGCAAATAGAATTAAAGTCCCAAGTCAGTGGATTGTAAAACATATATAAAAACTTTTTGTTACAGAAAAATATGATAGAGTGATCAATAAAAGTATGAAAAAAGAAAGAATACTATCAATAAAGGGAAGTAGAATGGAAAACAAATGAGGGAGAAAAAGAAGAGTGAAATATTTCACAGGGAGGACCACTGGTATAGTAGATTGGAACACAAACTCTGAAATTAGACCTCGTGTGGTCTTGGATAAATTATTTCGTCTCTCTTTGGCCCTAGTTTCTTCATCTGCGAATCTGAAATAGTAATAGGATTATCATGAATAAATTGTTCTTAAGATGAAATGATTTCACACAGAGACACAATTAGAACTCAAAGTGTTAATATACAAGTTATCATTGTGAAACCTCCAATCTGAGCCCGGGGTGTTCCTTTATCATTCACTTCAGCTTTAATTCCCAAGGAGTTTGAAAATTGCCCTCCTAGTGCTTCACCAGCCCAGAGGGTGGAAAGGGAGTGTCAACAACCCCCTAGTTTGGGAAGGCTGGGGCCAGGTCTCGTTGCTTTGGACCTGTTTAGGCCACAAGCTGTATGTGCTAATGAGTACCTGAAAAGTGCCTAGTTCAAAATGACTAGTCTATTTTGTCTGAAAATATTCCCTGGATTTCAGACAAAATGAGAAAAAGAATGTAAAATATTTCAATCATTTTGATTATGTGTTGAAATGATATTTTGGACATATTAGGTTAAATATAAATAACATTATTAAAGTTAATTTCACCTGTCTCTTTTGACTGTTTTATATGTGTGGGGGCTTTCCTCATAGCTCAATCAGTAAAGAATCTGCCTGCAAAGCAGGAGACACCTGCAGCACAGGAGGTCTGGGTCTGGAAGTTCCCCTGGGGAAGGAAATGGCAACCCACTCCAGTATGCTTGCCGCGAAATCCCATGGACAGAGGAGCCTGGTGGGCCAAAGTCCATGGGGTTGCAAAGAGTCGGACATGACTTAGCAACTAAGCCACAGCCACAATAAGCAATTTAAAATGACATGTGCGGCGCGCATTGCATTTCAACTGGATAGCGTTTCTTCACACAGTCTGCCACAAGGTCAGCAGTCAGAGTGATCCTTTAGAAAGATAATTCAGGTCACATTACTACTCTGCTTAAAAATTCCCAATAATATCGTATCTCACTGAAGAGTAAATGTCAAAATCTCAACCAAGGTCGACTAGGTCCTTAGTGACCAGCTTCACCCATTGCCAGCTCCAATCCCTCTGGTCTTGGGTGGGACCCAGGTTTTGCCGAACCTGAAGCTTCCACCACAGGTGAACAGGAGGGAAGGTCAAGAGGGACGTGGGTCCTCAATAAGGAAAAGAATACAAAGTACAAATATAAAACTAAGTAAAGAGGAGCTAAGATGGCAGACGAATAGGACGGGGAGACCACTTTCTCCCCTACAAATTCATCGAAAGAACATTTGAACGCTGCGCAAACTCCACAAAACAACTTCTGATCGCTAGCAGAGGACTTCAGGCGCCCAGAAAAGCAGCCTATTGTCTTCGAAAGGAGGTAGGACAAAATATAAAAGATAAAAAGAGAGACGAAAGAGCTAGGGACGGAGACCCGTCCCGGGAAGGGAGTCATAATAGAGGAAGTTTCCCAAACTAAGTATAGAATTGAGAGCTCATTTAGAGTGAGAATAAATCTCAACAGTAAGTCCCTCTCCTCTGATATTCCTTTAGGCAGTTTGTCAGACACACATACACGGAAATGCTTCCAGATTGCAGCCTGTCTCAGCACCCCACCTAAAATTCTACGCAACTCCGAAATCCCCCGCAGGAGCAGAGGTCCAGGCAAGTGTTATTGGCCTCATGGTAAATCCCACTTGTCATATCCTCCACTCTCTCTGCCTCCTCCCATCAAGCGTGAGTCCACCTTAGGACTCCTCCACTCGCTGTTTCCTGAGCCTGAAACATTCCATCACCAACTGCCCTCGGAGCTTGCCCTCTCATTTCCGTCAGGTCTCCGCTCAGACGTCATCTCATCCGAGCAGCCTGGCCCCACGCTGTTTTCCTCACTTCCTCTTCTCTTCACCCTGCTTTGTCTCCAAAATACTATCACCAGCTGAGTAGTATGTGTTTGCATGTTTATTTGTTACCAGTCTCCCCCCTTTAGAAGGGAAAATCCAGGAAAACAGGAATTCTGTTAGTTTCTGATGGGTGTACGGAGCGCTTGAGAAGAGTGCCTGGCCCTTGATAGATACTCAAAAAGTTTTGTTGAAGGAATAAACATATACAAATTGAATGACAGGGAAGCCCTATCATTTTTCAATATGAAATCATTTCTTCAAGGAAATAATTGACTCTGCACTCCTAACCCATGTCCTTAATCATCACTAGTGGTGGTGGTGGTTTAATCACTAAGTCGTGTCTGCCTCTTGTGAACCCATGGATTGTACCCTGCCAGACTCCTCTGTCCATGGGATTTCCCAAGCAAGAATACTGGAGTGGGTCGCCATTTCCTTCTCCAGGGTATCTTCCGACCCAGGAATGGAACCCGGGTCTCCTGCATTGCAGGCAGACTCTATTGTCTGAGCCTCCAGGAAAGCCCCTCAATCATCATTCCTTAGGACCTACTAGGTGGCTTTTGTTTTTTTGGCTACCTGGCATGCTTCCTACTCACATCATCCTACTGCCAGTGCTACACTCAGCTTCTGCTTGGTAGCCTACTCCCCAGCATCCAAGGATAAGCACACATTCTAGGTCTGGCCAATGGGAGTGCTCCAGAATGATTGGTTGGGGATGAGTCTGTGACCTGAGCTCAGCCAACCGGAGTCTTCCTCAAGATTGCTCTTACTGGAGCTGAGGGAGAGGAAGTAAAGAAGCCCCAGACTGTTGTGTCTCTTAGTTCTGCTAGAAGGCTGTGAAGTAAGGGCCCTGGATGCTATATTCTCTCCCCAGGCAGAGAAGAGATGAATTGAGAGGAAGTGAGCTCCAGCAGCATGGAGTCCTGGGTGATCCTCTACTTCCTGCAGCTCTCACTTTCCTCTGTCTTCAACCCACAAGCTCCCCCAGCATCCTCCCAACACATTTCTTTCTGCTTTAACAAATGCCAGTTGGGCTCTGTCACTCACAATTAAACCTCCTCAATAACACAGTGCATCAGGCACTGGGCTGCTAGCTGAGGATGCAACCACGACTTGGACACTATACTTGTCCTCAAGAGGCTTACAGCCTCCAGCGAGAGACAAGGAGGGAAAATAACTTGCAAAGAAGTACAAACATGATGGGATTGGGACTCGCCAGAATTCAAGGCTTGGATACATCTTTCATGACATTGGTCAGATCCTTAAGTTCTTATGATGATTTTATGTTCAAAGCAATCTGGGCATCTAAGATAATAAAGCCCATGATCAAATCAATAAATACCACCCGAGCTCCTACTATATGCAAGCTCAGCATTAAGTGCTGCAATCAGGCTGATAAAGCACTCTAAGAGGGTTAGGAAGGCGTACTTGCAAAAACAGTAAAGAATAGTAGAGGAGGTTTAGGAAAAAGGGGATACATGTATACCTATGACTGATTCATGTTGATGTATGGCAGAAACCAGCACAGTATTGTTAAGTAATTATCCTTCAATTAAAAATAAATTAGTTTAAAAAAGAATACATAGTAAATATGAAGTGAAGTCATAGGATGTTTTATTCCTTCCTATCTGTGTCTTTGTAAAAGACCAGTTTAGCATGGTGGCTAAGAGTATAATCTTTAGAATCCTCGCTCTTTCTCTAGCATGCAAGCCTGGGCAAAGACACTTTGTTTCTGTGAGATTCAGCGTCCTCCTCTGCAAATTGGATAATATAACAGTATCTATCTCATAGGTTCTTGGGAAGATTAAATGGGTTAATATGAGTAAAACACTAAGAAAATACCTGGCATATACTAAGTCCTCAAAAAATGTTAGCAAACAATAACGTATGTAAACTATATAGATTATAAACTCCTGAAAAGCAGAAGCCCTGGCATTCTTTGTGCTCAGCTAACATGTAGAGCCCACTCAAGATTCTCCCACTGCTTTGGCTCAGCGATATTAATTGAATAGCAGATGCAGGCATTGTCTTGCTTGTTGGTTTCTCCATCTGCTTGAAATTTATTACTAAATAAAGACAGTTGTGGGGTGGAGGAGATTTTAGACATCTCTGGTCCAAATCCATTGGGCTTTTGTTTTGTTTGAAAGCTGTAATCTAGAGAGAATTTAGAAGCATCTGCTAAAGACTGTTTTGGGGCATATTTTGCAGAAATTTGTAGCAACTTCTTACATTGTTATGTGCATCCACACTTGGAATCTCCAACCATTTACATATGGTAATATCCTAACTGATGTTCCAAATTTGATGCTACTCTATGTATGAGCCTGCATATAGTTCCTAACTCTTTATAAGCTATGGATGCTAAATCAAGTTGATTTATGAGAAGCTATATACTTTTTCACTCTTAGAATAGTCACAATTCTACACTCCCAGGTTTGAATATAGCTGTCCAGGAGTAGGGTCCCAAGATTAAACTTTACTTTTGTTTGGTGCATAATAATATCTAATATCCGTATTATACCTCGTTTAATGGTTACAGTCACTCCGTGAGGTAGGCAATAGAGGAGTATCATTTTATAGACGAAGAAATTCGAACCAAGAGGTGTTAACTGACCTGCCTAAGTTTGTTACTTAGCAATTCACTTTTTCACTCTTAGAAGTAGAATAGTCACAATTCTACAATCCCGGGTTTACTAAGTGGTAACAGTGGCCGAGCCAAGACTGTGCTGTTTTCTAACCACCAGCCAATGCCCTTTTCCATGCTGCTGGCAGAGGGAAGAGTTAGAAATTCTTCCACCAAGTTTTACAGCCAACTGTACAAAGGGCCTGGCAGTACTTGCCAACAGTGGCCTGGGTGTGAGCCTTCAGTAAATCCCGGGCCTCCTCTGGTCAGCCCCAATAGGTCCCAGCCCCTTGACAACCAGGGTTTATCCCAGGCAAATGTTGCAGATAACAGTTTTTGTTGGTTTGTTTGTTTTGAAAGATTTATTTTTTAATGTGGACCATTTTTAAAGTCTTTACTGAATTTGTTACAATAATGCTTCTATTTCACGTTTTGGGTTTTTTTGCCATGAAGCACATGGGATCCTAGCTCCCTGAAAGTGAAAGTGAAAGTCGCTCAGTCGTGTCTGACTCTCTGCTACCCCATGGACTATACAGTCCATGGAATTCTCCAGGCCAGAATCCTGGAGAGGGTAGCTGTTCCCTTCTTTAGCGGATCTTCCCAACCCAGGGATTGAGTCCAGGTCTCCCGTATTACAGGTGGATTGTTTACCAGCTGAGCCATCAGGGAAGCCCCCTAGCTCCCTGACCAGAGATCAAACCCACACCTCCTGCATTGAAAGCAAAGTCTTAATCACTGGACCACTAGGGAAGTCCCAACAGTATTTAACTGCATCTGCTCGAACTGAGGAACTATGGAATTGAAAGATCAAAAACAATCATCGAAGAAAGAACTTGAATCATGGTGGAGAATCCTCTAGGCAAGTACTCAGCCTCTCTGCTCCTCACTTGAAGCTAAAGCAGCCCATAAAACCCCACGTAATGTAGTGGCAGAAGATATTTTTGGAGGCAGAACTTTTGAACAAAAGCAATCATAGTTTTGCAAAGTCTGTTTTCATTAAAAGAGAGAGCCACCACAGTAGAATTTTTTGTCACTAAATAGATGGGAGGTAACAGGGTTAGAAGTAGAAAGAGGGACTTCCCTGGTGGTCCAGCAGTTAAGAATCTGCCTTGCAATGCAGTGGATGGGATGCAGGTTTTATCCCTGGTTGGGGAACTAAGATTCCACATGCCTAGAAGTAACTAAGCCCATGAGTCACAAGCAGACAGTCTGTGCACTGCAATGAAAGGTATCACTTGACTCGATGAAGATCCTGCATGCTGCACCTAACACTCGATGCCACTAAACTAGTTAATTAATTAATTTAAAAAAAAAAAAGAAAAAGAGATAGCCTGAACCTACAGTTGATGGGGTCTGACTCTATGTGGTTTATGATGTAAAGGGGTTAGTGAGAGTGGTAGAGACAGAAAGACTGAAATCTCCACGCAATTACTATGTGAATTCTGACCAGATGAGTGTAAACTGGCATAGACCAGTGCAGAGCATTTGATGTTAGACGTAGAAATGGGTGAAGAGAAAGTCAGACAACGTAAAGGATCTATCACATACAATAACCCCCTTTTTGGAGAAAATGTTCCTACTTCCAAATTCCCAATAATCTTCTACATTTCCAAATAGGAAAAGGAGTCACCCTTTTCCTGCTTGTCACCCTGCTTGTCACCCTGCTTATTTAACTTATATGTGGAGTACATCATGAGAAACGCTGGGCTGGAAGAAGCACAAGCTGGAATCAAGATTACTGGGAGAAATATCAATAACCTCTGATATGCAGATGACACCACCCTTACGGCAGAGAGTGAAGAGGAACTAAAAAGCCTCTTGATGAAAGTGAAAGAGGAGAGTGAAAAAGTTGGTTTAAAGCTCAACATTCGGAAAACTAAGATCATGGCATCTGGTCCCATCACTTCATGGGAAATAGATGGGGAGACAGTGGAAACAATGTCAGACTTTATTTTTGGGGGCTCCAAAATCACTGCAGATGGTGATTGCAGTCATGAAATTAAAAGACGCTTACTCCTTGGAAGGAAAGTGATGACCAACCTAGATACCATATTAAAAACCAGAGACATTACTTTGCCAATAAAGGTCTGTCTAGTCAAGGCTATGGTTTTTCTAGTGGTCATGTATGGATGTAAGAGTTGGACTCTGAAGAAAGCTGAGCGCCGAAGAATTGATGCTTTTGAACTGGGGTGTTGGAAAATACTCTTGAGAGTCTCTTGGACCGCAAGGAGATCCAACCAGTCCATCCTAAAGGAGATCAGTCATGGGTATTCATTGGAAGGACTGATGCTGAAGCTGAAACTCCAATACTTTGGCCGTCTCATGCGAAGAGTTGACTCATTGGAAAAGACTCTGATGCTGGGAGGGATTGGGGGCAGGAGGAGAAGGGGACGACAGAGGTTGAGATGGTCATGACTCGATGGACATGAGTTTGAGTAAACTCTGGAGTTGGTGATGGACAGGGAGGCCTGGCGTGCTGCAATTCATGGGGTCACAAAGAGTCGGACACGACTGAGCGATTGAACTGACATTTCCTTCTACTGGTGTTATAATATTGCTTTTCAAAGTTAGGACTTTAATCTCCTCGAGGTTTTTTTTATACCTATGCTGTGAGATCGAACTTGATTTTTCTCCTTAAAGTGAGGCAACTCTCCCAACTGTGCACTGAATAATTCACTGATTTCCCACTGAGGAGTGATGTCTCAGTTCCCTTTGTTACCAAGGTTTTGTTTCTGACCTCCCTCCTTTGGTTCACTGCTCTACTTGCTGTTCTTGCATCAGTACCACACTGTCCTGACGATTCTAGCTTTGCAGTATATCCTGTTATTTGGAAGGGCACGCACCCTTCTGCCCTCCTTTTGAGAAGTGTCTTAACTATTGATAGATGTGCTTTTCCCACATATAGTTTAGAATCAGATTCTCTTCAACTAGGATTTTGATGTAATTACATTTAATTTGCAGATTAATTATTGTGAGAGTTACTATTTTTACAATGTTAAGCCCTTCTACCAACGAACATAAAGTACGCTCTCGATTATTCAGGTTTTCTTTTATGCATTTTAATAGGCTTTTACATTTTTAATTCAGATATAGTCATCCTTCAGTATCCATGGGAGACTGATTTCAGAAGCCCCTCAGGTACCAAAACTGCAGCTGCTCAAGTGTCTTATATCAAATAGTGTAGTATTTGCATATAACCTATGTGCATCCTCCTGTATACTTTTAATTCTTTCTAAATTACTTATAATACCTAATACCATGCCAAAGTTATGTAAATAGTTGCCAGCTTGTGGCAAATTCAAGTTTTGTGTTTTGGATCATTCTGGACTTTTTTTCCCAAGTATTTCTGACCCAGAGTTGGTTGAATCAGACGATGTGAAACCCAACCATATTTCATGTGCATTCAACATTTTTTTTTTTTAAGTTCTACTAGTTTATTGCTACCAACACATCTCCCTCCACCCTCTTGCATGGATGCGCAGTCATGTAACCCCATGGACTGCAGCCCATCAGGCTCCCCTGTCCATGGACTTTTCCAGGCAAAAATACTGGAGTGGGTTGCCATTTCTTTCTCCAGGTCAACATATATTTAATTTCAACATATGCTATAGTTTCATGGCTATTAAAATTAGTATCTTATTTACTGGGTTTTGAAGGTGTACCAGAATACTGTTGGTTTTTATATATTACCTTGCTATCTAGCAACCTTCCTGAACTTTGGTGGTGGCTTAGTTACTAAGTCGTGTCCGACTCTTGTTACCCCATGGAATGTAGCCCACCAGGTTCCACTGTCCATAGGATTTTCCAGACAAGAATACTGGAGTGAGTTCCCATTTCCTTCTCCAGGGGATCTTCCTGACCCAGAGATCAAACCAGGGTCTCCTGCACTGCAGGTAGATTCTTTACTGACTTGAGTTATCAGTGAAAGTGAACTTTATTTAGACCTAATAATTTGTTAATTCTCTCGGGTTTTCCAGATAAATGGAAATGACATTTAAATGACAAAAACGTATCCCTTTTCCTCCAGTTCTTAGTCTCTTTTGCATGGCAATATATTGATAGTCCTCTATGATAAACCGGAGAAGGCAATGGCAACCCACTCCAGTACTCTTGCCTGGAGAATCCCAGGGACGGGGGAGCCTGGTGGACTGCCGTCTATGGGGTCGCACAGAGTCAGACATGACTGAAGCGACTTAGCAGCCGCAGCTATGATAAACGGCAGTGGAGGTGGCAGATTTCTCTGTTTTCTTTCTGAATTAAAGGAGATCACTCTAAGGGCTCACTGTGTGTAGTCTCTGACTTCTAGATCCTCTTTTAAAGAGCTGCTTGATTAGGTCAGACTCACACAGGATAATCGCTCTTGATTTATTTAAAGTCAACTGATTAGGAACTTTAATAATATCTGCCAAATCCTTTCCTATCCTTTCCTATCCTATCCCTTAGCTATAATAAAACCTAATCACAAGAACTGCATCTCGTCAAAGTCACAGGTCCTGCCCACGCTTAAGAGAAAGCAATTATACAAAGGCTTGTCCCAATGGGAATCATCTTAG